>NC_086177.1:11055000-11662500 GCF_023053635.1 Elgaria multicarinata webbii | reverse complement strand
TTTCCTAATAGAACGCATTTTTACTATTTTCTTTAATATACATACAGTTTTGTACATTTTTTATTAGAGAACAGCATTGCAAAATTCAAGGAAGTGTGAATTTTGAAGGATAACTCTGTTTCGGTCGGAGAATGCAAAATTATGTAACTAATTATGATCCACTGAGATGTACATGGCCCACCAGCTATGTACAGAAGTCTGATTATATTGGCACACACAGGCACACACTCATTAGGGATACACATTTGATCTTTGTGAATTCCAGCACAAATTTATGAGCCACCCTTCCTGGATTAACGTGCGGATTGGAACATAATTATCCTTTGGCTTTTTCACTTCTCTGAAGTTGCAATGTAATTATTCACTCAAGAAGCATACCAAAATACATTTTAAAATGCATATTTTAGGACAAAATAGCTTTAGAAAAGCATATGCTTAGATAAAACTTGCTCCTAAATGCATACTTTGAGTGGAAGTATGTTCAAAATACATACTTACTTATGTGCTTATTTATACATGAATGTTCATGTGGATTTTTTTAAAGCCATGTTACTGTAGAAATGAATGAATGCTTACAAAATTGACCTGGAGGGGATCTACACTAGTACATGAAACATTGTTTTTACAGTCATTGAATGTTTTGTTTTTGAACGATTTAAAACGTAGCAGTTTTTAAAACGTTTACTTACTTTTCTCTTTCCGTGGAAATGCATTCCTTTTGGCCACGCTAAGAAAACAAATCCGTTTGTTCTTTTCCCCCATCTGCCAATTTCCCCTCCCACTTCCTCTTCTCTCCAAGAATCTGCCACTTACAAACGATCCAGTCAGCAGCCTCCAAAAGTGAAACTAAAAGTGTCTGCAAAAAAGAGGCTTGAAAGAAAAAAACGGCTCCAACTTTGGGCACGGAAATTACATAAACATGTCCCCAGGAATGCGATTGGCTAATTAAGAACTACAGGAAACCCATTTAATATGATGAAATTGGCCACATCATATCAAATAGAATGACTTATTTCAGAGAAGTTCAAAATAAAAAACAGAGAACAATAAAACGTCTCAAGCTGAATGTCATGTGGCGAAATACTACCAAATGCACACTTAAAAATGGTAAGACACGTTCTAACTTGACTAGTGTAGATCCCTTCCTGGACTGGAAATGTGACATTTGATGGGTCCCCAAGATCAGCCAAGGACCTGCTACTCTAATAGCACAGCCATTGCCACTGTCCCACCAAACATCCTAGAACAGGGGTGGCAAAAGTCAATCTGGATCTACTGGTAGATTTCCCAGCAATTTACAGTAGATCTTTGACTGATTTTCTGCAGATCGCCAAGGATTTCTGACTCCCTATAGCTCAAAAATAGTAACAATAAAATGACCCCCCTCCACATCCTACATTACGCTGCTGAAATGAAGGAAGCTTGGAGTGGTTATGTTGAGGGGAGTAGCCAACATAGGATTTTTGTGTGGGGAGATGAGCTCCATTCAGTTCTGATACTCAAAACAAATTCTTGGGCTCAGAATTCTTTCACTCTAAGGCCTTAGCTAGACCAGGCTATATCCTGGGGCGAACCCTGGGATTGTCCCTGTACATCCACATGACGCACAAGGGATCCCAGGATCAGGGGGGATCATCCCTCCCTTGCCCTGGGATAAAGCCCTCCCCTTTGGGACTGCTTTTTCCGTGGTCCCGGGCTGAGCCCGAGACCGCCAAATGTGTGGCCTGTTTCCACGGATTGACCACGCTCCGCACAAATACTTTAAATAAAGGGGGTAGGGTGGGGGGAGTGGGGAAATTAATTTAAATAAAAAAAACCACTTCCTTTAAGAAAATAAAAAAATGGCGGGCGCGACGCCTCTCTTCATGAGGTCGTCGTGCCTTACGTTTAAATGGAGGAGGGATCTCGCGTTAATCACGAGATCCTCACTCCTCCGTCCTGGACTTTCAGGTAGGTCTAGCTAAGGCCTATGTGTATGTCCGGGCTCCAGTTAGTGGATCTTGGGATTGTAATAATAACTGAACCCAGAAACCTGAAATCTGTCCACTCCTATCCCAGAAGGTCAATGGCAGCAGAAGAGAATTCTTGGTTTGCATATCCTGTCCTTTTGAGGGTATCGGGGCACAGAGAGGATGCCTTTCCTTGCCTGAGCCCCCATTTCCAAATCCTGGGGCCACCACCAAGCAGGATACAAATAGATCAATGCTGTCATTTCTCTAGTTTGGCTGCAATCTCAACCTGGTAGAAGCGCCTCCTCCTCCTCCTCCTTTGCTTATCTGTTTGGTTAGCCAGTGTGCATGCATCTTACCCTTCAGATCCACAGGCAGTCATCAAAGGAAGAAAGAAAGTTAAAGCAAAGTTGACTTTTTCAGCTACGTTAGTAAAATAATAAAATCAGAAAATAAGGTTGGGGCAGAGGAAGGGGGGAGAATAGAAATACGTTTTGCTTGAACATGTTTATTACAGTGATCCAGATTGCTCTGTGACAGAAACTGACTGTATCATGTAAACTACTTGGTTGGTATGCCCTCCCACCCCCTTCCTCTACCCCCTTCAAATGGGCCTCATTTCTTTCCTTCCCAAGCAGAAATCAAAATGACCCCAGGCGTTTGCATACTCCACTAAGGTGCTGGATCAATGACCCTTCCTCAGCATTCCTTTCTCTCTGTGTCATTCTTTCCCTTTGAACACTTGAGCATCTTCAGATTTTTTTTTTAAAAAAAATATATGCTAGAAGACAAATGCTTCTTCCCCTTCCTGGTTGAATGTTGCTGATGCACCAAGTTCTTTCCAATCTCCAATAACAGCCCCCCTACAATATAACTGGCAGAGCCTGACTGCCAATCTGTAATGTTCCTGGCCATGATTAATCTGATAAATAATAAATATATCAATCTAGTCTTTTAGACAAGGACAAATTCTTACCAGCGGGGAGGCGCGAAGCCTCTTTTACGGCTGCCTGTAGTGCTGGAATTAATTATTTAATGCTTAATTCTTTGGGAAATGAGAAAGTTTTGATTAATGTTGTCCAGTGTCATTTCTTGCTTGTTTGATATGTGTCAGATAATTTTTTCCTTGGCAGTCGCTCTGAAGAACCCAGAGGCAACTGTCATTGGGATCAGACACTGAATTTCGAGAGATTAATTGAAGTGAAAATTTATAAGTTGGATGTTCTGTTAAGTGCTGGCCTGAACTAACCTTTTCATGGGCTAAATTTAGCTGTGTGTGTGTGTGTGTGTGTGTGTGTGTGTGTGTACATGTGTGTGTACGTGTGTGGTAATGTTAGCCTCCCATTGCCCTTGGTGTTAAAACATTTGTGTTAAATGCTTCTAGGAACCATATTTTTCTTGTTGTGTTTTTGAAATGGATTTGTGTCAGCATGGTTAATACAATCAGGGTAGACTTGCTAGCTTTCTTTTCAAAAAAAGAGAGACTCTGGGCAGGATCCAGCAGTAGAACCAGGGCAGGAAGAACCTAGGCAGATTCTAGGGGATCAGGAACAAAGTGAGGGTAAAATTTGTGGTAATTAGGGTCAGACCCTAGTAGAATCTGGTGTGTCATGAGTGGCGCTTGGCAAACCCTGAGGCCTGCCATCTTTTCCAATGCCAAGTGTCATGCCCCATCAGAATGCAGCTTTAGATTGCTTCCACTAGCTGTTTTCTCTGCAGTTGACATTATACATTTACTCTGCTATAACAGGGAATCCAGACAACATGTTTGCCAGCCCATTGCATTCCAGTATTTTCCATCATCATCATCATCATCAATTGTTTTTTACCAGACCTGATGGGCTGCCATTTTTTCTGACTTGCCACACCTGTTCAGTGTGAACCAGGAAAGAGCTATTGATGCATTTAGTGGGGGAGTGGTTTATGATGCTTCAGGTTTCTTCACTAGTCCACAGCCTTATCCAGATCAATCAATCAATCAATCAATCAATCAATCAATCAATCACAGTATTAATTTGCACAGCTCCTGCCTTTAGGAAATAATGCCATCACCACCATCACCCCCTTGGACTAGCAACTATGGCAGAGGGAGAAAGAAAGGGATTGGTGACTGATTGAGAAAAGGAAGTGGACGGCTGCCACCCAATCTTTCCCCCCTTCCTTTCTAACCCAGGGGTGGGAAGAAGGTTGCTCTCCAGATGCTTTGGACTTCAACTCCCAGAAGTCCCTGCCAGCATGGCCAAAGGAGCAGCAGGGGAAAAACATGGCTGGCACAGGATGGGAGGGGGAAGGATGGAGTGCAGCTGCTACTGGTCTATAGGAGATCTGTAGGTGGGACCTCTGTGTTAAAGCGCAATGGCATGAATGAAGAGAACATTAAATAAATGTGAAAGAATGCAGCCAGATAGAATGTTGCCCTTGGGTGTTGAGGGGGTAGGGTTTTCAGCCCATAAAACAAATGGATTATAACTTAGGTTGGTTAGCCGGTCCCAGGGTTGCAGCACGGACAAAACTGGGGTCTGCGGGGGAAGGGGGTTGGCATCCAATACTGACAATTCTAAGCAAGTGAGGACATATCGCAGTGCCCTTCAGGTATATTGGACTTCACTTCCCATGAGCTCTGCCAACATGGACGATGCCGCTGGTGGATGTGGATGATGGGAGTTGTAGTCCAAAAATATCTAGTGGGCTACCAATTGGAGGGGCCTATCATATAGTAACAAGGAATCTAGCACTATGTCAAAGGCTGTTGAAGGGCCAACACATTATTATTATTATTATTATTATTATTATTATTATTATTATTATTCCACCTTTTCCCAATACTGGGCCTCAAGGTGGCCTTACAAAATTTAAAACATACTTTTTAAACCTAGGAAAAGAAATGTACAATATATATATATATATATATATATATATTACAATATTAAAACATAAATGTGGAATAACAGCACTTCAGTGGCCATAAGGAGTCCTAATGTGGAAAGGTACCTGCTGGTCTAGTAAAATACTGATTTGACTAGTAAAATATTGTTTGAGCCTGATTGCCAAATCTAACTCAGGGCACAGTTCCCTTCCCACTTCTAGTGTTGTCAGTAGAATTGCTTTAGGTGAGGGAACTGTTAAAGAAAGAAGTTGAAAGGGTACGTAACCAGGGCCAAATCTCTCTGGAATGATTGGGGGTTACTCAAAGATACCATAATAGAGGGTCAGTTAGAAAGTATACTGCAGGTCAGGAAAGAAAACATGTCCAAGAGGTCACCAGCATAGCTAACAAGCAGCTCCAGAGAAGCTATTAGAGAAAGGAAGGCTCCCTTCGGAAAAATGGTTTTCTCACCCACATGAGAACAAAAGGAACACAATTTTGCATAAAGGAAATGCAAGCAGACAATGAGAGGTGCAAAAAACACCTTGTTGACAAACTGAAAACCAGCAATTAAGATTCTAGACGTTATTCACAAGGTGAAAGCCAACAAAGTCATTCAAGAGGCAGCTGGACAACCATCTGTCAGGGATGCTTTAGGGTGGGTTCCTGCATTGAGCAGAGGGTTGGACTCGATGGCCTTGTAGGCCCCTTCCAACTCTGCTATTCTATGATTCTATGAAATCACTGGGCCCAGATGGTATCCATCCTTTCAGGTGAGGGGGGAGAGGTGGAGAAGGAATGCTGGACTAGATGGATCCTTGGTCGGGTCCAGAACTGATCTTCTTATGTTCTTATGAGATTGCCAGACAGGGATGCCCATTTGGGGGCAGTCCTGCCCACCCTTCCATGGTGGGCAGAGTTAAACCACGTGCTGTTTCTTCACTTTTCAGCAAAGGTTTCTGAGCATGTGCAGGGTGTTCATTTATTTAACCTGTTGGTTGTTTTATTGTGGTTTTAATTTTTGTGAACCGCCCAGAGAGCTTCGGCTATTGGGTGGTATAAAAATGTAATAAATAAACAAACAAATAAATAAATAAATATTATCCTGCCTTTCTGCCAAAACTGGTGCTCAAGAGTTGCACTGTTCATTCTGGAAGATGCATTCCCCGCCCTCACCCCGACTCATTGATCATGATGAGTTAAAAATGGGATTTTTTTAAAAAATAAAAACTACAGTTCCCAGGCTTCCTGCTGGTGATAGAGGGTTCACGTTTGGGTAGAGTGAGCTAGGAACTTTGAGAGAGCACTCAGGAGAACGTGTGCACTTGTGCACGTTGCTGTAAGGCTGCAACAAAGTGATATTTATGTGCATGTGCATGCAGCAATATGGATGTGAATGCACATATGAGACTATTTTTACATGGCTGGTATTTAGCAATATTCAACAGTGCATTGCAATGGTGCACAAAGAGATCCTCACTGCAAATATATGTGCAATCATGTCTGGATTGCTTTGGGTGGAAGGAAGCGCAAGCCGTGGCAACCTGCACATGAGCCAGTTCTGGAATAAATTTTAGAAATTCCCAGTGTTAAACTGGAATTCAGGAGGAGCGGAACACAGTGCAGAGCAAACCTGTGGAACAATGAAGGACTCGAGTGGTGGGCAGGGACCCTGTTATGAAGGCATGCCAAAGGTGCAAATCCCTATTTTCCATGTGTTAAGCGGCCTTGTACTCATAAGTAGCTGTCTTATACTGAGACATGTAGGGATGACAGCGCCAATACGAAACAATGAAAGATATACGTTCTGTATTATTGCAATCTGCATTAGGAAAGTGAGGAATCTACTTTGAATGGAACTCTCAAATGCTTGCTCTCTTTCTTCCATTCATTCTCATATGTATTTATTAGAGGTGATGCATCTATCTATATCTATCCATCCATCTAATACAGCAAAGCTGTTACAATACCCATGGTCCCCTTCCACCCCATAGGGCATTGAATTTATTCAATAAATCTGGGCCTTCGGGTCTTGCACTCCTTATGATTGAAATCTGAAATGGTAACCCTGCTTTCAGACTGAAATTAGCTGGTAATAGAAGTAGCAGTGGAAGAGGCATGGAACATGAATTCATTTAAACTTAGTAGAGGATTGAGACTGGACACAATCCCAGACCGGCAGTGTGTTATTCGCAACCCCATGTCTTATTTATTCCTAAGCAGCAGTGAAAAGTGTCACTGTTGTGGTCCAGAAAAGGCGTGTTCAAGCCAGTGAGACTTTTCATAAGAAACTCATGAGCAGCTGCTTTATCCTACGACATGTATGCATAATTTCTCAATTAGGGTGGCCAATCCTCTGTTTTAGAGACCTAGCAGAGGACAGGCCTTTATTTAAAGGTGTCTACTATTTGATGAGCTTTGTTTGAAGTGGCCACCCTACCTACACTGTGAAAAAGATCACACACATGTGTTCCTATGCTCTGGGAATGGGCAGGAACTACTTTGAGGCCCCAGTCCTAAATACAGTAGGGTATGACTGGGCAAGTTGTGGCCAACAACTCCTATCAGCACTAGGCAGCATAGTCAATCGTGAGGTGTCATAGGAGTTGCAGGCTAAAACATCTGGAGGGCTACAAATTGCCATCCTTACATTAGGGTGTAAGCCCCAATGAACACAATGGGACTGACACTGTGAATGTCATTTTCAAACATTTTCTCTCTTTCTTCTATGATTGCATCTAGATTTGTATTTAGATTTGTATACCCCTATCCAAAATTCATAATAAGACATTGGCTCATTAGAACCAACCAAAAATGTCAGAAAATAGTGAGCAAGTTTTTCAGAGGTTTTGAAGAACTTGAAGGCTTGCTCAGTATTTTGACATTCTGACAACTTTGTATCACTTCTCATAGACCAATTTGGCTAGTTACCTATTCCCCCCCCCCAAACCTGACATTCTTATCTGGAATTGATAGAAAACATTAATATCGATTGAGAGGAACTGCTAGGTCAGAAGCTGGACCTAGCTAAGTAAAGCATCATGGATGGTGTGTGTTCAAGCCTCAGACCCATGACTTGCAAGCACTGTGAAATCACTGGATTTGACAGGACTGGTGTAAATCCTCAAAGTCTTGCTTTCTGCTTTTATCTAATGAATGGAACTCCTTCCTTCTGTTTATAGTGCACCAGGCTCTTGCTTTCATCCCAAGCTGAGGACCTAGGAGTCTATGAGCACCTCACCCAGTTCTGAAAATTAGCCAAATTGTGCATCTTCCTTGTATCAGCACTAGATGTCCTGTAAGGAGTGTCTCTATCCCATCTTCGCCCAACCTGGTGTCCTCCAAATGTTTGAACTTCTACTTCCATTGGCCCCAGCCAGGAATGCTGGAAGCTGTAGTCCAAAACATTTGATGGACACCAGGTTGGGGAAGGCTGCTCTATGCAGTGAGCAACACTGGTAAGAACTGGGACTAGAGTTGCCAAAGCATTTTAACTAAAGCAAAATCTCAAGGCATATTTGGATGTACCCATTCAGGCAAAACAAACAATGGACTTCAAGGGAAGTCAGAAGACTTTCAATAAGACTATTTTGTGTTTTTACTCAACTCCTTAAGGACATCCATTTTCCCTTAACAATTTGTCAGAAACTACTTCTCTGTATTCAGTGGTCTTAATAAACAATAAGCAACAACCCAAGCCTCTGCTGTTTATGGCTGGACTTCTTCTTTATGATATATCTTTAATATCTCTTGCTTGCATTTGCCCTACAATTTAGCTACTCTTTCTCTAATTTGGATCATGCATCAGGCAAACTGGTCTTCTGTGGCTTATGGTCAAGTTCTAGATTTCTCTTGCATTATTTTCCTAGCCAATCTTTTCTTCTAAAATGAAATATGCTCCCAGGTTGAAGGCCGTATGTTGATGCTTCAGCTGCTGTAGAGAGTGCGGAGGCCCACCTCCCAATAAGAACAGGCACCTCAGAGAGGTACCTACCTCAGTGGCGCCTCATTAACTTCCAAATACAATTCAAGTCATAGCTGGGTTTTGGTTTTAAATTGTTGAGGGCTGTTTTTAGTGTTGTTGTTGTTTTTAAAAAAGTGTTTTATGAAAACCAACTTGTGAGGGCTGTGCCCTGAAATACAGCCTAAAAACACTTTAACCTCGAGGTACCGGGACCCCTCAGGAGCTTCGTGTCCATCAGGGGTGGGTTGGGGGGGAGCAGGAGTTCATTTTTTTAAAAAAAACACTTACTTTTGCGATGGAGCACTCCTGTGCTCATTTTCGATATAAAAAAAATGGCGGGCACGACGTCCTCTTCCTCCAGGGACGTTGCGGCGCATGTAGACTGAGGGGGAGGATCTTGCGATCACCATATCGCGATATCCTCCCCTCCTCTACAACTGTAGGTGTAGACATGTCCTAAGTCAGCTAATTTCTCCCCCCCCCCCCCTCACCATCAGCACTGTCAAAACCCAGCTCTGTCATGCTGAACAGCTTGGTGAAGCTGCCTCCCCCACCCGCAAACACACGCATTTTCTGCCCTGGCTGGCACAGGCCATCAGGGCGGGGGATGAGGCAGTGTTCTGAACTTTGTATTATAAATGTGCTAAATATAATTTCATCCCCAGTCCAGCTAAACCGGAGCACCTGGAAGTTCCATTGAGGTGAATGGTAAACTTTAAGCAGCTCTCTGACTGAGGGCTGTGGGATTTCACTGTGCTTAAATCTGGCTTTCTTGTGCCCTATATTTTCTATACCCTATAAAGATGGGTTGTTGTTTTTTAGTCCATGTATGGAATGATGTGCATAAATAGTTTAGAACTGTCTTAAGGCGTATTTTGTTACATGGCTTCATCTTAACTAGTCACACTAGAAAACACCCAGAAACAAGCCTAAACATTTAATGACAGCAGAGAATAAATCAACACATATAAACAACTATGTATGTTTTTGACATTAAAAAAAGAAAAAAACACCGTAGTGAGATCAAATCTGTTTCTTGAGGCTCTTTTCTGCAGAAATGTGTACTTAATGAGGATGAAATTAATAATCGTGCAGTGACACAATCTGGGAGTCCACCTTTGGGAAACAAACCTTAGCTCACCTTTTCTAAAATAAATACCGAACCCAAGAACAAAACAAAACAGAAAAGAAAAGAAAAGAAAGATTTGCAATGTGTGAACGCGACTTCAGAAGTTGAATCTGTTTAGGGAATTTGTATTTTCTGCTCCTATTTGCATTTTAAATAATTAAAACATTAAAACTGAAAAATTTATAAATGAGGGCTGCTAAGAGAATCCTGCTTGGCAGACAATAGAAAATAAATTATTATCCTGCTAGGTTTGCTTTAATGTCATATCTGTCACTCTCCCCAAGGTAGGTTTATTACCATACCAAGAGCCCCCCTGCCAATTCAGCCCCCCTCCCACACTCCCTGCTACTGAAGAAATCCAGGTCTCTGGAGGACTTTGATCTCATTGTGCAAACTAACCCAAACAAAACCTCTGCTGTTCTCAATATATATCTATATCTATATATATATCTGTTTAAAAAAACTGGGTGTGTTTGCAGGGGTGTGAATTCATGTGAAGAGTGACAGACCCCTTTGTCCGGCACAGCTTTGGCTGGTTGTAACAAGCGTCAAGACATTAGACACAACAAAAGCTGGATTGACAGTATCATCAATCACAGGTCTGACAGTCGACTTCAGTTTGTTTGTTCCACTCTGCATAATAAGTGATTGGATCAGGTTTAATTAGAAATTGGGTAATCAATCATTGCCAACGAGGCAACTCAGCTTGGGATCTAGATGCTGCAATGGAGGAGGAAGGCAAATCTCTCTCGAAAGGTGGGTAAATACACAAGCCGGAGAGGCCCTCCAATCAGGAAAGTATGAAGAGGTCTGCATGGTGGCACATCATAGAATCGTTCACATCTGTGCAGCTTCTACTGGACATCTGTGTTTTGACATTTTACTTCCACTGCAGAAATACTGTTCAGGAGAATGTAATATGTGAACCTGTGGGAGAAAGACAAAGCAATTCAATTACATATTGAAGCCTTCTATTATTATTATTTTCTTTAAACGCTTGCAAAAAGAAAAAAAGAAAGAAAAAGACCAGCTGCTGGTAACCTGAGGAGTAAATAATAATAATAATAATAATAATAATAATAATAATAATATAATAACAACAACAACAACAAGTTTCAATTTATGTATTTTTCAAAGGACCTCCCATGTATTATCTCGAAACTTCTGACAAAAACATACCTGTAAAGTGGGTTACTATTATTATCTCCATCTTATAGGTGGGAAGGGAGGCTAAAAAGAGTGAGTGGTCTAAAGCCACCCAATAAACTCATGTCTGAGGCAAGATTTGAATGGGGAATTTCCTAGCTCACAACTGTTGTCACTGTCAGCTATCTTTAACTGCTGACTTTAAGAAAGAGCCTTTAGCAGTTACAAAAAAGACAAGAAAGAAAGAAAACTAAAGTCAACAGTATAATAAGAATAAATCATAAAATGATGGATTCAGAGGTGGCCTGAGTTGCACGTGCTGTTGAACTTCCCCCTCCCCTCCTGCACTCTGAGCCTCTCCAGAGAGTTGGGGGAACCTATTGAATAGCAGAAGCGGTGTCATAGCGAGTGGAGGAAGGGGGACTGCAGTGGGAGGAGGGAATGGCCAAAAATCAGGCAGGGGACCATGTTCATGCTAGGTCTTTGGCATATAAGCTGGCCTGTTGCTGAGCGGTTTTTTAAAAATGAATTGGGTGTTGTTCATTTCTTTTATTGTTGTGTTTTACTGCACTTTTAATTGATTTATTTTACGATTGTTTTAATTAAGTTTTTGTTTTAATATTGGTCTTATCGTTGTTAGCTGCCTTTCTTTTTTGGTGGAAAAGCAGGATATCAATCAAATAAATAAATAACTTCACATGAGTGACATCTGTTCCCTGACTTTTTTTTTGTGGAGGAGAGACCCAAACGGGGTGGAGGGGGGCTGTCTTGGGAAGCTGAAATCTTGAGAGAATGGCTGACTCTAACAGTTTGGTCAGTTTTGAAAGAGCCATCTGATGGCTAGGGTGGCCATTTATGACTTGCCAAAAAAAGTGTGCAAAATAAGGTATATGTATACATATGTTGAAATATGTATTAGGAATTATAATTATAATTGAAATACAGATACAGTACATATCATCAGAGGGTAGAAGAGTGTGGACTTGTGTGTTTTTCTCCATTTGCTGGCCAGGGGGTAGCTGTTGATGGGCAACTTCAAAGCCTGGCTTATGACTCCTTCAGTGAAGGCTGGTGGCTCCAATTTCGATGGGGCTGTGAATCCAGTCAAAACCAGCCAGAACTCTAAAGGACCTATGCAAGGCACTGAGCCCTATCCCTAAAATGGATTCAGTTCCATCGAGGGTGGGGGGAGGAATTGTGGGGAAGGTTTAACCCCCAATCTATACACAGTGGCCCTATCTACTTACACTAGAGTAAAATACTAGAGTAAAAAAAAAAAAAAAAAAGGGAGTTAGGATCAGCTACATACTAAGCATTTAACATAGCAACTTGATTAGTCCTGAAATACAAGAACCTTGGGGAAGAGTTTTGGTGAAGGGGTCAGATCATGTGACATTTTAAGTGGGTGGAAGTCATCTAAACACACATGTATTACATTCTCAGGTATTTATTTTCAGTGCAGCAAATATGTATTCAAATAATTTCTGTCACATTTAAAATGTGACCAGAGCCGGCCCTACCACAGGGCAGAGTGAAGCAGCTACTTCAAAGAGCTGATTTTCGGTGTCATGAAAGGGAAACAAATGTTAATTAATTTATTTTTATTGTGTACCTGTCTAGAGGGGGCATTTCATAACTAGGGGACTATTGCTGAGAAAGACTTTTCTCATGTAGCCACTCAACATTACCTCAGCATGTAAGAACATTCAGCGCAGGCCTCTTAGGGTTTGGATAGGAATATACAGGAAGAAGCGATCCTCCAGATTCCAGGTTCCTGAACCTTAAAGGGCTCTATAGTTTAGAAGCACATTGAATTGGGCCCAGAAATGGACCAGGAGCCAGTGGAGATGATATTGCATTGGCAAAACATGATCACAATGCTCATTTCCAGTTAGCAGTCTAGTTGCCATATTTTGTACTGACAGACATTTCTGGACCATCTTCAGAGGCTGGACAAGGGGCAAAACATTGCAGTAGTCTTAATGGGAGCTTATCGAATATGAAACGTCACTGCATGTCAGCTATTAAATAGTGTCAAGTAATAAAATGGCATTGTATGTGAACTGTTAATGCTGTCAAATATTGAAATTAAACATCCTTGGATGTCAGATACAGATATCAAATATTTGATTAATATTTCAGAGAATATTTGGTGAATATTCAACAGTAAAAAGATGTGAAGGGATTTTTGGGAAGCCAACACATTTCACACGTAGTTGCTTACTTAGAGTCCCCTGGCAAAAACATTTCTGACTTCTGTAGTGCTTGTCAGAGAGGTACGTAAGCATGTAGTAATATGTCTGAGAATGAAATAATGTGAGAAGTGTTTCTATTTATCTATTTTTAACTGCTCCGTGGATTTATAAATGAAGGAGTGTGTGTGTGTGTGTGTGTCCATGTCCTCAAACCTGAAATATTATTTGTTCTACCAGTTTGCTGACTTTCACCAGATCTTTAGCTCAAATATAATTCCTGCTCCCTCTAGGCCATGCTGGTTAAGGGTTTCTCTTGCTGTCCTCAAAGCTCATTTTCTTTAATCCTGGATTAGCCTTGTTGCCCTCTGCTACCTTTTCAAGTACTGTAATGTCTTTCCCCCTCCACCTCAATACAGTTTGAGAAAAAGAACCTGCTACCCATTTTGACCAAAGCAATTCATAATCATAATATTACCCTCCACGAACATTTCCCAGGCCCTTTACATGCAGCATATTTCTCTATGCTATCTTGACATTAGTACAAAGAATTGGACTTCCTTACAGGGAGAATGTGACCTCTGTGATCTTGTTATCGCTTTTATATGTGTGTTTCCAGATACGTGACTTTGCTGCCCAGTGCTAAATGGTATGGCAATGTTCACTTAATTCGCCAAGCAAAAGGTTTCCCTAACAAATTCAAGACAATTATGAAATCAAAGTCGGTTGACAGGGATATGGGCACTGTGTAGGACTATTAATCCTCAAAGTTCTGCATATAATCCAGTATGGCTCAGATATTCAAAATGAATTCCCCTCACCCCACTTTTCTCTATGCAAGTATTGCATTATTGAAAGGTATGCAGACATGTTGCTTCCTTGGTGTGTTTAAATGAATACATCTCTGCCCCAACATAGAATTCCATTAGACATGCTCATGGCAGAGGGCAACAGGACCACCCTGAGCTTCTTCAGTATTTCATGCCCATTTTCCCCTGTCTGGAACTCTCTCCACAAACACCTACATGGTGCTACAACTTGCCATTTCTTCAGACCCCAGCTTAAAACTCACCTTTGGCTTAACCCCTTGCTACTAACCTGCATGCTATGTTAAATGTGTACTGTATAGGTGACCCAGATGTTCTTTATTTACTCCAGTGTAAGTGTGTTGGTCCCCAGTCTGGATTGAATTTGCCACCCAGCCCTAAACAACTTGGGACCAGGATACCTGAGAGAGCGCCTTCTCCCTTACCAACCTGCCAGGTCACTGAGGTCATCCGAGGGCCTGCTCCTGGTGGTTCCACCTAGATCCATCCTCCGATTGGAGTCCACCAGGGGAAGAGCCTTCAGCGTGGTGGCCCCACTCCTGTGGAATTCCCTGCCTCTGGAGGTCAGGCAGGCTCCAATCTTGTACTCCTTTCGGCGCCTCCTGAAAACATCTTTATTCCAAGAAGCCTTTCCTTAGTATGCAGCCTTGAATCTCTGTTTTTTGCTTCTTTTAAATTTTGTTTTAACTGTTTTATTCTGTTTTTATTTTCATTTTATCTTGTACACCGCTCTGAAATTTTTCAATGGGGAGCAGTATATAAATATTCTAAATAAATAAATAAATAAATAATTACTCAGCCACTTTTCCCCCACTTGGCAACAATGGAGTCCTTTCCTCCTTTTTGTTAGCCCCTGCGCATGGGGGTGGGGTAGGTGGATTTAAAAGGGAAAAAGTGGCTGGATAAGCAGGTTTCACCCCCCACTCCCTGCACATAGTGGTCCTGATCTAGTTTGGGGCCATGTGCACTTACACTAGAGTAAATAAATACATTAGGATGACCTACATGCTTCATGCATCTAATGGAGCATGTAGCTTAAGTCCCTATCTCCAACCAAAGTAAAACTTAAGTATTGCAGCTGCAGTCAGTAGAAGTTGGTGACTCTGATTTCGTAGGGGCTGTGAATCCATTCTGGGTTTCCATTAGAACCAGACAGAACTCTAAAAGAGCTATCCAAGGTGCTGAACCCTATACTCAGAACTTTAGAGTTCTGGCAGAATTCACAGCCACTGTGGGACTTTTCCACAAAGCTGCACAGTGAAAAAGTTGGGGACTTACCCTGACTTTTTGGGTGGGAGCAAGGTCACCCCGGCTCTTCTGCTGTGTGATGTTGCTCCATGGCCAATCAGGGGGCAGTCCTGGGGGATGGGGACTGGCAATAGGTCGCCAGAAGCCAGGAAGAGGGTGGGGTGTGTGGCTCCAGTACCGGAAATCCCATGCTCCCTCCTTGGTGTGTGGATTACCTGACGCCACTCCCGGTAAGCGAAACCACTGGGTTTAGGGGGAGTGCAGCACCAACTTGGCACCGTGAAGACAGTCCCTCAAGTCTGGTGGATGGATAGTGTTGGAATAGCAATGACAAGAGCTCACACCGAAAGCGGGCGCAAGCTAAGTGTTAACTTGACTGCTCAAAAGCAAGTAGACTGACAAACTAGCCAGGCCCATGGATGCAGGGCTAATCAACAGCTCTGGATGCACCAGAGAGCCTTTGGTGCAAATAGGGGTCACAAGGTGGTGGAGGCGGAACAAAATAAGTTCCATTTTAACCTGAGTTTCTTATGTATAAAAAACCCTAATGTGTTCAGTATGTTTAGCAGTGGTGGTGTTTTTGATTTTGTTAGATGCTTGGCCTTATTTGCTTTGCTGTTTTGTACTTCTGGTTGCTTAACCAGGAGACTCAGTAGAATTTGCCATTCAGTCTGCTTTATTCAGCTACTTCTGCTAACATACAGAGTTCTCTCTAGTGGTCCTGGGCCAAAATTGGAGGAGAAGAGGGGTGCAAGAAACCATTTTGCTACAGTGCATCTGACAAGGCCCTCCTGGTGCCAACATTGTTATCTTTTTTACTTTTTTCTTCTCTCAGGCATTTAGCAATATGTAATTAGCCTGGACTTGTTTTTGTATGTATTTGTGGTTTTAAATCGTACGTTTTTGTGATTTTAAATTTTTGTATATTGTTTTTAAGTGTTTTTATCCAATGTAAACTGCCCAGAGAGCTTCAGCTATGGGGCGGTATACAAATGTAAATAATAATAATAATAATAATAATAATAATAATAATAATAATAATACAACATTCCTCCCTTACTCTTGGCAACTGGTTCCCAAGAGCAGAAGGTGAATAAAGATCACTGTCAATTGTATCCCCTTTAAAGAAGTTAAGCTGCAGCGCTTTTTCCAAGAGAGCAGAACTTTTCTCATTTTAATCTTGCATCAGCCACTTTAAAGAACACAAGGGGAGGAGCCAAGGTAATGGAGAGCGTGCTGGTTGTACTTTGTATCAGGGTCACACAACCCAACCTGGCCCTCTCTATTGGCAAAGTGCTTGCTAAAGTAGGAGGAGGGACCTTTCTGTGTGTTTTCTTCCTTTTTGTTGCAAAAAGCATTTTTGTTTGTTTTATTTGTGAAGGATGACATGTTGTATATTTTTCTTGGGAGCTTTGCCTTTCTGAAAGGGCAAAATTCACACCAAAATAAAAGCAAAACCCGGGGAAATTCAGCCCAACGCTAGTTTCTGATCATGCCATTTGAACCATTTCTAGGCAAGACAGCATGACTGAGGCCATAGCTAGACCTAAGGTTTATCCCTGGATCGTCCAGGGGTCAAACCTGTTCCTCTAGGTGACACACAGGGGATCCAGTGCTCAGGCAGGGGCGAACCCTGGATGATCCCAGGATAAACCTTAGGTCTAGCTGTGGCCTAGGTGACACACAGGGGATCCACTGCTCAGGCAAGCCTGGATGATCCCAGGATAAACCTTAGGTCTAGCTGTGGCCTGAGAGGTGGCTTTGAGCCCCACAGCCTCTCATTTTAGACTCTGATCACTGAACACCGCATATGCAAGACTGTTGCTGCTTAAGATTATCGCTGGGTGCTCTAAACACAGCTTTCACACTTTTGCTTGTTTTTGTGTGTAGTTTTTATGTAAAAGGCGGCATTGTTTAATCATGCTAATCTCACCCAAAGCAGGATTCAAGGCAGCGAAGATGATGGCAAGGGTGAGATGCACACTAAAAATAGGCTGGGTGAGATCTTGCACTCTTGCCACCAAACCAGCAGCTGGCGTCGATGAGACGGTGTTACAAGTTTCCCAACAGCTGCCAACTAATGTTTGATCAGCGATAAAATATGCCAAGGTGACAAGATCTTGCTGCCCTGCATTTCAGGGGCCATCATTAAAAATGCAGCAAGCCTCATACAGGCCCAGAAGGTCCCATGTTCTCTCAAGGTACAAGGGAGAGAGACAAGTTCACAAGATGTCAAAAACAATATCCATTTGTGTTTACTATGCAAACCCGCTGAGTAACCTTTCGATGCATGTTTGTACTGAGGGACCATTGAGACTTTTTTTTTTTTTTTAACGGGCTATTTAAGATATGGATGTTGGGGAAGGCAGAGAGGTGGGCAACGAGGTCAGCGAGGTCAGCCCCGGAACTGCAAAAGGAATCTCTAAATGTGTTTGTGAAGTGGGCGAAAGATTCCACGGTATCTGGCAACTGGGCTTCTTTGGGGAAACAATGCAGAAAACAGACGCAATGTGTATGCCAACTACAAAGGCTATGTTAGTGTTACAGGTTTGCGTCTGTCTCTCCCTCCCCCTTTAATAATATATTGATGTGAGCAGCTTGGGCCCACCAAGCAAATTCCCGACGTAAAAAGTCAACTGTCGGAACGAGGCTCATCACGCTGGCAAAGTGCATTCAGGTAGAACGCCTCTTGAGGCGCAATCACTGGCATCCATATTGTTCTGAGGGAAAGGGGTTGCTCCATCTAATGAGCTCATAAATGTTTATTAAAGAATGTTTCTGCCAGTTTTTAGGAAAAGAAGGGGAGGAAAAGCAGCTGGGTTACAACGTGGCTGGTAATTGGCTTCAAAGTCATATTGCGATTAGGCTTCCATAGGGCAATGGAACTTATTCTCGGTACTAACCTAACTCCGAAACACTTGGCAAGGAAGAGAGAACTGAACTCAGCGAATTACTATTTCCAGGAATACCTGACGTAGTCAAGAGAGGGGGTATTTTTGTCACCCCATTCCTTTTGGTTTGAAAGATTTATTTTTCCACGTGACCTTATGGCTCCCCCCAACCCTGTAAATAGCGGTGTATAGAACCTCCCTCTAAGATTCACTAGACTTCTCAAGCCCATTTTTCTCGCATGGTTTCCCCCCATCAGGAGCCCCGAAATTTTGCTAATTTTGGTGGCAATTCTATTCATGGCTCTCATCAACTGCATAAAGAGTTGGACTCCCAATAGGAGTCTCAGTAATGGGTAGAAGCAGGGAATGACACTCACTACATAGCTTGATTAACTATGTGTGTTTTCAGTTGTTCTCACATTGGGATGTTTGGTAGTACTGTGCTGAAATCTGACCTCCAACTTCTTCCCCCCTGAGAGGCTTCCAATTTGCTGCCTCATTCTCAGGGCACTTTAGAATTTCTTTAGAATTTCCTTTGGTGTTTTTGAGCTTACCTTGTGTTTCTTCTTCTTTCTATTACACATCTCTCCATCACTCTGCAACCTCCTTTTTTGCACAAGGTTTGAAAAAGTGCCATTTTCATCAAAACTCTGTTTGGTTCTCTCAAAATTCCTCAGATGTTTCACCCAATTAGAAACATCTATCTTTTGGGGGTGGGGCAGGGGAGCACGGGGAAGAATTTGATGGCAACTCAAACGTTTCTACTTATCTTACTAATGTTTCCTGAACATTCATTGGATTAAAATGGCAGCCGATTTTAATTCTGTCTCTTTTAGCAAGATAGGCACCAATAGATATTTGGATAGCAAAAAGGGCAATTCAGAACCCGCTTTGGAATCTTGAATCCAAATTCACAGTTACAAGATGGGGGATACTTGGCTCAGCAATACTACAAACGAGAAGGATCTTGGAATTGTTGTAGATTGCAAGCTGAACAGTGCGATATGGCTGCAAGAAAGGCAAATGTTATTTTGGGCTGCATTAATAGAAGTATAGCTTCCAAATCACGTGAGGTACTGGTTCCTCTCTATTCGGCCCTGGTTAGGCCTCATCTAGAGTATTGCATCCAGTTCTGGGGTCCACAATTCAAGAAGGACGCAGACAAGCTGGAGCGTGTTCAGAGGAGGGCAACCAGGATGATCAGGGGTCTGGAAACAAAGCCCTATGAAGAGAGACTGAAAGAACTGGGCATGTTTAGCCTGGAGAAGAGAAGATTGAGGGGAGACATGATAGCACTCTTCAAATACTTAAAAGGTTGTCACACAGAGGAGGGCCAGGATCTCTTCTCGATCCTCCCAGAGTGCAGGACACAGAGTAATGGGCTCAAGTTAAAGGAAGCCAGATTCCAGCTGGACATCAGGAAAAACTTCCTGACTGTTAGAGCAGTATGACAAGGGAATCCATTGCCTAGGGAGGTTGTGGGCTCTCCCACACTAGAGGCATTCAAGAGGCAGCTGGACAAGCATCTGTCAGGGATGCTTTAGGGTGGATTCCTGCATTGAGCAGGGGGTTGGACTTGATGGCCTTGTAGGTCCCTTCCAACTCTGCTATTCTATGATTCTATGATTCTATGAATAGGGGGATGCTTTGGCTTGGAACCTGGGGCTTTAAAGGCCTGAATGGTTTGAGTCCAGGTTACATGAAGGACCATCTTCATGAGGCATAGGGCATTCTTGGTAGTGGACCCCCACTTTTAGAACTCTGTTCCAGTTGATGCACGCCAGGTTCCATCATTAATTACAGGCCTTCAAGCCGGCCCTACAGGCCTTGACCTACAATTGATTTAGGACTCATTGGGTATCATGGTGTATATTAGGGGTGCACAACCCATGACCTGATTCCTAAAAAAAATGTGAATGGGAGGGATGGGATTTTACAAGAGGATTAAATGAAAGGATTGGTCTAGATAGGAATAAGGAAAGGTCATGCAAGAAGACATTCCTCAAACTTCTGGTGTTGCTGCTCCTATGAGAGAGTCAACTTACAAAGAGCAGTGGAAAACATGGAGGGCTTATGATATGTTGCTTCTATTTCCCTACCCAAAGCACTGTGATTGGAAATCCCTGGGAAAGTCATTCCCTGGTTGGAAGCTAGAGTTGTCAGCCAGAAAACTACTCATCCACATGACCTCTCCACCCTGCTGGTGTTTTCTTTTTTGAAGAGCTTGGCTGTGGGTGGTTGGAAAAAGTGGGAGGTTTATCCAACTGAGAATAAAATGATTTTTTTTTTAAAAAAAACCCCAACACTCTGAAGTGAATCTGTTTTGCCTTGGACCACTTTGCACCAGAGTCAACACACTGTGGAGATAGCCTGAGAGCTTCTCTACATGAGTAATTTGTTTCAGGCTCATGATTGGCCACTCATGGAAGTTTGAGGGTCCTTTACATTACACTGCCAACCTCCAGGATATCTCCCGTGCTTTCCCTCGGTAGTCTCGCTTAAAAAAATAATAACACGGAGATAATGCAGCTTTTAAATTTATCATGGGATTAATTCCACCACTAGATGGTGCTGTTTCATTCATCAGAGTAGCATTGTCCAGACAGGAGGTTTTCAAGTCAAAATCATGTGGTCGCTGTTGGTCTCCATCTAAATGAGCCTGTAGTGAACATAGAAAGGCCCACAAAAAAAGAAAGCCTGGTAAGGGTGCAGGTCTTTTCCTAAATGTAGAGATGACCTAAATCTCTCTGAAGTGGGCTTTGTCCTCATGAGCCAGGAATCTATACAGAAGTTAAGAGATCTGATTTGAAAGTCCAGTAGAGGGCACTCTCCCAGCCTATGTTTTTACAGGCATCACAGGAGGACAACCCAGGGCCAGACCTAGAGTGTCGTGTATCACTGACGGTTCCTTCAATATTCTAAAGCGCAAGACCTTTGTAATATGAGCAGCCTCAGAATCACGTGCTATGATAACCTACTTCAGTTATACATGTTAATTTGACTTTGGCCAGGTCCCTGTGGCACATCTACTCCCTCCATTAAATTCAAGAACAATATCCTTCCTTCAGCCTTAGTTTAATTAATAGGTTTCCCAGGAACTTGCCCTTTTTGCAATTGGCAGCTGATTTTTTAATTTCTAAGAACCTGAGGTGCGAGCCCACAACCCTGCATTCTAAATCCTCATCTAGAGATGAACTGCTGTAATTATATGTTAAATATGCCTCAAATCTGTAGGGAGCAGTAACTCAATAAAACCATGAGCAAAATTTAATGGGAAGCTTAATTATAATAATAATATCATAAAATCCTAATGAGGAGAAAAATGCAGCTTCATTTTATTTTAGCTTGGCCACCTAATATAAGAAGAGTGGATGGTTTTTTGGTTTTTTTTGGTATAATGGTAATATTCTCTTGGATTTTTTGAAAGATAATCTCTTCTCAACCCCTTGGTAATGTGCCTGGATTTCAATTATTTTCTTATGAATCTAATAAAATATTTGGCATACTCTTCAGCGCAGATATAGGGGAAAAAAAACCCTATTCTTTAGTAATGGATGTCTCAGTCAAAATAGTGTTCATTCAGTTGTGTGCGTGTATCTATATCTATATCAGGGGTAGGCAATGTGAGACACATGGTCATCAATGTGCCACCAGACATCTTTCTTGGTATCGGCTTAGATGTTCTCCCTCTCCGACTATTTTTTTTTATTTATTTTTTTAACAGATTTTCCTTCTGGCACCTGGGATTGCTATGAAATGGTGTTGGTGATGAAAATGGTGGGTTAACAGGAGATGTTTAGTATATTGGGGCTCATATTTCACCTCTGCCTTATACACAATCTTTGGGGCTGGTTACTTGTCTTTTGCCACATCTCCCATGGCAGCCATTTTGTGATGGTGCTCAGGACAGTTTCTCAATTTGTCAAATGTGCCCTCGGGCTAAACACTTGGGCTTTTCTAACTGTCTCTCTCACCTTTTACATACTTCTACATGAACCGGAAAGTTGATGGGAGTACACAGTGGTGGTCCAAGACATCCTTATAACTCCAGAAGTCTTAAAATTTGGCATTTGTATATCTAGTGGTCATAATTCAAAACATGAATTTCCCATCACTCTAGCACAGAGCAAGTAAAACTACCTCTGGAATGGAATATTCGGTTGTGGGAGTCCTGCTGCAACTTGACATGCTTAAATTGGTCAAGAGGTGGAGGTCCAGTTAGCAGCTATGAATATCAAGTTGTGCTTTCTGAGTGTAAATTGAATATCCTAGTTACCACTGTATGTAGTGGGTAACCTTGGGCCAGTTATTCTTTCTCAGCCTAACCTACCTCACAGGATTGTTATGATGATAACATGGAACAGAGAGTGGGGGGCAGGGAAAACCTTATATGCCTCTTTGAGTTTCTTGGAGGACAGGCAAGATATGCTATCTTTTGTAAGATAAATGTAATAAAACAAAAACAGAAGAAACGCCAACAACCCCATTTAAGGGAGCACCACCCATTGACCCCTCTGCTATTTTCAACTGTAAGCATTCAACTCAGTAGAGCTTACGTTTGATTTCACAGGTGTACAATTGCACTGTTAATCTGCGGTTCCTCCCCACTCTAAAATATGGTGTGACACACTTTTTTAACCATTGGGTCTGCTTCCGAATAAAGCATCTTAGGGTTGTTGTTGTTGTTGTTGTTGTTGTTGTGTATGTTTGCCAGACATTCTTATTTATTTTGCTATCTCACTAAAATACTGACTGATCAAAACAACCTATTCTGATCTGTCTGAAATAGCCGCAATTGAGTATGACGTGAACCCTAGTGCACAAAAGTTTATGCCACAAAAAATACCAGGTGCAAATAAGTTTGATCTCTGGTTAATAGGGACAGTTGTAGCATATGGAATAATTTCTTAAGTCCCATTTTACTTCCCATCATAGGTGTGCCAGCAAAGAGGGGAGAACAGCCATTTATATTCCTACTGTCAGAAATGTCCAAATTGCTGAAACATTGAGAAATGGGGATGCATTATTTCCCTTCATGTCCTAAGCGACAGTTTCAGTAGAATACAGAATGTCTGAACATCCACAAATTATCTCGGCAGAATAAAGAATGGCAAAAACAGCCTTTCAATAAATGATTACTTATTTATTATCACAATTTCCCACTCTTCCCATCTAAAAATCCAAGTCCATTACAGCAATTATTTGTAAATAAGCACCACATTCCTCAACACTCAGTCCCGCTGGTGGAAAAAATGTTTAAGTGTGGAGTACATTAGCAAGGCATTGAGATTGTCAATAATGCATGCTCGACACCATTTAATTATTTGGGAAACATCTGTTGAAGAGAAATATGCTCCAGAGAGGAAAAAGGAAGTCAAGTGCATTAGTGACTGTGTTAACCACATCACACTCTGAAAAGAGAACGAGGAGGAAAAGTAAGACTCATTCGAGGAAAGCACAATAGTCAAGACCATTACAAATGCAGCTTGCCTTCCTTGTTTTTTGCACATCTGGATAAATATGACAGTGGCCTATTTACTTATTTCCTGCGCTTCCTTTTAGAAAGCCCAGAACAGCTTAGATGGGGATCCCACCCGTCTCTCATCCAGGGGACTGATCAGATTCAGACCTGCTTAACTCCCATAACACTAGAGCATCTGGTACTCTCAGGCCGTTCCCTAGTCAGACATTCATTAGTTTATCTAATACAGGGCAATCGGCTGGGTTGTAAAAAGACATCACAGAGGGAAGTGATTTTTGACAGCTCTTCCACAATTATAATTGTGGAAGACTCACTAAAGTCTGAATACCCCTGGAAACACTGTAAGATAGGCTTCCACTGGAGTGAGATTACTTTAGTATACAGTGTGTGATATTTGAGTGGACCGTTCGGATTTTAGCTCTAAAAAGTAAAAGATCGAAAGACGTCTTAAAATGTACTCTCTTTAGTTCTTTGGGGGTTTGGAAAACAAATGATGTAAATAAATAAAGATTTCAGTTAGCTACAATTAATGGGTTGGATCATGCTTAGAGTAGACCCATTGAAATTAATAGGATAAATTAGTCATGACTAACTTAAAACCCACTGATTTCAATGGGTCTGTTATTCCTCTGAAGTGTGTGGGCTGGATTAGATGGAAATAACCTTTAGTACATATTTAAATACGAATACCCTACCAGTGCATGGTGAATGCACACTTCAACATGCATATTTCTGCTGAGTTGCATGCATATAGAGATGGCGACCAAGGCATTTTACAAGCTTTGGCTGGTTAACTAACTATGGCCTCTCCTGAACAGGAATAGCTTGGCCACAGTGGTACAGATGCTAGTAACCTCAAGACTGGATTGCTGCAATGCACCCTATGTGGGACTGCCCTTAAGGCTGCCCCAGAAGCTGGAGCTAGTGCATTGCGTAGCAGCGCACCTGTTGTTGGGAGCTGCCCCCTTTCAGCATGCTACTCCTTTGCTGAGGGAACTGCAATAGCTGCCTACTTGCTACCAGACCAGATTTAAGGTTTTGGTCCCAATGTACAAAGCATTAAACAACTTGGGCCACCATTTACTTTACTTTTATAAGAAACCAAGGAATGGGAAATAACAACAATAATATTTATTTATTGCATTGATATACCGCCCCATAGCCGAAGCTCTCAATAACGACATTTTTTTTTACATCCGGCCCACATGCTTCATTAGCGTGTCCATGAAAGGAAGACCATGTAAGCCACCTTGGGTATCTGCAAGAGGAAGCAAGGTGGGATATAAAAGTAATAGAAATAAATAAATAAATATGCAGTCCTGACCTTCTCTGGACATGCATTCCACTGGAGAAATGTAATGTGTGAAATAGGGTTCATGGGCAATTCTAGAAGCAATCTGCTGCAGTTATTTTGGGAGCCGCCACGTTCATGAGAACTACCGGTGGTTCACACACTAGGGCAGTAGCTAGACCTAAGGTTTATCCCAGGATTGACCTGGGGTCAAACCTGTTCATCTAAGTGCCACACAGGGCATCCAGCGCTCAGGCAGGGATGAACCCAGGATGATCCTGGGATAAACCTTAGGTCTAGCTATGGCCTGAGTCTCTCCATGTGTACAATGATTCTGGGTCCAAGTGATTCTGCCCTGCACGCAAATAAAGGTTTGGATTTGTTCGGATGCTTTAAAGCCAACCATGTGGAGTGTCCCTGTGGACTTGGTCACATGAAAGAAGTAACTTCTGACCCAGCACAACTATGGTGACAAGGGTCACTACTTGCAGTTGGTTTATGTGAGTGCAACGACCCATTTTGTCCCTAGCACGGCCATGCAAATCATTGCCAGGAAGCAGGGCCTGTCAGTGACATCTCACGTAAATACATTAATGGTTTTGATGTATTTATTGTTTTATATTGGTTTTAATATTATATGTATTTTTATGTAAACCACTTAGAGATCTTAGGTATCATATGGCATACAAATAGTTTAAATCAATTAATCTATCACTCATGATAAGATGTTACTTCCTCAAAGTGGCTGCAGCAATGGGGACACTCCATGGGTGGCAAAGTGGGGGAGATATTCAGTTTCAAGTATTTGAACTTGGCGGAGTGTAGCTCAAGAGGGTCGAAACTACTCATGAACAAAAAAAGGAAAAAAGTGTGACTCAGGATTGCCTGAAAACCAGCCTTTGGAAATGTTTGTTCATTCAAACTCTTTTGATGAATTTCCTTCCAAATATTTACGAACCATTTGTTTTTATGAGGTTATTTGGGAAAGTTGTTTAATGCAATTAACAAAAGCAAAGGCATTTCATTTCTGAAGGGGCAACCCCCCCCCCAAACCTCTTTGCTTTCTTTGCACTTGAATTATTGCAGAATTGGTTCATGGACTTTCTTTGCACGTGCAAAACTGCACATATTCGAAGAGTGTTAATTCCATTTAATTCCTGCAGTGAAGAAAACTATCTGTTTCTGTTTCTCTCCCTCTCCCTCTCTTTCACACACTCTTTCTCTCACACACACAGTGTTTGGCTGTTCCGTGAGAAATTCTCTCCCCAGTAAAAGAATGGAGGGTGGGTGGGTTTGATGACGCAGATTGTGATATGGGACGTGATGTACTAACGACCCAAGGCATTTACATTCTAAATTGTATGTACCCTTAACAAAATGAAATAAATAAATAAATAAAAGGGAACTCCGGCAGAAGCTCTAAAGAGCACACGTCTTCAACTGCAGTGCTTCTTGGAGGGACGTTTCCCTTGTCTTCTGTCTGGAAGGCATGATGCTCAATAATTCAAGAGGAGCAAGAATCAACATATCTTACAGCATATTTGATGTGCCAACAAACAGACTGAAGACTGTTTCATTTCAATTAGCTCCTTTGTTGCCAACAAAAGGCTGACAAACACATTGAGAGAGATCAGCCAGGTGTTGTTGCGTAGTCTTGCTTATGCCTGTTGCTATTTGTTTCCTGCCCGTTCCCCTTACATTCCCGCTCTTCCGCCTTTGCCATATTGGAGCAACTATTGTTCCCCTTGTCTCGTCTTACCCCGGGATCAAGCGATTCTGTCCCGCACGCAAATAAAGATTCGGGTTCGTTTTCAAGACCCCTCTGATCTCCTCGGCTAATTGGCTTCAGGTGTAAGCCAAGCCAGCAGGCCTGTGACTTTGATGTGACATTTTAGAGCTGAGCACCTGGTAACATCCTTGTTTGTGTGTCAAATACCAGCCGGCCTTGCCTGCTGCTCAAGCCTGGCTAATAAAAATGCTAGTAATCACGTTGTATTACAAGGCTCAAATTCATGCTGTTACTTTATTGCAAGGTTGTCATTAATTTTGCAGGGTGAACCTGGAATCCGATCTGACCTGTTTTTAATAAGTGTGGGTTTGTGCACAAAGTGTGTTTGCAAGTGACAGAGAGGTGACTGCCAGCTGTTCCTTCTTTACATGTGGTGCTACCTTTGCCTTTGATCAATAATGCTGTTTTACTTTAAAAGGAACTCCCCCCCCCACTTTTTCTGCAAGGAGGCAGAAAAGGGGCCTCCTTGTTCCTGTGGTTTATTTATAAAGAATATACAATTATGCAAAGGTCAGGCAATGGAAAATAATTTCTCTGGTGGCTTCTCTTGACATGACTCTGGTTCTCTGCCCTGCAAACAGCTGGACCACTCATTTCACAGACGCCTCCATGACCATACCTGCCGGTGCCTCTGGGAGAGCATAGAAGACCATTAAAAGAAATGTTGGGCATTATGAATGCACAGGGCATGCTAAGGAAAACTTCCTTTTGGCTCAGAGAGAATGTGCCACCCAGGGGAGAGTGGGACTGGGGAGAAATGCCCCCTCCCCGCCTCGTTCAATGAACAGGCAGAGGTTCAGACAGGAAAAAAACCTGTAATGGGAACCTTTCAGGACTAGAGGGAGTGAGCAAGCTGTGTCTATTTGTCACATGGCAATTTTTTCTGAAGTGCTGAAAGGCCTGTGAAATCCCATGGGTTGGTACGGAGGCATCTTGAAGGGAGATGCTTTGGCCTACCTTTCCACCAGCTCTAGCCAGCATAGCCAAATGGTGAGGGCAGATAGGAGTTGTAGGCTGAAATATCAAGAGACCCACAAGTTTCCCACCTCTGCTTAATCCTCTTTTCTGCCCACCTGCACATCTGGTTCCTACAGTGTATTTTTGTCCCCGTGTGGTAAAAGTCAGGTCTTGCCATTCAAAAACACAGTTAGGCATTATTAGCCCCACGAAACTGATGTGGGGAAAGTTAAGCACATTTGAGCCCCATTGATTTCAATTGAAATATTTAATTAAATTTATCCCATTGAAATCAAAGTACTCATAATTAGCAGGAATGTGCTGATGATAAAATCACTTGGTAATGCTGGAATGTAACATCAAGATCAGATCACAATCAGAGGACAGAAAGAATGTACAATACATTCCTCCAATGCCACAGAAGTAATTAAAAAGAAAACAAAATCGAGGGCAGCTTATTTATGCTAAGAGCCTTATCATGTGTCAGCCAAAAGAGGGAGGCTTTAGTACAATGAAATGCTGAACAATTGATCGAAATTACACATCTCCCTACAAGGGAATGCAATGACATGTTTAATGGTCTCAAATGTGCACATTAATATCAAATGTCGGCTTTACTGGTTACTATTAAAATCAATATAAACCAAATCTAAGCTTAATTAGATCAAAGTCCTACATAATTCTCAAATGAAACAAAAAGTAAAAATGTCTGGAGATAGGCAGGGAGGTAAAGTAAGATGGGACCAGAGGGAGGGATTGGCACACCTAATCCACACACCCCTTCTGTGTGTGTGTGTGTTTTTTAAAAAATCTGGACTCTCACTCCCCTCTTTCTAAATCCCTGTTTAAAGACATACAGACCTGTTGCTATCAATGCCTAATTTGGCCTTTATTTAGTCAGTTACACAAGATTTCTATACAGTCCTTCGGAAATGCTTCCAGGGTATTTTACAAAAACACAATAAAATTCCAAAAATCAAAATAAAGTATAATGAATTGCAGTGTGAAATTGACAATTCATTAAAAAGCCAGGGGAAATCTTTGTTTAGTGCCAAGAAGATAGCTATATTGGGGAAGGAATTCTATAAAGCTGGTACCTCCACTGAGTAGGCCCTCTCTTTTCTGGAGGGGAGTCTCTGAAGAGAACTTCAATACATGGGAAGGTTGATATGGAAGCAAGTGTTCCTTCAGGCCCCCAGTCACAGACTATTTATTTATTTATTACATTTTTATACTGCCCAACAGCCGAAGCTCTCTGGGCGGTTCACAAAAATTAAAATCATGAAGAGCACAAAAACAACCAACCATCTAAAACCACAGAAACAAAATAAAATATAAAAAGCACAACCAGGATAAAACACACAGCAAAAATCGATATAGGTTAAAATATGGAATTAAAACAGCAAAGTTTAAATTTAAGTTAACAGGTAATAAAATACTGAGAAAATTCAAAGGTCTTCAGCTGGCGATGGAAGGAATACAGTGTAGGCGCCAGCCGAACCTCTCTGGGGAGCTTGTTCCACAGCTGGGGTGCCACAGCAGAGAAAGCCCTCCTCCTAGTAGCCACCTGCCTCACCTCCTTTGGCAGGGGCTCGTGGAGAAGGCCCCTGTGGATGATCTTAAGGTCTGGGCAGCCACATTTGGGAGGAGACGTTCCTTCAGATAACCTGGCCCCAAGCCGTTTAGGGCTTTGAATGTTAATACCAGGCTATAAAGGGCTTTAAAAGTAAGCACCTTTAAAGTTACATTTTTAAGTGAACACTTGAAATCTTAACTATACACCCCAAAGCATGCAATGTGTTATGTAACCCTAACACAGGGTTATCTCAATTTTACTGCAAAGAAGCTCCGGTATTAGGAACTGATTTTAGGCAGCAACTGCACACATAATGAGAAAAATCAGAACTGTGCCTGTTACACAGATGTAGTTAGAAAGAATGTGCTTTTCAACTGACTTCACTCAGGACAGAACCCAACATGTCGTCATTCACTGCCACTGATTGAGCCAAAACACTGTAATAAGATCATCACATAGGATGCGTTAGACTAGACATTACAAAGGAGGAATGGATAACTTAACATAGGTCTGCTGTTGTCGGTGGTAATCCCATGTTTCTTGTAATGTTTAATTCCACTCTTAGCAGAAAACGTGTGCAGTCCTGCAAATGTCAATTACTGCTATTTTAACTATCAGGAATTCCAGCAGAAATGCTTGGTACTATGGTATTAATTTGGCCATATATACACACCTACGCATTATAAAAGCATCCCGTTTTTATAATGCAACAATGTTTGAGCCAGGTCCAACATGCTACATTTCACCATCCCCTAAAGGTTCCCTTTTACTGGTGTTATTAATTTTATCAGGAAAGAAACACGCCAGATGTTCTAATCATTAATATTGTGCAAATTTAGAAAGACACCAAAGCATCTTTCTGGGACCCAAAAATAACAACAACTCACCTAATTGCTCAGGTGTTCCATCCGCATTTAAAGACTCCTGCTGAGGAAATACTTCTGTTCCCAGATTCCCTTTCACTGAAGCCCCCAGAAGTGTAAGAAATAGAAGAAACTTAATGATAACGAATTCAGCTGGGCACATCGAAAGGGGAACTGATTGGCAGAATGCCGGAGACAAAGAGATCCCTGACGATGGTTAAGAAAACAAAAGTAATTGGATTACACAAAGAAAATAAGATAAACATTCATTAAAATTACAGTAATAGACTATGATTAATGAACACATATGAGTGCAAACAGCACATGTTCTTTAAGCCCTGCAAGGCCTACCTGCAGTGGGGTAATTAATAATTTTTAATCTTTCAGTAAGTAATTGTTATGCACACTGCAGTTCAAAAGATACGGGCTTGTTTTCCCTACAATGATTTTATCTGCGGTTGCTGTGGAGCAATCAAAGGTATCATAGCTGCTAATGAAATGTTGTCTACCCTCCAGTTGGAAGTTTTTAAAGTTGCGATTTCTGGTTTTAAGTGGTATGAATGCAAAAGAGAAAAAAAAGAAGAGAGAAAAGGTGTAGGCAGCTAATTGATTCAGCAAGATGTTTCTCACACTCTCTTTCAGCTCTACTATGGGAAGCTGAACCCAATCCTGTACTCAGAGGTAAACCCCATTAATTTCAATGAGACTTATTCCTATGTAAATGTGGATATTTATTTATTTATTTATTACATTTTTATACCGCCCAATAGCCAAAGCTCTCTGGGTGGTTCACAAAAATTAAAACCATAATAAAACAACCAACAGTCTAAAAACACAAATACAAAATACAGTATAAAAAACACAACCAGGATAAAACCATGCAGCAGAAATTGATATAAGATTAAAATACAGAATTAGAACAGTCAAATTTAAATTTAAGTTAAAATTAAGTGTTAAAATACTGAGAGAATAAAAAGGTCTTCAGCTGGCAATGAAAGGAGTACAGTGTAGGCGCCAGGCGGACCTCTCTGGGGAGCTCATTCCACAGTTGGGGTGCCACAGCGGAGAAAGCCCTCCTCCTAGTAGCCACCTGCCTCACTTCCTTTGGCAGGGGCTCCCGGAGAAGGGTCCCTTGTGGTATTAAATAAAACAGAGAGGAACATTGGGGCTGCAAAGGAGCATCATGGAGAGGAGTGTACAGTATAATGCAATGGACAAACATTTGGATGTTTGAAGTCCCCCCCCCCCACAAAAAGGCTGAAATGCCTCTCCTAAGGCTAGTTAGCAGCAGGGAATGCTTTAAGCTAAAGCAGGCTGGTGTTTTTGATAGTTTGACCACGCCCCTGTTTGCCTTTGGCCCCACCCTAGGGTGACCATATGAAAAGGAGGACAGGGCTCCTTTATCTTTAACAGTTGTATTGAAAAGGGGATATCAGCAGGTGTCATTTGTATGCATACAGCATCTGGTGAAATTCCCTCTTCATCGCAACAGTTAAAGCTGCAGGGGCCCTGTCCTCTTTTAAATCTGGTCACTCTAGTATAGCTCCTGCACCTTTAACTGTTGTAATGAAGAAGGAATGTCACCAGGTTCTCCATATATACAAATGACACCTGCTGAAATCCTCTTTTCTATGCAACTGTTAAAGATACAGGAGCCCTGTCCTCCTTTTCATATGGTCACCCAACCCCACCCACCACTGTAATGCCAGCCCAGAGTGCTTCTCTGAAATGGATTTGGGCTGTCCGGTTGAAAGATATTCAACATCCTGGCTTAAGAATGTTCAAAGCACCTCACATCTATTACTACATGACTTCTGGCAATAATCCTGCAAAGTACCTAATTATATGATCTCCGCATTTCAGAAGGGGGCTGAAGCTGAGCAATTGTGGCCTGCCTAAGGCACCCCACTGAATGTGTGATGGAAATGAGACTTTCCTCATCTACACCGGCTTTCAGGGTGGGCACAGAACCCTGGGTTATTCCTGGTTTTGTATTTCATTCTCTGCCTAACCTATTTGCCTTACAGACAGTTCCTCCTGGATTGTGGTCTGAATTCTGCTTCCAGTTCTGGCATTCCTATCAAGAATCTTGGCACATGCTCCTAGAACAGGTCAGCAACATCATTACGCATTTGTGCTTTGATGCAAATGACCTTTCGGACCAAACACAGGGGGTTTTCATGCATGTGGGGCAAAGACCAGCACTGAGCTCTTGCAACGCTCAACCACAATAGCTGAGGGCCATACACTGTATTCTTGATTTTTCTAAACTGAGAAATATGTTTTGAGTAATCAACATTCCTATTTCTTTCTATTTAAAATTTAAACTCTCTCCTGGGGTGGGGCAGGGGAAGAAGGGAAAGTGGCTTCCTTTTCTTCTCTTCGAGCAAACCTACAATTTACTGACAAGACTTAATTTGCAACCCATAGAACAATTGACAACCTGAGCAAAAATACTCACTCCATCCCAGATGTTACAGTAGCTGCAACACCTGGAAAAGCCACAGGGAAGAAACCAGGGTGACCTCTGCATTTACTCTAGCAGCAGCTGTATATTCAGCGGGCACGATGCATTGTTACAAACTACAGTTATCTATCAATCCCATGGTCTTGTAATTTATGGCATTAGCTTGGAGAATGAGCTACTGGCAAATATATGCAAAACTCTCTTGTGGCAGCCTGTAGTCAAAATAAACTTCATTGTAGCCTTACATTTTCTGAGCCCACACTGAATATAATGGATAATTAGATTAGAATAGAATGAATAGAATTTTTGGAGGCCTTGTAGGTACATACATTAATGTTCCAAACCCCATAATTAGGGGGTGCAGACCCACAAGTGATGTTGGAACAATCTGCAATGGATTCAAATGAGTTTGGATTTCTATGAATCTGACCTGTTGATTCCACAATAGATTTCTTTTCTCTGAGTTGCATGGATTCCACTTTTCTTTTTCTTTTCTTTTTAATGTTTGGATGTGCGTATGTGCATAAATTCACACTTGTGCTAATGCACACTTACACAAATGGAACAAAATTCTTGTATATCCCTAAAAATAATCCGATTCCATCAATGGGGCCACAGAACAAAAGATGCCTAACTATTTAGGAAACACAGATGGTTAGTGTGTTTAAACCATGGCTGTGTGCCCACCATGGTTAGGAATGCTTCACACAGCACACTAAGACATGGTTCATATGACACGCTAAGCTCAAAAAGCTTAACCACTGTGACCTAGTATGTTGTCTGAACAGTCATTTTGCCCTTTCCTGTTAGAGTGGCCAGGTATTTTAGAGGCACATGCTCTTGTACTTTTAACAGCAACTTGAGATTCATTCATTAGTGAAATAACACTCATTTCCATGCCATGCAATGCTTCATCTGCTGAACTTTGCAGGTCAAGCTGCTATTGAATGCACAAGAGCAGGCCAGGATATATATTTTTCTGTCCAGTTGGCAATCCTATATCTCATCCCTTAAGCAGAGAAATCAAGGAGGGCCATCACCTGCCTTTCTACCAGGGCCCCTGTGATACAGTCATGGGGTAGCTGACCTGCTAGAGTATCAGATGACTCAACCAAGGGCATGTCCAGATGATGCCTTATCCCGGGGATCATCCCTGTGCATCCACATGACGCACAGGGGATCCCAAGGGCAGGGAGGTCTGGGCCACCGTTCCGGTTTTGTAAACATGAGTAAACACGAGGACCCGGAACCTGGGCATGGGGCAAGGAGCTTTTCAGCTGCTCCGTGCCCATCGGGGGTAGGGAGGGGACCAGGGCAGGTTTGGGGTTTTTTTTACCTTTAATTTTCGCTGGAATGCTCGTGCGCTCCAGCTTTTCTTGTTTTTTTTTAAAAATGGCTGCCATGACGAGCGCTATGCCTGGGATGTCGCATGGCCCATGTGGACTGAGGGGGAGGATCTCGTGAGCAGAATACCGTGAGAACCACCCCCTTCCTCCTGGAACGCAGGGAGGTCTAGACATGCCCCAAGTGATCAGGTGATCAGCAGGAACCGTGCAGTTCTAGTACAGTAACCTATGGAAGTAGCAGGTGGATAGGTTTGGGTGTGTGATGAACGATCAGGACTGGACAAGGGATTTCTTTGCTGTAAAAGCTGGCTCAAGGCAAATCAGACTGGATTCCAGTCCATACATTTCCCAGCCTGAAATACAATTTGCAAAACAAATAATGGAGGAGGTTCGAAAGGTGCACATGAAAAAGAATGCATGCTTTGAAAAAATGTGCCCAAATATCCTTTAATCAATGGCAGAAAATGCACACATTCCAAAAATGTGCATGGTTAAGGCGTGCATCTGAAAAAAAAAATACACATGCAAATATGCTTGCATTTTTATGTGAATGGAAAACAAAACAAAACTTGCAATCTGATATGGGCACAAGTTGGAACGGGCTTCAGGTGAAATTTGGAGAATGGTACTAAGCTTGTGTTTTTCTGAATTGCACATACCTAGTGATGGCTCATTCACAAGCTGCTGTGTCGACCATAGGACCAAGGAGGGGGTCAAAATTGTGGATGTCAATTTCACGGCAGGTTTCCACTCTCTTGAAATCTCTGGAGTTCATGAATGCTACATAACTTCCCTGCAAACACCTTGCACTTTCTCTTGGTTTGGAACCCTGTCTTCATGCCAATGTGCATTTGTTGTATAACAGATGGCATGATTTCTACAATGTATTCATTCTGTAAATGTTGGCAGCCTTTCAGAAAAGCCTATTAAAACAGGTCCTTTATTTTGACAATTTTTTTTTTTTGGATTTGTTTGGAACTGTAATAAAGTCAGTTATTAGCTTCAAGCAGTAGTAGGATTTAAAATAGGAACTTCTTTGAAGCACCATGGAGCTGCACCCAGCCTCTAGGTTATTAAACATGTTCACTTTGTACAGCTTCCTACACATGGCTTATTGTTTAGGAGAGTTACAACGGGATGTTTCCATAATAGACATTTCAATTTGTCTTACTTTAGAACTATGTAATTACATACACAAAACACTACGACGCACTGAGGAGGTTGCAAGGAGAGTCAGATTAGAAATTGTACAATAAGAGCCACAGCAGGTTTTCAGGAACAACACATAACAAATGCCTTAGAGGAGAAAAAGTTATACAGCATTGAACTGCTTGGCTCTAGATGGAATGTTGTAGGCCCTGAATATCAAGGCCAGACCAGCAATAGCCAGCTGTCATCCCTTGACCCACATGTAGCCCACAAAGCCATTTTAGATCTACCATGTAAAAAGAATATCAGGACGTAGAAAAATATATAACCCATTTCCTCAATTGTTCAGAATGTGCAGGTCACCTCCAGAAATTGTGTGAGGAAGTATCCACATTTTACCATTTTAGGGACCAGCTTCCCCCCCCCCCCAAGAGCAACAGCATCACCCCATTGGTATGCTGGCCATATTTTGCATCCACCCCATTGGAGGCGTGAGAGGGGGCAGTGTTGCATCCACCTCCAGGAAAGAAGTGGAGCTAGTGCTGTGCCCAAATGTGACCTCCAATTTCCCGAAAGTTTTCTTCCCCCTTGATAGAGAATTCCATTGTTCTGCCTCATTTTCAGAGTGTTGTATAATTTATTTTTCTGGTGTTCTTGAGCTTATGTAATAATTGCAAGATGGCAGTGAATGCTATGTGTGTTTTCTTTCTGTCACACATCTATCCATTGCTTTTCAGCCTCCTAGGCTGCCTACACTTCCTGACCTCAAAAAGGCCCAATGAGAGGAATGATTTCATAATGTCTTCCCCTAGATTTCAACTGAAATGTGGGAAGTCAAGAAGGCTACAGGCTGCCGGAGAGGTGATTGTATAATGAAAAACAAGGTGCTTGTACACATACCTCAGCAACCTCCTAAGTTAGGTAAGCACAAGAAATCCATGAGAATTTCTCCAAAAATTTCTTCAACATTGAATTTCTTTTTGAAAGCAGTATCTTTTCTGTCAAACTGAATGAGAATGGTTGAAAAAAAAGTGGGAGAGATTTTCAGCACAGCAATAGTGTGGAAGTGCCCTAAATCTAGATCCAACCCCTATACAGGGCATGTGTTTATAGATCTGTTAGAGTTCGCTCTAATAGACAAAAACCAAGGCCACAGCTAGACCTAAGGTTTATCCTGGGATCATCCACGGTTCGCCCCTGCCTGAGCACTGGATCCCCTGCGTGTCACCTAGATGAACAGGTTTGACCCCTGGACGATCCAGAGATAAACCTTAGGTCTAGCTATGGCCCAAGACTCAGGGTAGCTTGAATCTTGGGGAGACGTAGGATAGCCTGGTTCCCCCACCCCCACATTCTCTCCACGAGCTCCATTTTCAAAATGGCGGCTGGGATGCCATTCTTTCAGCCAAGCTGTGGCTTGGAGCTGTGGCTTCCCTTTTTAAAAGTACCTTGAAACTGTAAGGAGCTAATTGCTCCCTCCCCACACACACAAATATTCCACCCAAATCTTCAACCCAAACTTCCATCTTCACTAAAGGTTTTCACCCCCCCCCACTCAGCTGTGCCAGAAAGTTACCGCTCCAAGCTTTGTTTAGCACAATTCTTATATGAAAGTATTATGTTTTCAGTCCCTTTACTAATAAAATTATGTTTTCAGTCCCTTTACTAATAAGCAAATAAGTTTGCTTTTTTCACCACAGTGATGGTTTCCAAGAGCTGCCAACTACAGCCCTAATATACCTACCTTGATAATTCTTAGTCCAGGCCCCAACAATATATATGGAAGGGGGTGACCCAATGTAGATCACCTTGAGCTTACATTGTTGTCCATTCACCCAATTTGGCACGATCCTCTTGGAACATTTCACAATTTACTTGTGGGTTTTATTTCCCTTGCCCATCCCACCCTCTTGAGTAATACGATTCAACGGTATAATTGCCCTACAGTTGATTTTACATGCTTCCACATCATTTCTTTCCCTCTCCATCAGCTTTGCTTTTGAGTTTAACCAAAAATGCCCTAACATATGTTTTGGAGAGAAAAGCGTGCCATAACAGGATCAAACCCCTCCCCCTTAGAAAGAAACCATCTGATATTTTCATTGGCAGCCCAAAGAACTTAAGCTGCACATGCATGCAAGAGATTATTTCCCCCCTTGCTTTGTGAATTGGCAAATGGCCATTCTGGAGCACCGCTGGTTGTGTGGTTCTGTACGCAGTTTTTTCTCACACGCAGCTTTCCAGCAGCACCACCTGTTTAGGTTGTCGAGACCTTTCCCTCAGGTAGGTTACAATTAAAAACATGTTAATACTCATAATTGCCACACCCCATGTTAACATCATAGGCTTTGACAATGGCTGAGGGTAGGCTTGAATGTGATAGTCAAGAGCAATTATTTCAGAAGTTTGTCTTTTATTATCATCCTGCTGGCAATGTAGGCCTCAGGCATACATTTGCGGTACATTGGTCAACAATCCACAGATCAAAGAAAAATGACATAGATAGCAATAAAAAAGTCATATCTCTGTGTAAGCTTGATGAAGTAGGGAGTGGCTGCCTTGCACCCATGTATTGCTGAGATGAAATTTCTCAGACAAGAATTTTCTGAGAAATTCTCCAAGAATTTGCTTTTTTAGGCTCCCCAAAAAACTTTTGGACAATTTCAGGGGACCTGGAGAATAATTGGTGAAATCTTCCCTCTCCAATTCACTGCATGCAGTGACGTAAAGAGTTTCAGGTGCAAATCCAACCCGATAGCTATTTAAAGATTGTTGAAGGAAGCAAGACGTTTGGCCCCTCCACCCTCCAGTCCTCCTCTCTGAGGGCCAAACATCATGTTTACACTTCATGCATAGTGTGTTGCTATGCTTCCCATCAATTACAGGTGCACACGGGGGGGGGGGGGAGAAACCTTAATGGGAATATACACACAGGGTGGTGAGGATTATTTCCTCCCTCCCCAGTGTGATTGAACTAAAATCACCAGTAGCCAGGTTCCTCTCTATTCGGCCCTGGTTAGGCCTCATCTAGAGTATTGTGTCCAGTTCTGGGCTCCACAATTCAAGAAGGATGCAGACAAGCTGGAGTGTGTTCAGATCAGGGCAACCAGGATGATCAGGGGTCTGGAAACTGAGCCCTATGAAGAGAGACTGAAAGAACTGGGCATGTTTAGCCTGGAGAAGAGAAGATTGAGGGGGAGACATGATAGCACTCTTCAAGTACTTTAAAGGTTGTCACACAGAGGAGGGCCAGGATCTCTTCTCAATCCACCCAGAGTGCAGGACACGGAATAACGGGCTCAAGTGAAAGGAAGCCAGATTCCGGCTGGACATCAGGAAAAACTTCCTGACTGTTAGAGCAGTACGACAATGGGATCAGTTACCTAGGGAGGTTGTGGGCTCTCCCACACTAGAGGCCTTCAAGAGGCAGCTGGACAACCATCTGTCAAGTATGCTGTAGGGTGGATTCCTGCATTGATCAGGGAGTTGGACTCAGTGGCCTTGTAGGCCCCTTCCAACTCTACTATTCTATGATTCTACAGCTAAGATGCTTAGAATAAAAGATCCCAAGTACATGCTGTTACACACAAATGTAAGGAGCATGAGAGCTCTCTCAAGTGAGGGCCGCCTGGAACCAACATTGTCATCTTTTGGGGATCAGGTTAAGATTTCCCTCTGATGCCAGGAATTTGATGGCATATGATGGGCTGTTCAGTATCTCAGTTGAATTGCTTATGATTGTAACTGATGTTTTAGTTGTTTCATGGAATAGTTACATTTCAGTGGACAATTGTTTTAGCTGTCTTAACTTTTGTATGTTTTAATTTTGCTGTAAGTTTTCTTGAGTCTCATTTATTTATTTATTTATTTATTTATTTATTTATTTATTTATTTATTTATTACATTTTTATACTGCCCAATAGCTGAAGCTCTCTGGGTGGTTCACAAAAATTAAAACCATGAAGAGCATAAAAACAACCAACAATTTAAAACACAAATATAAAATACAATATAAAAAGCACAACCAGGATAAAAACACACAGCAAAAATTGATATAGGTTAAAATATGAGATTAAAACTGCAAAGTTTAAATTTAAGTTTAATTAGGTGTTAAAATTCTGAGAAAATAAAAAGGTCTTCAGCTGGCGACGGAAATCAATGTAGGCGCCAAGCGACGGTGTCTAAGAATTCTAAATAACAACAACAGGTCAAAATCTGATAAATAAATAAATAAATAAATAACACTTATCATGTGCCATGTGTAAACAGTGCAGCTCTTCCTGCAAAAGGTATGGTATTATTCTTAAAGGAAGGACTGCACATATTTCACCTATGGAAATCACTACCCAAATTTGTGCTGGTGGTCACTAGCCTGAGAAAAGAAGTAGACCTTTTCTCTTAGCTATGGAGGCTAAGTCTAGAACAGGTCTGGGGAATTTGTGGCCTTCCAGATGTGGTTGACTGCAAAACCCATCAGCCCTAACCAGCATAGCCAATGGCGAGGGATGATGGGATTTGCAGGCCAACAGCATTTGGAAGGCCACAAGTTGCCCAACCCTGGTCTAGGAAATCTAAATTACAGAGGCAGAATGCTTCTGAATATTAGCTTCAGTGGCTCAACAGCAGGGGAAGGTGACTTTCCCAGATGGAAACAGAATGTTGAGTTATTCATTAGGTTTATATCCTGCTCTGTCCCATGGGTTCAGGATGGCTTAAAGCCAGTAGTTCAGTTAGACTCTGGACTGAACTGTCTTTCGTGACTTCTGTTTAGACGGTTATGTGCATTAGCTCACTTAATTCGAAATGTGTTCAGCCCCCTTGCTGCATTTCGGGGCCCTCCTGTTCCTTCTGCTGCATGAGAGCCTGGACTTCTGCCCCAAAGCTCTACCCTGATGACACCACTGCTAACTAGATTGGCCTTGGTCAGATATATCAAGTCCATACTCCCACAATACTCTTTGCTTTCACTTATTTTTCAGAATAGCCCCTCAATGATTTAGAGTGGGCTTGTTAAAGTGAAAGATTTGTTCATGTGAACATGAGCGTTGCTCCAGAATTCTTAGGAGAGAGATACAGAATGCTCTGAACTGGAGCACGGTACCATAATGTCTTTTCGAAGGCAAGTATGTCATCTGTAAGCACGACAATAGGCACAGCAGCATGTATGACATAATTCAGCTTGCGAGTCAAACGCCAAAGAATTGGGCTAGGAAGCTTAAACTGAATCTTTTTCCTTACTTTTAATTTGAAGCATATCTTCTTGGGATTGGACCGAAGTGTTGGGTTGCCACAAAGAGATAAACAGCTCTGCGTTTCCATACAGTAGAGGGCAGTGATACCCACGTTCTAGCTCTTGCTAAGTCTTTGTGAAAGGAAGCACTGTGAATGCTCTACATTTACGGTAGAACCTCTGAGTAATTTGAGATAATTCCCTGTGAGCCAATTCTTTCCCTTAATCATAAACATGACCAATGGGATGTGAATGTGAATTCGTTTTCTATGTGCCTCCAAATCCACAGACTGCACATTGGCCAGGAAGTGCAGAATAATTCCAAATGGAGTGTAAAATAACTTGTCTTCACATTTCTATTATGCTCCTGGTGAAATAGGGATGTTTGTGAATATCTCCGCATCTGAATTTCTCTTTGGAGTTTGGGCAAAGAGAAATTATATGTGGAGAGGTTGGGGCCAATACATTAGGAATCTGTTTGTCTTCCATTTTTCATCCCTGCCCCTCATGTTTTCTACAGAGCACTGTGCATGTACAGTTCGTGAAAGCGTCTAGGTTTTTTTTAGTTCATTTGTATTCTCCTCCTGAAGTTTAATGATGCACATATGCACACCAATAAACCACCAAAATCTTGATGCTCTTGATTGAAGTGGTTTATGATGTGCATCTCTGTGTACAGAATCATAGAAAAGAACAATGCCTTGTATATGCGATCTAGTCCAACTCCTTACTTAAGAACATGAGAAGTGCCCTGAGGCTGGATCAGACCAAGGGTCCATCTAGTCCAGCACTCTGTTCACACAGTGGCCAACCAGCCATCGGCCAGGGATGGACAAGCAGGACATGGTGCAACAGCACCCTCCCACCCATGTTCCCCAGCAACTGGTGCACACAGGCTTATTGCCTCGAATACTGGAGATAGCACACAACCAACAGAGCTAGTAGCCATTGACAGCCTTCACCTCCAGGAATTTATCCAACCCCCTTTTAAAGCCATCCAGATTGGTGGCCATCACTACATCTTGCGACACTGAGTTCCATAATACGCGCTGTGAAGAAAAATCAGAGCTAGAGCCTGCTGATTGGTACTCTACAGGGAGAGGCTTTTTGTTCATCTAGCCCAGTATTGGTGTTGATTTTTGTATACAAATTTGTGCATATTTTCATGTCCAGTTTTCCAAATGTGCACATCAACAGTGCATATTTTCAAAATTTATCTTTTTATCTCCCATTGATTAAACTATTTATGTGTGCATTTTTCAAAAGTACACATTTTTTTGCGCAGATTTTTTCCCCCAAGCGCACACATTTTTCTAACATCTGTTTTGTTCCACGTATCGCATTGCGAGCTCTGGAATGTTCAAGCTTCAACCACAGATTGCAATTGTGTCTGTGTTTAGTTCCAGGAGGTGTGAACTGGGTAAATTCTGGTCCAAAATGAACTGAAACAAATATTTCATACGTCTCTAGTGGAATGGATGTATGACAAGATGAAAGCAGGCCTGCTAATCTACCCTGCGTGATGCTGAGGAGGACCCAGAAGAAGATTGTCAAAGTTCTAAACAATATCCATCTCTAAGATGTTCATATTTTGGTGTGGTTTTAGGGTGGTGTCATTGGTTCCAGGGGCAGGAGCACGTCAAATCCACCCCATCCACTGTTCCTCATCATATAGAGATGTACCCAAATCTTTTCCAGAGCTATATTCACTTTTATTTCCTACTAGTTGCTGGTATTAGCAGTATATAGCTTTTGTTTAGGCTTGATGGTACCATTTAAAGGCAAGAACTTGCTCCCCAAGTTTGTGTCACAGCAAATTATTCTGCCTCTACATGACCCTCGGTGAACCTTGAAACCAAGTGGGTGTTTGCAGGGAGTTCACTCCCAGGATTTCCTGAGGCAGTTGGCTTGTAAAATGTTCCCCAGCTGTAGCCTCTCCCATGGCTCTGGCATGTGTTCCAGACAGGCAAGAGGACCTCACTGGTATGTACTAGATTCCCTCAGGGTGTCTGTACTCCTGACTTTTTATTTCTCTTTGTTTCTTGCTCCCTGTTGCCTCCACTCTTCTCTTGTTCTTTCCCCTAACCTTTCTCTCTTCCTCTGTCTCTAGCTCCCCACCAAATGCCACCTCTTGCTCATCCATTTCCTTCCCCCCCCCACCCCAGTCTGGCCTCATTCTTTTTGCTCCTCACTTCCATCCAAGCCTTATACAGGCATTCAGTAAGCCCCACCTCCAACGCCCCCACATGTGAAGCTCCTCTTTAGACTTCCACATGTTTTGTGCTAAGAACTGAAGGCGGGGTGACAAGCACATTTGGCTCGACGTGTTTAAAAAAACCCGTGATTGGCAGCCCAGGTAAGCCAGTGTTCCTGGCCGTGAGGAGGTTTCTAAGCATCTTGAGGTGAACATGCTTATCACACCCCCCCGCCCTTTCAGATCTTACTGCTGAATATGCAAAGGTCTAAAGAGGTGATGGGCACATGGGGACGTTGGGGGTGCCCCACCTCACCATATTTTTAGCCTTCATGGGAGCAGGCTGAAGGCCTGCACATGGCTCCACTCTCCTTCCTCTGTAGGGCTGCCATTCAACTCTCACATCTCGCATTGCCCCTTTTTTCCTTGCCTCTTGTCTTGATCTGTTTTCCCCCTCTCTTCCTCCTTGCTGCTCTCCTTCCTCCCTGTCGTCTCCTCCTTCTCTGTCCTTGCTTCTCCCCTGTCTTCCTCTCCCTTGCTTACCCCCCCCCCATCCTGGCTGCTAGTGTTTAAATAACCCTCAGTTGAAAGGGGGGTATGCCCCTTGTTTCCTCATGCTGTCCGGCAGCATGACCCAATGTCCAGGATGGCATGGACTCCTGGCACTCCCCACAAGTGGAGACCGTGGCCAGTCAAAGTCAGTGCCAACAATATTGGTGAGGCAATGAGTCAGCATACCAAACCTCATTGACTGCTGACTGGTGGATAGATCTCAACTAGACACCCGATCCTGTAGCCAGAATAATGGTAATTGTAAAAAGCATTAAAGGGGATCATCTCAATTTCTTCTGTCCATGCCAAGCTTCAGTAGAACATCTTTGCCACCACATTTCCCTGCTCCTGAGCTCTTAAAAGACCTTCAGAGATCAGGTAGGCCCCATCTGAAAAGGCCGACCCTTTTCTAGATTTATTGCGGAAGCCAACATTCTATGCTCAAAAGGATGCCAAAGTGTACACTTGGCAAATTTCAAATTCAAAGCTCTCCTCAGCACTGAAGCTCACTGAATATCCTTGGGCCAATCACTAAGGCCGTAGCTAGACCTAAGGTTTATCCCAGGATTGTCCTGGGGTCAAACCTGCTCATCTAAGTGCCACACAGGGCATCCAGTGCTCAGGCAGGGACGAACCCGGGATGATCCTGGGATAAACCTTAGGTCTAGCTATGGCCTAAGTCTGAGGCTTACCTACCTCACAGGGCTGTTATGAGGCTAAATATGGGTTAAACCCGAGTATGCAAACCTGAGTTCCCTGGAGGAAGTGCAGGATAATTAATACTACTCTTCTACTTAATAATGTCTCAGATGTCTGTGAGAATGTCTGTGCATGTCCTCCCTCTAAACAGTTTCCTTGGTGTGGGCAAGAAGAGGAACCATTAGAAAGATCCTGTGACCTTCTTTCAAGCTGTTAGAGAGAGGCTCAGAAGCCCCGCCTGCCTAGGAAGAGAAGGAAGGAAGGGAGAGGAACTCTCTATGCAGAGTTAAGAGCGGTCCACCCGCTCCCTCCATAAGCAGCTAGTCTACCAAGTCCATCCCCTGCTTGGAGAACTGTGATAATGGTGGCTAGCAAACTAATCCTCTTGCCTGCAATCTTCCATGCAACTTTGAAAAGCAGCTGTAGTTAAGCAGCCACCAATTACGCCATTTTAAAAAGCAAAGCAAGCCTGCCACGCAGGAAGATGACAACCCCAAAGGAAGCCGATTCCAAGCGAAAGGAAGGTGGAGCAAAGCCAGCTGAGAAGAGAAACTGTGACTGGCACGCACCCACTCAGTTACGGGCTGAATTCAAAGCCACATTTCTACACACATCGCTGTGATTTAGTAGGCAACGTGCTAGCAAACAAAGATATTTCAACTTGCATTTTTCTTCTAAAGTGCCAGGAGGTTTAGGATAAGAATTTGAATTCTCACAGAATTCTACTGGTTGAGGAAATGGGGGTATTCCCATTCTTTCTTCTCTCCCCCCACTTTTTTTTTTGTGGGGGGAGTTCAGACAAACAGACAAATTCATTTGAAATGGAGATCTCAGAGGTCCAGAATAATAATAATAATAATAATAATAATAATAATAATAATAATAATAATAATAATAATAATGCTCTACGGGTGGTGGGAAGAAATGCAACTTCTTTGATAACGCACCTGAATTTTCAGGTGCTTTCCCCTCCCCCACCTGAAGCTTCATTAATAGTTTGCCAAAAAAAAAAAAGCAGAAAGAGAGAGGGGGGGAGGGAGACGGATTGCATTTTTGAGACAAAGCCTCAGTGACTCCCTGACAATGATTAGTCAGGCTCAGGAAATTTTAATTGACTACTTGTAGAGCTGAGATAGCAATGGGCCTCCAAAGCCAAATTAGAGTGGTCCCAGCGTGCGCCGCTTGCCGTTTACTGGGTCACACCAAAAAAACACCCTTCATTAGTGGTAGAACATGTCAAAATTAGTCACTTAAGAATGTAAACAGCTCCAGAAACAGGAACGAACAGGCCTCCAGCCATCTGTTTGGTGCCTTTGTCCTGCTTCCTCACGCTACCGGTGCCGATTTTCGTTCATTCAACCAGATGATGGTTGTCTTTGATTCAGCAGAGTGTCCTGAAGTAGCAAAAGAGCTGAAGATGTCAACAGATTGCTGTGCCTTCCGGTGGAGGCACAAGGCTCAGGACTCAGCAGGGAGGAGAAACAGCAACAGCTGGTGCATCCCAGGACTTCTCTTCCATCTTCTCTTCTCATTTCCCTCCCTTTCCTTCCCCCCCTTTTTTGGGTGTGTTTTTTGTTGCTGCTGCTGCTGCTACAGATGTGAAAAGCAAACGAACTTGTCATTATTAGCACTGGCACCCTGGTGAAACTCTTTGCATTTCCGGTTTTTGCTCAACCTGATTTTGGATTCCACACTTGAATAATCTTGCATTCCTAAATTCTTATGATAATTCCCCTCCAACCTGGAATCCTCAATGTCAATCATCATGAGCTTGACTGCTCTTGTCCAATGAATGAATTTAGAGCCTGAACTTATGCGTGATTACTTAGAAGTCAGTCTCACTGTGCTCAGTGGAGCTTACTCCCAAGTAAATGTGCACATGATTTCATCCTCAGGCTAGGATAAGTCCAGGAGCGATAGCTTAGCCTGGTAGTATTTTCAGTGTGTGCAAAATATGGGGGACATTCTGAGGAAATAAAATGGGAACTTACAGGAGGTGGTACCCAAAATCAGCTTTGCTGCTGCACAAAAATATAAAAATAAGCCAATGAAAACAGAAGTGAGTATTGAAAATGAATGTTTTGAATGAATGAGCAATTCTATGCATGTCTACACAGAAATAATTCCCTTGAGTTTAATGGAACTTACTCCCAAGTAAGCATGCATAGGATTGATGCTTTTATGAATGCACTTTAAATAAAAGTAATGAAGTGTTCAGTAAATAAAATGAATAGAATACTTTTAACTTGTAAGGATTGCTAAAATAAATATATGTGAAGCTCTTCAGGTTCTCTGAAGTGCTGTTTTGGTGTTTTTCAAGTTTACTACCTCTAGGGAACAATTTCTACTATGGGATCTCTATATTTCTGCCATGGGACTCCTGAGCATTGCAGAAGCTTTGGGGCCAATTCAAAGCCCCACACTGATTCCACGTGGGGCACTCGCCACACCTCGAGGGCCTCCCAGTCACCTTGCAGGAATTGACCAGGCATCCTTCAACACACCCAACTCATCTTGGGGCAGGTGCATTGTAGGAGAAGGCTGCCGATGGTGAAAAAACTTGCCCAAGATCAGATATCTCCTCACTGAGGACCTTGTGGAACCTCTTCGGGGCCAATTTGAAAACCAGTGCTGAATAAACGTGAACATTTTTACTGGGTTAAAAAGTTAGAGCAGGAGTGTTGAACCTCAGGTCCATAGGACAAATCCAGCCTGCCTGGGGTCCCACTCCTTCCCCCTTCTCCTGGGCTCAGCTGTTTTCCCCTGATTGTTTGGTGGTTTCCCAGATCTCTCTCTCTCTCCCCCCCACCCACATTCTAAAAGGTTGAAATGCCCACTCTAAGGCTTTGTTACTGCCAGTAAGGCTTTAAGCCTTACTTGATATTTTGGGCCTGCCACTTTTACCTTTGGCTCTCCCTTTTGCCTTTTGGCCAACCCATTGCTGGAATGTACCCCCTGAGAGCGTCTCCGCAATTGAATTTGGTCCCCGGGATGAAAGAGGTTTGACACCCCGACTTACTCCTCTGCTGAATCAGACCAAGGGCCTTGCTAGACGACGGGGTAGCCCAGTGCGAGCCCCGGCCCAGCCCCTGTGCGTCCACATGATGCACAGGCGATCCCAGGCTCAGGCAGGGGTAACCCTGCCTTGGCCCGGGATAACCGGCACTGTTTGTGGCCTGGTATTTCCCGTGGTCTCGGGCTAAGCCCAAGACCGCGGGCGTGTAGCCTGTTCCACCGCTTTTCCTGGCTACTGCATTTACTTGCGCTCCACAGGAGCACTGCGGCCATCAGGGCAGGGTGGGGAGATGGGGGGGGGAAACAGAGCCGGGGGGGATGGGGAAAAAACAGAGCCGGGGGGATGGGGGGATCAGAGAACGCGGGCGGGCGGGAGATCAGAGATCGGGGTGATCAGAGATCGCGGGTGGGGTTATCGTGGCCAGAGTGGGGAAATCGGAGGCGGGGGGGGGGGGAGCGGGGAACCTTTAAAAACAACAACAAAAAAAACCACCTACCTTTATCGTTGGTGCGCTCCTGTGCACATGGCCCTTTTAAACTGAAAAAAATGGCGGACGCGACAGGTCCTTCCTGCAGCCCATCGCATCTTATGTGTAGACAGGGGTGATGGCCCACACTACTTTTAGCGTGGGCTGGCCCCTCCTCCCAACCGGATTCAAAGCTAGGTCTAGCAAGGCCCCAAGGGTCTATCTAATCCAGTGTCATGCCTCCCATAGTGGTCAACCAAACGCCTACATGAAGCCCTCAAACAGGTTCATAAGAGCACAATAGACCCTGCTCATCATTGTTCATTAATGATTGGCATTCAGAACTATGCTGCCTCTGATCCTGGAGATTTCAAGGAGACTCCAAGGAGCATGTCACAAAAAGGGGAGTCGACAGATAAACCCAACTTCATAAGCTGGGAAACATTACTTTAACCAGCAATAATAATGAAGTATCTTCTTGTGAGTAGTGAAGACACACAGGACAGTGGCAAGAAGTCAAGTTGGCAATGTGAGGCTTGGAGAGGTCATCAGTCATTGCATTATGCCTGGAGCTTACTACTGAACATAAGGAGAGCCCTGCTGGATTAGAGCAAAGGTCCCTCTTGTTCAGACTTTGGTTTCCAACAACAGCTATCCAGATGTTCCTGGAAGCTCACAAACAGGGTATGAAGGTGATTGCTATTCCCCTTTCTTTTGTCCTGAGCCTCTGGTATTCAGAGATATGCCACTTCTGCACATGAAAGTCCCAGTTAGCCTTCATTGGTTGATTGATTTGCGTATTGATTTTATTTAGCTTCATTTCTATCCCAGGCCTTCCTTTCCAAAAGCTCTGTGCAGGTAACAAAACAATAGATGAAATGAATAGAAAATATCAACAGTGAGATCAAATTTAGGGTTAGGGAGAAATCTGTTTAGTTGGAATTTTAATGTGCATGTATTTAATTTCACACTTTTGAACTAATACACAACCCAAAACTTCCTTACCCTTTGAAATCTCACTTCGACTCTTGTGATAGAGGTCTCTAATAAACAAATGTGTACGCTGCTTTAAAAAAAATGTGTATATTCGGCAAAATTGTATACAGAAATGCACATAAATGCACATAAAAATGTGCAACCCTTTTAAAAAAAATTCTCAACATTGGGGAGGAACTAATTTTAAGACTGGAAAAAAGGCTCAAAATTTGGAATGAAGCAAATTCAGGCACCATTGGCCTGAGAAGTTCTTCTCTGGTTCACAGTATAAAATGAGTCAGCTTTCAATTGATAAAGTGTCCTGGAAGTCAGCTGCTGTGTAGGTACATTTATTTAATGTTATTTAATGTTAAACCTATGACCCTTGCTAAAACTCTCATTGATTGCTGTGAAACTATGGGCATGTCTAGACGATGGGATATCCCTGGGATCGCCCTGGGATCATCCCTGTGTGTCCACATGATGCACAGGGGAGCCCGGGGGCAGGGAAGGATGAACCCTCCCTTTCCCTGGGATAACCAGGATGGCTTTAATCCTGGTTTTTCCTGCAGTCTCGGGATTGCCCCGAGACTACAGGAGGTGTGGGCTGCTCGCGAGTCACTGTGCCCATCAAGGGTGGGGTGGGGGAAGCAGCTGATTTTTTAAAAATTACTTTTATTGCAGTAATTTTTTAAAATTACTTTCATCACTGGAGCGCTCCTGTGCTCTTTTTTGATAAAAAACAAAATGGCAGGTGTGACATCCTCTTCCTCCTGGAGGATCTCACAATCAGCATATCGCGAGATCCTCTCCCTCCACCACCCCTGGTGTAGATATGTCTCATGTGAACCTCAAAACCAGCCTTCCCCAACCTGGAGCCCTCCAAATGTTTTGGACTGCAACTACCATCAGCATAGCTAATTGTCAGGGATGATGTAGTCCAAAATATCTGGGGAGCATCTGATTGGGGAAGGTTCTCAATGGAACTCTCATTGATTACTGTGTGCTACATCACAAGACCATTCAACCAAGGCACTACTGCTTTATAATGGTTTCTAAAGATATTGACAACTCTTGGGGCCCAGGACACATTCCATATACCGTTTTCAAACTGCATTATAGCCTGCTTGGTGTTGATCTGGCCCAAGTAGCCCTTTGGTGACTATGTTCTCATTATGGGTCAATTCTCTGGATTATTTCCTCAGAAACATTTGTTTATTTATTACATCTAAAAACATAATAAACATTTCCCTCAAGGAGCTCAAGGCAGCATTCATGGATAACCCCGCACAACATTCATGGATACCCTCACAAGAAGTCTGTGAGGTGAGATGAGAAATAGTGTCTCACCCCAGCTTACCCAGAAGCTGCATAGTGCAGTGGGGATTTGAAATTCAGGTCTCCCCAGTTCTAGTCTGACATACCACACTTGCTCTTTCTGTGATTGCTGCCCCTCCCTATCCAAATCTAACACTTTTCATTCTCCGGGGTATGTTGGTTTTGAGGGAGAAGATGTCAGCTGAATTTTGAAGTGGTTTCCCACCATGCCTAGTGCCAGAACTACAACCCCCGAATTTCACTTTAGTCAAACATAATGGCATCTCATGAGTGTGCATGAGAGTAAGGATGGGCATACAATGGGACATTCAAATTCATTGGGAGAACTTTGGCTGTGGTCCGGTATAGACATACAATAAATGAAATGAAATGAAGTTGAGGTTTTTCAGATTCATCCTCAAAGCTGTACATTCTTCCTCATAGGCTTAAATGTGAAATTGAATGCAAATGGAAGTTTGGGGAATTGGGTCAATTTCTGTAGAATTGCAATCCTGTTCACGTTCGCATTCGGCCTTGCGAATGGAACATTTTCTGAATCTGATGACTTATGAACAGGAACTAAATTCTTGTACATCCCTACATGTGAGGCCATGCAAGCGACGTGGCTAGAGGGATTTATTTATTTTCCCCTTAAAAATCCTACCTACATTTCCCTCAGTGAAACTCTCCCAATGAAGCTCCAGTTTCATTTCAGGTGAAATTTGGAGGTAACTCTACTTTCTTGAACATCATTGAAGCACTCTGAGGTGAAGACTGTCAGACAACAGCTCCTTTCAAACCTTTTGGGGGAAAAAAGCCTCCTTTTGAAAAATGTGTACAAACATGCTTTAATGAATCGGAGAAAATGTGTACATTTTTTTTAAAAAAAATCACATTGCACAATTAATGCATACATTTGGGGAAATGTACACAAAAATATGCATAAACTTCCAAGTGAAAAGAAAACAAAGCTTGCAATCTGATATGGACACAAGTCAGAAAGAGCTTTGTGGTGGAATTTGAAGAACGTCCATAATCTCGGGTTTTGCTGATTCACACATCCCTAAATAAAATGAAGTGAGAACACACCATTTTATTCAAGTGACAATATTTGTTACTAACTGGCCTGTTATCTTCTGTACCATTCTTACAAAATGAAGCATGTATTATTGCTTTCACTTATATCGTCTCTTTGACTTACGTGAAAAAAATACAAAAAAAAAAGCTGTTAGACAGGCTGATAATACAGATGCTGCATCTGAAGTCAGACTGTGTAATCTACAGCAGTGCAACTAATACTTGCTTCCTTAATATTAGATAAAATTACTGAAATTATGTTCTGTGCACAACAATCAAGTATTGTTTGAGAGAGAGAGAGAGATCACACGCACACATACACACAGCAGAGGGAGTTTCTTGCAGAGGGAGTTTCTTGCAGTCAGAGCGTCTTAATTACAGATTTTGGTAGTAAATTATAATCTTATTGAAATTGTTATCTTTCTGGTGAAATACACAAGAGCTGGCATGCATTGGAAGTCTGTGGTTGTTATGTAAATGGCTCACTTTACAAAATGTTGCATTGTTATTTTGGGTATCAGCAATGTGGCACTGCTATTGTACTCTAAGCCAAACAGTAGACTTTACTTAGTGATGGGGACAAACCATGCAATGGGGGAGCGTGAGGTGGGGTGAGGGAGAAGAGAAATCAGTAACTGGATTTTTTGAGTCCTGCTCCCCAGATCCTGTTTGGCCTGGATCCAGATCTGTTTGGAATTTGGTCCTGATCTGAAAAAAGATCGGATTCAATCTTACTGTGGTTTTTGGGAGCCCTCCTCATCATCGCCAAATTCACTGAGGTAGAGAGCAGTAGAAGGGCTCTCATGATCTTGATGCTGTCCCTTATGTTTGCAGAAGGGCTAAGGGACACTGGGAACCATACTTCTGATGAATATGCTTCCACTGAAATCAATGGAATATTAAAGTGCTTAATATTAGCTGGTATCTACTGGTGTGTGTGTGTGTTTTCATTTATCTCAAACTAGGGTTTCCAACAGCTAGGAAAGGAAAGGAACCTCTTGTGCAAGCACTGAGTCATTACTGACTCTTGGAGGGATGCCAGCTTTCACTGACGTTTTCTTGGCAGGCCTTATAGCGGGGTGGTTTGCCGTTGCCTTCCCCGGCCATTATTGCCTTTCCCCCAGCTAACTGGGTACTCATTTTACCGACCTCAGGAGGTTGGAAGGCTGAGTTGACCTGAGCCGGCCGCCTGAAACCAGCTTCCGCTGGGATTGAACTCAGGCCGTGGGGAGAGTTTCAGCTGCAGAAACTGCTGCTTTACCGCTCTGTGCTACACGAGGCTCATATTCCAACAGCTAGGCTCTGGCACTAATCCCTTGCACCTCCAGCACTTTCATAGGCTAATTGAGGCCTATGCTTCAAGGCTGCCATCTGGGCTGCAGTACCAGCCCTGTCACCTGGTTGTGTGGTTATCAGCTGATCCCCCAAGGGCCAGTCATTCTTCGCCTAACCCTATAAACCCCTAGCCTGAAACCGTGGTCCTCGGTTTGAGCAAGTTGTCTTACTGGAATAGGCACTTCTTCGCTTCTGCCTATCTTGGGCTATGTTTTCTCTGATCCTTTGGAGCTTTGACTCTGGAGCCTGGGCAATGTTATCTACCTCTATCCCCTTTTGATTGCTACTTATGTTTGCCATGGCCCCATGGACTGACAACCAGGACTCCCCTTCCCTCTAGCAGGACCTTAAAATCTGATTGCTTGGGGACATGACCCTTGCTGGGTCCTGACAGTTTAATTAATTAATTAAAATATTTTTATGCTACCTTTCATTATCAAACCACAAGGTGGTGTTCAAAATGCACTAAAACAACAATTAAAATGAAATGCAAAGATACCCCCCCCACACACATGCCAAACTACTGAGTTAGTTATTAAAATCAGTAAATCCCTGGGTATACAGATACATTTTCAACAGGTATCTTAAGACCCTCAAGGATGGTGCTTGCAGCACTGCAGGAGGGAGAGAGTCCCAAAGGTGGGGTGACCTAATTAAAAAGGTCCCAAAGCTTGCCATCAGATGATGGAACAACCAGGAGGCTAAATCTGTAAATCTCAATGAGTGGGTGCTCCCTCAGACAGCCTGGTCCCAAGTTCCAATATAAGGCCCTAAACAATTTAGATGTCAATATGTTTAGGGCCTCGTATGTCAACCTCGAACCTGGCCTGGTAATATATTGGCAGCCGGTGCAGATCTCTGGGCAAAGGTGTAACATGATGATGATAGGTTGCCTCACTCAGCAACCTAACTGCCAAATTTTGCACTAGCTGCACTTTCTAGAGCAGCCTCAAAGGAGGCCCTATATACAACACATTACAGTAATCAAAACTTGTGGTTGCCATTACATGGATCACTCTGGCCAGACTATCCCTATCCGGGAATGACTGTAGCAGGCATACCAACCAAAGCTGATAAAAGCTAGTCCTGACCTGCCGATACCCCGGGGATTACCCTGGGATCATCCCTGTGCATGCACATGATGCACAGGGCATCCCAGGAGCAGGCAGGGAGGAACCCTCCCTTTCCCCGGGATATTGGCATACCCTTTAATCCCTACTTTTTCTGCAGTCATAGGCTTGTCCTGAGATCATGGGACATGTGGCCTCATGTGCCAAGTTTATTCTGGCTCCTCGTGAGCTCTGTGCCTATTGAAGGGTGGGGTGGTTTTTATTTAAAAATACACACATACTTTTGCGATTGAACGCTTATGCGCTCTTTTCCGATAAAAAACAAAAAACAAAATGGCGGGCATGACATCCTCGTCCTCCTGGGATGTCACACACCACATGTAGACTGAGGGGGGAGGATCTTGTGATCATCATATCGCAAGATCATCCCCCTCCACCCCCCCCTTTGTCTAGCCACTGAGTCCAGTGACTAAGATGGTTCAAGGAGTCCCCCACCACCACCACCAAATTATGAACCTAATCCTTCAGGGGGGATGCTACCCTAGATAACCTATTCCTGGCCATAGAAACTACCCACCCACAATGTTTCTGGCAAGATCTACACTACTGCTTTATAATGGTATTGAAGTGCACTGACTGACAACTGTTGGGGCCCATGGCAGATTCCATATACCATTTCAAACTGCTTTCATGGTGTTATATTCTGCTTGGTGTAGATCTGGCCCCTGTCTTGTCAGTATTCAACCTCGGTCCTTAGTCTATTGGTCCTCTTCCACCCTACTATTGCTTCTAGGCAATGATCTAGAAACTGCACAGCCAAACCTGACTCAGATGTCACCGAGAAATATTTATTTATTAATTTATTTCATTTTTATACCGCCCAATAGCCGAAGCTCTCTGGGCGGTTCACAAAAAATAGTGCTGGGTACCATCAGCATAATGCTTTTCTGCTTCTGATGCTAGTTTTAATGGTTGGACCAGTAAAATGATGGATAACTGCCAACTCTACAGAGAGAAGGAAAAGAACAAAACTTTGGACAAAGCTTCTTTGATAAGAGCAAGAAAAACTTTTAATTTAAGACCAACTTTGGACATACACATTTTCAAAATGAGTTTTTTGCTTAGAGTCAGTCTGCCTGAGCAGTACGTCTTCCCCAACTCTATGTTGTGGAAGGCTCTTCTTAGGAATACATGAGAAATTCACTCCAGTTCAGTTTTTAATCAGGATTTACCCAGTTTGCACCTTCAGATGCAATCTGCAGTCGAAGTCCGTACATTTCAGAACATGCAATATGATTTTGTGGACCACGCCGCTGCCAAATATATTCTACAGCATGCCGACATTTGAAAAAATGCTCATGAAAAATGCATACATTCACAAAATGCACACAAATACACTTCAGTCAATGAGAGAACAATGCGTACATTTTGAAGATACACACAATTGATGTGTACGTTTGGGGGAAAATATGCACAAAAATGTGAAAAGAAAAACAAAACTTAACTAGTAATCTGATATGGTTTCAGCTTTGAGATGGACCCCAGAGACCTTTGGTGAGCTCAACTTGCTGATTCACAAATCCCTATTCTTCATTTATTCCTGCACTGTCTTTTTAACTTTATATCCTCCTATTTGGCTTTGTAGAGCTTTAGGATGGGTGATGTTTTAAAAAAAAACTTAAGAAAGTTTCATCTCAAAACCGATCAGGTTGTACTTAGAGATGAAAGGATCTATCATTTCAGTTTCTCATTTTTCCCGAATCTAAGGGCGCATGCTGGCTGGAGAATGCTGGGAGCTGGAAGACTGTTTTTCTTTCTAAATATGCATAGGATTGCACCTTAAGTTCAGTTTGTCTTAATGAGATTTTTTTTAAAGGTTGCATGAAAAATTGTTTGCATTTTAATGTTCTTTTCACAAATATACCCATTGCTGTGTGCACTTCCCCCCTAATATATACATTTTTGTATGCAGGGTTTTTTTTTATTAAAGATCCCCATCACAAAACCTGAGAAGTGCAAATTTTGAAAGATAACTTTCAAAATTTGAAAGATAACTTTCAAAATTTGCTTCAGGCACGGCGAGGCTGCGCTACAATTAGCACCGGCCGTCGCGCCTATCTACATGTCAGACGTGATGAAGCCCCGTCGCGTCCGCCATTTTTTTTTGTTAAAGGGGCCGGTGTGCGCAGGAGCGCACCACTGGGAAGGTAAGGTGTGTGTGTGTGTTTTTGTTTTTTTAAAAATAGGGTTCCCCCATCCCCATCCCCCGATTCTCCCCCACGACCTCCCCTGGCCTGTGATCGCCCCTGTCCCCACCTCCTGTATCCTGCCGCCGCCGTACCACTGATGTCCCCAGCTGCTCTGTCCCGCTGCCGCCGCCACTGTCCCCAGCTGGCATTTCTTGTTGTTGCTATGCCTGGCCTGTGATGCCTGCTGTTGCCATGTCCTGCAGGCTGGATACGGCAACAACAGAAAATGCTGGCTGGGGACAGTGGCAGCGGCAGCGGGACAGAGTGGCTGGGGACATCAGCGGCACAGCGGTGGCAGGACACAGGAGGTGGGGACGGGGGGATCGCAGGCCAGGGGAGGTCGTGGGGGGGGATCGGGGGAAGGGGGTGGGAGCGCTGTGGCCTGGCCGCCGCTTTTCCCGGCTACTCACGCATAAGTGCAGTAGCTGGGAAAAGCGGCGGAACGGTCCACATGCCCGCGGTCCCGGCCTCAGCCCGACCTGAGGCTGGGACTGCAGGAAAAACCGGGCTAAACGGGGTTTCATTTACCCTGCGCCCAGGGAGGTTTCACCCCTGCCTGACCTTGGGATCTCCTGTGCGTCATCTGGACGCACAGTGGCGAGCGCAGGGCTAAACCTCCGTCTAGCAAGGCCCTTAGTTTATGGATTGGTTCAAAATTGTGAAATTAGCTCACTCTGAACAAATTTCTCCTCCGTCCCTAGTTGTGCTGTGATTATAAAATAGAATAGTTGCAACTTAAATGCATGGCATGAAGCAACATCTGGGGGGCAGTTAGGGGCAGCAAAAGAAAGCGAAGCTAGGGCTGGCATGGCTGTATACACACCAACATTTTAAAAAAGGAGATTCCTAAACTCTTCCCTGGAAAAAGGGACATAAGGGAACACAACTCTGATTTATTGGGGATAGGTAGGGACCAGAAAAAAGGAGACTTTCCCTGGTAAGTAGCAGATGACATCATGTTTCGCTCCAAGATTGGGGAAAAGAATGGGTATTCATTGCAATTGCCAACGCTGACTTTCTTAAATCGAGTGCTTGGCTTTTGTTTCTTTCTAATCTTCACCCAATGTTTCCCTTGAGTTATACTGCTAGCCCTTGGAGGCCAAGTTCCTTTCAGAGAGATTATCCACAGCGGTTACATCAGACAGTATTTACTATGCAAAGAGCTAGGCTGGTTTTAAATTTGTATGAGCAGCATATGGGTGTAAATTTTCCACACGGTTTTTTGTTTTAAATTGTCTATCCAATCTGCAGGCAGCCCGTAGTTAGAATTACCACGTCAACACTGACCACATGCTGACCTTGCTGAAAAATTTACTGACTACATTTGTAAAACAATTTTAAGTATGTTTAAAATGTATGAATGCTTCATCTTTAGAACAAAGCAATATCGCTGTCAAAAGGAAGAAGAAGTAGAAGCGGTAATTGGTACACATAACCTTCCTGTGTGTTATTACAAACCTTCATTTGATTTCAAGTTTTACTTGAGAGCATTGTTAGTTGTATGGCATGAAGGTCATTTTATGGAAAGTACACATATCAGATGTGACAAAGGTAATATGTTACCAGAGCATCTACATTTCAAGCAAACCCTCCCCCTCCAAAATAGAAAAGAAAGCTATCAGTAAGTCAATAGAAAAAATGGTTAAACTCTTACATATAATAATTGTAGGCCTGGGAGATTATTATTATTATTAGTAGTCATAGTAGTAGTTTCCATTTGAGGTAAATGGTGAAGGATGCCATTTTATATTTCAGTAGGGATGGCAGGATACTTTACTAGTCCAAGATCACTCAATGAACATCATGGCTGAGCAGGAATTTTTGAAGTTGTTCTCTTGGGTTTGGAGGAAGTAGCTCAACATATTTCCAAACCAATCCCATGTAAGCTGGAGGTGGGAGGAGAAATTTGCAAGCTACTTGGAGGGTAATCGTTCATATTCACCTTGAACTTGATGTGGCGGCATCCAGAGCACCATCTAGTCTTGTTGTGGGGGACCAATTCCAGTTGATGTGGTCTGGGGAACTGAACAAGGTGCTTGGGAGAGTGCAGCTGACAATCTGTGATTCCTGCCCATCATACCTATTCACAGCTAGTGGGGGAGGGGACTGCTTTGGTGTGTCCAGGAAGTAATTAATACCATGTTATGAGTGAGGGTGGACTGAGCTGCCTTTGAAGCAGCTCAATTGCAGAGGCAATTAAGATATTGCCTCTGCATTTGGGAGGTTTTACCTACTGGCCAAATGCTAAAATCACCTCTTAGGGCAAGGTCTTGGAAAAGCTGATGGAGATTCAAGTCCAGGCACTTTTGGATGAAATGGATTGTCTAGATCCATTCAAACAGAAGTTAGGCCTGGTCTTGGAACTGAAACTACTTTGGTCACCTGATGGGTGATCTCTTTTGGGACAGAGTGTGAACCTCCATGATCTCTTAGTGGCTTTTGATACCATCAGCCATGGGCTCTTGCTGGACTCTTTGAGTTGGGTGTTGCAGGCACGGTGATACCACAGTTCCATTCCTACTGTAGGTTTAGTTTCAGAAGATAGCAGCTGAACCCCATGGCTTTTGGGCTATGAGGCCCAGCAAAGTTCCATCTTATCTGCTGTGTGAAGTCATCAGAGGATTTAGAGTGAGGTGTCATCATTATGGAGATGACATTCAGCTCTATTTCTCTCTGTCATTGGACTTCGTAATGGGCTAGATGGGGGGCAATAAACTGAAATAGAATTCCAACAAAGTAGAGGCACTCTGGCTTTGTGGTTCTTATGGAACTGGGGGTGCAACATGTTCTAGACAGGTTTGAGCTCTCATTGAAATAGGAGGTTCATAGCTTGAGAATAGTCCTTGATCCAGCTTTGTCCCCTGAGGCTCAGGTGTCCTCGATGGCTTGGAATATCTTTTACCAGCTTCAGCTGGTTTGCTAGCATTGACAATTCCTGAATACGGATATCAAGGGCATAGTGGTCTATGCCCTGGTAATCTCCCAACTGGACCACTTTAATATGCTTTACAAGGGCTGTCCTGAAGATGACCCAGAAGCTTCAGCTACTATATTTCAGAAAGTGGCTGCTTTCTGGCTGCACTGGTATCTAAAACGGTGCAGTTAGAATCACATCACACTTTTAAAGCCCTGAATGGGTTGGGAACCACATACCTGAAGGAGAGTCTCTCCTTATATCAGTCTGCTTGTGTCTTACTATGAGGGAGGTTACAACAGCTGGGATTGTTTAACTTGGGAAAAAGGAGGCACTCTCCCTTCAGGCCCAGGATGGCAAGCCACTTCCAGATGATCATTGCCACAGCCTGATAAATCTCCCCCCCCCCACAAGGCTATTGAAATGGAAAAGTGAATGGAGGAATGACTGACAGCTAAGGCTAGAATGGAATGGTGGGCGGAGTTAGTGGCCATTGGGGAAAGTCAGTTAGTGGGGGCCGAGTTAGGACTGAGAGGTAGTGATGCCAGTACTACACCTACCAGCATGCCTTTGGTGACCCTCAGGTGCCCATGTCCTCTGAGAGTTGCTTTCCTCTCAAGGATCTGATGCTGATCCTTGACAGAGCATCCAGGAGTAGCATCACCAAGGAGGGAAGGTAAGCGATTGTCAGTGAACATGTACAACTCTGGCCAAGTCCTGCTGGGACTGTCTCAGCCCACATTTCTCACCCACGAAGTGCTCCATCAGAACCCTGTACTGAAGGGCCGGGACTGCACCGAGCACTTGCCCCTTTCATCAAGCCTGTTTCTGGGCATGTGCAGAGTGCTTCCCTTTCCTCCCTCCCTCCCTCTTAAAGGTGAAGGCTGCACATGTGCTTCCCTCAGTTTCTGAGAAAACTGGGGTGCCTTTGAGCATGTCCAGAGTTCAGCCTCTCAATGACACGCTGTTGTATCTAGTTATGATTTTAAAACCACACATGACAGGCGGAAAGAGGCACTGCAAATGGACGCAGCCCATTTATGTGGGTTGTTTCCTTTTACGTGGAATTGGGTTGACTGTTTGAGACTGAGCTTAGGAATCACAATGGCTGCCAAAGGCCAGTAAGTCAGGCCTCCTACCCAAGGCATGCTGGGAGTTCTGCCCAAGGCATGGTGGGAATTGTAGGTGTAAACCTAGTTTTTTTTTTTATTAAACTCTTTAAAAATACTTAACCCCAAAATTCATGTTTTTAGATTTTTTTTCTTAAAAAAAAGACCTGTCTGGGTGAACAGCATATGTAGAAGTGGGTGAACATTTGGGACATATGTGACACAAACATACTTTCTGCTTTATAGGTGGAGATTATGTGACAGCAATGGAGAGGGCCTACTCCTCTGTGGCACCCCAATTGTGACACATTCTCACTTTTTAGAGCTGCATTTGTAACTCCAACATTGCAATCTTTTTCATTCTAGGTGAAAGCAGTCATCTTGTTTGCCCAGATCTTTTAATTGTTTGTCTTGCTGTATTTGCTACTTGTTCAATGCTTTGAATGTATTCATTTTGTATTTGATTTTGTATTTCTAGGACTGTTTATTGTCATATTTATTGGTACCCATAAGATGAGTTTAATAAATAATATTTGATTGGTTGTGTTTTTATCTAACCAATCAAATGCTTAAGTACTTCTTTAAATGTTGATCAATAAAGTTTCCATGGTTTAGTTTCTAAACAACCACTGTCTCCCTTGCTATTCTTTGTGCCTGAAACTTTTTCTGTGAACAATTGCACGGTGCTGCCTCTTTCATTTCGCTCAATTGCATCCTACAATCCACCATGTTCACTAACCTTTTAGTCCTCATTGCCTACAAAAACTAGGCTTAAGTCTGCAATCCTGTACCCACTTACCCGGAAGCGAGTCCCAGTGAGCTCACTGGGATGCATTTCTGAGTCAACACATTGTAAGGATGTGTAAATGCATTTTGGCATGTCGTTTCCCCATTATCCTTGCCTTTCTCTTTCATCTCTTCCTCCCTCTGTTGCAATGTAGATTGTAACCTGCCTGGGACAGGGACCTGTCATTTCCCTTCATTAGTTATTTTTGAAAAATGCCATGTACATGGATGCTGTAATAATATTTCCCTCCTAGAAATCTAGGCAGAGCGTCTCACAAGCGTTGCCAATTGAGCATCCACAACTGAAGAACTCTCTATTCTGGCCAGATGCTTTCAGCCCCTCTAAAGGTTCTTTGATTAATTGAGGTGAACCACCCTGTATAACAGGGTCAGCACACACAAGCTTTCATTATTTTCTTCATTTACATCAATTAGAATTATAGAGAGCCTGGGGCTACTCCTGACTTCTAAAAAAACATGATCTATTCCTTGATGGTGTTTAAGTAGAGCAAGGCAAAGGCTACATCATATTTCATTAACAAATAAAACTTTTATTTCTCCCATCAACAATCCCAAGATTTATATATGGTGCATTGCTAAAGAAAGGCATTAACATCTATCATGCAAGGTGGTTGGAGTCAGAAAGCTGGAGCTTGGGGCATTCCACCACCATCAATCTGAAAGGGAGGAGAATTTCATTTTATACAGACTGTAGGGACGAACAGAGCAGCAGAGATTCTTTGAGAGTTTATGCTGATCATAAAACAATACTTTGCATTTAAGTATGTGTGTATATGTGTAAATACACACACACACACACTGTGAGAGAGATATTATATTATATACTATGTTGTATGAATGTTATAATCAAATTCTGGATTTTGATGACTGCAGACACAAGTGAATACTGACAATTGCAAACGACTTAAAACAGATATACAATTTCCCATTTTTCAGACATACACTAATGAATATTAACAATTCTATGAAAGTGACTCAACCTTCTCTGGTGTATTCGGGTGTTTTCACACGTTCATAAAATTTGTATAAAATTTGCAGCTGTGGTATGTAAATAATCACATGCACCATAGTTTGGACATCCACACATCCCATTTACATACAGAGTCAGAAATGCACAGAATGTATTATTTTAAAAACAATAAAATCAACTAAAGCATTTATCTACCCACCTACCAAGCAATCAAAGCATTGTTCTCTCAATTAATCCATGAATCATTTACATTACTTAAATGACCTACAGAGAAGTATTTATTTATTTTATATTTATTTATTTATTTGTTACATTTATATACCGCCCATAGCCGAAGCTCTCTGTAAGTACCCAATAACTTACAATATAATAAATGAAATCTCCTACTCACTGAAGGAAAAACCATCTTACATATTTTCTTTTTTCATATCCTGTCTCAGTGACACACCAGAATTGAAACTGTTTCCAAAAAGACACAGGCCACAGCTAGACCTAAGGTTTATCCTGGGATCATCCAGGCTTCACCCCTGCCTGAGCACTGGATCCCCTGCGGGTCACCTGGATGAACAGGTTTGACCCTTGGACAATCCAGGGATAAACCTTACGTCTAGCTATGGCCACAGTTAACTCAGAGCCACTGAAACAAAAGGAACAAGTGAGTTGTGATTATATCCCATTGCTTGAAGTGGGTAGCCCGTGGGTGGGATTTAAAGATTTGCTTTAGATGTGTCCAGTGCATTACAATCATGGTACTTTTGGGGAGCGACACTCAAGTATCATATTAGATGAATGGAAAGCAATGGGATGGCATCTAATCCTTATATTTTATTTTAACACACACACATACACACACACAGAGCACAAGCGAGCGAGCGAGAGCTCTTTGCATTGTAAGTTACCACTTTGTATCATGGATCAATGGGCCATTTTGGGGGGGGGGTGTCTATGAGAAGATGCACACAATGCTTACACTGCTGACCAGATGAAAGGTAATGCTCACAGACCAAAATTGACACAGCATATCACACAGAAATTCAAAACCAAAAATGAATTAATTAGCATCTCCAGTGTATCCAAAGGGCAGCAGATAGGTAAGCACACACCCATGAATGGCAAGTCAGTCTGTTTCCACAAAAGGACAGACCCATTCCAAATTTGCATCTTCACAGCTTCTTTCCACAGAAGACTGGTTGGTATGGATTAGACTTTTCCATACAAGGGTAGTTAATCTCTTCATGGATTAATTCCCCCAGCCAAAGAAAGACATCAGAAGCTCTAAGACTAGTCAGGAATCCAAGTTGTGTAGCATGCTCATACACAGCATAATTCCGAGAACAAGCCAAAATCGCATTGGGACAGAACAATGAAATTGGGGAAATTTTAAAATGTCAACATATGAAATTTATTTCAACAAAGAAGTCAGTAAAATTCAGCTGAGTGCATTCTGTGCTAGGATAAAATACTCAATGCAGAACACTATAAATGCTGGGGTGTGTAGGAGATCTCAAATAAATTCCAAAGAGCTTGTTGAAACTCACTTCCTAGTAATTCTGCTTAGGATTGCAACCTTAACTCCACATCATTGTTTCATGAGTTGGTTTCTCTTGATTTGAGGAAATGGGTATGAGGTAGATTTAGGAAGGAAAATCTAAGCTCAGGAGAGAGTCTTACTGTGGATGGGTGGAGGGAGGGAGGTAGCTTTACGAACAACAATCAAAGCAAGTCAAACCCAGTGATACTTGTATTTCTTATTGTACCAGTTCACCAGTTACCACCACAACAGAAGATTTTGGAACATACAACTGACCCAAAATATAGAAGCCAGAATTTAAGGTAGAAAAGGCCTTGGTTACCATGTAACATCAATTCTATAAGATCTGCATGGGTTACTAGTTGATTTCTGAGCACCATTCAAGGTGCTACTTTTATTATTATTATTATTATTATTATTATTATTATTTATTTATTTATTTATATAGCACCATCAATGTACCTTCAAAGTACTTTCACCTTCACCTTCAAAGCCCTAAATGTTCTTCAATGCCTTGTTTCTCTACATGGATCTCTTCATATGCAATCAGATCTGAGATATAGGACTCGTCCCAAGCTTACTTAGTGGTGTTGCTCAGGTCATGGGATTCCTGCCCAGGAAGGCTCACCTGTCTATTAATAAAATATATGTATCTTTAATTGCTTCATAGAAGTTAAAAGAATTATAATGAATAGTTGAAATAACCCAAATAGAACAAATGAATGTTGTTTTGATGATTATTGCTGTAGCGTGTCTTCCATAGGGTCACTGAAAGCTTCCTAAAATTTTGTTATTAAGCTGTGAATGTCCATTTTCTGAACATGTCACAAATGTATAGTAAAATGAATTGAGGTATATATGGAGTACAGCAAAGGTCAACTGTATTTGAGATTATTGCCTATTTTTTTACTAATTGCAGATAAGCAAGAATCAATTGCATTGTCTTAAGAACATAAGAAGTGCCCTGATGCTGGATCAGACTGAGGTTCCCACTAGTCCAGGACTCTGTTCACACAGTGGCCACACAGCTGTTGACCAGGGTCCAAGAAAGTAGGACATTCTGCAACAGCACCCACCCACACATGTTCTCCAGCAACTGGTGCAGACAGACTTACTGCCTTAAATACTGGAGGTAGCACATAACCATCAGGGCTAGTAGCCATGGATAGCCTTTCCTCTAGGAATTTATCCAACTACCTTTAAAGCCATCCAAATTGGTGGCCATCACTACATCTTGTGGTAGTGAATTCCATAATTTAACTATATGCTGTGTTCCTTTTATTTGTCCTGAATGGATGTCAAGAACTGGCCTGTAATTTCCTGCATCCCCCCTGGATCCCTTTTTTTTTTTTTTTAATGGTGTTACATTGGCCATCTTCCAGTCCTCTGGTAAAGAGGCTGAGCTTAGGGACATGTTGCATATTTTTGTGAGAAGTCCCGCAATTTCATATTTGAGTTCTTGGAGAATTCTGGGGTGGATACCATCTGGGCCTGGTGATTTATTTGCTTTCAATTTGTCAATAAGAACTTCATCTTTTGTCACCACTATTTGCCTCAGTTCCTCAGTGTATTGGTAACAGGTAATAGGAAGGAAACATTTACATGTTGTTATTAGAGATGGGTTTTTGTTCTTGTTCTTGTTCTTGAAGGTGTGGTGGGCAACTGGAACTCCTGCCTATTGATCTAGCAGTATATGAAATGATTACAGGCTTTCTGTTGTATCAGATATTCTGAGCTTTAAACTCTGATTCATTTAATGTGAACACGTTTATTTTTTAACAGAACTTTGCCCTGGAATGATATTGTAATGACTCTTGTAATTTTGCTCTTTTTCACTATCTGATCAGATACATTAGATGTCGACAGTAACTTTGAACACATAGGGTTTTTTTTCCTGTAGATTTTGACAGAGTGCTGTTATTTCCTGTATAATAACAGTTTCAATTTCCTGTTCACCATCTTAGGGGTTTTTCTTTCGTTTCTTTTTTTTTTTACCACAATCACAAAATAAAATCTTCAGGGAAGACTGAGTATAGTTAGAGCTACATAGATGGCTGATTAAGGAAGTGATTATCTCTATTCTTTGCCCTTAAGGCATAATACCAAAATGATTACATACAACTCCTTTACTTGATTTACAAGGGGAAAAGAGACTGGGAGAATGTAATTGTCTCATCTTCGTTTTTCTGGCCAACCAATCAGGGCTTGTCTAGCAGTTGCCCATAGTTAGGCCTCGTATCCATAGCCAGGGGAAATGACTCTTGTTCCCCAGTTGACATGGTAACCCACTTAGGTTCATCTACCTAGTGATGACAGACTTTCCTGCTCCCACAACATTTTGTTGATCCGTTGTTTTACAATGGATTAGAACAGAATCTATCACAACCTCTTTATCTTGCTACATACACACTTCTTTATTACGATCCATAGATCCATGAAAAAAACAAAGAACAAGAATCAAACATGAAATCATACAGTTGGAGCTATTATCAACTTATGTCTAATACATAGAGAGCTCTAATCCTGGCCGCCACTGTAAGAAATTTAGCAACAGCCAAAGTTATTCTTGAGGACTTATCTTCCAACAGAAACTTAACATAAAATTTGTCTGAACTTCTGGACAGTTTGCTCAACAATGGGGTGATCATAAGATGGCGGGCCTGATTATAAAAGCTACAGGACAGAAGGATATGCTCCATCGTCTCCACTTCCATGTTCCTACAGGGGCACCGTCGTTCCTGATAGGGGACACCAGCATATCTACCCTGAAGTAATTCAATAGAATAAACATTGCATTTGGCCTTGGAGAAAGCAATACGATATTTAGCCACTGACAGGTTCTTTAGATAGTCAGCCAGCTGAAGAGGCCCAACGTAGTGAACATGCAATGCACTGGGAGAGCAGGAAACATAAGAGAGAGCGTGCAAGTCGCAGAAGGCTATATCTCACAGTCTTTGTTTAACAGATTTCATAGCAAGAAATCTTGCTGCAAGAAAGGCAAATGCTATTTTGGGCTGCATTAATAGAAGTATAGCTTCCAAATCATGTGAGGTACTGGTTCCTCTCTATTCGGCCCTGGTTAGCCCTCATTTAGAGTATTGCGTCCAGTTCTGGGCTCCACAATTCAAGGACCCAGACAAGCTGGAGCGTATTCAGAGGAGGACAACCAGGATGATCAGGGGTCTGGAAACAAAGCCCTATGAAGAGAGGCTGAAAGAACTGGGCATGTTTAGCCTGGAGAAGAGAAGATTGAGGGGAGACATGATAGCACTCTTCAAATACTTAAAAGGTTGTCACACAGAGGAGAGTGAGGATCTCTTCTCGATCCTCCCAGAGTGCAGGACACGGAATAACGGGCTCAAGTTAAAGGAAGCCAGATTCCAGCTGGATATCAGGAAAAACTTCCTGACTGTTAGAGCAGTATGACAATGGAACCAGTTGCCTAGGGAGGTTGCGGGCTCTCCCACACTAGAGGCCTTCAAGAGGCAGCTGGACAAGCATCTGTCAGGGATGCTTTAGGGTGGATTCCTGCATTGAGCAGGGGGTTGGACTCAATGGCCCTGTAGGTCCCTTCCAACTCTGCTATTCTATGATTCTATGATTCTATGATCTTCTTCTTACCTCAGTGAAGGAAAATAATAATAATAATCAAAACTGGAGTGAAGTTTAGAGTAGAACTATGCAGCTGGCAAAGACCTCACCATTGTTCAGTCATCTAGCAATGTGAAGTGTCCTTTTCTGTCACCACAAAATTCTGTAGATCAGCAGTTTAATCAAAGCAGGATGGGAGCACTGGCATATTATATGTACGCAACAGCTATAGAAAGAGTCGGGGGTCAGCCTCTGCTAAACAACCATTTAAGAGCTGAGCCAGGAAGTGACACATCTTTCTTAGCAACCCACTGCTAGGAATGTTGTAGATGTCCATGATTTATGCATCCTGAAGTGAAAAACACACATAGAGTATTGTAGATAAATGTTCTGACAGGTAGCAGATTTGAGGATATTAGCAATATACAGTATATCTGAATAGAAGACAACTGTTAGTTCAGTGTGTTGCACATTTAATTTGGCTGCAATGTAAATGATTCAGATCTGTATTATACTAAGCTTTTGGGCCTCCCAAACTGCACAAGAGATGGTTTCCCAGAGGGTGGGTGCCACTACAGAGAAGGCCTGCTGTTGAGGTTCTTCATGGACATTCTCTTCTTCTCACAATGATGACCAGGGCCTCCTCTGAAGATCCAATGTCGCCTGGGTGTATATAAGGGAAGGCGGTCTGCTAGGTATCCTGGTCCCAAGTTGTTTAGGGCTTTATAAGATAATAGCATGACCTTGTACATGGCTCGGTAGCTAACAGGCAGCCAGTGCCGTTCTTTTAACACTGGCTTTATGTGAGCAGAGCTAGGTGTCCGAGTGAGCACCCTAGCTGTTGTGTTCTGCACAAGCTGCAGCTTCTGAGCCACATACCTGGGCAGCCCCACATAGAGCACATTACAGTAGTCTAATCGTGAGGTTACCAGTGCATGAATGACCATGGCTAGGCTATCCCTGTCCAGAAACGGGCGTACCAACCGAAGTTGATAATGGGCGCTCCAAGCCACTGAGGCCACCTGGGTCTCCAGTGACAAAGATGGGTCCAGGAGCACACCCAAACTATGGACCTGTAGAACAGACAAACACCCCAATTCCCAGACCTGGGAACCACCAACCCACAAGGTCTCTGTCTTATCAGGATTCAGCCTCAGTTTATTGGCCCTCATCCAAGCCATAACTGTATCTAGGCACCGGTTCAGAACGTGCATGGCCTCTCCCAATTAAGATGTTACAGAGAAATAGAGCTGGGTATAATCAGTGTACTGGTGACACTTTGCCCCAAATCTCCTGAATACTGCTCCCAACATCTTCATATAGATGTTGAACAGCATTGAGGACAGGATGGTGCCCTGTGACATGCCACAGTTCAAGTGCCATGCGACTGAAGTATCGTCACCCAATGCTATTCTCTAGAGCTGACCCTGCAAGTAGGAGTTGAACCACTATACAACAGTGCCTCCAACTCCCAACTTATGATGGCAGTCCAGGAGAATACCATGGTCACTGGTATCAAAAGCCACTGAGAGATCAAGAAGAAGTAACAGGGTTGCACTCCCCCTGTCTCTCTCTCAAAGGTCCTCCATCGGGGTGACCAAGGCCGATTCTGTCCCAAAGCCAGGCCTGAATCCAGACTGGAATGGATCCATATAATCAGTTTCATCCAAGAGCACCTGCAGTTGAGATGCCACCACTCTCTCAAGCACCTTGCTCAAAAACAGGGTATTTGCGACCGGACGGTAGTTGGCATAAATCTCTGGGTCAAGAGAGGGGTTTTTCAGGAGTGGTCACACCACTACCTTCTTGAAAGCAGCAGGGACCACCCCATCATGCAATGATGCATTCACCATCCCCTGACCCAGTCGGTCAAACCCTCAAAGCTAGCTTGAACAAGCCAAGAGGGGCAAGGGTCAAGAGAGCATGTGGCAGGTCGAACAGATGCAAGCTTCCGGTCTACATCCTCAGGCTCCAAAAACTGAAACTGATCCCACAAAACAGGATGAAACAATGCACTGGACCCCTCATCAGACTCTGAATCAATAGCAGTGTTCAAGTCAGCATGAAGGTGAGCAATTTAATCAAGACAACTTCACATAAACACATACATGCTATGTCTAGGGATGGGTAACTCTGTCAACTTTGACTTCACTTATTTTCTGTTTTTCCAAAGCTAAGTTCATTCCACCTCATTTCTGCACCATATATATATATATATATATATATATATACAGATTTTATATGCATTTTTAGCAGGCAATTTTCTCCTAAGTTAAAGCATTTTTGCGCACACTTCTCTGTAATATGTGCATTTTGGTGTGCACTTTTCCGTACTATACCCATTTTAATACACCTTTTGATGTGCAAACTTGGATTGCAAACTTTGGAAAAGTCTGGAAATCAAAATTTAACTGGGTTCCAGTTCATGAATGTGATGGGGAACATTTTGCACAAAGAAGTCAAATGTATGGAACATGCATGCAATGCATAGCAATTACTGATCTTTATTTCATATCTGCTGCTGTGGATATCTATCGGGAACATATGGTGCAAAAAGAAGAAAGTGGATAGGTTTTCCAGATCCCAGCTTTGCACAATTTTATCTCTTTTACATGGAAGAATAGTCCCCTTTTTCTCTTGTAATATTTTTATTATGAGTCCAGATGTGAGAAGCGATGGTTTGATATATCCGTCTATCAGCATTTCGTTTAAGAGATACATGATTTATCATGTCAAGTGCCTTCATGTTTAATGCTCGCTATAAGCATGTGTGGCTCCTTCTTTGTTTTACATTTTCAGCACCAGCACTTGTCTCAGTGCTTGGCTAGAGGTTAGCTGGCTGGTGTTATTACCCCTGAAGAAACACAAGATGACAATGTCCTTATACGAGGGCTATGAGATTACCAGATAAACTGCTGTCACTCTGAAAGGAAACCTTTATGCGGAGAAGGATGCATGATGCAATCTCCCAGAATACAAGGGCTAGGATCGATCCTTCTTTGAACCAGTGGTGCTACTGCAGAAATGAGTGTGGCCCCACATTTTTATGAATGCCAAACAAGAAAACGGCAAAAATGACTACAAGTTGCCTTCTTGACTTTAGCTTGTTTCATAGAATCATAGAAAAACAGAGTTGGAAAGGGCCAACAAGGCCATCGAGTCCAACCCCCTGCTCAATGCAGGAATCCACCCTAAAGTATCCCTGACAGATGACTGTCCAGTTGCCTCTTGAATGTCTCTAGTGTGGGAGAGCCCACAACCTCCCTAGGTAACTGATTCCATTGTCGTACTGCTCTAACAGTCAGGAAGTTTTTCCTGATATCCAGCTGGAATCTGGCTTCCTTTCACTTGAGCCCATTATTCTGTGTCCTGCACTCTGGGAGGATCGAGAAGAGATCCTGGCCCTCCTCTGTGTGACAACCTTTTTTGTATTTGAAGAGTGCTCCCATGTCTCCCCTCAATCTTCTCTTCTCCAGGCTAAACATGCCCAGTTCTTTCAGTCTCTCTTCATAGGGCTTTGTTTCCAGACCCCTGATCATCCTGGTTGTCCTCCTCTGAACACGCTCCAGCTTGTCTGCGTCCTTCTTGAATTATGGAGCCCAGAACTTTCCTACAGCAGCCTTCCCCTGACCTCCAGATGTGGTGGACTGAGACTCCCATAATTCCCTGCAAGCATTGCCATTGGCTACGTGTGGAGGAGGTCCAGTTGGGGAAGGTGGTCCTACGTGGTTTAAAGCAGAAAGTAACAAATGGTTAATCTCATAGATGCAATGGATATTTGTGGCTGCTGAGTGCAACAGTATTACCTTACTAAGCACTGCAGCCGCTGAAAAAGATAATAACAATGCTTGTTTATGATTATGGATTTTTATATTTGCCCAGTTGAAGGTCCCCAAATTGCATTACAACAAAATCAAGAATATAAATTCTGACAAATACATGAAACAACTATAAAATCACACATACAAAAACCAAGACTGCTGTGTCAATGAAACTTGTGGCCATTATTAAAACAGAATTTATTTTATGTTATTATTTTTTGGAACAATTAACAAGCTTCTTCAGTGAGGTCCCAACGCAGCTAACCACAAAACCTATTAATAGGAATCTACAGTCCTCAAAGCCTTCATTAACTTCTTGAAAGTATGAAGGAATTCTGTCTGAGCAGTCTCCCTGCAAAGGGAAAGCTGTGTGGTAGAAGCTACCAAGAAGGCCCTGTTCCTAAATCATGTACCTACCTAGATCAGGGGTGGGCAAAGGTAGACCTGGACCTATCAGTACATCCTTTGGAGGTTTGCAGTATATTGGAAAGGATTTCTGATTTTCAGTTGTTTAACAATAGCAGAAACAAAATGAAACCCACCCCACACCTTAAATTATATTGCTGAAATAAAGAACGTTTGGGGGTAACTAGAAGTGGAGTTTTGATTGGAAGGACCGTGAGCTCTGTTGAGTTTTTCTGAGGGACCCTGCTCCAGACACCAATATCTAGGGCAGGTTGGTCAGACTTCAAGTTTAGGAAATCTACTTTGATTTTGTACTAGAGCCTCAAGATCAGCCAGCCAGAGCCTGGTGCAAAAGACGTATCCTCAGAATTAAAGCATTCTGAACCCAGGAATCTGTTTAATTCTGAGGAGATGCTTCCTGAGAAAAAAATGGGTTCACGATGTATTCCCACTATGGAGTAGCTTGCAAGTGCTGTGCAGCAAATGGAACAGTCATTTTTAATTTGAATGAGAGCCTCTAGAAACGGGAATACTTACTTTGAAAGAATTGGCTGAAATATACAGACCTTTAAGATGTGATTCATTTGATATTTTTGTCATTAGAAAACATTAAATAGAAGTGGGTGTGGCAATAATACATAAAAAATAAATAAGAAGAGCCTTGCTGGATGAAATAAAGGGTACAGTTAATCTAGTTTGCAACAGTAGCCAACCAGATGCCTCTGGGAAGCTCAGAAGTGGAACATGAAGGTAAAAATCCCTCTGCTCGTGTTTGTCCCTGGTATAAAAAAGCCCAGTTAACAAGGGTGCACAGAGCAGGCTGATTGGTATTACACTGTAACTGTTTAAGGAGATGACATTAAATTATCCAGCTTCATCTTTATGGCCTGATCTTTAAGGAGTGCCTTTTACAAACTCCGGTTGGTGGCCCAGCTACACCCCTATCTGGACAGGGACAACCTGGCTTCAATTGTCCATGCTCTGGTAACCTCCAAGTTAGATTACTTCAATGCACTCTATGTAGCGTTGAAGACAGTTCGGAAGCTGCAGCTCATGCAAAATGCAGCGACCAGATTGATTTCGGGAACCAGAAGGTTCGACCATATAACACAGTGGTTCCCAAACTTTTTCAGGTCACCGCCCCCTTCGTTCCACAAACTCATGCCAAGCGCCCCCTACCCTCCACTATAAAAATCATTATTCAGAATAGCGGCTTTCAACGACCCACTAAGGAAGATAATAACAATAAAATTCAAAACAGTAACAATTAATTGAATATTTATTCAAAATCCAATTACATTTTTTTAGTTTATTCAATTAAACATAATTGATAAACGTGATCCAGTGATATCATCTTTTTAAAGTCTGATAGTCATTTAGCAAGAATATTAGATAATCACATTTAGTACCTCACTATTCTGTAAATGCTTAATGTGATGGATGGGCTTGATGAAGTGATACCAGTTTCCCAATGTCTAGTTTAAAGTCACTTCACATGAGTCTTAAATCACCACAATTTCTTTGCTTGGAGAAAAGTAGGCAGACCACACCAAAACCACATTCCACCAAATATGATGTTGGAAATGCAACCAGGAGCTTCTGAACCTCCATAGTGCAGGATAGCGATCAGAAATTTCCTTCTGTAACCAAAACCCCTTGTACAGAAAAGACCACCTCGAGCACCCCCCTGCCGCCCCTTTGCCTCTTAACGCCCCCCCTATGCAATCCCACTGCCCCCAAGGGGGCAGTACCACCCACTTTGGGAACCACTGACATAACACCTGCTCTGGTCCACTTGCACTGGCTGCCTGTATGTTTCTGAGCCCAATTCAAGGTGCTGGTTTTGACCTATAAAGCCTTACACGGCTTGGGACCACAATACCTGACGGAACGCCTCTCCCGACGTGAATATACCCGGTCACTATGCTCAACATCTAAGGACCTCCTTCAGGTGCCTACTCCGAGAGAGGTTCGGAGTGTGGCAACAAGGGACAGGGCCTTTTCGGTGGTGGCCCCCAGACTATGGAACGATCTCCCTGACAAGGCTCGCCTGGTGCCAATGTTGCTATCTTTCTGGCGCCAGGTTAAGACTTTCCTCTTTGCCCAGGCATATGGTAGCACATCTTAATCACCCACAGGTTTAGTTTTTTTTAACAATTTTTAATGCTTTATGTGTATATGTTCTGTGTTTTAGAATCTTAAATTTTGTATACTCAATTTTATCTTAATTTTAGGATTTCTGTAAACTGCCCAGAGAGCCCTGGCTATGGGGGCAGTATATAAGTGAAATAAAATAAAATAAAATAAAATTATTGGACAATGGCTGCCATAGTTATTGAAGCATGAAGATGTCATGACATGTGGCATTCATCACACATTTGGGAGCGAGCAGAGGCCGTCCCATTCTGCAAAATGGGAACTGGCCAGCTACAATGTGCACGTAAAACCTAAAAGTGATTCACTCCGGAAATAATTTGACAGACACAGATACTGGATTGGATTCAGGTTCTGCCAGGATGAATACTCCCTGAGGAGAGCTCTGCTCAGTGTGCTCTGGCCAGTGGGAAGAGGAGAAAGTGAACTTTGCCCATTCCCTCTCCCTCTGAAGCTTCCAGTGCCACTTTCCATGCTGTTCTAGAGCACTGGCTGCCAGACCTTTCCTTGACCCAATTCAAAGTGCTGGCTTGCGGCCAGGTTACCTGGAAGGATTGTCTCATCTCATATGTACCTGCCCAGACCCTACCCTCACCTTCAGGAGTCTTTCTCTAGGAGCCCCTGACAAATGAAGTGAGATGGGTGGCCACCAAGAAGAGGGCACCCCCAAGTGGAATGAGCTTCCCAGAGAGGCTTGCCTGGTACCTACAATGTGCTCTTTTTGGTGCCAGATGAAGGCCTTCTTATTTGCCCAAGCATTTGAGCCTCTCAGGCCACAGCTAGACCTCAGGTTTATCCTGGGATCATCCCGGGTTCGCCCCTGCCTGAGCACTGGATCCCCTGTGTGTCACCTAGATGAACAGGTTTGACCCCTGGACGATCCAGGGATAAACCTTAGGTCTAGCTATGGCCTCAGTTTCTGTCTTTTTAAATCTGTTGCTGTATTTGAAATATTTGCATTGCTGCTAGTTTTGACTTTGTACTGTAGTTTTAAATTTTAATATTGTATTTTATTGTGTTGTATTTCATGGCTTAATTGTTGTGAACTGGCCAGAGAGCTTCAACTGTTGGTTGGTATAGAAAAGTAATAAATAAAGTAATAAATATAGAAAAGTAATAAATAAAGCCTCCAGAGGAGATTTTCGAGCAGTACAGAGGGCTGCAGAGAGAGAAGAGTATCAATGGACTGCCTCCTCCTCCTCCATTCCACCAGTGGAAATGCTCTGCAGGGCCAGAAGGCTTCTGGGGATGGAAACAGCAGTCCTGTGGGACATTTATGCCAGATCCAACTCAGTATATGTAGTTTAGGTTGGGTTTTGGAATGCTTTAAAGAGCCCCATTTTAATTCTGGATACCTAGCTCTACCAGCATCTGGTGGGGCACAGGTGCACAGGAGCTTTCACTGGTGATGTGGGCTGCATCATCCATGCACATGCATAGAGGCCTGTTGATCCAGTGAGATTGGCTACTAGCCCTGATGGTTGTGTGCTATCTGCAGTATTTGAGGCAGTAAGCCTGTGTGCACCAGTTGCTGAGGAACATGGGTGGGAGGGTGCTGTTGCACCATGTCCTGCTTTTCATCCCTGGCCGACAGCTGCTTGGCCACTTTGTGAACAGAGTGCGGGACTAGATGGACCCTTGGTCTGATCCAGCCTCAGGGCACTTCTTATGATCTTATTCAATAATTTATTATTATTTCCACCATGGAACTCAAGGTGGCTTACTTTGGTTTTCTAGACAGTCTCCCATCCAGGCACTGACCAGATCCAGACCTGTTTAACTGCAGCAACTTTCCTGCATCAAGTGTCCTTAGAGCAGACCCTGGGTGTAATGGTACCACTTCAGTATTTTATGGAATTCTAGTTAGGGCTGCATCAGTTGAAAATTACTGTTAACGGGTTGGCTGCCTTGATTACTGTGAATGGGCCCTATCACTATCGTTTTGCAGAACTTGGCACATCATGGTAGACAATAAGGGAGTAATGGTCTGGAAATCAGTCCTCGGCTTTTGGAATGTCACACCCATTGGAGCTTGGCAGAGGGACGGAGTGGCAGCTTGAAGCAGCTTGAATCGGGCAGTGAGAGAGAGGCAGAGAGCAGAGACCTGGGGGTTTGGCTAGAGATAGCTACACCAAGGATGCGGCTTTGGTGGTGGGGGTTGGTCTGCAATTGTTGCATTTTGGGAGTCTGATTCAGGGCTCTGCTTGCTTCAGCATGTTATGTTTGTAGATTTGCAAAGAAACAGACTTTTAAAGACCCCCAAAGTCTTCGGTCCTCTCTCATTAAAAGGAAACAAGTCCTCTAAACAGGACACCCCCTTTTGATGACATCATTTTGTTTATATTATTGAATGCAAAGGTTACAAGGGCCATTCTAGGAAGGGGTTGTACTGTTTCCTAGCTTAAGAACAGCTCATCTTTCTCCAAACAGTTACTTTGGGGAACTTTTCTTCTTCTTCAATTAAGCAATTCACCTTCATTGACAGGATTCCCATGAGTTAGCAAGCTGGTAGTACATCATTGTGAGTGATTATTGGAGTGATCATTTCGAGTTAACTGTTGGCTATAACCGACAAGAAGGCCACTCAATAAAACATGAATTAGTTTAGGCTTCATTCAGCTCAATTTGTTGCTATAAGTTACCTTTTGTGAGTTACAATATCCACTTCCCGGCAAAAAGAGAGAGAGAGAAAATCTTACTAAATCACAGCGGCAGCCAATTTCAGCCATGAGCCATGCAGGGTTGCCCTTTCCTTTGTGGCATTCAGCTGTCACTCAAGTCAATCCTTTTCATTAAATACTTACACTCCTTCCTATGAAGGGTGACGGATGACAAAACATTACATGTTCACACCATTATATGATAGGATAAATGTACACTTCAGTTTCCATGACTGTAAGTTCCTACTGATAAATACAAGAATAGATATCCCAGCTGGTGGAATCCAGGCCACCCCCCTGCCAGGGAAGGTAAGCACGTTTTGCATCCACTGCAACATTGTTCCCCAACACGGCGCCCCCCCAGGAGTGAATGGCAGCCATTAATTTATTTTGGAGAAAGTGAAGAGATGCACCTTTTGATCAACTATACACTGAAAGTTTGACTTCCTTCTGTCATCAGGGGTGGGGGTTGAATGGGAAAGCAGGAGAAGGGAAAAGGTTTAGCAGCCCCTCCCACTTCCGCTATACTGCTCCCAATTGCAGCCTCTGATGCAGTTGTGTGTTTTTTTGGGGTGGGTGGGGGGGATCAGAATACTCTTCATACATCTCCAATGCATATTCTACTTTGCCCCTCAGATGCACATGTAGGGCCTGTTCAGACAATACACTAAGCCATGGTTAGGCTGCCAACGCTTTTCCAGCAAATGGTTAATGAGCACGTTTAAACCATGGTTATGTAGCCACCATGGTTAGGAGTGGTTCATACGACATGCTAAGTCATGGTTCACATGACACACTAAGCCATAATGTTTAGCTCAAAATGCTTAACCACCATGGCTTAACGTGTCATCTGAACAGGGTCAGAGAGAGAGATCCAACTTGTATTTGTCTAGGTCATATTGTGTAATCCCAGTAGTCTAATTCTAATAATTCACCAAAAAAATTCTTCCTAACACATTCACTTATGGTATACCACAACAATAGGTATCAAATTTGCATATCTCATTTTTATATATATATAGAAGTGCTGGAAATATAGTAAGCAATGTACATTAATAAAAGATACAGGGCTCTGCCCTTAGGCTCTCCGTATAGATACCTGCTCCCTCTAAAGTAGAGAGGCAAACTGACAATGGACTTTTGCCTTCAAGAATGGACAAGATAGCAATAAAAAATATATGACGTGCAGTTGCTTCTTTGCTCATTACTTAATTTCCTTTAAAAAAAAAAAGAAAAAAGAAGCAATTTTGATAATTGCCGGGGGCCAAATAAACTTGCTTTGTGGATGGTTCTAGATCATGAGCTGCCACGTTCACCGCCCTTGCTTTAAATAATTTGTGGGGGCCTTTTTCAGCCTGAGTGGCAGTGAGGGGTGGAGTCTTGGGAGCAGAGCAGGCTGGGAGGAAAGAGCTTGCCGGTGGATTGTGGCCCACAAGGGAGTGTTTCCTCACCCTTTCTCTAACGCATTTAATTAGAATTGCTACTGAAATTTGATTATGTCGTTGTTAAGGCAGATTTGTACGCCCTTGCTCAGGTGAAATGTCTGTAGGAATTTTGAGAGAATGTCAGTGAGTTTTGTGGATTTCTCTGCATGTATCCAAACCACCATGAATTTCAGCTAAAGTAGAATGGAAGGTAAATGTGGACTGTCTTGGGGCGTTACTAGACGAGGCTGTAGCGCGCGTTACCTTCGGCAGTCACGTCGAGGCTTCCAGATGACGTTCACGACGATCCGTCATTATCCTGGGGTGAAGCCTCTGTATCCCGACTTTAAAAAAGTGAGTTCAAGTGCACCTTTTCCTGCCGGGCCGCGGTAATTCGGAGTACGTGTGGGAGGATGTGAGGTCACTGCGGTCCGCACTGGTCAGGAAAAGGCGTGCTAAGGGAAGTGGCCAGTGGCTTCGGTCAAGCCGCGTCCACCATTTGCGCCCAGCCTGCCAGCTGGGGCAGCGCGGAGGAGCGGCTTTTTTTTTTTATTTCCACAGTGACAGTTAGCGCAGAAATAGAGGAACGGAAAAGTGGCTGGTACGCTGCTGGGGCATGTGCGCCTGTTTTTTCTACTGCAACCTCTGCGTGGGTCAGTTTTCGGAAAGCCGGGCATCCCACAGTCCGCCTTCATGGGGAGTTGGTGACTCCTCGCAGTGGGCAGCCACCGTGGCCGCATAATGGCGGTGCTGTACGCTGCCTGTTGGTGTGGGTACCAGGCTGGCAGAGGGCAGAGCTGATTGTGGGCTGCTGCCATGGCTACGGCCAGATGTGGGTTGGCTCCTTGGGATGGGGCAGAGGGCACAGAGGCGGTCATCAGCGGTGACACCTCAGAGGCATGATGGGAGATATAGGCACAGAGTGCCCATGCAGACGATTGACCTTGGGTCATATTACACCCGCCACGACCCCCATCAGGAAGTGAGCGCATCAATGTTGACCCTCAACAGCACCAGCAGCACTTCAGCTGGCACTGGCACTGCCGCCGCCGGCTCCGGCTCCGCCGGGGCCAGCGGCAGCATCGTTGACGGCTGCGCAAGTTTGCGGTCTTTCAGACTTGTGCAAACCGTGCGGCGAGCGAAAAAAAAAAAGCCGCAGCAATCAGGCCGGTGTGGCTGCGCAACCATGCTCGTGGCGGCAGCAGCACAACCGGCGCAAACTTCCGCCACAAATCGAAGGCAGGTGTGGATGATGAGGCGTCACGGCTGAATGGGAAAATCCGCTTTCACCGCTCCTCAACGACGGAACACCCGGTAGGTCTAGCAAAGCCCTATGTTAGCTGAAACATCTGTCATAATTTTGAGGGCTAATGGAATCTCAGGATTTTTTAAAGAACTTCTTAGCCCCCCACCATCTATCCCACCCAGCTGCCTGCCACCAAATTTCTCCTGACATAAAATTGGGGATGAATTCAGAGAGTCATCCTTGGGTGAAACCTTTGCAGGAATTTGTAGGGAAGTTAAATCATTCAGATAAAGTTGGTGAAATTGGCTTAGGAGAGGGAACTATGTATGTGTACCAATGATAAATTATTGCATTCAGCTCCAGGTTTGCTCAACACTTGTATATTGAAGTTAAGTGACTTCAAATCTGAGACAGCAGCTTGAATTTCAGTACTTTAGCAATACATTGGCATCCATATATGCTGCTAGGGGTGGGCAGCTGATGGGCTAAGATGCAGAACTGCTAGTCCCATGTTTTTCAGATTGCCAGCTCAGCCGCTAAGTAAAAACTGATAACATGTTGGAATGTGCCAGGTTTTGGAGCAGGGATGGGGGACATGTGGCCCTCCAAATGTCACTGAGCTGCAACTCCCAGCATCCCACATGATTGGCTGTACTAGTTGGTCTGATGGGATTAGGAGTCCAAGAACATTTGAAGGGCTACATGTCCCCCACCACTGTCCTAGGCACCGCATACTGTCATGGGATTCCAGACATTTTGTAATTCTCTCTCATTGACCTTTGTTGCAAAATTATGACCTTTATTGTGGAGAAGAAGAAGAAGAAGAAGAAGAAGAAGAAGAAGAAGAAGAAGAAGAAGAAGAAGAAGAAGAAGAAGAAGTAGTGTTGTGTGCAGGCATGCACATAGTGAAATCTGAGTAAAGTGGTATTGATGACCAAAGTCTTAATCATCCAATGTTTCTATTTGAGTAAGCATGCACAAATACAATATCTCTCTATGTACTCACATTTAAAGACCAAGAGAACACCCCAACTGTCTTCAGGGCGAATGTAACCCCATTCAGCACAAGTTGAGTCCCTATTCGTTTATCTGTCTTTTGACTACCAAGGATCACCTCTGTTTTGACTGGATTAAGCTTCAATTTTTTTCACACTTATCCAGTCCATTACCAACATCAGACACTGATTTAGAACTAGAACAATTTCCTTTGATTTAGATGGAAAGGAGAAATGGAGTATGGTGTCATCGATGGCACCAAACCTCAGAGAGGAGCAGTGTGAAAAACCAAAACCAAACATGCATTCACTTGCATGAGTGTTTTATACACTGAAATGCATACACAAGTGCAATTGTTGTCGTCGGCGTCATCATCATCATCATCATCATCATCATCTGAGAATCGCCCCCTGAGAGGTTGCTCCATGGGGCACTTAAAAAGAGTCTCAAATGCCCAAGGGGGTAGTCTTGCTATCTCTTTTCTAAAATGTTTGACCTTTTCCAACAAAATCAATAGTAGCGAAAATCTGTGCATTAATATCCTCAGTGTCCCCAAGATCTGACTTCTATTTCACCAGACACATTGCTCAGATGAGGTTAGCCATCTTAAAAGAAGAGCATTTCAACCACATATTCATCAAGGCAGTCTTGTTACTGCGTCTCCCAGTATTTCTACGACAAGTGCAGTAGAGATGTTGATTAACAATGGTGGAATCTGAGGACACAATACGCAGCTTAAGTATTTAAAATCACACCCCCCCTTTCTTTTAATATGACTAATAGTGAGAGTGATCTAATGGTAATAAATGGATGTAACATTGGAGAAGGTTATTAAAATAAGATTAATAAAAACCTTTGAACAGTGAAAAGTACGATCTTGGCATTACCCAGTCTTTGGATATAATTAGAAATGTTTAACTGGAAAGTGTGTGTGTGCGTGCTGTTTTTTTAGGTTCCCCCCCCCACCACATTTGTTACAATAATGGAGACTAATTAGGTAGCTGTATGTGCCCAGAAAATGTTGACACTAAGTATATGATATTGCCAGGACACTAGATACCAGAAGGCTGAGATGCTATGTAGCAAAATAGCAAACACTGGGACTTATATAGCTAGATTAAAATTAATTATTAATTACTACTATTAATTACTTCTTCTACTACAGAGATCTGGAGCACAATGAACCAGGAAGTCCTGCTACACAAACCCCATTGAAATGAATGGGAGTTGCACAGGAGCAGCTTTTAAGTTTCCTTTCTGATGTATTATTATCAGTTCCATGTTCAGGACTCCTGCCATTCTCCTCCATCCATTTTTCTCCTTGATTTTGTCCTCTGTAGCTCATATTTAGTAATCCGTCTCTACCAGTTGTTTATCACTGGTTAGTTCTGATTTGAGGATTTTTAGGCCTTAGCTTGTTGTTGTTTGTTGTTTATTTGTTCAGTCGCTTCCGACTCTTCGTGACTTCATGGACCAGCCCACGCCAGAGCTTTCTGTCGGCCGTCGCCACCCCCAGCTCCCCCAAGGTCAAGTCTGTCACCTCCAGAATATCATCCATCCATCTTGCCCTTGGTCGGCCCCTCTTCCTTTTGCCTTCCACTTTCCCTAGCATCAGCATCTTCTCCAAAGTATCCTGTCTTCTCATTATGTGGCCGAAGTACTTCAGTTTTGCCTTTAATACCATTCCCTCAAGTGAGCAGTCTGGCTTTATTTCCTGGAGTATGGACTGGTTTGATCTTCTTGCAGTCCAAGGCACTCTCAGAATTTTCCTCCAACAGCTTAGCTAGATAGGGCGAAATCCAGGGCAGATCCCTGGGATTCTCCCTGTGTATCCACATGACACACAGGGGATCCCATGATCAGGGAGGGTTCATCCCTCCCTTGCCCCGGGATCTCGCCCTCCACTTTAGGCCCGCTTTTTTCATGGTTTCGGGCTGAGCCCAAGACCATGGAACGTGTGGCTGGGTGCCACGATTTGTCCCAGCTCCTCGTGGCTCCTCACAAGGACCCGGGACTCGCGCACGGGCGCAGAGCTCCTCAGGAGCACTGTGCCCATCGGGGGTGGGGTCAGGGGAACGGGGAAAATAATTATTTTAAAAAAAAACACCTCCCTTTTGCTCACGAGTGCTCGTGTGCTGCTGCCTCTTTTTTTTAAAAAAAAATGGCGGCACAACACCTTTCCTTCTGAGGTCGTCGCACGCTGCGGGTGAACAGAGGGAGAGATCTCACAATAAAAATATCACGAGATCTTCACCCCTCTGTCCCACTAGACTGCTAGGTCTAACTGAGGCCTTAGTCATGTTGATCTGACCTGCCTCATCTGCACGGAAGGGAACACCTACTGTATAAGTTCTGTAGCTACGTAATAAGGGAATTGTTATAGTTTGGTATTAGCAAGAAAGAAAATTGTACCCAGCTGATGAGGGACAAGTTTCTTTGCTTCAGTTGACCTCACAAAGGCATGAATATGTATTGGGGGTACCCCACACTTAGGAGGCAGTAGTAAAATGAACATCTGTCTCCACCCATTGGTTTGGGCCTGTGGTCATTATGAGTGTGAACTATGTATATCAGCTTTGGAAATGTAACACAAGTTCAGTTCATGCATTTACTGGAGATCAGGGTCATGCCACTGGACCCTCCCCCAGAGGACACATATCTTTTCCTGCCCCCACCCCCCAAAATCAATGCATTAGGGGGTGAGGTGAGCAGCCTACCCTCATAAAGATCTACATGTGCAGGCTTCCGCCCTGCAGACATCCATGCCTGATGAGTGGTCATTGGGGACATGGGGACTGTGACACCTCCGCTGGGGTGGGACACCAGCATGTCCCCATTTCCTAGCAACCATGTGGAAATGGGTTTCATCCATACGACACGTGAAGTGGGGGCTACAGTGAGCTGCTGAACAACTTTCTGTTCTATGCTCAGATGCAAAGATGCCATTTTGCAGAGCCGAGGACCTGCTTCTCTAGCCAAGCTAATTACCTTAATCATTACAACTGTATTTATTTAAGTGCAACCTCTCAGGTTAATCTCTTGTTCCCTTGGATCTATAGCCATGGTTATACATGTCATACCTTGCCTTATAATTAGGTAAATAAATATTTAAAACTTGTGATCCCGGGCTGTCTCTTTCTTTTCCTCCAGGTTATCAGCATCATGAACTTGATGTGAACTCAGTTCATATTCCTTAGACATTAACACCTCCAGAAGGGTAATGTTTGTTACTTGGCTGGGTTTCCTGCTCTTACCTAGGTTGCCCTTATGGACTTCATTATTTATCGTGGATATATCATGTGTATGTTACTATTTCTTATTATTCTCTCTCTCTCTCTCTCTCTCTCTCTCTCTCTCTCTCTCTCTCTCTCTCTCTCTTTCTCATCTCCAAGGAAGCTAGGGTAGCACACATGGTTCTCCAGTAACCTATGTGTCTGCCCCAGGATTTCAATGAAGGTCCTCATGGTCGAAGCACAGTATTCTGTTCACTATATCATATGCTAGGGGTAGGCATCCTCCTTCAGGCTGAGGGCCAATCCTTTCCCTTTATTTTATCCCATATAACAGGGATACAGATCCTCTTTCTGCCCATGGGCTGAATTCCATTTTGGAGAAGCTGGGAAGCCACCAATTGATCAGTGGTAGGGGGAAAGGAGTGCGGTCATCTGAAGAACCCCAGGAGGGCTAGATTTGGCCATTGGGTCTGTGGCTCCACACCCCTCCTTTATGCTGTCTGACTTTCTCTGTATATATTTAACTGGGGAAACACCTTTCATTATAATGGCCAGGGGATATGTGGAGGGAAAGATTTTGTATGGCAAAGAAGAAAGTTCCAGCACATCTCTATGTGCTTATGTTATACCTCTCTATGGCAGTCTCCCCTGTCTAGAAGCCCTCCAGATCTTCTGATCTTCAACTTCCATCAGCTCCAGCCAGCATGGCCAGTGGTCAGGAATGCTGAGAGTTGTAGTCTGGAACATCTGGAGGGAAGGCTGCTCTATGGAGTCCCTGTCAATGAAGGATGAATTACTCCAATTTAGGGATAGAGGGCATTGTTGCCTTCACTGCAGCAGTGGCAGTCATAAGCATGGCACTTTAGTTTTTCTGCTTGGAGACAACAATTCACCTGCACTGTCAATGGTAGAGCACATACTTTGCATGTAGATGGTGTGAGGTTCAAGTCCTGGCAACTCTAGGTAGATCTGGGAAAGACTCCCTAACAACCCCAGAGAGCCACTGCCAGCCAATACAGAGCTTGATGGACCAATTGTGGCTTGGTTTTAGGCTGATATTTTGGCCAACTGCTCCTTATTGGTCCTAGCCAGCACAGAAAATAGTGAGGGACAATGGGAGTTATAGGCCACAACTTGCCTACCCCTGGCCTAAGACAGCTCCCTGTGTTATTTAGAATGGAGATAGTAAAGGTGTGGACTTGGAGACACTGTTTTCATGCCATGTAAACATGATTTCTATATTTGATGTTCCCAGCCACTGAAAAGTAAGCCTGCTCCTATTGGCATAGTAGTCCCATTGAAGATTGTGGAGATCCATGTTCAAATCTCCCTCGGCCTCAAAGCTTACTCATACCCCGTACATTATTATTATTATTATTATTATTATTATTATTATTATTTATTTATATAGCACCATCAGTGTACATTGTGCTGTACAGAGTAAAACAGTAAATAGCAAGACCCTGCCGCATAGGCTTACAATCTAATAAAATCATAGTAAAACAATAAGGAGGGGAAGAGAATGCAAACAGGTACAGGGTAGGGTAAGCAGGCACAGGGTAGGGTAAAACTAACAGTAGAAAGTAACAGTAGAAGTCTGCACAACATCAAGTTTTAAAAGCTTTAGGAAAAAGAAAAGTTTTTAGTTGAGCTTTAAAAGCTGCGGTTGAACTTGTAGTTCTCAAATGTTCTGGAAGAGCGTTCCAGGCGTAAGGGGCAGCAGAAGAGAATGGACGAAGCCGAGCAAGGGAAGTAGATGCCCTTGGGCAGGCGAGAAACATGGCATCAGAGGAGCGAAGAGCACGAGCGGGGCAATAGTGTGAGATGAGAGAGGAGAGATAGGAAGGAGCTAGACCGTGAAAAGCTTTGAAGGTTAACAGGAGAAGTTTATATTGGATTCTGTAGTGAATTGGAAGCCAATGAAGAGATTTCAGAAGCAGAGTAACATGGTCGGAGCGGCGAGCCAAGAAGATGATCTTTGCGGCAGAGTGGTGAACAGAAACCAACGGACTGATGTGAGAAGAAGGAAGGCCAGAAAGAAGAAGGTTGCAGTAGTCCAACCGTGAAATAACCAGCGCATGAACAAGCGTCTTGGCAGAAGAGACAGACAAAAATGATCGAATCCTGGCAATATTATACAGGAAAAATCGACAAGATTTAGCTACTGCCTCAATATGAGGAATAAAGGAGAGCGAGGAGTCGAATATAAAGCCAAGGCTACGAGCTTCCTTGACCGGAGTAAGCGTAACATCATTGACAGTAAGAGAGAATGAGAGATGAGGAGAAGGTTTAGGAGGAAAAACAAGCAATTCAGTCTTTGCCATGTTAAGTTTCAAGCGACGATGAAGCAGCCAAGCTGAGATATCTGAAAGACATGCCAAGATACGATCGTGAACATCAGGAGAAAGTTCCGGAGATGACAAATATAGTTGTGTATCATCGGCGTACAGATGATATTGGAGGCCATGAGATTGAATAAGCTTGCCCAAGGGCAACATGTATAAGGAAAACAACAACGGGCCAAGCACCGAGCCTTGCGGAACCCCTACTGAAAGGGGAAAGGAGGAAGACGAGCTGCCATTAGTCAACACACTGAAAGAGCAACCCGCTAGATAGGAGGCAAACCAGTTATAGACAGAGCCACAAAATCCAAGGTCATGAAGGGAATCTAAGAGAAGATCATGATCAACCGTGTCAAAGGCTGCAGTTAGATCAAGGAGAATAAGAACGGAATAATGGCCTTTAGACTTGGCAGTAAGGAGATCATTGGTGATCTTAGTAAGGGCTGTTTCGGTGGAATGCAGAGGACGGAATCCAGATTGAAATGGATCCAAAGCAGAGTTACTAGAAAGAAAGTCAAGACAGCGAGAGTAGACCGCACGCTCCAGGATCTTTGAAACAAACAGCAACAAAGAGACAGGTCGGTAGTTAGACAGAGATAGCCTATCAAGAGTAGGTTTCTTGAGAATGGGAGAGACTGTAGCATGTTTAAAAGCAGAAGGAAATGAACCAGAGGACAGAGAGAGATTAATAATATGTAGCAAGGAAGGGAGGATAGCAGGAGTAAGATTAATAAAGACAACATGCTAAGCCATGGTGGTTAAGCATTTTAAGCTAAACTTTATGGCTTAGCATGTCATGTGAACGTGTGTCGTGTGAACCATTCCTAACCATGGTGGATTCATAACCATGGTTTAATCACGTTCATGAACTATTTGCTGCAAAAGGGTTAGCAGCCTAACCATGGCTTAGTGTGTCATCTGAACAGGGTCTGAGTGATCTTGAACTTCATGATCTCTCAGCCTATCCTACCTGACAAGGCAGTTGCAAGGATAAAATGGGAGGTGGTAACCATTACGGCCCTGAGATCCTTGGGGAACAGGGAGAATAAAAACACTTTTGCCTATTTTTACCATTCTAAGGCTCCAGTTCTATCCACACTTTCTTGGGAGTAAGTATCAGTGAACACAGTGGGACTTCCTTCTGAGTAGACATGCATAGGATTAGGCTGAGCGTTAATCAAGCCCTTTCACTAGAACATAGTACTTCACAATGACATTTTCCCCCTCCAGAGAAATGAAAAACTGAGTGGAATTTGGCAGCTGCAAGTCACAGATGCCGAGGTAAGGAATGCATTTGTTATCCCCAGCAAAGAAGGTCATCTACCCATGTGGATCCTTCTGCTGGCTGGCTTCATTCTTAGCAACTCTTTGTGCGTGGGTCTGTACATACCCACAAGAAAAACGCCTGCAGGGTCAGGTTGCTTGCGGAGGGTCTCAGCATTTTTGTATTATTCCATCAGCTACAGCACTTTTCAATGTGACTTTGACTGGAAAACATGTTTCCTGTTATTTATCAGCTGAGAAGAAATTACATTTCTGTTATTGACTTGCTAGAATAACAGCTCCATTTACAGTTAAGTTGGAATCAAAGGTAATTTTGCCCCCAAAGTTATGAGATGTGGATTCCACCCAGTATCCTTTAAAGGGATGGACGGCTTGCAGTTTTCATTTTTAACTGAATAGAGCTTAAATGTTTATGCTTCTAGTAAACCTCTCCACCCGCTGTGCCACTGCCTGACATTTGTGACCCTATCTTACGCTTAATTGAAAGTAGTTGGGTAAATGTGCACAGGTCTGCAGTCTTACAATGCAATCCTATACAGGTCTACTCAAAAAATAAGTCGCATTGGGTGAAATGGGGCTTCCTCCCTGGAAACTGGATACAGGACTGCAGGCTTATTTCCCCCAGCAAGTAAACAGTTAATGGTAATGATGGGGAAAATTCTCCTAAGAATTATTTCCCCCAAATCTTCTAAAACCTTTTGGCTTCCTTCAAGATTCCTCAAATATTTGAAGAATATTTGGAAGAAACTTCCAAATTCATTTTGGATTTTTGTTTTTTGCTAAGAGCTGGCTCCAGTCTATCAATATGCAGAACTTTTCCTGAAAAAATATCACTACTATTCAGATTGTTTTCAGTTTTCTCAATATTTCTTAGATATTTTACCTGTGGAATCCTCACATTTACTCTGAAATTCACTGTAAACGGAGAAAAAGTAATTTATTTTGCAAATGACACCGAAAGAATTCTGGTGCCAAGTTGGGCATTAGTCTCTGTTCTTTAAGCGTTGTTAATTCTTTTAATTAAAACGTGTTAACAAAGACTTGGGAAAAAAATAAATGAAACTACTCACAAGGAAATTAAACTGAGAAGCTAAGCCCATTTATAATTATTGTATTTCAATTAGGCTGCACTAGGGCTGGGTGAAGAGATAGATAAAATGGAACAACCCTTACCTCTTACTTTCATAAATATTTCCCAGGTTACTGTGTAGGACGCTCACAGTATTAATGATAACATTCTACAGCTTGCACAAACCTTTATGGCAATTAGCCCATTCAGAGATGAATCTATGGGCATAACTACATATTACACACAATCACATGTAAGAGAAATCTGACAAGCTTTGTTTGTTTGTAGCTTCAGGAGGGATAATTTGAAGTGGAGAAATGGCAGGATATGCAGAGTGCAGAGAATGAGAGATCCAGCCTGTCCTCCTGCCATTTCTCTGCTCTAAATTGTCCCCTTCCAAAGCTGTTTTCCATGAAATAAATGGCTGTTGGGATTCTGTTACCAGTATTTGCATGTACTGTGTACTTAGGCCCAATGATGCTACATAGGCCGTTTCTACACCTGCCTTCCCCCCTCCCCCCGGGATCGTCCCGGGATCATCCGTGTGCATCCAAATGACACACAGGGGATCCTGAGAGCAGGCAGGGACGATCTCTCCATTTTCCCGGGATAATCCTTAAGTGTAGAAAGGGCCATAGACATACAATCCTAGCAAGAAACAGGCACTTTACTACTCAGTATTTACTAGGCATGTGCTCCGCTCCGATTAGGAGCGGAGAAGCAGTAGCGGATTGGCCTGCTCCGCCTTACCCAGAGGTGGAGTAGAAGCGGGCCGCGGACCCCTAGAAGCAAGGAAAAGAGAAGCGGCCATTTTTCGGAGCTCCTAGTTCAGGCGGAGCGCTCTGATCGCCATCTTGAAAACATTTCTCCATAGGATTGCATTGCGGGAAATAATTGCGGATAACTAGGTTGTTTTTGAAGCTATCATTCTGGAAATTCTTGTGCACAGAGAGTCGTGGATGGGGGTCATTTTGAGACTACTCTCAACTTTCTGCGTCCTGTGGTTCACGTGCTAGAATTTTGTAAAAATCGGGTCAACAAACGGTTTGGGTTTTTTTTTTTTGAAGCGATGACAGGCACATTCAACTCCCAGTCCTGATGAGAATTGATCACCTCATGAAGCATCATCCTCCAATCCCAGCGTTTGAGGCGGGACTAAGCCAGAGTCACCCTGAGAGCTTTCTGCTTTGTGTCTCTTTGTGGGTTGGCGTTCGTGGAGAGAGGACTTAGTTAGTTAGTGCTGCTGCTGTGTTTGGACTTTGGAGATAGATTAGGATAGATTTAGCTTGGCGCATGTGTGTTTGTTTGCTTCTTTCTGACTTTTAGCTTAGTTTGCCCTGTGTTTTTCCCTTACTTTGATTTAATATAAACTTTACTTTTAAATTTTGGAGTGTGTGTTTGTTTGTTTGGTTGGTTGTCCCCCCCTTCCCTTTCTTAAAGCCTGACTGTGTTCCTTCTGCTTTTGTGAAAGCTTTCTTTTGAAAGCATACACACACTTCTTGTCCCATTTCCCTACATTTATTAGTAATATTCTTAAACATATTATTATATTCTTTTACATATTCTTAGTAGTATATTAGTATATTCTCATACATATTATTAGTAGTATTAATATTTTATTCTTCTTATGCATATTAGTAGTAGTGTTTGGTTGGTTTTTCCCCCCCTCCCCTCTCTTAAATCCTGATTGTGTTTCCTTCTGTCTATATACAAAAAAATACCAAAAAATACCAAAAAAAAAAATATTCTCTTTTTCTTCTCTGTGTAACTTGGACTGTGAGTGTGCTGTGTGCACTGCTTTTGTGAAGTGCAACAGCCACAGATTGAGCATTTTGTGGAAAGCATACACACACTTCTTGTCCCATTTCCCTACATTTAAACATATTATATTCTTATACATATTCTTAGTAGTATCTTATACATATTATTATTAGTAGTAATATTTTATTAGTCATCATGAGAAGAGGGAGCAGGCGTGCTGAAAGCAGCAAGGCTCAGGCTGGCACCAGTAAGCAGGCTGCCTCTCCTGCTGTGAAAATCAAACGGGCAACTACTTGGCTGGCTGCTCGGCAACAGAAGCAGGACAAGCAGCAGGCAGAGGCACTCTCTTCTGCAACTTGTGCCCGGTGTTCTCTTTTTGAGGGTGGGAATGGGAAAAGTGCCCCTTTACAAGAGGCAGGTGGCATTAGAGGAGGAGGAGGAGTATCCCCAAGTCCTTCATTATCGTTTGAGCCCACGAGCCTGCTGCTGGACCTGTCCTCCTCCTCGGTGACCGACTCGCTGGGATGGTTTGCGTTTGCAATGCGTGACTAACTGCAGTGCTGGCTTAGAAACCAGCCATCACTTCCTTGTGCCCCCAGAAATGCCCGCAGCCTACCTGCCTGCCCGCCTCCCTGCCTCCCCCGGGGTGCTGCTGTGGTGGGGCATCTGCCAGGACTGACTCCACGCCTGCTCTGCCTGCCTCTCTGCCCGCCTGGTGCCTGGGAGATGGGCTTTGCGGTTCGTGCCCAGCACCCTCCGGCACGCTTGCTCCCAGTCGTCCTCCTCTGTGCCCCTCAATGTGTAACTGCTAGCTTAGAAAGAAACAACCAGCCATCTTTGCCTCACTTGCTCCTTGCGCCCGCTTACGGGTTGGTTTGCTATGCGTTAGTGCTCAAGCCATCCTTGCGGCACTACAATGCATGCTGCCTGCCTGCCTGCCTGCCTGCCTTCCCTCCCTTCTCCCCTTCCCGCCTTGCAGGGATGGTGTATGTGTCTTGCTTTGACTCAGGGGAGAAGTCCTTCCTGCGCTCACTTAGACTTTATCAAGTTCAATAATCCATTTTTCAAATGTGCAAGAAGATTTAGGGTTATCTCGTGGCATGTTGGGATTTCCTTTCAACTGGCCCCATTGAGCTGTCTGCATTGCAACTTTAAATCCCTGACATACTGGAGTGCCCGATTTTCAAAACTTCCCCTAACATCAGGGGATGATGGGATTGCCTTGAAACTTGGCATCCATGTGGACACATGGATAAGCTATCATGGTGCCGAGTTTGAGGTTTCTGATGTGCAAATTGACGTAGTTGTAGAATGGGACTTGATTTGGGGTGCCAAAAATCAGGGGATGATGGGATTGCCTTGAGTCTGGGCATCCATGTGGACACATGGATAAGCTGTCCTGGTGCCGAGTTTGAGGTTTCTAACATGCAAATTGACGGAGCTATCCCAAGGGGTGTGAATGGGGTGCCCGATTTTCAAAAATTCCCCAAAAATCAGGGGATGATGGGATTGCCTTGAAACTTGGCGTGCGTGTGGACACGTGGATAAGCTATCATGGTGCTGAGTTTGAGGTTTCTAACGTGCAAATTGACGGAGCTATCAAAAGGGGTGTGAATTAGGGTTATGGGTGGTGCGTTAGAGGTTAGAGCCGCGCCAAAAATCAGGGAATGATGGGATTTGCTTGAAACTTGGTGTGCGTGTGGACACATGGATAAGCTGTCCTGGTGCCGAGTTTGAGGTTTCTAACATGCAAATTGACGGAGCTATCCCAAGGGGTCTGAATGGGGTGCCCGATTTTCAAAAATTCCCCTAACATCAGGGGATGATGGGATTGCCTTGAAACTTGGCATCCATGTGGACACATGGATAAGCTATCATGGTGCTGAGTTTGAGGTTTCTAACCTGCAAATTGACGGAGCTATCAAAAGGGGTGTGATGGGTGGTGCATTAGAGGTTAGAGCCGCGCCAAAAATCAGGGGATGATGGGATTGCCTTGAGTGTGGGCATCCATGTGGACACATGGATAAGCTGTCCTGCTGCCAAGTTTGAGGTTTCTAACATGCAAATTGACGGAGCTATCCCAAGGGGTGTGAATGGGGTGCCCGATTTTCAAAAATTCGCCAAAAATCAGGGGATGATGGGATTGCCTTGAAACTTGGCGTGCGTGTGTATACCCCCATGAGGTGTCATGGTGCCAAACGTGAGGTTTCTAACTTGAACAGAAAAAAAGTTGTATACTTTTTTAGCTTTCAATGCAACCCTATGGGGGAAAAACGGAGCTCCGATCGGGATCCGGAGCTCCGAGCGGAGCGGAGCGGAAGTAGGCGGAGCGGGGGCGGGGCGAAGCGGGCCGCTCCGAAAATGGCGGATCTGGAAATGAAGCGGAGCGGGGGGTCCGTGCACACCCCTAGTATTTACACATATTGAGAGTCTGGTCTAAAGATGCTATTTGCCAACAGACGTGTGCATTATTTTGTATTAGCAGAATAGCTCTTACTTTTTCTGAATCTCCCTTCAGGGTCCTTGAGGTCAGCAAATGGCCAATATATGGTACTTATATGACCCTCAGTCTCGGTTTGTCCCTATTCAATTTGATATTCCTTTCTCTGCATCTTTTCAAAAATGCTATTAATTTATGGTCATGGTCTTGATGTGCTTGCTATAGATCATCTTTCTTTCTTTCTTTTTCTCTAGTCAAAGTTTGTTTATTTTTCTCCTGTCTAGGATTCAGTCACTGCTGCTACCATGTTTCAGAGCTGGTACATTGCATCCCACAGAACCAAACAGACACTGCTTTTTAAACAAACATACAGGTTTTTATTTAAACAAAGGCTCTCTCAGGCTGTGGCCTCTCTCAGCTCTGGCCAGAAGGAGTAGGTGTTGCCCTTGCTACTTCTTGCCTCTTCCCTGGAAGCACAGCCCATCCCGGCCAAATCTAGCAATTCTTTCATATTGTTATATTTAGGTCTTCAACTCCCATGATTGCTCTAACCCATGGAAAAGGATCGTGGGAGTTGTAGACCTAAATATAACAATGTGAAATATGCTGATTGGGACTGATGGAAGGCGTAGGCCAAAAGAACTGGAGGGCTGATGGAAGGCGTAGGCCAAAAGAACTGGAGAGCTGATGGAAGGCGTAGGCCAAAAGAACTGGAAGGCTGATGGAAGGCGTAGGCCAAAAGAACTGGAGGGCTGATGGAAGGCGTAGGCCAAAAGAACTGGAGGGCTGATGGAAGGCGTAGGCCAAAAGAACTGGAGGGCTGATGGAAGGCGTAGGCCAAAAGAACTGGAAGGCTGATGGAAGGCGTAGGCCAAAAGAACTGGAGGGCTGATGGAAGGCGTAGGCCAAAAGAACTGGAGGGCTGATGGAAGGTGTAGGCCAAAAGAACTGGAGGGCTGATGGAAGGTGTAGGCCAAAAGAACTGGAAGGCTGATGGAAGGCGTAGACCAAAAGAACTGGAGAGCTGATGGAAGGTGTAGGCCAAAAGAACTAGAGGGCTGATGGAAGGCGTAGGCCAAAAGGACTGGAGGGCTGATGGAAGGTGTAGACCAAAAGAACTGGAGGGCTGATGGAAGGTATAGACCAAAAGGACTGGAGGGCTGATGGAAGGTGTAGGCCAAAAGAACTGGAGGGCTGATGGAAGGTGTAGGCCAAAAGAACTGGAGGGCTGATGGAAGGTGCAGGCCAAAACAACTGGAGGGCTGATGGAAGGAGTAGGCCCAAACAACTGGAGGGCTGATGGAAGGTGTAGGCCAAAAAAAACTAGAGAGCCAAACGTTGCTCACCCCTTAAGGGCTACATCTGGCTTAACGCTTCACAAGTCGCGCAGGCCCATGATGCAATTGCAAGGCTGTAGGAAAAGATGCTCCTGCCCACACTTGTGTTCTCTCTCTCCTACATAGGTCCTTTCTCTGCCTAAGGACCAAGCAGAACTCAGCTTTTGTCATATAACACTTGGGAGGCAGGGAAGGAGGTTTAGTGGCTCCACCCTCTCCCACTAAGCTGTAGGAAACATTCCTCCAGGGATGTTGTGGCAATTTTAGCTCCATGCCTAGCAGCCTATGTTAAATTTGGAGCTGCAATGTTGTCATTTGGGGGTTGGGATTGGGGGTGATATATGGATCATTCCTTCTCCTGGTTTGGATCAGGCTCAAGTAAAGTAAAGCTGTGATGAACATTTGAAAGTTACTCATTTAAAATTCATGCAAATCTGAATTGGGCCCCATCATACTCTCACGATGTGCCCAGTAATGCCACCATGACCTCCCTGCCTCTCACTTGCCTGTTACTACTTTTGCCAAGACCCCCTCTCTCACCACCCTTTCTAACTTATCAAATGCTGGATGCAGAAGGGCCTTAGACACAGCAAAGACCATATGCAGCAGCATCAGGTGCTACTAGGGATTCTGGGGAACATGGTTTCCATGGTTCCTCTATTCCTGACATTCATGTTAAGGCTGTTAGCAATCATGGGGTCTATATTTCTCATTAATCCTAGTGGCTCTGGACATGTCTTGCATACTTGCAGCAGTGTCTAAAGCAGCCTTCCACTACTTGGATCCTTCCAGATGTTTCAGGTTATAATAACAATCATTGCTCATGCTGACTGGGGCTGATGGAAGCTGTAGTCAGCAACATCTGGAGAGACCCTGGTTGGGGAAGGTTGGTCCAAGGCTTAGTGGAAGAGCTGCCTAGTGAGCTGTTGCTGTTGCAGCTTCTGGAAAATTTGGATCAGAGAAAGGGATGATGGTAGTGTGAGTCTGTGGTGGAGGGGCCAAAACAGGCCTAACCTAATCTCCTAAAGGTCTGGGTCCAGCCCCATAGGGGCTTCAGAGGAGGTGTCAAAATGGTAAAATGGTAATTGTAACCCTTCTCCGATTAAGACCTACCCGCCATTATTCCACCACTCTGGCATTATTTCTTCAAGCAGAAAATACCTTGAAATACTTAATTCTACTTACCAAATGAAATGATGGTTCATGCTGTTCTTTATTATCATTAATGATATGATTGTAAGGCATGCATGATACATCAGGAGTAAAGTACAGGACTGATGGGATGTACTACACATCAGACAGCCCCCCCCCCAAAAAAAATTTTTTTTGCAATCCCAAGCAGGCAGAAAAACCAAGAGGTTTACTGAGTTCCCAGTGGGCCACCATAAGCGGTGAGTGAGCTATAAGGGGCTTAATTGCTCACAAGTTGTGCAGCCCTGGGTTTTATTTAGGTATCATGTTTTTGGTACCAAGGATTTTTAAAACATCATCATCACTGAAGAGAAGTCACAGAAAAAAAGGAGGTGGTGAATCAGTCAACAACAAGCTCCAAATGACGGAACACTCCCCCCTCCCATAAGACAATAGCTTAATTTTATAGAATCTCCTCAACAATCCAGAACTTCCAAGCTCTTTAGCATTCCTTTGCTCAGTACCAGATGCTAGAGACAAACATTGAAGCAGGAGGGCTGTTGACTATGTGCTCTATATACATGAGCAACCTCCCCCAACCTGAGAATTTCCAGATCTGCTGGACTACAACTCCCAGCATCCTCCAGCCAGCATGGGGGTTGTAGTCCAACACATCTGGAGGATTCCTCCTCCCTCCCAATCCCCTTTCCTTTTGTGTCATGTCTTTTAGACTGTAAGCCTGTGGGCAGGGACTGTCAAGAAATACTTTTGTAAGCCGCCGTGAGAGCCTTTGTTGGCTGAATGGCGGCATAAAAATGCTTAAATAAATAAAAATAAATAAATGCCGGCTCAGGGAAGGTGGCAGATGATGAGCATCCCCAGTCACTCAGCTAGTTGCTGCTAAAACGAGGGCATTGTCCTAGATAGACATTTGGGCCATAGCTAGACCAGGCCTATATCCCGGGATCATCCCTGTACATCCAAATGACACACAGGGGATACCGGGAGCAGGCAGGGACAACCCTTCCATTTGCCTGGGATAATTCTTAGGTCTAGCTAAGGCCTTGGGCCATTGCTAGATGAGGGTTTAGCCCGGGCTGATACCTGGGCTCACCCCTGTGCGTCCAGATGATGCACAGGTGATCCGGGGTCAGCCTGGGCTAAACCCTCCCTTGGCCCGGGATCACTCGCACCGGTTGTGGCCCAGTATTTCTGCAGCCCCGGGCTGAGCCTGGGGCTGAGGAAGTTCTAGCCAGTTCCGTGACTTTCCCCGGCTACGCGGGTTACTCACGAGTAGCTGGGAGAAGCTGCACACTGGGCCGAGGGGGGGGGGAGATTGCAGGGGGAGAGATGGGGGCTGGGGGGGGGAAGCGGACCCGGCAGGAGAGAAGGGGGGAAGAGCGGAGCCAGGGTGGGGAGATCGCGGCCAGGGGGGGATTGGAGATCACGGCGGGGGTGTGTGTGCGGAGGGGGGATCGGACATGGTGAGTGAGTGAGTGAGCGGGAGTGGCGGGGGAGATCGGACATGGCAAGTGGGTGAGGGAGTGGGGGGGCCGGCAGGGGATCGGACATGGCGGGCAGGTGGGGAGGCATCGGACATTGCAGGGGGGGAAATTGGGGGCAGGGGGTGAGGGGAACCCCCTTTTTTTTTTTAAAAAAAAATGACCTACCTTGTCGGTGCGCTTCTGCGCACATGACCCCTTTAAGTTTTTTAAAAATGGCCAACGCGATGGGGCTTTCTCTTACCCCATCGCATGTCACATGTAGAGTGGGGCAACGGCCCGCGCTAGCTGCAGCACGGGCTCGCCCCTACTCCCCACCGGATTAACAGGTAGGTCTACCAAAGCCCTTAGTCTGATGAAGCAGGGAGGTTCGAACGCTCCTTCTGCGTTGTTCTTTATTAAATGAGATCATAAGCCATTCATCAAGCGGCACTGGTGAAATTTGTCATTCCCCCCTCCTTCACAGTTTAGTACCAAGCACTTTAGTGTATGTCACAAAAAGATGGAGTTGGAAAATCAGTTACTGTTGAGTCCCAGCTAATATGAGTGGCATAAACTCATGCTAGCGAAAAAAAAGAAATAAAATAAAATAAAGGGGGGAAAACGCCCCAGAAGAGCTTGGTTTAACATTCTTAGCCCTGAAGCATGTTCCAGCTTAAATCCTCTCCTCCGCCAGACCCCCCTTCTCTCTCTTTGTTAGATTCACACACTCTGCTTTTGCAGTTGCTTCAGCCTGAAGCAGTTGACCTTTACCCCTGCCAGATAATCGAGGAATAACATTTGTGTTACAGTTTAACATGACCTCTGCCTCTACAGCTCTTTTTAGATTACCTTCCAAAAATGGCTGCTGACACCCATAGTAAGTCAGGAGGTAAAAGTGGGGTGGAGTGGCGAGGGGAGGGCGGGGAGAGAGGAAAAAAGAAGCTTATTATTGTAGCCGTACAGTCAATGTCATGAGGAGCCTGCTCTGCCCTTTTCATTTGTGGGTGTGCGACTATTAAGGGAAAGGTATTAAAAAGAGGAACACAACTGTGATGTGAGCGGCACACAGGTTACGTGGAAAGCAAAGGTTAATGGATTGACTGTTACCTGGGTATGAAGCTTAATGTTGGCCTATACACAAGAGGATTGCTTCTGTGTTGCATTCTTTTCAAGAAAACTAAATTAAAGAGCTAATTTATTCCAGCATAACTCTCTGTGTGTGTGTGTGTGTGTGTGTGTGTGTGTCTGTGTGACATGGCGATTTTTATACAAAATAAATGAGATATTTTCCAATTCAATTTTAGATCCACAACAGATAACCTGTTTGGGGATAGAGGGTGGGTGGCTGGGTAAGAAGACGTGGGAATAATAATCTAAATATTTCAAATTACTACCACAGGTTGTATTGTAAATATTGTAGGGAAATCTAACTGACTCCATTATTTGCCAAATGACTGATAATAAGGCACAGTGTTTTCTGAATCAAAAGCAGAAGCACGTTTGAAATATTTTAGTTTTGAGAGTGTTTCAGTATAAGAATTAAACACACTTTTAGAGGAGTCCACTTCCTCTGTGCCTATGTGAATCTTGGCCGCTGTGAGTCAAATACTCCTCATGCGAATTAGGTAAGCCTAAGGTAGTCATGCAGATAAACAATGAGTAGCCTCTTCGGTAGGCAGATACTGCTCCTCTGCATCTCTGTACTAGGAATGCTCGAAGATGGTGCCCCTGATACAGACATGGGGCACAATTGCCTGCCTCTAGTGCAGGTTGACTGGAAGAAGGGGAGGCCAGGGCAATGACTCATGTAGAGGTTAGGGCTGTGCACTGCCTCAGTTCTGAACCCCAATTTTGAAGCGGATTGGGGTGATTAGGACCACCGGATCACAGATCCGAGGTGGTTCGGGCGAAGGCTGAGTCAATCCGAAGCTGAAGCCAATTGGCTCCAAAGCTTCAGACTGCCTCGGTGCTTCGGAGCCGGCCCCACCCACCCCACCAGTCTCCTTACCTGATGTCTCCATCACTGCCACCATCCTTCTTGCTCACACAACCCAGATTTTTTTTTAGTTCTGATAGCAGGACATACAACAACATACAACAACATACAACATACAGCTTGCCCGCCTTTTTTCTTATTACAGCTCCTGAGGAAGGATTCTTCTGAATCCGAAACATCAAGCGTTTTTATATCGTTATAAAAATAAAACGTTCATTGTTTATTCACGCACAGCACCAGAGCTTGCCTCTCTTTCTTCAACCTCCATTGCTGCCGCCATCTTTCTTCTGGCAGCTTCTGCGCAGCCTAATTCTGGGCTTCTGTGTCGGCGGTGGTGGAAGCCGCCAGACGCAAGGTGGCAGCGGCAGGTGGCAGATGCAGGGGAGGGGGAGGGGGCTTACCTGCGTCCGCCGGTGGTGGCTTCCATCCGGCAGCAGTGGCGAATGCTGGTAAGGGGAAAGGGGGGAGGCGGGCTTTCTTGCTGCCTCCATCACTGCCGCTGCCATCTTTCTTCTGGTGGATTCCATCTCTCAAACAAAAGGTCATCATTTAAGTGCAGAAGTGCACTCTCCCTGTTCTAGAGAAAGGCCTAGGCCAGCAACTCCCCATTCAGAATGTTGCTTGTTCTGCCCAAATGCAGCTTCTCTGATCAGTTTATCATTTTTCAACAAGATCTGGACAATAGGTACGTAGATATCTTCAAGCATGGTCTACAATTTAGTTCATCCTTTCTCAACCTGGTGCCCTCCAGTTGATTTGGACTACAATGGTCATCAGTCCCAGACATCATGACTGAAGGTCAGGAATGCTGGGAATTGCAGTCCAAAATATATGGAGGGCACCAGGTTGGGAAAAACTATAGGGTGGTAAACCGTCAGGATTTCCCCGGATTTGTCCGTTTTTTTTTAATCTATCCTAGGTATCAGGGAGGTGTGTGTTCTGTAATTTTCTATGCTGTCTGGGAATGACACATTTTTGCCTTTAAGGCCGCCATTAGCATGGTGAAGGGGAATGATGTGGTTTTCAGAGGCTCCGGAACGTGTGATTTCCCACCCACCCACACTAGGTGTCCTCTGTTTTGATTTCCCAAATATGGTCACCCTAGATTTAGCCCATTTCCCCCCTCATAGTAATCAGCTTGCAGCCTGGCCTGGGGTCGGTGGGAGCTGCACTACTGAGTTCCAGTAAAGTGTATGCTTCGTCTCTCCACCCCCATCCACTCTGATGCTTGAGCCCTAGGCAAACTGGCAAAGGTCAGACCCAAACATGAAGGGGTCTGGGCCTAACTTCAAATGGGGAAGGGTTTTCAATTGGTGAGTGTTTGCATTCCACACCCCTCCAATTTGAAGTTTGCCCCATCTCTATCTCTGACATGTGACACAGAAGCTTTGAAAGGCCCTCCACAGTGAGCTCCCTTGGGCTGCAAGTTGATGAGGTGGCTCTGTCTCTGGTTATGATGTAACAGTAAAGGAAAACACTTTGTAAATTCTCAAGGGCTTTGTCTCCTTTTTCACATATCTCAGAGCAAAATAGAAATAGGAAGGCCCATTTAAAACCTGGCTCTGAAGCAGCTGTTTTAGAATGAAAACATACTATATTCTAGCCACTTCCTGGCCTTTTTTTTTAGAACCAGTGAGTGAGCTGGCCAGAGATACAGGTGGTCATATATGGTCTAAAACTGAGAGGGTTAAACGATGCCTTTTTGCTACAACGATGCCAAAGTTAATAGTATTAAAAATACAGATGTTATTGGATGGATCCAGAGGTCCCTTCCTGCAACCAGAAATACCTTCCCAACAGCATGAGATCCTTGTGTGAGAGGAGGGCAAACTTGTCAAGCTTTATCATGATCTGGTTCTGGTTCTCTGTTTTCCACTGTTAGGCTTGTTCCATGTGAGTTTTTATTTTATTTTTCTGCACAGAAATGTGGGTGTATTTTTGTGCACATTTTTCAAATGTACACATTTTGTACACATGAACCCATTGACTAAAGCAGTGGTATTGAATCTCTTGTACCCTCAAAGCTGAATTCCATTTTGGGGGCTGTTTATTAGAAGTGGGCAGGGCTGAAGACAAAAGGGTCAGGGCCAAAATACCAAAAATGCTAGCCTGTTTTAGCTTAAAGTTCTTATTGCCAGTATCTGAACTTTAGGAGAGACTAGCAAACCACCAATTATTGGTGGGTTCAAGAGAAGGAGGGGGTGAAAGGAGGGGGCCTGGGGATATGGGAAACCCCAGAGGGCTGGATTTGGATCCCAATGTAGGCCAGAGTTAGAATCATAGAATCGTAGAATCATAGAATAGCAGAGTTGGAAGGGGCCTATAAGGCCATCGAGTCCAACCCCCTGCTCAACGCAGGAATCCACCCTAAAGCATCTCTGACAGATGCTTGTCCAGCTGCCTCTTGAAGGCCTCTAGTGTGGGAGAGCCCACAACCTCCCTAGGTAACTGATTCCATTGTCGCACTGCTCCAACAGTCAGGAAGTTTTTCCTGATGTCCAGCTGGAATCTGGCTTCCTGTAACTTGAGCCCATTATTCCGTGTCCTGCACTCTGGGAGGATCGAGAAGAGATCCTGGCCCTCCTCTGTGTGACAACCTTTTAAGTATTTGAAGAATGCTATCATGTCTCCCCTCAATCTTCTCTTCTCCAGGCTAAACACGCCCAGTTCTTTCAGTCTCTCTTCATAGGGCTTTGTTTCCATTTGGCTCATGGGCCTGAGTTTCAACACACACACCTGGACTAACATATGCTTATGCACATTTTAGAAGTGTGCACATTTTCCTTGCACATTTTTCAAATAGGTCTCTGTTGTCAAATCTCTCCTTCCCCTTTTTCTTTTTTTGCAAAACCCATTGCAAATTTGGAAACATGGATTTTGAACCACAAATTTTATTCAGGTCCATGTTTAGAGGAGGTGTAAATTCAGTAATATTGCATTAAAATGGAAAGCCAGGGAACTTCTCAGCCATCTATATGTGATAACAGAGACGTGACATCCAGTGGTCTTGTATGATGACTCAAATGTGTACTTGTGACAGCTCCATGTTCTGAGTAGTCTTCTGCTAGCTCTTGCACAACGCAGCTCCTTCCTATCTCTCCTCTCTCATCTCACACTATTGCCCCGCTTGTGCTCTTCGCTCCTCTGATGCCATGTTTCTTGCCTGCCCAAGGGTCTCTACTTCCCTTGCTCGGCTTCGTCAATTTTCTTTTGCTGCCCCTTATGCCTGGAACGCTCTTCCAGAACATTTGAGAACTACAAGTTCAACCGCAGCTTTTAAAGCTCAGCTAAAAACTTTTCTTTTTCCTAAAGCTTTTAAAACTTGATTTTGTTCTGACTTTATACTGTTAGTTTTACCCTTCCCAGTGCCTGTTTACCCTACCTTGTGCCTGTTTGCTTTCTCTTCCCCTCCTTATTGTTTTATTATGGTTTTATTAGAACGTAAGCCTATGTGGCAGGGTCTCGCTATTTACTGTTTTACTCTGTACAGCACCATGTACATTGATGGTGCTATATAAATAAATAAATAATAATAATAATAATAATAATAATAATAATAATAATAACAGTGCCACTCCCAGAATTTCTTCCGCTTAGGTCTCTCTGGACCAACCCAGAGGTACATCACATCCCTTGTCCCAGTTTTGCTTCCCCCAGCAAAGGCTGTTCTGTAAGAGTGGAGACTTGGGCCACAGCTAGACCTAAGGTTTATCCTGGGATCATCCAGGGTTCACTCCTGCCTGAGCACTGGATCCCCTGTGTGTCACCTAGGTGAACAGGTTTGACCCCTGGATGATCCAGGGATAAACCTTAGGTCTAGCTATGGCCTTGGAAGAGGATGAGAGGTGTGTCTCCTGCTTAGAAATCAAACTGGGAATTTATTATGAGCTCTTTAAGTCCTTTGCTGGCTTTTCATTCACTTTACATCCCTACCACAAAGAAAGAGAATGTAAATAAGAATGGTTTCCTGTGGCTTGAAAGTGAATATCAGAACAGTTACTTTTCCTTTCTCCCTCTCTCTCTTTTTTAGTTCAATAAACACATCAAGGCCATGTCTTTTAGTTGCATATATTTATTTGAAGGCACTTAGAAGCTGACTTTTATGAGATTGTTTAGCCAGTGATTATTTTTGTTGAGAAATGTGTCCTCCATCCCTCTCATTCATCCCACTGGTAAGATATTTCCGTTTGTCAGAAAGCCTCCGTTTCTGATAAATGACGGAAGACTGACTGCTACACTTTATTAAAAAGTAATAACAATTTTTGTACGCACCCTTCACATTGTAAGGGGGGACGATGAATCAAAGGACACCGCCTGTCTGGGCCAGATAAATGGATCGTTTACCAGCTGAGGAGTTATTTAGGACTAGCTATTAATTTAAATCACATTTATCTTCCCTGAATAGGGGGAGGTTGCTGTGATAGGGCTGTGAATGACCAATGGTGCGGCTAAGTGCACATTATTTATTACTACCGCCTGCAAAGCACGGCACAGTGCTTTAAAAACACACACACGCACACACACACACAGTGCCAATTACCATGGTTAATCTAGTCAAGCCAGTAACAACTTTCTCCCTAACACAAGCGATTTTTACACTTGTACTACTTCTCCTTTAGAAATTTAGTGTTTGTTTCAAGTATGTGACTGCAACACCCAGCCATTTGAAGTGGGTTATGAATCCTTTCTAAGACCATGACAGACAAATAGGAATGTCTCAAAGACTCAGTTTTAATTTGCAGCACTTTCTCTGCAATAAACATTTCTTATGCACATAGATGTGAGGGCTTAATACAGTATGAATATGCATGAAGCTGACTTTACTCAGATGTAACCCTCACTGTTACCCATGGGATTTATTCCCTAGTTGTAAGTGTGAACAGGATTGCGGACTTACAGTCCTATCCTAACCACCCTTCCTGGGAGAAGTAAACCCCATTGATATGAGTGAACATATTTACAAGTACATATAGGCCTTAGCTAGACCTAAGGTTTATCCCAGGATCGTCCCAGGGTTGTCCCTGCCTGCTCCCGGGATCCCCTGTGTGTCATTTACATGAACAGGGATGACCCCGGGATAAACCTTAGGTCTAGCTAAGGCCATAGTTAGGATTAAATAGGGTGACCATATGAAAAGGAGGACAGGACTCCTGTATCTTTAACAGTTGTATTGAAAGGGGAATTTCAGCAGCACCTGGTGAAATTCCCTCTTCATCACAACAGTTAAAGCTGCAGGAGCTATACCAGAGTGACCTGGTGCAAAAGAGGGCAGGCTACTGCAGCTTTAACTGTTGTGATGGAGAGGGTATTTCACCAGGTGCTGCAAGCATACAAACGACATCTGCTGAAGTTCCCCTTTCAATACAACTGTTAAGGATACAGGAGCCCTGTCCTCCTTTTCATATGGTCAATCTAGATTAAAATCCTAGGTTGCAAACCTAAGCACCCTTATCAAGTGCACTGAATTCAGTGGAATTTTCTTCTGAATAAATATGCATGAGATTGGGCTATAACGTTGGAACCAATGGAACCAAGCACACTGGAGCGTGTACTGGATTCTTTCATAAATTAGTGAATCCTAATTAAGACCCAGTTGTAGGTTTTGTGAAATCATACTTCACTGTTTTTAGAGACAAGAGTCTTGGGCCGATTTGTACAGTGCAATTCTTAGATGTTTAGAAAATCTAAAATATAATTTGTTCCGACAAAATTAAGTTAAAACAATTGAAATGTCTACAATCAATCCAATCTAGGTTGTTTGTGAGCGATCTAAAGGCTGACTCACAAACATATGCCCATCGCTTGTTAGCTACAGCATGAAATGGTGACTTGAATGTGCAAATGGGATGTCTCAGATCAAAACCCTTAGCTAAATCTTTCATATCAACTCATTTCACTACCAAGATTGTGGCTGCACTACAAAAGCAAGCTGTAGAGCAGCCTTCCTCAACCTGGGGTGCTCCAGATGTGTTGGACTACAGCTCCCAGAATGCCCCAGCCAGTATCTAAGGTGTTCCAGAACTCAGACTATTTCTATATCCTCAGACAGTAACGCCTTTGATGATACAGCTGCGCTATAGATTCTGCATGGATTCACATAGGCCACTCCTAAGCAGCTCTGACACAACCCAGGTTCTCCTCAGAAGTTGCTTTATTATTTATTAGAAAAAGGCAATCTGGCCCACAGTGTGTTATCGACAGCTGAAATCAAATACTTCAAAGGTCACTAAAACATTAAACCAGAAAGCAGGGTGTTGTGTGTGGGATGGGGGTGGGGTGGGAGGGGTGAATAGAGGCAAATAAAAATACATCTTTTTAATTTTGACTGAATTGATTAAATAACAGTTGAATGGTGTCACAGGTCAGTGGGCTTTGAGGCAGAAGGTCAACTTAATAGAAGAGAGCTTGAGGCCACGGTCAGAGGGTCTGCACTGAGGCCTGGAACTGAGGCCACCTCATTGTTTCGTTTCCTGCCCTTACCCCATGTAGTCTAAAATGAAGAAATGCCTAAATGGAAGAGAAAACAATCCAAGCAGGCTAGAGATGGGTGGTTTTTTGGGGTGGGGTGGGGGGAGGGCTTCTGTCCTTCGCTCTCAAACCATTGCATTTAAATCCAGTTGTTTGCATAGTGAAAATACTGAGCATGTGTGAACTGAGATTTTAAAAATAGAACAAAAGAATTCATTCTCTTCATCAGGGCTAAATCATGTGTGTACAATAGAAATATTGCACATTAAGGGCGCATAAATGTTTCTGCTCATTTCAGGACTTCCCCTAGGAAGCGCTAATTCTCCCTTGCATAAGTGGTGCGTCCTGCTTGCACAACGGAATTGGCCTTACCGACCACTTGAGAAATGGAATGGGCGAGGCATAAGCATCCCATTGGATTCTGCCCACAACGTTTAGAATGCCAAATTCAGCTATTGAAGCTTGTATCTGATATTAGTCCTATTTAGTGTAGACTCATTAAAATGAATGGGACACAGATCTACACCTTCTATCAAATCATTACGAATGTGAAATAAAAAGCAGGTTATAACACTATGAAAGCGGTATATTAAATGTGGATTGTGCCTCAACAGTTATCAGTGCACTCCAATACTGCTATAAAACAGGAGTGTAGATCTAGCCTAAGGCCATAGCTAGACCTAAGGTTTATCCCTGGATCGTCCAGGGGTCAAACCTGTTCATCTAGGGCCATAGCTAGACCTAAGGTTTATCCCAGGATCATCCTGGGTTCATCCCTGCCTGAGCGCTGGATGCCCTGTGTGGCGCTTAGATGAACAGGTTTGACCCCCAGGACAATCCAGGGATAAACCTTAGGTCTAGCTGTGGCCTAAGTCAGAGTAATATTGGATACAGTTCATTGAATACAACCCTGAATTTCTCCTTAGCTAAATTTTAAGACAAATCCTTGGTGGTTTCTATTCAGTTGAAATATCTGTAGCATTTCAAATAACGAAAAAAGAGTCTATAAGGTGAGCAAACTTCAGTGTGTGTGTGTGTGTGTGTGTGTTTGTGTATTGAGTATTCTTCGGCTGGTAATGAATTCCATCTAAATCAAACTTTGGAGGGGGTTTCTGCTTGGTCAAACATCTGAAGACTGCCAAAGGAAGCTTAAAATGATTTTGCTAAGAGTAACAATGTTTCTCAGAGGGTTTTTGCAAATCCCTAAAAGTATTTTCTCTCTGAAGTACTGGTGGCTGCTCTCACACATTGAAAATTAGATTGCCACGGAGAGCAGGTAACCCATGCTATGTATTTTTCCTTTAAAATAAAAGTATATGGGACAATACACTAGCTGGGTTTTACATAAGGCCAGATAGCATCTTAGGCCTGCAGGAAAATGGAAGGTTCATCTAGTCAACCCCACCCGACTGAAAATTAATTAAATTTAAACTATGCTTACCTGATGATAAACCATGCCTCCTTTTAAAAATTGCCAGCGATGAAGAATACTGTTATCTGCCCTTTTGATAATGCATGTTTATATTTGAAAACAGTTTTTGTCTTGTTCCCTTTTATTCTTTTCTCTTTAGTTGTTATGTTCCTTCTACCATAAATCTTTCCTCAGATATTTTTGTCTTCCAAAATATTCATTTGTCTGTCCTGAGCTTTTATCAATTACTTTTTCTTGGAACAGGAAGCCGCCCCCCTCCTTCCCCACATTCAAATCTTGGATAATGAAGACAATTCCTCATAGGGCATGTCTAGATGAGGGCTTATCCCAGGGATTTCCCCGCGATCATCCCTGTGCATCCACATGATGATCCCTCCCTTTCCCCGGGATAACTGGGACGGCTTCAATCCTGACTTTTCCCTCAGTCTCAGGATTGTCCTGAGACTGCGGGACATGTGGGTAGCCATCCTGGTTTCGTCCCGGTTCCTCGTGAGCTTCGTGCCCATCAGGAGTGGCGGGGGGGGGGGGGGGAGCGGGATCTTTTTTTCTTTTTCTTTTCTTTTTTAGGAAAATCCTACCTGGAGTGCTGGAGCACTCATTTTCAATTAAAAAAAACAAAAAACAAAATGGTGGGCGCGATGTCCTCTTCCTCCCGGGATGTCACATGCCACGTGTGCACTGAGGGGGAGGATCTCTCAATCACCATATTGTGAGATCCTCCCCCTCCCCTCCTTAGGTCTAGATATGCCCAGAGTTTCTTGATGTGTGACACAAGCTAATGAAGGGAAATAGAACTATGACAAAATGGTTTGTCAATATTAAAGTCACCCCCAAATGTCAACTAAAGCAAAATTCAAAGTTCATATTTGGGGCTCCACCTCAGGCAAAAATCTGCAGAACCTGAAGGGAAAGCAAAAGCATTTCTATATCTGTGTCATTTCGTGGGATGGGAAAGGAATTCCACGTAACATTAATTACCAACAGATTTTGCTAGAAGAAGTTTCCAGATTTAATCTGAGGCATTTTGAGGGAAACAAAAACAATCTTAATAACATTTCTTTGGGTGTGTGGAGTAAGAATGGGATAATAAATACGAACCCACTCATACTCATTTGTCACTCATTTGTTATGACTTGTGGTGTCTCATTTAGAGAGGTATGATGATTTTTTTTTAAAAATAAAAAATCTCCCAGCAACCGTAACCCTTTATTTATGGAAGTGTTTCATGTAGGTTAGGCCTGCACAACTTGTGACTCACCAAGCTAAACACAGTTCCATCAGCTATGTGATGTGGCCTGGCAGGTGTTTGATAGTCTTCCAATTTTTGCATGCCTGGGCAGATTGCACAAATACCTTTAGAAAGCTCTTGATGAGATGCAGTACATAAACGGTGGGCTGTTTCCTTCTTGGTGGGTCACAGGTTATGTAGACCTGTCTTGTACAGTTCTCAAAATAATGGAAAACCGTCTGGTGCCAGTTTCATATCTCTTCTAAATTTTGTTTATCTGCAGAAAATGAATGCCGCGTACAAGCTATTAGTGCAATTGGAACCTGAAGTACATAAAGCCTTTTTTTTAAAAAAAACCAAAAAACCTCTACCAAATCACCCATTTTTATTTTTATTTTTTTCATTTCAAGCCCTTACCAGGTTTGTTTTCCTTTCCTGTATGGCTGACTTCATGGAATATCCACTACTTCACAAAAATAATATTTAAAATAAAGCTGTATAAACAATGAGGCACAGAGAACTAAGTGAGTCTGCCGATTGGCTTTCAATCCAGATTTCAAATGGACGGACTTCTCATGCAATGATTAGGAATGTCTCTAAAGCATGAGTTTGATTTGCACTCCTTAGAGAAATGATTTAACAAACACTGTCGCATAGCGAAATAAAGTTTCAAGATGTACTTTGCTCTGTGCATGCAGAAATTTTATTTATTTATTTATTTATTACATTTTTATACTGCCCAATAGCTGAAGCTCTCTGGGCGGTAAAAAGAAAGCATGCCAATATGCTACCCAGAATCATCTGAAACTGCCTTGTTCTGGGTCAGGCAGCTGGTCCATCTAGTCTAGTTCTCTGTCATCTCAGCCTAATGCTGGCTCTACAGGGTGTTTCCTCACTCAGGCCTTTGCTAGACCAGACTACATCCCAGGGTGATACCCGGGATCATCCCTGTGCGTCCAGATGACGCACAGGGGATCCCAGGTTCAGGCAAGGATCAACGCTCCCTGGCCCCGGGATACAGCCTACCCCTTTGGGCCCGCTTTTTCTTGCAGAGCCTGAGATAGCGAGCGTGTGGCCCGTTTTCGCAGCTTTTCTTGGCTCCGCGCGAGAAAAGCCGCATAGCTGGGAGCCACGCACGGGGCGCAGTGCTCCCCAGGAGCGCTGCGCCCATCAGGGGCAGGGTGGGGGGAGTGGGGAAACCCATTTTTTTTTTAAAAAAACACTTACCTTTGTACTTGATTATTCGTGCGTGTTGTCCCCTTTAAAAGTAAAATAATAATAATGGTGGGCGCGACAGCTCTGTCGCGGATTTACTGGTAGGTCTAGAAAAGACCTCAGTTTACCCAAGATCCTTTTTTTTTTTTAAAATAATTTTATTTTTCTACAATACTTAAACATACACATTACATCCTCTCATAAAGAAAAAACAACAACATACTACATAATATTGAAACGTTGAATACATAATATCTTATCTAAATACATAATCAAAATTAACATAGAAGTGCACCCCCCACCTCGGGATCTCATTCCTGACTCCAAAATCTCATAGTTTCTTCTGCTGGTGGTTTCCCACTTCCTTTAGAAAACACAAATAACCCAAGATCCTTTTAATTGGGCATGTTAAGAACTGAACCTTAGACTTGTTGTAGGCCTCCTCCTCCTCCTCCTCCTCCTCCTCCTCCTCCTCCTCCTCCTCCTCCTCCTTCTTCTTCTTCTTCTTCTTCTTTTGGTAGTTTTTATTGTGAGTTGCCTTTTGAGCTGCTTTGGTGTAGAAAGACAGGATAGAAACAACTGAAACAGAGAAACCAAATAAACAAGAAAGTGCTGTGTCCATTGACCTATGTCTTCTCCCCACTAGACTTTCTACTGTATAGGAAGTTGAGTTCAATAACTGTACTCAAATGGCACACAATGATCGAAACTCAAAACTGAAATTGATAATACGTTGTAGTCTAGTAGCTTTGCATGGAACCCGTATCATTTTCTAGGGACATGCACAGATATGGATGTACGAGAATTTTGCTTTGGTTTGTTTGTGACCACGGCTTGCCCTTTTCCCCCTCCCCCCCAAATAAGAACACAAGTGCATGTTGAGAACAAAGCTTGCATATTCCTAAGCTTGTGATCCTGGTTAAAAAAAATGTGTACTTTGGGAAAAATGCACATTTTTACACTTTTGCCAAAGAGGAGAAAGAATGGATTTGGTTGAGCAATTTTCATAAATGGTACCTTTACCATTTCAAAAACAACAACAACACTCCCAATTGGAAATGGAAATGAGGCAGCCCAAACTTTGAGGAGTAACTTAGAACCACAACAAGTTGAGCTTTGCTGATTCACTCATCCCTATTCAAACATAGCAGAAACGGCAATCAATAAACTTTATCCACTTATGAAGATCATGGCCTGCAACCTAAATGCCTATGCACTGTTGAATATATTTGGCATTTGAACATTGGTCCTATCATTCTTCACTTGGGTGGGAATTGCGCCTTGCATTGAAGTGAGTGGACAAACATATAAATAGCAGAATAAACATGGAGTTTTAGGTTGTTTGCCACTGAATTTCAAGGTGAATGTCTAGTTTCATAGTAGGGTGAAATATCTGTTGAATTTTCAGGGAAGAAAAATAAGAGTAATAGGATTCTCAAGGGGGGGTAATACCTTCCTAAGGAGTCAACGAAAAAGAATTGAGGAGCATTTTAATGTTCTTCTTAGATAAAACTTCTGAGGAATTTTGAAAGAAGTTGAAAGAAGCCTACACATGTTTAACTATCAGGGCTGACTCAAGACATTTGCCTGAGACAGAACAGCAAATGGTGACCCCCACCCCCCAGTCAAGGTGCATAGTAGGTGCGTGTTATTTGGTTACCTGAGGGAGAAAAATCTCACAACCACCTCTCCTGGTGAGTAAAACTGCAAAAATAAATAAATAAATAACAATTTACTGCCCTTTAATGACCCCCAAAATCAGCTTCCTGGGTCAGCTGCCACACTCTACCTAATAATAGAGCCAGCCCTGAAGCTTGTGGCAATTTTTCTTAGATGAGTTTCAAATCTTGGAGGATACTGATTATCTAGATCCATTCCAGTCTGGGTTTCAATCTCCAGGACTGAATCAGCCTTGGCTGCCCTGATGGATGCCCTTTATTGACAGAGGGACAGGGGGAGTGCAACCCTGTTACTTCTGCTTGATCTCTCATCAGCTTTTGATACCTTCAACTATGGTATCCTCCTGGATCGACTCCATGGGATGGGCATTGGAGGCACTGTCATTTTCAGAGAGTACCATTGGATAACCATTCCTTGGTCCCTTGAGATTTGAGCTGTGGGATTCCACAAGGTACCAACTTGTCCCCAATGTTATTTAACATCTATATGAAGCCTCTGGGAGCGGTCATTAGGGGATTTGGAACTAAATGCCACCAATATGCTGATGATATGCAGAGCTATCTCCCTATGACAACTGAATCAGGTGAGGCTGTGCAGGTCCTGGACAGGTGCCTAGATTCAGTAATGGGCTGAATGAGGGCCAATAAACTGAAACTAAATCCTGGCAAGACGGAAGCCCTGTGGGTGAGTGGTTCCAAATCTAGGAGATAGGCCCATTGCCTGTTCTAGATGGGGTTGCATTCCCTCTGCAATATCAGGTTTGTAGTTTTGGGGTACTCTTAGATCCATCTCTGACACTGGAGGCTCAAGTGGCCATGACAACTCAGGCCACAGCTAGACCTAAGGTTTATCCTGGGATCACCCAGGGTTCGCCCCTGCCTGAGCACTGGATCCCCTGTGTGTCACCTAGAAGAACAGGTTTGACCCCTGGACGATCCAGGGATAAACCTTAGGCCTAGCTATGGCCTCAGAGTGCCTTTTACCAGCTTTAGCTGGTTCTCCAGGAATGGCCTCACCTGGACAGGGATAGCTTGGCCACAGTGGTACAGGCATTGGTAACCTCAAGATTGGATTACTGCAATGCACTTTATGTGGGGCTGCCCTTGAAGCTGCTCCAGAAGCTGGAGCTAGTGCAGAATACTGCAGCATGGCTGTTGTCAGGAGCTGCCCCTTTCCAGTATGTAACTCTTTTGCTGAGGGAACTGCACTGGCTGCCTCTTTGCTACTGGGCCAGGTTTAAGGTTCTTGTACTAGTGTACAAGGACCTAAACAACTTGGGTCCAGGATACCTGAGAGTGCACCTTCTCCTCTATCAACCTGCCCGGCCACTGAGGTCATCCAACGGCATGCTCGTGGTGGTTCCACATAGACCTATCCTCCATTTGTAGTCCACAAGGGGAAGAGCCTTCAGAGTGGTGGCCCCCCTTCCTATGGAATTCCCTGCCTCTGGAGGTCAGGCAGGTGCCTACTTTGTATTCCTTTTGGCGTCTCCTGAAAATGTCATTGTTCCAAGAAGGTTTCCCTTAATGACCAGCCATGGTTCACTTTGCATTTTGTTTTGTTTTTTAAATATATTTTAATGTGTTTTCATTCTGCTTTTATTTTATTTTATCTTGTACACCCCTCTGAAATTTTGAATGGGGAGCGGTATATAAATATTATAAATAAAATAAATGTAATAAATATAATGTGGCATAGCTGTAGAAGATGGATGCTGAGTTTCACGTTATTGGTTCAATAGGGATCATTTTTGCAAGCAATAGAATTTTAAGACTTATAATGGCTGAACCTCCCCCCTCCTCCCTGACTTATTTATTTATTATTGCATTTTTATACAGCCCAATAGCCAAAGCTCTCTGGGCAGTTCTTGACTTAACTAAGGGAGCACTACTGTGACCGTTTAACTTTTGCTTATTTAAGGTGCAATCCTATGCATGTTTAGACAGAAAGAAGACCTACAACTCCCAGAATGTCCCCAGCCTGTCTAAACATGCATAGGATTGTGCCCTTATGCACTTAAATAGTTTTTTCCACTTTTTTGTCCAGAAGGGATATTCAAGGTAGATTACAATACAAATTTATATGATACACATGTAAAGTATCACACAAACAGCAGCAATAATAACACCATTAATAAAGGAGTAGCAGCTTAGAATAAAACATCAGAAGTAGCAGAACCAATAAAAGAGCCTGGACTTTCAGCTGCCACCAAGATCAAGCATTTTTTGACTGGATGCCTGAAAACAAATAACGAGGGAGACTGGTAGTATATCTCTGAGGCAACCAATTTCATCACTGGTGCCACTGCTGAAAAAGTCTTCTCTCGAATATCTGTCCAATGTAGTCTAGACAATGATGGCATATGGAGCAAAGCCCAATCTGAAGATCCCAGCATGCAAGTATATATTGATTAAAGGGTATTTAGCTAGTTATTCATTATATTTTTGACCTTCCCACTAACAAATGTTCTCTGGGCAGATTACAATTCTCTTTGCACTGAAGATAGGTATGTTTCCATATGAACTTATTGAGCTACCATTGGTCTTTCTAGCCCAGTAGATCTCTCAGGGCTCAGATAGAGGTCTATTCCATCACCTTCTACCTGGTTCTTTTAACTGGTAACTGAGGCCACAGCTAGACCTACGGTTTATCCTGGGATCATCCAGGGTTCACCCCTGCCTGAGCACTGGATCCCCTGTGTGTCACTTAGATGAACAGGTTTGACCCCTGGATGATCCAGGGATAAACCTTAGGTCTAGCTATGGCCTGAATCTTGAGCCTGTGTAATGCAAAGCATGTATTCTACTATTGAGCTATGGGTCTTCCCCATATGCATCTCTTTAGACAGATCATAAATACAAAATTATCAATGGAAAATCGTTGATTGGATGGTCTTGGAGCCACTGGCACCTGTTGTGTTAAATATCTTTTATGACTCCATTACTAAACAATCCCCAACCTGAGGTCTTCAGATGTTTTGAACTACGGCTGCCAAACTTCCTGACTACTGGTCATACTGTTGAAGGATGATGGGAGCTGAAGTGCAAACCATCAGGAGCGCATCAGGTTGGGTATGGCTGCATTAGCAGAACACATCGGATAGTATTCAATGTGAGTTCTTCATAGAGTTGACCCATTGAAATGAATAGTCACAAGTTATTAAATTAAGTCACAGGTTATTAAATGCCAGAGCTTCCTTCAGTCTCGGAATGGCAAAAAAGAAAAAAAAATGTTCTAGAGACTGAAGAAATGGAGAAATAAACAGACAGTTTGAATGACCATCATGTGCTGCAGAACTTCATTGAAAAAATCAGTGTTGTTTATTAATGATTGGAAGCCACATTGTAGAGAAATTACTCTAGGTTAACATGCATTTAAAACATTTTAATCAAGCATAGTAGGAACATTCAAAGTTTGGTAACTGATTTATTTATTTATTTTGAAAAGGAAATGAGCACATGGTAGAATGAGAGAACCAACAGAACCCTTTTATTTCAGAAAATTTCCCAGACTCCAATGTCCTTTCACAGTTCAAATGTCAAGCACCTTTTGGATAGCAGTCATGGTGGCATGTGGGGAGAGCGAGCGAGCCCTAAACAGGAGTTTTTAGTGATGACAAGCCTGGTTAACTCCATGAGCGCCACCGTCCTTTGTCTCCCTTTCTCCCCATGGTAGCACCTGCTGACTTACACAGGGGGTGGGAGGGGGCAGCCAACTAGCGTGGCAATTGGTCATGCATAGTCTAGGGAAAGTGTTTTCTTCACCCTTGTGTGTTGAGTGCAAAAGGCCCTTCAATTTCCTCTACAGCATTCCCCCCACCCCAATTTTTTGTTTGTTTTTCCCCTGATTGACTAGCTTTCTATTGACTGAAAAGTCATTTCCTTTGCTTAGTCTACTGAGAAGTAAAATAAAATGTTTTCCCAGTGACCCTAACATCTTTTTCTTCTTCTTTCACAGCGTTAAAGTGGAGGGGGGCAGTTTGCTGCCTATTATATCAAGGTAAAAATTATTCTGTTGTTCTGTTGCACTTCCCTCCCCCCTCCCCCACCCATCTTGGCCTTCCCTATGTGTCAAAAGGGAGCAAATGATGCATTAAAAGCTTAAAAGCTGAAATAAAGATTAGGTGTAAAGTGCTATTGATCCCTTTATGTAAGGAAACCAAGACATATTCCACTTGGCTGTCAGCTTCCATTTTCAGCAAGTTACCCAGATGCAAGACTGGAAACTTCTACAAAGAAATCTTTAAAGTGTTGTTGAAAGTATCAAATAGGATTAGGAAAGCTAGCAGAAACAGTCATTAAAAATGGCATTGGCTGGGCTGAGTTACTGTAGGACTGCTTTGCCTGAACATGTTTAATGCTTGAGGTACTCATCTAATGAACTGGTTATGTCACTACATTGACTCCTAACATGTGGGGCTCACGATGTCAGGTTTTCAAAAATTTGCACCCAGATACTACACAGAGTCAGGAGCAATTTTGATTTTGGGTTGAAGAATAAGAGGCAACCATGGCAAGTCGATTTTTTACTTGTTCACAAAATATGATAAATCTTTGAGTTTTTTGGCACAGCCCATGGACTGTTTCATACATAGGGGAGCCCCTGGTGTACACACATGGTTAGAAGGGACACTGAATTTCACCTAAAATGAAAATTGGATGAAACATCCAAGGTATTTTGAGGAAAGAACACACACACACACACATACACACACACACACACACACACACACACACAGGCAGTTTCTACACTAGCCCAAAAATGCGGGCTGGTCATGGCCATGTCCCTGTGCATCCAAATGATGCATAGAGACTCCCGGAAGGAAAGAGGGATGAGAACGGGTTTTCCCAGGGATAAGTATTCCTTGGGAAATCCAATTCTTTCCATTGTCTCTGGATCATCATGAGACTGTGGGACGTGTGGCTGCCCGTCCCTGCTTCTTCCCTCCTCCCCATGAGTAGCAGGGAGCAGTAGAGGAAAGGAACCAGCCCGGGAGGAATCAGGGTTGGGGGTAGCAGAGTCGGGGCTTTTTTTTTTTTTACTTACATTTGAGTTGGAGCGCCCATGTGTTCAGCTCCTTTAAAAAATGAATGGTAGATGTGACACTCTCCTTCCTCCAGGGATGTCATGCCCACATGTGGACTAAGGGATGATCTCATGATCAGGATCTCGTGAGATCCTCCCCCTCCCTTCCTCTACACTGGGCCGGTGTAGATATGGCCAGAGAGAGAGAGAGAGAGAGAGAGAGAGAGAGAGAGAAAGAGAAAGTTTTGATTAGGCCCACAACATTTCTCAGGGGAGTTCCTGAGAGTTCCACATTCCTACCCACGACCCAGGGAAAAAATGAATGCAGGTTTCTACTCAAGCTGAGCGAGTTCACCACTCCAATTTCTGGAGGTGGTCCGTCTCTCTGCACTGCCGGATTACTCATCGGAAAACCACTGTGTTTTTGGAGAACCGCACTATTATTGTCAACGTATACACCTGTGACATTTTTAGAGATAAAGAGATGAAACATGGCACCCTGGTAGCTCTTAAGTAGGGCTTTAGCCATGCGAAGTTTAAAGCAGATTCCTTTATTCCTTGGTTTTTAGGATTTTTTAAAAAATATCCCTCTCAAACCATTCAGGAGGAGGGGCCTCTGCTGCCACATGCACCCCGTTCCTCCTCCCCCCCTGTTTTCCTGCTCCTTCTGCTCCCTCTCCTAACATGGCCTGAGCCAGCAGCAGCCATTGCATGCCTCATGATGGAATAATAAACCTTTATTAATCAAGAAAAAAAGTGTGCTAGTTGTGCATGAGTTTTGAAAAAAATGTGTGCTGCCACAGACACTCAAACTAGACAGACAGTAGAAGATGCAACACAGAACTCACAATGGATAATTTGTGTGAATATATATATATATATATATATATATATATATATATATATATCTAACAGCAGGAAGTGGGGGATGAAATGTAACATAAAACATTGGAATAGAAAGATTAAGAGGTTTTTTTGTATAGTTATATAGTTTTGCAGGGGGAGTAGACTGGGTAACAGTAAAACACACACACAGGGGTGGGGTGCTTTGAATCAACTTCAATTCAAACACGAGGGCCCTTTCTACACCTAAGGATTATCCCAGGCAAATGGAGGGATTGTCCCTACTTGTTCCCGGGATCCCCTGTGTGTCATTTGGATGCACAGGGATGATGCCGGGACGATCCTGGGGGAAAAGGCAGGTGTAGAAACGGCCACTGACTGAGACAGACAGACTGGGATTTAAAGAAAAGTTGGATTTTTTCTTAATTTCTTTTTTATTTCTCAGTGGGGGTAATAGAGTAGCACACACACACACACACACACACACACACACTCAGTAACGGGCAAGTGTGGCGTGCTACTACAAGAAGCAAATAAAAGCAGACAGACACACAGAGAAAAGCAACCCAGCAAAAAAAGAAAAAAAGAAGAAAAAGAAACCAGGAGCAATCTCTCTCAGCATCTAGAAATGAAGCAGACCGAGCAAGCAAGCACAGCTAAATAAAGTGAGAGCTCTCTCTCTTGTTCTCTCAGAATCTCTCCTCCTCCCTTCCCAACGCTCCATGAGGAATGAGTTCCAAGACAAGGGGGGGATCTACACTACTGCTTCTAAAGTGCTTTAAAGCGCTTTGAAAACATTTCGAAACCTGTACATGCAGTGTGTCCTGGGCCCCAACAGTTGTCAAAACTGTTATAAAGCGCTTTAAAGCAGTAGTGTAGATCCCCCCAAGAACAAAGGTTGGTTTTTTTTTTAATCATTTGCAATTCTCATTTCCATGCTGGTCAGTCAGCCTCAGACACATTGTGAGAGAGCGCTACGGGCTCTTTCTGTTTATATAATTTGCAATCCCTGCCCCAAGCAATGTGATTGGAGGGGGACAGGGAGGAGACTGTGACTATTGTTTAGCCACAGATGCCAATCTTTAAACTTCCCCCCTTCACCCCTCAGCATCTTCCTAATATGGAAGTATTCAGTTAGCCATCCATCAACATGAAACGAGCCCTCACATTACCTAAAAAACCTTAGGATACATATCTCTTTGGGGCTCCAAATGATCTTCTACCTGCACTGCAGGGTTCCATCGGTTTTTGAACTGCCCCCTGATCGCACTGCGAGTTTGGAGGTCCATCAGAGGTCCATCAGACCCCTCAATTTTTGGTGTGGAGCACACACCCCTAGTATTGAACGCTTCATTGGGAGTTCAGGGCTTGTGAAATAGAAAAATACACAGTGAGTGAAATTGCTGGGATCTGGGAATAGCGTTGCAACTATATTTTGCCTACAGTGGAATTTGGGGTGCATTTGGGCTCCACACATTCCTGAACATGATACTCCCACATGTGCAATAGCTTCCCTATACACTTCAATGGTGAGGAGAGTTCTTCCTATGCATCCCTCTGCATACAAGGAGCGGGGGTAACCTCTGCATGTATATATATATTTGTTTCTATAAATGTCTGCAACAATGAATGGTCTCAAAAGTCTGAACACATGAGGGCTTAAAGGGTGTAGAGAGTTGGGATCAAGCATGCCCCCCACCCCACCCCACCCCACCCACATCTTGGAATTTCTATCAATAGTCTCTGCAATAATTACTTTGTAGCACTTTGCTGTGGGCAGCAGCATTACTTCCCAGAAGATGCAGTTCTAATGAAATCAGAAATTTCAAACGTTTGACCACAGGGAAAACTGACAGCAATGGACACAAATGGGAATCGATCAAATCAATCAGACATAAATTAGCAGCAAATGAGGTACCAGTCTTCAGTGATGCTGACAGTATCAATGAAGATGATGACTCCTTCAAAGAAAAGAAAGAAAACAATTTAATTGTTAAAGCCAGTTGAATGACCTCCGAGAGTCTTGCGCTGACCTAAGAAAATTAGCAAAGTGATCTTATATCATTTTTTTTTTGTTTTAGGAAAAATGTGTGTTCAATAATAATTCTCAACAGATGGCCATTTAAGCCAGAAAATTTTAATACTTAATGTTAGTTAGTTAGTTTAAGTAAATCCAGAAGTTTTCTATTGTGGGTAAATTGTCATATGCTGAAAAGTTATGTGAACTCTACCAATATGCCTGTGAATTAACATCATCAGATGAGGCACCATTCTGAATACCATCAGTGGGAGAAGTGTGTCATGTATATTGAAAAGGGAGGGCCTTTTCTGTGGTGATTTCCAACTTCCGAACACCCACCTTAAGGACATTTGTCTGGCACCAATGTCACAATTTTTTCAGCACCAGATCAAAACATTTTTATTTGACCAAGCAGTTAAATTGATTGTGTTTCTTCCTGCTACTCAGTTTTTGTATTACGATATATATATATACTAATAATCTTTAATTCTTATGCCCATATACCACCTTGGAATACATTTTGGATGAAAGGTGGACTAGATTTTTTAAAAAAACAATCAATGAATCCATCACAATGTTGAAGAAGATTTCACATTTTATAATACTTTGAGGAAGTGCAGCTTTTAGGAAGGTACCATCTTCAATAACCCACATCCCATTACATTTCCTGTCGAGCAGAAGACTGACCCATAGATTACTATAAGAACAAAAGGATTGCCTCACTGGAGCAGACCATCATCCATCTAGTGGTCAGCCAGAAGCCTCTTGAAGACCTGTAGAAGGACGTGAAGGTGTGTCCCTAGCATCTGGCTCTCATTGGTAAACTGCATCTGTTCATGGATGCCTCAATTACAGATTGTAGCTGATAAACTATTGATAGACCTATCCTCCATGAATAAGAGGATCTCTGTTGCATGGGTTGGAAGAAGATCAATCAGGATTTATTGGTAGACCGCTAGGTGATTCGCAGTGGATTGGCAAGGGTTTCTGACTCCCAACATAATACCAATGAAATTTAACTGCCATGGCTGGCCTTGTGCTAATTGCTCATCTCTCAGCCTCAGTATTCATAAGAACATAAGAAGAGCCATGCTGGATCAGACCAAGGGTCCATCCCGTCCAGCACTCTGTTCACGCAGTGGCCAACCAGTGGCCCTTCCCCTTTTTATTATAAATAAATAATAAAAAGTAGTAGCGGCCTTTGTGCAGCTCTGTAGACTTTTGTGGTGCAATGGGTGACTGGTTCTGCTCACTGAGCCACCATTTTATATCAAGCTCTTCCCCAATCCCCCACCCCCCAGCTGTTATTTTGCTACTGGCTGTGGCTGGTGGACCTTAGAGTTCTAGTAAAAAATAAACAAAACAAAACCCGAAGTAGTTGCTATGAGCCTGAAGTCTGCCCACCCCTGTTCTATTGCAACTGCCACAAAAGAAGCTCTGTCAGGCACCCAGGTGTCAGAGTTCTCGGAGAACAGGAGGAAAAGGGAATTACCTCAGGGGATAATAGCAAAGATAACATGGGTACCATCTTGGGTAACAGCAAAGAAGGATGTGCTAAGGGCCTCCTTCAGCAGGAAGCTGAACGGAATGAGGGATTGAAGCAAATAAAAAAATAATTGAGGATTTTATAGCAAACATTGACATCGAATTAACTCTCTGCAACTACCTCATTCTCAGAAGGATTCCACATTCTGCTGCTAGTACGTCCTCTAAAATTGGTTATAGTCCCCCCGTCTTATCAGTACTTTTCCAAGGGAAAAGCAGCTATGGGTGGAGGTGGGGTGGATTTGGAGAGGTGAAATGGCAGGGGGTTCTCCTCTCATCCACTGTTTCTCTTCTCCAGTTTTTCTCCAAGTTGTTTATCGCCCACCAGGGTTCCAAGTAAACATTTGCCTCTCCCACTAGATGGTTGAAACCTTCTGGTGGGCAGGGATATGATATGTGGGGTGTGTGTGTGTGTGTGTGTGTGTGTGTGTGTGTGTGTGTAACACAGTCCCTGTCACTTCTCCACTCCAAATCCCCATCCCAAAATTGTTTTTCCCTAGGGAAAAAAATGACCTTCAAGCAGTTGTGTTAAACATATGTAACCACAAGGGTAGAATGAGAAAAAGGCGGAATTCCCTATGGAAATGGGGCCTTCCCCTTTACCTTCTCCCATATAAGTGTATGGTTGTTATTCTCCTGTATGGAGATAAGTAAAACACTGTGACCTTGGACATTGTTATGGTGAGAACAAAACCTGCCCTCTACTTCTGACATGAGCTGATGCGGCCTTCACTGACAGGGACCTTGTGGGGCAGTGATGAGGCTAGAAGGAAGGAGTCGTGTAGTCTCCAATGGGTCCTTGAAATATACAGGCCCTCCCATCATGCACGGCAGGACTTGGGTAGCCTGTTAATAAATGCTCAATCTTGGGCAGGACGATGGTCCATATTCAGAACACGTCAAAGTGGGATTGATTCAAGTTCCCTTTGATTGCTGACTTAAACTGGTGTTCTTTGAGTGAAGAAACATATGCTAAAGAAGAACTTGTCACGCAGGACATCCATAATTAAAGCAGAGCTTCAATGAAAAGCATTTCACAACACCTCCATTAAGCTTTGCTATCCTCCCAAAGAACATGAGCCTTGGTGTAAAGAAAAGTTAAACAATTGTCAGCTGAAAGCAGATGAGGGCTTTATTGAATACGCATATTACTAATGCATGACGCTGTGCCCAAGCAGACTACTGAAGAAGACACAATTGTTGCTTTTAATCATTGTACAAGTTTTATTACCAATGGAATCCCTTATACAAAAAAGGAAGGAAAAAGCAAAGGATAGTCTTTCTTTACTAGTTCCAGCAATAGCTTTCGTTCTGGGGAACGTGGTGACCTCGGTCACTTGATGATCACTGATCCTGGCAGGAGGATCATCTCTTCATGAAGGGAAAGCTAGGATTACTCCCTTGAAGACAACACTGATCGGGACATTTGAACCTCACTGGCTGGGGTCATCGCAAGGTTAAAGCAGTGGATAAGCTTTTCGAAATATGCTTCACATAAAGAGGCATTAAAACAGCAATTCCCATACAGTGTACCGGGGCACAGTAGTGTACCATGTAAAGAGGCGTCTCTGCCTGTAGGCCCCTTGCTCCCTAGTCTCGGGAATCTCTGTTGGATCCCTTACCATCTGAAGAACAAGAAGTAATCACCAAGACTAGGGCTTATTTGGTGGTCGGGCCTTCGCAATAGAACATAGGAAGATTGTGTGGCCAACTTTATTCTATCCTTTTAAAAAAGAAAGAAAAAGTATTTAGGGAGGAGGGTTCTCCCCCCTGCCCCGAGCCAAACTTATGAACTTCTATTTGATTTTTATTTGGATTTTTGTTTAGTATTTTTATGATTAATGTTTTAATTGTTTATTGTTTTCTTAAATTTGCTCTATTTTACTGCTGTGTATAGAAGCACTGTTCATATATCTACTTATCTATCTGTCTATCTATCTATCCATCCATCCACACACAGACAGATATTTATTGCTATGCATAGGAAGTATTGTGAATTCAAATGCATATTCACAGCTACTTTGTTGAATGTGGCAAAGACATACCACAGTAACTCCAAACTACTCTTTCATAAAAGTCAGTTATTAAGGTACATGATCCAGAGGACATTCTTGAAGTTGATTCAGGGAAGAAAGGCAAACTATTGTTATCTTTCCTCCATCTGAAATAAGGAACTGCTGTTATGAGTCAAAAAGATTGTGTGTGTGTGTGTGTGTGTGTGTGTGCGCGCACACACACACATGCACGTGCACATGCATGCACACACGCAGGTACATATATAGCATTAAGTCATTGCTTTGCCAATTTAAGTTTGAACCAGACAACTATCTAGTGAAGAGTAGCAGATGCACCTGGTGACATCTCAGCACAGTTCAAGGGCACAGCTGAGAAGTCACTCTGCTTCTCCCTTGTGACATACAAATGTATTGATTGTCCATTTACAGCTTAAATGCATATTTTCTTCTTTCTGAAAGAACCAAAGATCTTAAAATACATTAAGAGCCAGTGGTCTTGGCTTTGACAGAAAACCAGAAAAAGGCTTCTGATTATCATGCTTGCTGAAACATGTGGAATTTCTGGATTTGTCCAAAATCAATGACAATGGAACAAAGGCTCTAAAGTCAGGTAATGGCACAGTTACCCTTTCAGTTCATCCATTTTCAGTGAAGATATTTCTCTTTCAGAACATGCAGGGGCTCCTGAAATGCATCTTGCCATGGCTGTGCCCCACACAACAGATCTATTTTTAGTGCCACCAGTGTTTTAGATACAATGCTGAATTTTGGTATGCATGTAGTCTAAAGCCCAATTCAGTTGTTATAAAGTTCTTCACAAATGTGGAGTATGGATTTACTGTTCCATTGCAGTAAAGGCTATCTGAAGGAACGCCTCCTCCCATATGTACCTGCCCGGACCCTAAGGTCATCCTCAGGGTCCTTCTCCACAAGCCCCTGCCAAAGGAAGTGAAGCAGGTGGCTACCAGGAGGAGGGCCTTCTCTGCTGTGGCACCCTGGCTGTGGAATGAGCTCCCTAAGGGGTTTCGCTTGGCACCTACATTATATGCTTTTAGACGCCAGGTGAAGACTTTTTTAATCTCCCAGCATTTTAACAGTCTATAAATAAATTTTAACTTGGTGTTTTAAATTCGTAATTTTGCATTGCTGCTGTTTTTATCTGGTTGAGCTTTTATATTGTATTTTATATTATGGTTTTATACTGTTGTTGTATACTTTGAATGTTTTTAATTTTTGTGAACTGGCCAGAGAGCTCGGGCTATTGGGCGGTATAGAAATGTAATAAATAAATAAATAAATAAATAACAGTAATTGAGGGATGTTCGATATGATGCATCCATATGATGCCACATTGACATGATTCATGTGAGCCTAGCAAATAAAAATTAGGGCCCATTCGAATACAAATTGCTGTTGGAAGCACGTGCAGCCAGCTTTTCCAAGATGTTGACTCCTCTTCCATGATCGGGAAAACGCAACATCCTTGTTCACAGAAGGGATGGGATGATCTCGTGCAAATCCATTCTTCTGATATTGCTGTTCTTCCAAACTCTTATTTGTAGAGGTTAGCTGGCTCCTGTAATGCCAGCCTTGGCTGTTGAAGTTCACAGGAAGGGCAAAGCTGAAGATGACACCCAGTCCTTTTTCTTAGCCTGTTACCTGAACTGAAACCTTCATATCTGCATTATCTCTCTCTTCTCCAGTTTAGTATGTAGTGGCTCTGACTCACCTGCTGGCTGTATCACCCTTTGAAAGCAAGGTCAGAATGCAAAGGATCTATAGGGTAAGACATATGTAGGTGGGTGATGGTGGTGGTGATGATGATGATGATGATGATGAAGGCGATGTTCGACCCCATGGAAGAAACATGTTGCTCAGCTCTAGGATGCTCAAATAAAACAGGGCAATTTGCACCATTTATGAAAGATACAGCTAGACCTAAGGTTTCTCCTGGGATCCTCCAGGGTTCGCCCCTGCCTGAGCACTGGATCCCCTGTGTGTCACCTAGATGAACAGGTTTGACCCCTGGACGATCCAGGGATAAAACTTAGGTCTAGCTATGGCCCAAGGGTCACGCCTTGGTATAGTCCTAGGCAGGATCTACACTACTGCTTTATCATGGTATTGAAGTGCACTGACAACTGTGGGGGCCCACTGACGCATTCCATCTGCTGTTTTCAAACTGCTTTCAAAGTGTTATATCCTGCTTGGTGTAGATCTGGTCCTAGTTGAATGAAGTATTGGAGTGTTCATTAAAAAATACAGTTAACTAATGTTAAGTGTATGCAATTTCTGTCCCTATACTGTTATGAGCACATATTTTTGTTTCCATATTCCTTGTTCTTTTATTTGTAAATAAATGTAAATGGCCTGTGGACTAATTTTAAATAAACTAGCTAGTTAACTTAAACAACACAGATATCCTCCTGGACAATGTGAACAAAACATTTCCAGGTATTCCAGTGATGACCTTCTTAACCCGTAGGCACCTCAAAATAACTGCTAGGAGAGAACGTTACAATTCACAGATTACTTACTCTGGACTGGAGTCACTAATAGGAATCATAATATGGGCCCAGGATTGCAGAGCTGAAAACTAAGGCTGTTGCTAGACGAGGGTTTAGCCCGGTGTGAGGCCCGGATTCCCTGCTGTGCGTGCAGATGACGCACAGGGGATCCTGGGGTCAGGCCGGGCTAAACCCTCCCTTGACCCGGAATAACCGGATCCACTTGTGGCCTGGAAGGTCTAGCTACTTCTGTGGAAGTAGCTACTTCTAGCTACTTCTGCGGAAGGTCTAGCTACTTCTGTAGCTTTTCCTGGCTGCTCACTTACTTGTGAATAGCCGGGAGAAGCCGCGCACTGGGCACAGCACTCCATAGGAGCACTGTGCCTATCAGGCTGAGGGGGGCGGAGGGGGCAACGGACATGGCGAGCAGGGGGGTGGACATGGTGAGCAGGGGGGTAGGATATGGTGAGCGAGGGGGTGGACATGGTGAGTGGGGTGTGTGGACATGGTGAGCAAGTAGGGTGGACATGGTGAGTGAGGGGGTGGACATGGTGGGCAAGAGGGCGAGCGAGGGGGTGAGTGGGCGAGCGAGGGGGCGAGCGGGTGAGTGAGGGGGCGAGTGAGGGAGTGAGAGGGCGAGCGGGCGGGCGAGTGGGCGAGCAGGGGGGCGAGCAGGCGGGCATCAGACATTGTGTGGGGGGGAAATCAGGGGCAGGGGGAGTGGGGAACCCTTTTTTTAAAAAAAATACCTACCTTTTTGTTGGTGTGCTCCTGCGCACATGGCTCCTTTAACTTTTTTTAAAAGATGGCCGATGCGATGGGACTTTCCTTTCCCCATCGCATCTGACGTCTAGCTAGGGGCGACGGCCCGCGCTAGCTGCAGCGTGGCATCGCCCCGACTCCCTCCGGATTATCAGGTAGGTCTAGCAAGGCCCTAAGCATCATATTCTGACCTCATCTATTGGCCAGAAGGCCAATGGGAGGCTACATCCTTTCCTACCAGGAAAAATGTCACAGCAAGAGGGAGACCAACGTGACCCCATCCATCAGCCAGAGAAGGAGCAGCTGCAGGAAGCTTACTTCGTCCCTTTCCTGGGGAAATAAGAACACTGTAACTAAGAACTAGTGCCTGAGACTGCTTTTCTTCATCCTCCCTCCCAATCTCTTTTCCTTTTGTGCCATGTCTTTTAGATTGCAAACCTGAGGGCAAGGGCTATCTGGCTATTAATTTTCGCAAGCCACTCTGGAAACGCTTTTCAGCTGAAGAGTGGAATAAAAATGTTTTAGATAGATAAGTAAATCAATAATATTGACATTCCATTGAACTCTTGGTCCTTCCTAGAATTCTTGGTCCTTCCTAGAATTGTCAACACATTTCACCCAAGGCCAAACTGAAAGTGAATTTGGAACTTTCATTCCAATTAACAAAATGGTTCTCTACGATTCTCTGTCGACACCAAATTTCACTGGAAGTAAATCCAAAGCAAATTTGGGGTTCCTTCCAGGTGAAATATCCAAACGAATGGTGAGGAGACAAAGGCCTTGGCTAGACCTAAGGTTTATCCCAGGATCATCCCAGGGTCCTCCCTGCCTGCTCCTGGGATATCCTGAATGTCATTTACATGAACAGGGATGACCCTGGGACGATCCTGAGATAAACCTTAGGTCTAGCTAAGGCCTAAAAGAACGTTGATTAGATTTCTAACATTTATTGGAGGGGGACGTAGTTTGTATATGTCCTCCCTATCCAGTGTTTTGAGGATTGCAGTAAAGAAAATCAACATTATTTTTTTTAAAATCTTTAAAAGCCTCGGCAGCTGCCATCAACATCCAATGAGCTCTTCAGATGGCCAGAAGGAACTCAGAAGGTTGCAGAGTAATGGGAGGCTCACAGGCTGCTGGTTGTGGCGGGTGAGGGGCTTTTTTAAAGGGTGTAATCCTATGCATGTTTAGATAGAAAAATATCTGACAACTCCCAGAATTCCCCAGCCAGCCATGGGGCATACTGGGAGTTGTACATTTTTTCCCCTATCTAAACATGCGTAGGATTAGGCTTCAGTGTTAGAAAGAGAGAGAAAAACTACCATTAACCACCTCATCTGTAAACAAAGGTAAGCTGACCCCCACCATGTGAACATTTCTTCAAATACCCCCCCCCCACGCACACACTATAAAAAATCTCTCTCTGGTCACCCCAGCAGAAAAATCTCACTCTGTTTTTGCACAGGGGGAATGGCCCCATGGAAAAGGAGAGGGAACTTTGGCTAGTAGAACCAAGCTGTCTCCTCACCAGTATAAGGCTGCAATCCTATACCCACTTAGCTCCTTTAGGCTCCAGGGTGATTGCCATCCACCTAGGATGGACTAGAAAGGGTCTGGGGTCAAGCTGGACTTGATTGGCTAGAAGGTATAGCTCTTCAGCCTGAATCTAACTAAGGCACAGTACTGACAGCCCTACCCCATCAGGTTCTCCCTTGGCCATGCTGGCTGAGGATGATAGGAATTGTAGTCCAGGACACCAGGTTGGGAAAGGCCGATTCACACTCTTCAAAGAACAAAACAAAGATTAACTAGAGGTGCGTGGCAATGTCTCCTGATAATGGTTTTTCTATTGGATGTTAATCCTCTGTGAAAGTAACGGGTGTGAAAATCAGTAAAAGCATTCATGAACTTGCTTAGGTATGTAAGAGAGAAAGGTTTTACTCTTCAGAGATAACCTTGAACTCATAAATAGCAGCAAATGGGAAACAGCTTGGTTGTCTTCTGCCTCAGGGTGGAATGGGTGACATATGTTTAAAGTTACGAGTTGACCTCATAGTTTGCGCATAAGTTATGTAAGAGTGATCTTACACCATGCCAAACAAGCCTTGTTCCTGGACTGTGCCATTTCATACTGCAGGTAGGGGAACTGTACGATTGAATGCATTTCTCTCTATATCCATGCACATAGGGAACTAGATGTCAGGGTGAGGAGCCCTAGTTTAGCCTTTCTAGGCTGGTATCACAGGGCTGTGGGAGCTGCAAGAACATTGGTCTCCCAACACTGTTGGAATAATCTGAGAAGCTGTGGACTAGGTGGGAAGAGCCCACACTGAAACTCCTCCCCATGGCCGTGCCAATCCCTAGGCAACTGAGCTAATACTGCCATGGGAATTTGTAGCATCAAGACGATGGTGTCCTTCCTACCTGTGATGTCTTGGCTTCACCTGAGATGCCCACAAGCTTCCTGACTGGACTATACATTAGGGTGACCAACTGTCAGGATTTCCCCGGATTTGTCCTGGTTTTTGTTCTTTCCATGGTGTCAGGGGGGATTTTCTATAATTTTCAATAATGTCCTGGAATGACACACCTTCCCCTTTAAGGCTGCCATTAGCATGGCAGGAGGGAATGACATGCTTTCTTGAGGCACGTCATTCCCCCACCCCGAGCTCCAATTGAAGTCTTAAAGGGGAAAGTGGGTCATTCGTGGACATTATAGAAAAGGCCCCAATTGGAGTGGATGGTGGTGGTCCAGAATGAAATCCTTTCCCCTCCTCCACTCCAATCGGGTTCTCTAAGGTGGCGGAGGAATAACATACTTTCTGCAGGACTCAGAAAGCTGCTTCCCCACACACACACTAGGTGTCCTCTTTTTTGGTTTCCCAAATATGGTCACCCTACTATACATGCCACTAGCACCCAGGACCACTTCAATCCCCCCTGTGTTGATGACATGTGTGAGGGTATAGGCCTACTGCTGCTGCTCCTGTCTCGCCTTTATTCTTTAGGCCCCACAGCCCAGCAACCTAGGCCTCAGTTTCCCATTCCGCTCCCACCATTAACTGCTTTCTCCTCAGTCACTCCTCCACAGACAACACCAGTTGTTTGAAAGTAATTAGAATTTATTAATGAAAGTAAGTGTGTGAACAAGCTTAATTGTTTCCTCAGTCGCAATGCGTATGGTCACAAGGTTCTAAGCGTATTGGTTTCTGTCAGTTTTTTCTTAGAAGGTTCCACTATATAGTACTACTTTTTATATACTCAACTATCTCTAGTCTCATAAAATCATCCACTTCTCTCATATATCACTCTTCTGCTCACAGAATCATATACACATTCCTTAATCACTCCTTCACTCTCTCTACCCCAATTCTACCGTTCACTTCACAGAATCAACCCACAACCTCCTATTCAGTATCTGCCTCTCACAGAACTCTCTCACTTCTTTTCACCGAATCCTATATCTTACTCTCATATATTCACACCCCTTAACTTAACTGTCAGCTCAGACTATATATAGAGAGAGCTACAGTTCTCCAGCTCCTCCCTCTCTCACACAGCCAATCCAAGCACTCCCCCTCCACCATCCAATCAACACTCAGGCATTCAACACCCCCCCCACACACACACCTTATGAACCCAACCTGTGACTACAAATTTAAGTACATTGAGTTACTTACTGGAACTTTATTCCTAATATAACCAGGAAAAAAGGAAAGGAACCTCTCGTGCAAGCACTGAGTCATTACTGACTCTTGGAGGGACGCCAGCTTTTGCTGACATTTTCTTGGCAGGCCTTATAGCGGGGTGGTTTGCCGTTGCCTTCCTTGGCTGTTATTACCTTTCCCCCAGTTAGCTGGGTACTCACTTTACCGACCTCGGGAGGATGGAAGGCTGAGTCGACCCGAGCCGGCTGCCTGAAACCAGCTTCCGCTGGGATCGAACTCAGGCCATGGGGAGAGTTTCAGCTGCAGAAACTGCTGCTTTACCACTCTGCACCACACAAGGCTCAATAACCAACAACTTGACAAATATTTACATTTAATGCGTAATAGGCAACTGAACATCACATAGATGTTTATGTGCTGGGTCTGCATTTTGAAGCTCACCCTCATCAACCAGACCCCCTGGGATTTTCTGTGGGTTAGAGTGTGGTCTTCTTCAGAATCCACATCCACAAAGATTTCTAAAAGATGGTCCAAGGGCTGACTTTTAACCTCCTGCCACCACAAATGGACTCATCCTTCCCAGGGACGTTGCAGACGGGACAGGACACATGTCTGCCGTCTGCTACAGTGCTATACAGCTTTCAGAATCTAGCATAAAAAAAATGCATGAATGATTTCCATTGGATGCAATAGAACAGCCTTTCCCCAACCTAGGACCCTCCAGATACGTTGGACTACAGATCTCATAGTTCCCTTGCCAGCAGAGCCCTAGGGGAATTATAGCCCCAAACATCTGGAGGGCACCAGGTTTGAGAAGGTAGCAATAGACTGCATAGCTCATGCAAGGTTTGTTTTTGATGCAATACCTCTGATGGATCGTCCTTGTTTCTCTTTTGCTACAGCCACACGTGCACCTGCTTTGCATGTGAAGTTGCTGAAAGGCATACCTACTGCATCAACAATTTTAAGGCAAGGATTTTTTTTTTTACTTTTTTTTTAAACACAGATGGTAACTCAATTAATTGGAAAGACTGAAATCTAACTGCATATTTAATGCCAGCAAGAACCTGCTTGTTTAATCTGACATGAAACAGGATCTGCAAGTTCCTTCAATAAAATCAAAGGTGAGGAAAGGATGATTAATTTTAATAAGCAAAAACTAATTTGTTGAACTCAAAGAATGTTCTGCACAGAAGGTGAAACAATGTAACCTGATTTTGCTAATTCTTGGACAGGCAAAATACAAATCTATTTAAATGCTTAGCTTGTTGCTTTAACATGAACCTTTGGGTTTTGGTTTTAGATAAGAGGATGTTTGCCCTTTAAAGGCTGGTTTGCAAATTGGTGCGCATAGTTTGATTAGTGAGTGCCCAATGACCCATCTCAGCTGAAGCGGTGAATTCTTTTCATTATAAGATACTGTGTTTGAGGCCTTCTCTGCACATCCAGTAGAATGCAGAAGAATCTTGAAGGTGGTGAAGTGGGCTACACCAGTTCAAGCTACAGTTGAAGGGATGCCATTTTTTAATGTTTGCCCCCTGTAAAAACTTCCGGAAATCTATTTGTTAAAAGGTAACAATAGAACTAGAGCATCAGAGAGTAAGGTTTTAATTTTAAGCTGAACTCACTGGTATGTTTTCTGCTGGTTTTGCGGAGTGGGGGGGGGTAGAAAAGGGGAGAGAAAAAACAAGATGGACAGCCATTCCCCAACCCCCAACCCCAGGAAACAATGCACCTGGAATGTCATAAAGTGGCATCCTCTCACAGATTTCTTGTGTCATTGTCCATATATTATGCCAAAGTTGTAGATGCCACAGGGCTGTTAGAAAAGAGTAGTTGGTCACTTGCAGTCCAATCCTATGCACGTTGACTCAGAAGAATGGCTGGAATCCTATAAACTTACTAAACTTAATGGGATTTACTTCTCAGCAGAAGAACGACACTGCATGTCTCAGTGCATTCAATGGGGCTTCCTCCAAAGCAAATATGTGTTGGATTGCAGTTTTAGAGAGCTAATGTAGCGTAAGGGCAAAAGCTGCAATCTGATGCACTTTTACCTGGGAGTAAGTCTCATTGGAGTTGATGGGGCTGACTTTTATCCAACTATTTATTTATTTAAGGGTGCAATCCTATGCATGTTTAGACAGGAAATTCTCTTGCAACTCCCAGCATGGCTGGTGGTGCCCTACTGGGAGTTGTAGGGCTTTGGGGGGGGGCTACAGTCACCTCTCCAGGAAGATTTACTTCTGAGTAGACATATGTAGTACAAAGCTGAACTGTCAATGAGGAACTCTCTGATTCAAATGGCACCCTCTTTTAACAAGCGCTCTCTCTCATCCGCAGCCCTCCATCTGCAATACAGGGAGAATTTATCTGTTTGAAAAAATCCCACTGGCTTCTACTGCAAAGCAAAAGATTTGGGCACTGAAACCAGGGTTAACATGATTCTTGTAACTTTGTAAGAAGATGTCAAGTTCAGCTTTTGGGAAATCTGATGAAAGGGAGAAAACATTCCATAATACAAAATAGACTTTCAGAAGATCTCTGAACTTTGACATGTTAACTTCATCGTAATGGTTGCTCAACTTTGCAAAATGTGAAATGTATAGAAGCAGAAAAATGTATATATTTATTTTCCACGAACACAGGGTATCTACAGATTATACAGTTAATAAGTGGAAGAACAAAGATATAACCTTCCATTCAATCAAATAATATTAAAACATACATGTAAATCAAGCATTATTAAATTAGTTTACAAAATTCAATAAATGGTATCCAATCAACTCTACGACTCTCAAATGTGGGGTGATTCTCTTTTATCCTTATATATGAAGTAAGCTTGGTGATTGCTGCAATGCCCAAAGCTTTGTTACCCATTTCTTTTTTAAATCTGGAATTCTGGCCAACTTCCAGTATTTTGCAGATGCTGACCGACCAGCTACTATCATATAACCAGTCAATTTGTAATGATGTTTGCCAAAATTTTTTTCTAATTCTTAATATATTTAGATCCTGAGACATTATGTCATAAATGCATCTTCAGTTCTTGGTAACGCTAAGACAGATTAATACTGCCAGCATCACAGATGATTACATTACAAATAAACTGCCAAAAGATATCTTAGAGTAATGTGAGTGGAAGATGGCCTAATATTTATACCAGAATCACTGATCTCTGGAAGCCTTTGCCATGGATCTGCCATGCTTTCCACCTCTTCTAAAATGGCAAAGGCTTCAAGCTGAGATGACAGATAATAAATGCTTTCTGTGGTTGTTCTAGAAATTTAAGAGTGATAATAAGATGACAGAAAGGGTATGATTAATCATCTGTTTCATTAGAGTGATATTAAAGTCATATAGCACAACTTCAAACGAATAGGCTGTCTAAGCCATCTGGCACGCTTCAAACATGTTTCAGATTTATTTCAGGTATGCCACCTACTGAAGATTTGAGATTATTTTGTTTTTTGTTGTCATTGAGATGGCTGCTTGTTCATACGGTTGGTAGAAGGGTTATTCTCATTGGGTTTTCTATCTGTAAGGGACATCCTGGGCTCTGCTTCCTTTTCACCCCATCATAACCACACTTCTTTTCTTAGTGAATCCATATCAAAATAGTTTATTATTAATAATATTTATTTATAAAGCGCCATCAATGTTCATGGCGCTGTACGGAATAAATCAAAACAAGACAATCTGACATATGTCTTACAATCCAGAATCACAGCAACAGACAGGGGAGGGAGGGGAAAAACCAACCGGGGGTAGAGGGCATTAAAACTAAGATATACAGTAGACTAGTATGATCACACTACGATTGAAAAGCTTTCGAGAAAAGAAACGTTTTCAAGTGAGATTTAAAAATTGAAATTGATGCCGTGGTCCGCAAATGCACTGGAAGAGAACTCCAGGCATAGGGGGCAGCTAGTGAGAATGGGTGAAGATGAGCGAGAGAAGTGGAAACTCTTGGGCAGGTAAGAGACTTGAGCCATAGCTAGACGTAAGGTTTATCCCTGGATTGTCCAGGGGTCAAACCTGTTCATCTAGATGACACACAGGGGATCCAGTGCTCAGGCAGGGGCGAACCCTGGATGATCCCAGGATAAATCTTAGGTCTAGCTGTGGCCTAAGTGTTATTGGTGTGGAGGGCATGAGTAGGACGATGAAGTGAAATAAGGGATGAAAGGTAGGGAGGAGCCAGATCATGACAGGCTTTAAAAGTGAGAAGAAGAAGCTTGTATTGGATTCTATAAGAGATAGGAAGCCAGTAGAGGGATTTGAGAAGCGGGGTGACATGATCAAAACGACGAGCCAAGAAAATAATCCTAGCCGCTGAATGATGAATGGAGACCAGTGGGGACAGTTTTGGCATCTAATGAACCCCCTGATGCATGTTCCTTGCTACTAGCTATACAAGTTAACTTCTAATAATCTCTTGAACCTGCTGCTCATATGATGTTATATACATAATTTTGTTGTGTGGGAAGGCTCATTCTCGGCTTGTAATGTCTTGACCAGCGACAGTGAACAATAATGCCATAAACATTATTCTTTGTGTTATGGTAAAAAAACAAAAACAAAAAACCTTCGCACTGTACATTTCAAATTTTCAACAGGTGTAAGGTGATAAATATCAGGATGTTCCTTCTGATGTAGCTTTGTGCCACTGACCAGATAAGCTACAACGTAGGGCTGGTGGGGTCATTTAGTTTAGTGGGCCACAGCTTGTCAAGACAACATGTAGGCTGGCCACTTATGATTCGCCAGAAAAAGAATGCAGATTTGCATAACATTTGCATATGTTAATTTATATGTATAGATGCAAGTTTAGAAATAATTATTATAATTTAAATAGAAATATAATACATCTCACCATAGTGTGGAAGACTGTGACCAAGTGACCCATGTGATTAGTCTTCTGTCCAGGTGCTGTTGATGGGCAGCTTCAAGGCCCAGCCGTTCCTCCCGATAGTTCATTCTCTTTAAACCAGACTTTGAACTGGTCAGCCCTTCAAATAGAGGACACCTTTGAAATAGAGGGCAGTCCTCTAGTAGCCTTTCAAATAGAGGACTGTTTTCTGTAAAAGGGGACACAGCCACCTTAACAAGAGGAATCAAAAAGATGTAATTGTGCCAGAGGAAGAAAAAAGAATAGAAGCTATATATTCTATCTATCTATCTATCTATCTATCTATCTATCTATCTATCTATGTATCAATCATATTTTTACCCCACTCCTCAGCCAAAAAATGGTTCTCGGAGCGGCTTACAATCAATTAGCAAAGAAGACAGGAAACACTATTTTATTTTAATCTTCAAGCCTGCTATTCCTCTTGCATTTTGAGATGAAATTATTCTAGACGAAATGCGCTTGAAACACTTGTTTTTTTAATTCTCCTAAACTGATTGTTTTGGCTCCACGTTCCCAACGACGGGCAGTGTTGGGTTTGGAGACTTGTGAAAAGAACAAGTGGGTGGATTCTGCTGTCATTTCTAAAGTCGCCACCAAATTATTTTACTTCAAACAAAATCTGAAGCAGGGTTAGAAAGGTCCTGCCCAGGCCACACGTCTGTAGAAATGCCAAAGGAAGTTGACATTCTTTCATCGTGATTAGTGAAATCTCCCCGGTGCATTTCTCATATTTGTATCTGAGGTCCAAACCTCTTTGGAAATTTTGAAAAGGACAAAAACAAAACTTCCTTCGGACTTTACATTCTTTCATTTGCCTTTTCCTTCCTCCCCCCACACCCCATCTAAACAATTCCACACCTCCAGGAACACACAGTACACTTTGCTCTTAATTAACATTTGGATAACTACCTTGTACTATTAGATTACTATCTGAGGTGCCGTGCAGAGGAAACGGCATATTTTATACTCCAATTAAGGGATTAATTGTATTCTTTAAATACAATATGGTTATCATCGACATAATGGTTGTTTGCTGGAGCTCTGCTGTGCTTAATGAGTTGGTGGATTAAACGGGCCCCGCTTGAAAAAGGAATTATGGTATTTGTCATAAATTCCTTTGAGGATAAACCTGCTTTCAACTACTGGAGAGATTCTTTGATACAAAACATGAAGGATCACACGAAGGTGACAAGAGAGGAAGGCTGCATCTGTCAGGTGTGCTCCTGATCACAGACTCATAAAACTTACAAAGTAACCTGGGGCATGTTGCATTCAGAAGCCAATCTCCGCAATCAAAAATCAAAGGGTGTGTGATGCAGTTGAAAGATCTCAGGTAGCAGGTGATGGAACAGGCCCGTCTCCGCCTGGAATCCTGGAGAGCCAGTGCCAGGCAGAAGAGGCAGTCCTGGGCTGGAGGGACCAATGGTCTGACTCCTTAGAACAACCTTCCCCAACCTGGTGCCCTCCAGATATTTTGGACTTCAACTCCCATCAGCCCCAGTCACCAAGGCCAATGGTTAGGAATGTTGGGAGTTGTAGCTGCCCCTTCAAAAAATCTGTCAGAAACCAGGTTGGGGAAGGCTTCAGTAGAAGGCAGCTTCAGATGTTCTCAATCTTTTGAGTTTAGGATTAGTTTCTACATTCAAGAGAACCAAGTGGCAAAGCCTTTGTCAGTCTATGCCACCTCAAGCTACAGATATGAATGCTTCTCCATGGAAAACACTCCTGGCAGTAGGAAAACGGGAGGTGAGAAATTTAAGGACAAAGGCCAGGTTGAAGACTGACTTATTAGCTTTCTGTGTGAAAGGATTTGGGGTGGGGGGACAGACGGACTGGGTGTATTCAAACATGCAACCCCCCCAGAAGAGTTTATTAGGGGCTGTAGTGAATATGATGCTCTCTAGTTTCAATGGTTAATTTTGATATTTTTGATCTCTGATTCTTATTGTTGCTTTTAATCATTACTTTATTGTGCTTTGTGGGTTTAAATGTCGTCGTATGTTCCCCTGGGAGGGTTTAATTAAAATGACACCTTGTAAATCAGTTAAGGATAGATTGCTCGATCAGTAGAATAAAGGGTACTGGTACCACCACCCCTCCACAGAGTGTACCATTCATGGCTTCAGGAGGCAAGCTGCATGATTTAATGCCTCCTCACAGGAAAACAAACAAACATCCCTGCACATTAAAGCAAACAAACTAGCATGTGAAACAGAAAGGTTCAGTACAGCTTTTCCCCCGAGATACACGTTGCTTTTCATAGGGAGTGTTCTTGCTGTTTAATGGAACAGGAATGACGCCCACCTGCAGCTTCTTGTGGTGCAGTCCAGAAAAATGTGGCTCTACCGACAGTATTAACGAGGCCTAACTTTTGTAGTTAGAATGCAACTGTGTTCCTAGCAATTGCTGTGAAGTCCAGAAGTGAGGAGCTGGAATTCTCCAGCTCTTATTAAAGCCCTCCGAGCCATGATGCAAGAGGGAAGTTCTCCTTTTATGCTACCAGGGATTTCTCATCTAGGATTTCAAAAATGGATAATCTGAGGAGACAGCTTTCATGGGAATGGTTATAACAATCTCTCCCAGCCCCACCCAACTCTAAATCTTTGAGATAGGGCGAGTAACTGGAAATTCATGTGAGGAAAACCAAATCCTCCTGTGATTGTGGCATGATTCTTCTTCAGAGCTAAGCTGGCTCCACTGCAAATGCCCCGGGGAACTGAATGGAGCTAGTCCAAACAAAACTAGGAATGTGGGGCTTGGAGGTGGGTGGGTCAAGGCAGAGGCTTCTGGTTGCACCCAATGAAGTGGGCTCCTGCCCACAAATTTTGCATTTAAATAAATGTGTTAAAGGTAAGGCACAATGCCATTCTTTCTTTGCGCAGCGATATTTTGTTGTCCTTTGTCCAGTAGCTTGATTTGCAGACATTTGCAGCTGATCTTGTGCAACCCCATGCTGTGAAAAGCAGTTAAAAATATAAGATCCATGCTGGATCAGACCAAGAGTCCAACATTGTGTTCACACAGTGGACAACTAGCTATCAACCAGGAACCTACAAGGAGGACATAAATGCAACAGCACTCTCCTACCCATGCTCCCCAGCAATCGTGTATATAGGCTTACTGCCTCTGATACTGGAAGTAGCACATAACCATCAGGACTATTTATTTATTTATTTATTTAAAATATTTATATCTCGCCCTATATCACTAAGATCTCAGGGTGGCATACAGATAAAAACAATAAATATACACAGTTAAAAACAAATTAAACCATAATCCAAGTTAAAACAATATATAATTTAAAAGCAATAGATGCAGTTAAAACAATGTGCCAGTGAGTTTAACCATCAAATGCTTTGTTAAAAAGCCATGTTTTTACTTGGCGTCGAAATGAAATCAATGTTGGCGCCAATCGGGCCTCCAAGGGGAGGGCATTCCACAGTCGGGGTGCCACCACAGAGAAAGCCCTCTCCCTTGTCCCATCATAACGTATATGTTGCATTGGTGGGATGCGGAGAAGGGCTCCTCCAACAGATCTAAGGTCTCGGGCAGGCATATATCAGGAGAGGCGCTCTCTCAAGTATCGAGGTCCCAAGCCATTTAGGGCTTTAAACGTCATTACCAGCACCTTGAATTCCGACCGGAAGCATATAGGCAGCCAGTGCAGTTCCTTTAAAACCGGTGTTATGTGGGCTCTGTAAGATGTACCTGCCAGCAGTCTAGCTGCTGCATTTTGCACTAGCTGTAATTTCCGTGTCGTCTTCAAGGGCAGCCCCATGTAGAGTGCATTGCAGTAGTCTAATCGGGAAGTTACCAGTGCATGCACTACTGTAGCTAGGTTGTCCCTGTCCAGGAAAGGCCGTAGCTAGTAACCTTCTCCTCCAGGAATTTATCTAAACCCCTTTTAAAGCCACCACCTACATCTTGTGGTAGGATGTTCCATAGTTTAAATACCTTTTATCTGTCCTGAATCTTCCACCAATCAACTTCATGGGATGGCCCTGGGTTCTAGTATTATGAGACAGGGAGAAAAATGTCTCCCTATCACATTCTCCACTCCATGCATGGTTTTGTACACCTCTATCAGTTCTCTCCATACCCTCCTTTTTTCCAATCTGAACAATCCCAGCAGATGTTCCAGCCCCTTGATCACTTTAGTTGCCCTTTTCCAGTTCTACACTATCTTTTTTTTAGGTGAGGTGGCCAGAACTGTACACAGTATTCTAAGTGTGGTCAGTCCATAGATTTGTATTAAGGCAGTATGATATTGGCAGCTGCTGATTACTGCAGATCACGGTCCCGTTTAAAGCACAGGAGGAGGCCAAACCATGTTATTTTTTGGTCAGTTGGCAATCCTTCGTGAAGACAACAGGATGTGGAGGATCTTTTAATAGGACTGTAGCATGATCCATTTCCCCATCACATGTTGGATGTCATTTCTTGGTCAAGCATGACTTGAGATGGCCAGATCTGTCAGTCTCAGTTTCACTAAAAATGTCTGTTTTTTGAGGTCAAGCTCATTCTGTCCCATTGTTTAGCATTTTTGTTTTGTTTTTAAAAATCCGTATGGAAATACATACTTTCCCACAATGTACACATTGCTGTATGAATTAATGTACACAATAATATATGGATTTTTGCATGCACTTTTAAACATATGCATTTTTGGATTCCTATCCCCATTGACTAAAGCATGTAAGTGCACATTTTGGAAATGCGCAAATAATTCTTTGCACATGTTTTGAATGTATGCATGTTGACCAATGCCTTTCTGTTTCATTTTGTGGAATGTATCACAAAGTCAGAAACGTATGGATTTCTGACTGCAAATGAGGAGCAGATTTGGGTCCAGGAAATGCAAATTGAGTAAATCCATGAAAAACAACAACAACAACTGAATGAGCAAATTTCTCACACATCTCTAACCATGACACAATTTACCAAAGTCGTTCATGCCAAGCTAAGCTATTATACCATACCAGTGAGCATCCAGTGGTCTCCTCCTCCTCAGCTACCCAACACACAGATGACTCTCTGGTGGTATGCTGAGGAAGAATGGACTTGAGAAAGGATGGGGTACTGAACTCGTCCAGGGCAGGAATAGGAGATCATTAGGTTGCTGCAAATTATCTGGTGCCTTATGGGATGCCTGACAAAGCACTAGCACACCAGAATTGAAGGGAGGTGAACATTATGCTCTGAGGAATCTCTCTATGCCTTGATTGTGCTTCAGGAGATGCAGGACTGTGACCGAAATCTTTCTGGGGGCCAGAGAACACTTTGGACCTATTCAGAGAACATGCTAAGCCGTGGTTAGGCTGTTAACCCACTTGCAGCAAATGGTTAGAGGGCATGCTTAAACCGTGGTTATATAGCCACCATGGTTAGGAATGGTTCACACGACATGCCAAATCATGGTTCACATGATACGCTAAGCCATCATGTTTAGCTCAAGATGCTTAACCGCCATGGCTTAGCGTGTCATCTGAACAGGGTCTCTATCTTTTTGGCTACCACGGCAACTCCCAAGGAGATGATTCTCTTCCTCAATATAGCCCTAGGTGATCGTTAAGATCCCTGGAGGAGGCCTTGCTGGTTGTACCGTGACCTGCAGATTGCCATCTTCTGACAACCCAGAAGCAGGCCTTCTCCATGGTGGTGTCCACCTTATAGAATGCCCTTGCCCCCTGGTATTTGCAGCAACTTGGCCTGCTTTAGGCGCCAATTCAATACTCATCTCTTTACCCATGTTTTCCTCCGATTGATTGTGCTGCCTGGTTAATTATGGTATCATTAATATTTCGTTTTAATATTTTTACACATGTTTTATTTTAATTTATTTTAGTGCATTTTCTTTGTAAACTGCCTAGAGATATTTTTAAATATGGTAAGTGATATATTGATCTATTAAAAAGAAATACAAGAATAAATGAATAAATGAATGAATAAATAAATGATTCTTCAGGAATTTCTCAGCTCAGAGAATGCCCTAAAGGCCCATGGTCCAGCACTATCTGTGAAGTTGAGCAGATGTGGTGGCAAAATCTACTTGGATGGTTTGAGCTCTTCCTCTGAGATATCAGAGTAATAAATCAACAGACAATGTGGCATAGTGGTTAGAGTGTCAGACTAGAATAGGAGAGGGTCAGATCCAAGTTCAAATCCTCACTCAGCCATAAAGCCCTAACCTACCTCACAGGATTGTTGTGAAGATAAAAGTGGGGGAGGAAGAACCATATGCGCTTCATTGAAATCATTGGAGGAAGATATTCATGTCATTAATAATCTCCATAGCTGATTTTAAACCATGACATAAATATCAGGGCAAATAATGGCATTAGGATATCTTTCTGAAAATGTGGTGAAAGCACATTCCCCTTCTAAGCGGATTGGGCGTTACACAAATCAGATCACTAGAATCAAGTAGACCTTAACAAACTTTAATGATAGTTTTGAAGCCTACCAGTCACAAGATCACACTGATGATGTAAAGTAGGTTATTTTGTACAACACAGGCAATACGAGAGACCATACAGAGTTTGACACATTGCAAATGAATAAGACAGATGATTATGATAATTGAAATGTGGTGAGTCACTTAATAACCAAGATGTGATCTAAGATGATAAAGACAAAGTGGATGATGATTAGATAAGAATGTGGAGGCAGCATCTAAAGAACCAGTTACGCATGATAGAGTGTGAAAGGTAAATTAGATGTTGTCTTGTTTGGAAGAATGATCCCTTACAGATAAATGACTTGGGCAGGATCTACACTACTGCTTTAAAGCGCTTTATAACAGTTGTGACAACTGTTGAGGCCCAGGACACACTGCATATACAGTTGTCAAAACTGTTATTTATTTATTTTATTTATTTATTATATTTTTATACTGCCCAATAGCCAAAGCTCCCTGGGCGGTTCTCAAAAATTAAAACCATTAAGGACATAATAAAACATCCAACAACCTAAAACCCCCAATACAAAATACAATATAAAAAGCACAACCAGGATAAAACGACACAGCAGAAATTGATATAGGATTAAAATACAGAATTAAAACAGCAAAGCTTAAATTTAGGTGTTAAAATTCTGAGAAAATAAAAAGGTCTTCAGCTGGCGACGAAAAGGATACAGTGTAGGCACCAGGCGGGCCTCTCTGGGGAACTCGTTCCACAGCCGGGGTGCCACAGCAGAGAAAGCCCTCCTCCTAGTTATAAAGTCCTTCTATTCCTCTCTGCACCCCTTCTTCCACTTCCTCTTCCAAGCCTGCTGACTAAACACTGATGCAGGGCTAGACAACCTGGTGTCCACCAGATGTTTTGGTTGGCAGTTCCCATAATCCCTATCCAACAGCCATGCTGGTTAGGGCCTTTGGGGATTGCGGTCAGAAACATCTGTAGAGCACTAGGTGGCCTACCCTGCTCTGATGGATCTGATACTTCATTTGCAGTGCTGCACTGAGACCAGCCTTGAGTTCCGGCCTGTGTCCCTTTTGTGTGTGTCCTTCTTGAGTTGGCCTTCCACGTTTAGCCTTCGCTAGTACTCCAGACTACAGCTAAAGAAAATTGATTGGTATGCATTAAATAGCAAAGCCAATACAGAAAATGCAGTGCTAAGATGAATTTTGATTGTTCCAGTATTTCATGCTTGATCCTGTCCCTCTTACGTGGAGCAAATCTCCCACCCCAATTGCTGCTCTTTGGGAGGACCTCTTTGGCCATTGCTAGACGGGATGAAATCCCAGGGTGATCCCTGGGATCAGGGGATCACAGGGATCACAGAGGGATGATCCCTCTCTTGCCCCGGGATCTCGACCGCCCCTTTAGCCCTGGTTTTTCCGCAGTCTTGGGCTGAGCCCCAGACCGCGGAACGTGTGGCCAGGCACGCGGGTTGACCCAGCTTCTCGCGATTCCTCACGAGGAGCCGTGAGCCATGCATGGGGTGCAGTGCTCCTTAGGAGTGCTGCACCCATCGGGGGTAGGGTGGGGGGAGCGGGGGAAATAATAATCTTACCTTTTGCGCATGAGCGTTCGTGCGCTGCTGTCCTTTTAATTTAAAAAAAAATGGCGGGCACGACGCCTCTTCTTCTGAGGTCATTGCGTGTCGCGTGTAAGCAGAGGAGGGATCTCGCGATAAACACATTGCGAGATCGTCCCTCCTCCATCGCGGGCTAACCGGTAGGTCTAGCTAAGGCCTTTGAGATGTTGCTGCCCACAGCTAAGACTAAGCCTCTGAGGCTGTCTGCTGTTGTTCATTTGCTTCCGGTGGTTATGTGTCCTAAATGTGTGTAGAAAGCAAGACATGTTATGCTAAATGTTGTGTAGTGCATGAATCCCTATGAACATCCAGAGGAAGACCCAAATTCAACGAATGCCAAAAAAAGCAAGCCATTATTTAAAACATCAGAGGTGCGATTTCTCTTGTAGCCTTCTAGATATTTGTTGCCCTAAACCATATTCCACCCAGACTCCTCTTGGCAGGTTTTTTTCTACTTTTAAACAGCTTCTAAATAAAGTTCTGTTATTTGAAGAATGTTAAAAAAATAATAAAATAAAATAAAATAAAATAAAATAAAGCACTTTAAAGCAGGAGTGTAGATTCGGCCTTGAAAGTCACTTCTCAGAGTGATTTTGAGGAATCAGTGGTTTGACTAACATATTTATTGGCCAAAACTACATTCTTGGAACCCCCTTAGACTTCTGGGGGAAAAACAACAACCCCCTTGCTGAGGGGCAGGATATCATAATTTCACTCACACTACTGAAATCTTTAAAAAGGATATAACTTTAGTTTGGAGACAGCTTGGTTTAAAATTCAGGTATAATTGAATTTATGGTGATAGGTTGATCCTCCTCCTTTTGATTGTTATATCAGCTGCAGGTATACACTTGACTCATACGAGACCACAACCTTTTCATGACTAACATTAGTAGCTCAGGGAATCTTAAAGTTCTTTATTAAAGACCAGTCAACTCTCCCTTTCTTGACCCTCCAAAATGGTAGTCTGGCTGCTTGTTTAAGGCTATGGTACACTAAGGATGGCACTGATGCTAGCCAATACACACTCTCCACTAGGGATGTGCTCCGCTCCGATTAGGAGCGTAGAAGCAGTAGCGGATTGGCCTGCTCCGCCTTACCCAGAGGCGGAGTAGGAGCGGACCGTGGACCCCCTAGAAGCAAGGCGAAGAGAAGCGACCATTTTTCGGAGCTCCGAGTTCAGGCGGAGCGCTCCGGTCGCCATCTTGAAAACATTTCGCCATAGGATTGCATTGCGGCAAATAATCGCGCATAACTACGTTGTTTTTGAAGCTATCGCTCTGGAAATTCTTGTGCACAGAGAGTCGTGGATGGGGGTCATTTTGAGACTACTCTCAACTTTCTGCGTGCTGTGGTTCACGTGCAATATTTTGTTAAAAATCGGGGTTTGGGGTTTTTTTTATTTATTTTTTTATTTTTTTGGAAGCGATGACAGGCACATTCAACTCCCAATCCTGATGAGAACTGATCTCCTCGGAAAGCATCCTCCTCCAATCCCAGCGTTGGAGGGGGGACTAAGGCAGACCCACCCTGAGAACTTTCTGTTTTGTGTCTCTTTGTGGGTTGGCGTTCGTGGAGGGAACACTTAGTTAGTTAGTGCTCCTGCTTTGGACTTTGGAGATAGATTAGGATAGGTTTAGTTTGGCGCGTGTGTGTGTTTGTTTGCTTCTTTCTGACTTGTAGCTTAGTTTGCCCTGTGTTTTCCCCTTACTTTGATTTAATATAAACTTTATTTTTGAATTTTGGAGTGTGTGGTTGGGTTGGTTGGGTTGGTTGCCCCCCCCCCCTTCCCTGTATTAAAGCCTGACTGTTCTGCTTTTGTGAAAGCTTTTTTTTTAAAGCATACACACACTTTTTGTCCCATTTCCCTACATTTATATTCTTAAACATATTTTATTATATTCTTTCACATAGTCTATTAGTATATATTCTCATACATATTATATTAGTAGTATTCATATTTTGTTCTTATTATAGTAGTGGTTGGTTCTTTCCCCCCCTCCCCTCTCTTAAATCCTGATTGTGTTTCCTTCTATCTTCTATATACCAAATATACCAAAAAAATTTGATTCTCTTTTTCTTCTCTGTGTAACTTGGACGGAGTGGGCTGCTTTTGTCAAGTTCAACAGGCAGCCACAGATTGAGCATTTTGGGGAAAGCATACGCACACCATTTCCCTATTCTTAAACATATTATTATTATATTCTTTTACATAGTCTTAGTAGTCTATTAGTATACATTCTCATACATATTATTAGTAGTATTCATATTTTGTTCTTCTTATAGTAGTGGTTGTCCCATTTCTTGTCCCATTTCCCTACATTTATTAGTAATATTCTTAAACATATTATTATATTCTTGTAGATATTCTTAGTAGTATATATATATATTAGTATATTCTCATACATATTAGTAGTAGTATATTTTATTGTTCTTGTCCCATTTCCCTACATTTAAACATATTATATTCTTCTTATACATATTCTTAGTAGTACCTTATACATAGTATTAGTAGTATTAATATTTTGTTAGTCATCATGAAAAGAGGAAGCAGGCGTGCTGAAAGCAGCAAGGCTCAGGGTGCCAGCAGTAAGCAGGCTTCCTCTCCTCCTGTGAAACTCAAACGGGCAACTCCTTGGCTGACTGCTCCAAAACAGAAGCAGGACAAGCAGCAGGCAGAGCCACTCTCTTCTGCAACTTGTGCCCGGCGTTCTCTTTTTGAGGGTGGGAATGGGAAAAGTGCCCGTTTGCAAGAGGCACGTGGCAGCAGTGCCATTAGAGGAGGAGGAGTATCCCCAACTCCTTCATTCTCCTTTCAGCCCACGAGCCCGCTGATGGACCTAGACGAGGTCCTCAGCACAGTGGAGGGGGGGGAGGAGGAGGAGGCGGTGGGCCTCCAGGATGTGGGGGCTGAGGAGGAGCAGCAGCAGGCCGAGGCTCTCTCCCCAGTCTCATCCCACACCCCTGTTTCTGTGGCAACACCAGAGAGCTCAGGCGGGCAATTGGTGGTGTCACCACGGAAACGAAAGACAAGCATCGTGTGGGACCACTTTGAGTTGGGAGCGGATCCCCGCTTTGCTGTCTGTCGCCACTGCAAACTCAGCCTAAGCAGGGGTTCATCGACAGGGCATTATGGAACCAGCAGCATGAAGATGCATCTTCATAGGCAGCACCAGGCGATCTTGCTGGGGAAAGAGGCGGGCAAGGCGACTGGTTCCAGGGGAAAGCCGAAGGCTGCTGCTGGCACTGCCACTCTAAGCTCTCCATCTCCCATCCCCACAAGGGTTAGGCAGGCAACCCTGCAGGACATGGGGTGGGGGAAGTATTGACCCACAAGATGGCGTTTTCCAATGCCCACCCAGGGTGCTACTGTGTTGGGGCATCTGCCGGGACTGACTCCTCCCCAATACTAGATCTATGACATGTCACTCTGCCTGCCCCTCTGCTAGCCTGTCCTCCTCGGTGACCGACTCGCTGGGATGGTTTGCGTTTGCAATGCGTGACTAACTGCAATGCTGGCTTAGAAACCAGCCATCACTTCCTTGTGCCCCCAGAAATGCCCGCAGCCTGCCTGCCTGCCTGCCCGCCTGCCCGCCTCGCCCGGGGTGCTGCTGTGGTGGGGCATCTGCCAGGACTGACTCCTCGCCTACTCTGCCTGCCTCTCTGCCCGCCTGGTGCCTGGTTTGCTCCCAATCGTCCTCCTCTATGCCCCTCAAGGCGTAACTGCTGGCTTAGAAAGAAACAACCAGCCATCTTTGCCTCACTTGCTCCTTGCGCCCGCTTACGGGTTGGTTTGCTATGCGTTAGTGCTCAAGCCATCCTTGCGGCACTACAATGCATGCTGCCTGCCTGCCTGCCTGCCTGCCTTCCCTCCCTTCTCCCCTTCCCGCCTTGCAGGGATGGTGGATGTGTCTTGCTTTGACTCAGGGGAGAAGTCCTTCCTGCGCTCACTTAGACTTTATCAAGTTCAATAATCCCTTTTTCAAATGTGCCAGAAGATTTAGGGTTATCTCGTGGCATGTTGGGATTGCCTTGGAACTGGCCCCATTGAGCTGTCTGCAATTGCAACTTTAAATCCCTGACATACTGGAGTGTCCGAATTTCAAAAGTTCCCCTAACATCAGGGGATGATGGGATTGCCTTGAAACTTGGTGTCCATGGGGACACATGGGTAAGCTGTCATGGGACCAAAGGATAGGTTTCTAACGTGCAAATTGACGTAGTTGTAGAATGGGACTTGATTTGGGGTGAGTTAAAAAGTTTAAGCCGCGCCAAAAATCAGGGGATGATGGGATTGCCTTGAGTCTGGGCGTGCATGTGGACACATGGATAAGCTCTCATGGTGCCGAGTTTGAGGTTTCTAACATGCAAATTGACGGAGCTATCCCAAGGGGTGTGAATGGGGTGCCCGATTTTCATAAATTCCCCAAAAATCAGGGGATGATGGGATTGCCTTGAAACTTGGCGTCCATGTGGACACGTGGATAAGCTATCATGGTGCCGACTTTGAGGTTTCAAACATGCAAATTGACGTAGTTGTAGAATGGGACAATTTGGGGTGAGTTAAGCCATGCCAAAAATCAGGGGATGATGGGATTTGCTTGCAACTTGGCGTGCATGTGGACACATGGATAAGCTCTCATGGTGCCGAGTTTGAGGTTTCTAACATGCAAATTGACGGAGCTATCCCAAGGGGTGTGAATGGGGTGCCCGATTTTCAAAAATTCGCCAAAAATCAGGGGATGATGGGATTGCCTTGAAACTTGGCGTGCATGTGGACACGTGGATAAGCTATCATGGTGCTGAGTTTGAGGTTTCTAACGTGCAAATTGACGGAGCTATCTAAAGGGGTGTGAATTAGGGTTATGGGTGGTGCGTTAGAGGGTAGAGCCGCGCCAAAAATCAGGGGATGATGGGATTTGCTTGCAACTTGGCGTGCATGTGGACACATGGATAAGCTGCCCTGGTGCCGAGTTTGAGGTTTCTAACATGCAAATTGACGGAGCTATCCCAAGGGGTGTGAATGGGGTGCCCGATTTTCAAAAATTCGCCAAAAATCAGGGGATGATGGGATTGCCTTGAAACTTGGTGTGTGTGTGTATACGCCCATGAGGTGTCATGGTGCCAAACGTGAGGTTTCTAACTTCAACGGAAAAAAAGTTGTTTACTTTTTTAGTTTTCAATGCAACCCTATGGGGGGGAAAAACGGAGCTCCGGATCCGGATCCGGAGCTCCGAGCGGAGCGGAGCGGAAGTGGGCGGAGCGGAGCGACCCGCTCCGAAAAATGGCGGATCTGCAAGTGAAGTGGAGCGGGGGGTCCGTGCACACCCCTACTCTCCACAGCTGGCTTATTTTATTTTAAACTGAACAATATTGGAAACGTGTATAATTTATTTTCTAGGGTTAATCCTAGAACAGGAAAGGATTCATTTTTACTGGCCCCAGTGTTCTACAAATGTTAGGTCCTTACTCAGAGAATCATACCTAAAGCTCATGCACTGCATGTTAGAGAATTTGTGTACATCTGAACTTCCTTTCAGTGGCTTCTGAACAAAAATACTCCATCTCCTAGGTAAGATCTATTTGAATCAGGCTAAGTGAAACTGAATGTTCTGATCTGTCCAGCTGAACATCTTCTTTAAATCTCATTACATGGTAAATTGAAGTGATTTTCATTTCTGAGTTATTATTAAACCCACAAGCTTGCATAGTAAGGTTTAGGGATCTAATAGATGGTGGAGTCCAGTGGGGAAGGAGTGAAGAATAGACTTTTGAAGCTGGAAGTACGCCACTCTGTGAGACCATTAAATTTAATCCTTTCTTCAGACTCACTCCAGGGGTGATTTCAATTAAATTTGTTCAAAATTTATCAGTTTCCTGCATGTAGACATAAATGATTCAATACCACATACATATTCACTGAGTAAGTAAGACCATATTGAAGGGTACTTATTATTGTTACAACATTTTTACAGTTTCTCAATAAATTCACTTAATAGGACATTCCATTATTTAAAACTCTTGTTCTTTGCACTCAATCTTCTTGTTGTTTCTTTGGAAATAAGACATCATTGGCTATGCAAATTTTCAGAACACTCCTGAGTTACCAAAATTGCCCTTTTCCTTGGCCTGCTGCTACTGCCATGACATTTGTCCGAGGAAAAAGAAATATGGCCTTTAAGATATTAATGACATGAAAACTACAGGACTTTGTTGAAGAAATTCAGCCTAAATTATTCCGCTGGTAAAAGACTCTTCCAGAGCTGAGCTTTGCATTTTGGGATGAGTAGAGGATATAGGTTCATTTAATCTACTCTCAGGGTCTAAGAAAGCGGTGGGGAAGAGATCCAGGGGTGCAGGCAGATCAGGCTGCAACCGTATTACCATAAGGAATGAAACTGAGGCTAAATAAATTGTAGTTCATAGAGTCATAGAATATTAGAGTTGGAAGGGGCCTACAAGGCCATCGAGTCCAACCCCCTGCTCAATGCAGGAATCCACCCTAAAACATCCCTGACAGATGGTTGTCCAGCTGCCTCTTGAATGCCTCTAGTGTGGGAGAGCCCACAACCTCCCTAGGTAACTTGTTCCATTGTCGTACTGCTCTAACAGTCAGGAAGTTTTTCCTGATGTCCAGCCAGAATCTGGCTTCCTTTAACTTGAGCCTGTTATTCCGTGTCCTGCACTCTGGGAGGATGGAGAAGAGATCCTGGCCCTCCTCTGTGTGACAACCTTTTAAGTATTTGAAGAGTGCTCTCATGTCTCCCCTCAATCTTCTCTTCTCCAGGCTAAACATGCCCAGTTCTTTCAGTCTCTCTTCATGTCTCTCTTCATGTCTCTCCAGGCTTTCTCTGCTGTGGCACCCCAGTTGTGGAATGAGCTCCCCAGAGAGGTCCGCCTGGCGCCTACACTGTACTCCTTTCATCGCCAGCTGAAGACCTTTTTATTCTCTCAGTATTTTAACACTTAAATTTAACTTAAATTTAAATTTTACTGTTTTAACTCTGTATTTTAATTTTATATCAATTTTGCTGTGTGGTTTTATCCTGGTTGTGCTTTTTATACTGTATTTTGTATTTGTGCTTTTAACCTGTTGGTTGTTTTATTATGGTTTTAATTTTTGTGAACCGCCCAGAGAGCTTCGGCTATTGGGAAGTATAAAAATGTAATAATAAATAAATAAAATAAATAAATTTTGATAGACTTTACTGATGATGATGAAAACGATGATACTGATGATGGTAACAATGACAATAGGCTTGACTAATCTCTCAAAAATGTAATAAATAAATAAAATATTATAAAAATGTAATAAATAAATAAATAAATAAATGTTTGAGGATATTTATGGAAATTGATTTCCTATGTTCCTGTTGTCCAGATCTTGTGAGATTTGCTAGAACCAATCAAAAGTAATGTTAGAACCAAACAAGCAAAATTCTGAAGTCAGTTACTGGTTTGAGCTTGCTGCAAGGGAGCGGGCGTGGCTCAGTGGTAAAGAACTCTAGCATCTCCAGGTAGGGCAGACAGAATTCCTGCCTGAAAACCTGCGGAGCCCCTGCCAGCCAGTGTAGATATACTGGGTTAGATGAACTAATTGTCTGATTCAGTATAAGACAGCTTCCTATGTTTCTATCATGTTATTCCAATCTAATGCTTTTAAAGAAATGTAATATCACCATTAGCACCGCCATATTCAGAAGAAAGTTTACAAAAATTAGTAGTGTTACACTACCTGATTCATGCCCCCCCCCACAACACCCAAACCTAAGGTCCAAGTTTGTAGCCTAAAATATTACAAAATTCATAATTTGTACAGTAAAAAAAAAAAAGCATGGCTAGATAGAAAAATAAGAACTTAAAGTGAATTGGTTTATTCATAAAATGTTTGCAGCTGCATTGGTCTAGTGAATTTAAAAAAATAAAGAAAAAAGTCAAAGTACTTCTTTATTTAAGAGCTATATCAGCCAGCACTGTAGGACTCTTCTTCAGGCTAAGTGTTATGCTAAAAATACAATGGGTGAAGAAGTTCTGAGACATGAAAAGGGCTACAAATGTAATTTTATGGTGTAATTTCAGAAATGTAGAATATGTAATTTTAGAATATAAACTTTTCTCTCATGGGATTTGTGTATGGGATGGGTTTGTGGTATGTTTGTGTATGTAATTGAGTTTGTGCTGGGTGCACGTTTCTACTGGTCCCCAAGAAATGATACATGGGCCCTGCCTGTGCTTGGGACTGTCCCCCAAGCTGAACACAACTAGCCATGTATGGCACCCTACTGGGTTGTCTTACTAGGATCTCAAAAACACCTCAGGATCAACACCTACTCAAACTAGAGTTGTGCATGCCCCCTCTGAACCGCTTCAGATCCTGATCCGGACCTTCTGGATTGGGCCCGAACCAGTTCGGGTTAATCCAGACCTCCCTGATCCGCTCTGGAACCAGATCCGGAGTGAGAACTGGAGGTCCGGATCAATATTCGGATGCCATTTTGCCCCCCCCTTCCCCACTTTCCTGCCTCTGCGGCGGACGGCTGAGGCAGGTAAGTGGGGAAGGAGGGACAAAATGGGGTCTGAATAAGCCCCCCTCCCCCACTTACCTTGCTCCGTCACCCACTGCCACCGTGGTCCATGCGGGGGCTTCGACTGCTGCCCATGCCTAAGGCCAGAAATAGGCTGCGTCCTATTTCTGGCAGGCGTTGGCGGCATTTGAAGCTGCTATATGGACTGCAGTGGCAGCAGATGACAGAGCCAAGTAAGCTCCCATCCCCTCTTCCCCATTTATCTGGCTCCGCTGCTGTCACTGCATGGACTGCAGCGGAGCCAGGTAAATTCCCCTCCCCACTTATCTGGCTTCGAAGCTTCAGAACGTTCCGAATCACTTCGGACCATTCAGAACCGGTTTGGGTCAATCCGGACCTCCCCCACTCCGCTCCGGAAATGGGCTTAGGAGGTCTGGATCAGCCCACTCGGCTTCAGATCTGGGGATCCGAAACGGAGCGGAGCACGCCCCTAGCTTAAACTGTCTCTATTTACATTGACAACCCCAGTTTTCTGCAAGCAATTACTGCCCTGGTTTTTGCCTTTGGGGGAGATTTGGGGCGTGTGTCCTTTTAAAAACATGTTCAGCACCCACTCCAGAGGGAAATTTAACTAGACCTTATATCTCTGAGTGGGTATAGCATTCTTTCAATTTCTGATATTGAGACTGAGTGCTGCTGCTATGTAAGCAAACTGGTGCCACCTACGAACAAGAGAGAACTATCAGCAGGCTTGGAGGAATCCATACCGCCCCCCAAAAAAACCACCTTTAAGGAAAAATAATCTGGGGAGGGGCATCCCCAAAACAGCTCAGTGAGGACTGAGAATGCTGACTGTTAGGAGGGGTGGGGGAAAACCAGAGTTGAAAGGGAATGGGATGGAGTGTCTTGAACCCTGAACACCTGCCCTCCATATTGCAACATTTTGTTGTAGGTCACACTTGTGTTGACAAACTTGCACACGAGAATACTACTCTGAACACGCTGGAGCATGTTCAGAGGAGGGCAACCAGGTTGATCAGGGGTCTGGAAACAAAGCCCTGTGAAGAGAGACTGAAAGAACTGGGCCTGTTTAGTCTGGAGAAGAGAAGATGGAGGGGAGACATGATAGCACTCTTCAAATACTTAAAAGGTTGTCACACAGAGGAGGGCCAGGATCTCTTCTCGATCCTCCCAGAGTGCAGGACACGGAATAACAGGCTCAAGTTAAAGGAAGCCAGATTCCGGCTAGACATCAAGAAAAACTTCCTGACTGTTAGAGCAGTACGACAATGGAATCAGTTACCTAGGGAGGTTGTGGGCTCTCCCACACTAGAGGCCTTCAAGAGGCAGCTGGACAACCATCTGTCAGGGATGCTTTAGGGTGGATTCCTGCATTGAGCAGGGGTTGGACTCTATGGCATTGTAGGCCCCTTCCAACTCTGCTATTCTATGATTCTATGATTCCATGTGAGTTCAAGAAACCTGAACAGGCTTCTTGTTAAAAATAATAATCATAAAGTACATAACTTCCCAGATCCTTTGGCCAAGAAAATATACCTTCAAACCAATGGCTAGACTCTCCTGATTTGTACTTGCAACTAAACTGCAGAGAGTTGTCTATATCACTGGGGAGACCACTGGCACAGCCTGCCTGGTAATGTCAAGTATAAGCCCGTTTGGCTTGTTCTTTCACAATAGGCAGAGGAGAGAGCCAATTTAGCGGCACAAGGGACAGGCTTGGCAGAGAAGGAGCCCAGATGCCAAGCTATGGATTTCTCTTTCCCAACAGTGGCATCTCAGTCGTGTTGGTCTTTAACCTTTCTTGTTAACAGAAAGGGTGAAGCTCCTAGGAGCCAACTTTGTTGCTGTAATGTACTGTCTTGGGAACCATTTTCATCTAAGTTATCTCTAACAATGAAAGATTCATACCCTGCTGCAGTGGATTCTGCAACATGATGACACACGGTCTTACAGCTCGATTCCAACCCCCCAAATTTTTCATAAACTATTCAATATACTTGTGTCTTTTAGAGTCTTGTGTATAACTTGCAAATTGTGATGGAATCCTGATCTCAGGTTGTGTTTCACTCATGAAATTGGAATTTTCTTGGCAGCATAACTTTTCATATCTGTAGAGAGAAAAGGGAAAATATGACTTTTTCCTTCCACATTCTTTGTCAGTGTTCTTAAAAAAGTATCTCAGGCATTCTCTCATATTGTTCTACTCAACCGTCATGGAAGTACAACGGCCTTGGGCAGAGATGTGCTACGTATGCTATGCTAGGTGCAATTCAGAGAAATGGCTCAAAACACAGACGAAGGTTAAGTGTAGAGAATATCGTTTGGATCCAGATTTAAACTGGATCAACTGCACTGGTGGAAGTGGACTTCCCACGACTTCTTCCCTTGGCAGCTTCTCCAGCCACCTGAAAATGCTACACGGACAGTCAAGAGGCCAGACCACATGGGGTGAGTTGTAGTGTGTAGAAGAGGGTGATCCCCCAAAATTGGGCAAAGAAGAAACCTTCCACGTCTGGAGCCCTTCATCTTGCAGAAGGTCTGTCCCTTCTGGGGAAGGTGGATTCTTATGTTTTATGTTAACAAAAACAATTATGAAAAGAAAAAGATGACTTAGTTCCCTACCTGTGGACTGGTAGGGAACTTGACAAAAAAGGAGCAGGGATAAGCACTAAGATAATGGTGGGGTAGTACACAAAAGGGAACATGTGAGTTTCGGGCCATTTCTACACCGGCCATTTTTCCTGGCATCATCCCTGGATCATTCCTGTGCATCCAAATGATGCACAGGGGATCCCGGGAGCAGGCAGGGACAATCCCTCCTTTTTCCTGGGATAATCAAGACCTTGGTTATTCTGGTTTTACTCACGGTTCCAGAATGATCCTGAGGACCATGGGTCTTATGGGTGCCCATCCCGGCTACTTCCCTCCTTCCTGCAAGTAGTGGGGGGGAGGGGGTCAGCAGAGGGAAGGAGCCAGGCCCAGGCCAGGGGGAGTCCTGGGACATTGGGTGGGGTGGGGTGGGGTGTCAGGGCTTTTTTTTTAGTTACTTTGCACTGGAGTGCAAGTGTGTTCCAGCTCCTGATTTATTTATTTTTTAAAGGTGGGCTTGACTGGCGCAACATCCTTCTTCCCTTCTGGGATGTCGCACTTCCATTTAGATGCCCAGGAATGATCCCGAAAGCAGGTAAGTCCAGGATCGTCCCCCCTCCCTCCCTGAAGGCCCTTGGGTGTAGAAAGGGCCTCAGTGGCACAGAGTTGGTCACTTGAGGGGAAGAACAGACAGGTCCCAAATGATATCAGCAGACAAAGAGAGAAATACAGTATGGGTGGGTATGATTTACCTGTTTCATAGGACCAGAGGGGAAACAGAGGGCTTCACTTACTGGGTATTCACAGTTCACTAAGGCCATGGCTAGATGAGGGGGTTGGAGGGTGACAATCTTGTGATTTTATGATCGTGAGATCATTGCCCTTGTTTACACATGGTGCGCGACATCGCGGCTGCCATTTTAGATTTTTTTTAAAGGAAAAGGAGCGCACCAGCGCTCAAACGAACCAGTGAGGTATTTTTTAAAAAAACTCCTCCTCCCCCCACCCCCTATGGGCACAGAGCACCTGAGGAGCTCCGTGCCCCATGCCTCGTTCTTCGCATTTACTCGTGAGGAGCCAGGACATACCAGAGACGGCGGGCCACACGTCCTGTGGTCTCGGGATCATCCCAAGACTGTGGAAAAAGTGGGATAAAAGGGGCTGCCAATATTCCGGGCCAAGGGAGGGATCATCCCTCCCGGGATGCCCTGTGCATCATGTGGACACACAGGGGTGATCCCGGGGTGATCACCAGGATATCACCTGGTCTAGCCATGGCCTAAGGTTCAGGGAGAAAAATGGCTATTCAAACTTATGAGTTAATGATAGTCTAAACACCCCAGTTTCATACACAATGAGATGCAAGTCGTTCCCTAGAAACACTCAAAACAAAGGTTTTAAAGGTGAGGATGCAGGGACAGACGGAAAGCTAAGCTCTGCTTTGCGATTCTTGAGCCCCACACAGTGCAGAATTCAGATGTTAACAAATAGAACTTAAGGCAGAGGTAGTAAAACAATGTCTCTCGAACTAAAATGTTTCTCTTCCAACTAACCCCCTCCAAATAACAAATACAGAGAAGAAGCAAGGATTTGGGAGAGAGGAGAAGGCTTTCCTTGGGAACCAAAACACTGGAAAATCAACTTTTTGGCTCACTTGGCAAGCCTCCATGGATAAAAGATGCTCTCTTTTTCAGACAATTGCCCTCCGCAAGTAGAGGATGATGGATGAGACAAAGGAGAGGGGCAGGGCTGGAATTCTCCCTCTCATTGCATGTTTGCCCTCTTCAGGTACAGAATGACTGAATAGGCTTTTATGTATATAGACTGGACCAGATTCTGACCAGTTAAACTCACATCCTTCATTTTGTCTAGTAAAAGGATTACTGAACTCCTGGAAGACATCAACATTTGCGATAAGGTGCCAGGATGTTGGCTACAAGTAAGATGTGGCTGGTTTCTTTTGGAAAGAAAGAAAAAAGTTGCTGAAACAAAATCAGTAGATATATTAAAATACCTAATGCAGAAAGGGCAAGGGTCCAGTGCTCACACATGGTAGTCCTCATCTCTCCAAGAATCCTGTCCACATCCTCAAGCTATATGAATTGAAAAGTATCTGTTGTAGCTGAACAGGCAGAGGCCAAAGCTCTATCCATTGGGTCTATGTAGAGTGCATGTGCTGCCCATCTTTAGTTTCCTGTCGGCATTCCCCCTCAAGCAATTCACAATCTCATGAGGGAGAGAGCAGCGTTCGATCGCCTCCCATTGGCAGTTGTGAGAAGAGTTCCCAGTGAGCAGAGAACCCTTCCTTCCCCACAACCAATGTCGGCATGAGGTGACCTTCCCCCTCCGTTTGCTGAAGTGTACTCGGAGAAGTCCACTCTCTGATAAGGCCACACCTTTTTGTCTCCTGGAAATTGGTAATCATTTTCAGGATATGGAAATGTGCTGAGGGGAAATCTTACACATTTGGAAATACACTCCTAAAACTTGTGCCCCACCCACAGAACCATTGGGTGCTGCCGCCCTGACAATTTGTTCTGTGCCACTGTGTATCAGGGAAAGGTTTGTTTTATACTGAGGTGAAGTTGGGTAGGGGGAAATGTTTGCGTATTGTGCATCTTTACAAAAACTACAATCTCCCAGCTGCAAGGGATTTGTGTATTGCTAGAGGAGGTTACTGCTGGCTGTATGCCCAAGAGGTAGACTTGCGTTGTTGCACAAACTTCCCCCCCCCGCCATTTTTTTTCTGTCACTATCTGGGTATTATTAGTTTTATACTGAGAAAAGAGAGAGCAAAAGAGATTTCCAGACAACTTGCTGTATTTACATCCAGTGACATGGCAGCCAGGCCATTACTTATCAACTCACCATTAAACTTTAATAGATTAACCATCAATTATTGAGGAATTAATGTTGAGATCCAGCTGTGCTGTCCCACTTCAGTTCACAAATGCCTGCAAAGATCCTTTGCCATCCATGCGGTTGAGCACTTGGTTTTCCCCTTATCTCTGGCTTTCTCTACCTTACAAAGCCGAAACGAGAGGCACTTTAACTATCTACAGATGTGTGTGGTACATGTATGCACATGTTCACACATGACATACACTATAAAGATCTGGAGATTACGCCTCTCTTTTTATGATATACCCTATGACGAAAGGAGTGTACCACAGAGAATTAAACTGAGAATGTTCTAGTAGTTGCAAATAAATAAATAAATAAATAAATAAATAAATAAATAAAATCCTTACATTGTATAAATGAAAGAGATACTCCTTTGCATGTGAAGTGTACCATGTATAATATGCCATGGGAGGTGAGTGGTGCAAAGGGGAATCCCCCTTGTTATCTCTGATCCCAGTGTGGAGATAACAAGGGGATTCCCCTGAAGGGGAGTGGCTGTGCCCTTGGCCATCTGAATTTCTTCACGTACAATTCACCACACCAACTGGGATGGTGCACTGCGCTTGAAGGAAGTTTTGCCTGTCCTGCCTCTTCCCCCAATGGGTTGATGAACTCCTTCAAAGCAAAAGAACCTCAGCCAGGGAATAGAAAATAGAAATTGGCTGGCAAATACTAAAACCCTCTTCCATTTGCTGGTGGCATACATTGTCCATTTAGAGTTTGAATGATTCAGTCTGTATACAAATATATCCAGAATGCCCCCAGGCGAATCTTCAAGAAGAAGAGTTGGTTTTGTTATCATATGCAGATGTTTCTGTTAATATTTGCACACACCCTGGAATGAAGATGTGAAACAAGAATACGGGTATCTATATTAACAGAACCTGAGGAAATTCAATGAGAAGCATGAAAGTGCCTGAACTAAACCTATGCAGGCAGGTACATATGGGAAGAGGTGTTCCTTCAAATAACCTGACCCCAAACCATTTAGGAAGAGCCTCGTGTGGCGCAGAGTGGTAAAGCAGCAGTTTCTGCAGCTGAAACTCTCCCCACGGCCTGAGTTCGATCCCAGCGGTAAAATGAGTACCCAGTTAGATGGGGGAAAGGTAATAACGGCTGGGGAAGGCAACGGCAAACCACCCCGCTGTAAGGCCTGCCAAGAAAACGTCAGCGAAAGCTGGCGTCCCTCCGAGAGTCAGTAATGACTCAGTGCTGCTTACACGAGAGGTTCCTTTCCTTCCAAACCGTTTAGGGCTTTGAATGTTAATACCAGCACTTTAAATTGGGCCCGGACCTGGACTGGCAGCCAATGAAGTTGTAAAAGGACTGGCGTGATGTGGTCTCGCCGGCCAGTCCCTGTTAGTAGGTGGGCTGCCCTGTTCTGTACCAGCTGAAGTTTCCGGACCATTTTTAAAGGCAGCCCCACGTATAACGCATTGCAGTAATCCAGCCATCTCCACTGTGGATGGCATCATACGGGCTCCATGCACTGGGTCAGCTGATGTTCTGATCTATGCTTATCAACGCCCATTCGCCAAGTTAAAGCGGGGCTTTTCCTGCTCCTTCCCACCCTCACTGGCCAGCATTTAGAAGGACACAATTTTTAAAACACACGCACACACACACACACAAACACCTGCAGATTTATTTGGAAACTGAACAAACTTGTTGCTGCACACATGTAAAAGTGACACAGATTGGCAATGGATTGAATCACCCATCCCTAATAGAAAGAGATTCTGAGTGATTCTGAAATGTAGTCCTTCTATTTTGAAGGGATTATTTTGAAATCCCCAATATTTTTTCCCTTCATGGAATCCAGTGAAGAGTTAAGATGGTATTATTAAATTCCTTTATTTCTGTTAGGAATACAGTCCTCTGGAGAGGGGCTGCATTTAGTGGTAGAGCTAGGGATGGGTGAGAAATTTGTTCAGTTCATATTTTAATGTGAATTTACCAAATTCATGCTTCCTGAACTTACGCATGAACCGTGATGCAGTTATATGGCAATATTCACACTTTCCCAAATTTTGTGCCATAGTTTGCCACTAATTAAAGGTGCATAAAAAGTGTCTAATAGGGAACTGTGCACACAAAGTGCTATGTTAAGGAAAGGTGCATACAAAAATGTACATGTACCATTTGTGTGTTCTTAAAACAAACACAAACTCCACAAACTGATGCAGAAACGGGGTGCAACAAACCTAATGTTGGACAAGAGAGAAACTGAGTGGAATTGAACATGCTTTGGATGCAGAAGGTTCCAGGTTTAATCTCTGACAATCCCTGGTTTGGAAGGTACCCCGTCTGAAAGGAGAGTGGCTGCCATCCATTGTAGACCAGGGGTGGGCAAAAAGTAGATCTCCAGATGTTTTGGACTTCAGTTCTCAGAATTCCTGAGCATTGGTCATGCTGGCACAAGCTTTGGGGAGTTGACGTCCAAAACATCTGGGGATCTATCTTCTGCCCACCACTGTTGTAGACAATATTGACCATTGAGCAATGGTCTGACTCAGTGTAGGGCTGCTTCTTATGTTTCTAATAACCACCCACAGTCATACTGCTCTGTGTGAAGAGCTCACCACCAGCCAGATGGACAATGCCATCCATTTGCCATTTTGTGGGGAAAGGGTGCCTGGAATTAACCCTTCATTCTCCAGATAAGTTAGTGCTGTCAGAATTGACAATGCTGGTCATGTGTTTAATAGTATACACACATCTTGTTGGGTACTGGGATGTAGTCCCCCGCCCCCGAGCATAGCTCCCTTTTACAGTTTCAGGACCTGATCCAGGAGACTAATCCCAGCACAGAAACCCATTTCTGTGAGCAGTTTCCCCTTGCTCAATTGGGACACTGATTGTACAGTTTGGGAATTTGAAGGGCATTGGGAAAAACTGCCCCAAAACTATGCCCTTCAAATTCCCAAACTGTATTGACAGTAATTTCTTAAAAATCTCAACCAATTCCTAAAAAGATCTGCTTATATGACCGATCTGGAGAATCAATGGTTGTGTGTTTTTATGTTGTTATAATAATTACACCAAAAGAGCAAGGGTAAACTGCTCACAGAAATGGGCTTCTATGTTGGGATTACCCTGTCGGATCAGGTCCTGAAAGCCAGAACGCCCCCCCCCCCCAATGCTGCTGAGTCGGCATGAAACTCAGATGCCCTGCCAATTACATTCCCAGCAAGCCCAAACATTGTTGTTATTGTTGTTTTCATTGTCAACTTGTTCAGAAGAAAGAATTCTCTTGTTTAATGCTCTAGGTTAATTAACTGTCATCTTAAAGGCTATGAACTATGATTTATAGATTAAAAACTAGACACTTTGTTACATTTGTATAATTTTGCCAAGACTAAAATTATGTGATTTAAGGCAGCTTTATTTGGCAGCTTTCATGTGAAAGGAAGTGTGTGGGTAAATGCTTGTTTTGATGGCACCTTGTTTAAACATGTCATCCTAACTATAGGTTTCAATCACTATCAGCAAAATTAGCTGTCAGAAAGTAATTTTATTGTTCATCCCATGGCCTGGAGTACAATCCCTTTGTAGCAGAACTATTTTCAGGCAGTATTAAAGGGATTCAAATAATTCCTTTAAAAAAACCACAAACCTTTTAATGGGCATCTATATTGTAGGCCAGAGAATAGAAACAGCACTCAAACATTCACATAAGACCAGCTTCCATGTGTGGTGTGGCCTGGGAACAGGTGTTGGGAGTGGGCATAATGGTCACCATGCAAATAATGAACCAGGCATTGTGTAGATAGAATAATAGAATAGCAGAGTTGGAAGGGATCTACAACGCCATCGAGTCCAACCCCCTGCTCAATGCAGGAATCCACACTAAAGCATCCCTGACAGATGGTTGTCCAGCTGCCTCTTGAAGGCCTCTAGTGTGGGAGAGCCCACAACCTCCCTAGGTAACGGATTCCATTGTCGTACTGCTCTAACAGTCAGGAAGTTTTTCCTGATGTCCAGCTGGAGTCTGGCTTCCTTTAACTTGAGCTCATTATTCCGTGTCCTGCACTCTGGGAGGATCGAGAAGAGATCCTGGCCCTCCTCTGTGTGACAACCTTTTAAGTATTTGAAGAGTGCTATCATGTCTCCCCTCAATTTGCTCTTCTCCAGGCTATGTGTGATCCCCCTGATTTCTGCCACCCTTTCCCCGGCCCAACAAAAGGGGTAGAAGGATCACAAAAATTGGCTGCAGGAAAACCCAGCTTACATTTGAGATCATTCATGCAATTGTAGACATGTAGTGGCTGCAGTGGTTTGCGTGCCGCATTCCGCCAGGCACTCCATTGGGCAGAGGGGGAAGCTTTGCAGTGCAATAGAATTGGCATGCTCCCAAGCAGGATGTAGTCACTGCAATGGGTAATCATCCGGGCTGTGGCCTCGAGAACTTTCCTGAGGCACAACGGCTTCCAGGGCCATTCTTGGAGTTAAAGAACTTCCCCACGGAAGTGGGGAAATGATTCATAATCCTATTTTCCCCCATTGTTGTTGGTGGTTGTTTTTAACATGCAAAGTAGGGGCTCCTTGATTTCACTGGCAGTGATGAATTCCCAGACAAGAGATGCCTAGGTTATATCATCCACATATTTTCAATATGATGAAAAGTGGAGGCTGGATCTATGCAACTGACTTGACATCCCAGCCCTACAGGCATAATTCTTTCTAATCCTGATTAAAGTCTTCTTGTGCTCATGAAGGTGAAGACAAATCTGCACCAAGAGAGAGGTATCAGAAGACTGGCAGTGACCAGAAGTTTGCAGATATGCAAACATTCTTTACAACTCCCTCTCACCTTGCCCCAACATCCTTATAAGAACTCAGTGGCACAGATCATTCAGAAATGAGAAGGGGTGGGAAAAACCTGGCAAAAAAATGGAATGTGTAATGGAATAGAGTGTCTGGGGAAAAATAGAACTGGACAAGGAGGAGAAAGGGGGATTATATCTGGATAGGTTGCTTCCTGGTTCATATTGAGAAGCTATTTTCAAATGTCCCCAGGGATAGAACTGATAGCTGCCCATAGATATCACTGAAGAAATCCACGATTTTAATGTAGCTGAGATTAGGCCATCAAACTTCCAAAATGGAGCCTCCCCTCTAAAACAAACAAACAAACAAAAAACACAGGCCAATGAGGACAGAATGGGGTCAGAAGGCTGGGAATTGTGCCATTTTTGGAGTGGGGAGGAAAACTGGAAGTGGTGGGGAATGGCATGAAGTGGCAGGAACCCTGAAAAGAAGCACACAGCACTACACTATTCTGTTGCAGGCCCCCATTTGTTACCAGCACATGTGAAATCAGTCTTGTGAGCAGAAGTTGTGGAGCTTCCACATTAAGGACACATCATGTGAATCATGTCTCCACTGAGGGTGATGGGAGATATTTATTTGAGGTGACAGACAGCCTGTACAAGTCAATTGTGCTTCCCATTCTCCCTCGCTTAGCATCATGTCTGAAACGTCAGAGCTTGAAAGAGGCTGTGTTTATGTACTGGAGAACACAGGTGATAATACCAGACTTGTGGGGATGCAGACTGTCTTGTTCAGTTGTTCTTCACCACCGAGTGGCTTAAGTCTTGCAGTATGGCTCAAATAATTTCCTGGCAGCATTGCTGTCTCTTAGCTACAGTGGCCCATAGTCCATCTTATCAAATGCTGCCATAAGGTCCAAAATGACCAGCTGTCCTTGGTGTAATATCCTCAACAGACCATTCATCACCCTGACAGCCCTTGGTCTTTGCCCCATAGGAAAGCTGAAGCCCAGCTGTATTGCAATGGCCTTTCCAATTACCTTGCCTACAATAGGAGATTAGAAACCGGATGAGAACTGGCAAACATTTTGGTATCAAGGGATGCTTTCTTGAGAAGGATGTGGACCTTTGAACACTCATGGTTGGTTGGCACCCTTTCTTCCATCAAGGAAGCATTGATGATGCTAGTCAATTAATGTACCTCATCACTTACCTTCAGCATCCAAGGTGAACATGTATCACAGCTGCAGATGGTGGGTCTCAGAAAATCTGATGCACACATGATGATGATGATGATATTGTACATTGCAAGGTTTCAAAGGGCTTCATGTTTATCATCGCAACGGCTCTGTAAATAAATCCATGTAAGTTCAATCCTTTAAACTAGGGCTGTGCAGGGACCCCTGATCGACTCTGGATCAATCCGCACCTCTTCTGAACCAATCCAGATCTGAATCCAGAGCAAGATCCGGAGGTCAGGATTTCCCCCCATAGACTTACATTGGAAAAGAAAAACACCTATAACATTTTTATTTTTCAAGATACACATATGTAACTGGGCTCCATGATAACATCTAAATACATCCTTAGTCATGCCAATTTTGAAGCAAATCAAATCATCCCCTGATTTTTAGGGAATTTTTAAACCTTCCAACCCCATTTACAAAACTGCATTCATCTCCGTCATTTTTCAAGATACATACATATAACTGGGCACCGTGATAGCTTCCACATAGGACCTTAGGCATGGCCACTTTGAAGGAAATCAGATCGTGCCCTGATTTTTAGCGATTTTTTAAAGTTAAACCTCAATCACAGTATCCTTCAGAAATAAACTGTGTATTGGAAGGAGATAATGAAAGTGCATCTCAGGACAACAGCACTTCAAAGGGAACACAGTGTTTAGTCTGGAACCGATCCGGACCTCCCCTGACCCAATTAGGATCTGAATGTAGGGGGTCCGGATCAGCCCGATCCGATCCGGATCCAGGGATCCGGAATGGAGCGGAGCAGAGCCCTACTTTAAACTCTGGAATGAGAGAACAGTGGCTTGTCTAAGGCCACCAGAGATGGGTGAATACTGCCTCCCCCACATGATATGCAATTATAACTAAATAAAAATGATGTAATTAATTACAAATCGGGACCCTCAAAGAGAGGCCTCTGGCTTTCAACTTGCCCCACGTAATGTGATGAGGCACATGCTGGGGTAGAATGGGCTTGGGGCTTCTAGCTAAGATAGAATCATTTTGCACGTGCTCCAAGGCACTCTATTCTTTACCACCACTTGACACATTCCAAGCACTACAATTAAAAATAGATAAACCCTAAGGAGCAGTACCTCACATTAAACCCTGATTTCCAATCTATGCCTGGCCCTACTTAAGAGGAGTTATGCTGGATCAGACCAAGGGTCCATCTAATCCTGCACTCTGTTTACACAGTGGCCAACCAGCTGTTGTCCAGGGACCCACAAGCAGGACACGGTGCCACAGCACCCTCCAACCCATGTTCTCTAGCAACTGGTGTACATAGGCTTACTTCCTCTGATATTGGAGGTAGCACATAGCCATCATGGCTAGTAGCCATTGATAGCCTTCTTCTCCAGAAATTTATTCATCCCCCTTTTAAAGACATCCAAATTGGTGGCCATCACCACATCTCGTGGTAGGCAATTCCATTAGCTCTACACTGTGTGAAGAAGTACTTCCTTTTATCTGTCCTGAATCTCCCACAAATCACCTCACTGCTCATCCCTAACGCTAGGTCATTTATGAACAAGTTATGCTCCTTCTCTAATGCATTTGCTTTCTCTTCTTGTTGTCTCCTCATCCTACACGTCTCCCTAATACAAATCCCTCTAGCAGCCGCTTTCATCAAATCCCATAATATTGCTTGGGTACATTGTCCTGTGTCATCGATAGCCCAAATATCCTCCATTTCTTTCTAAATTTTCTTCACAATTTCCCCCCTATTAAGTAATCTGTTATCTAATCTCCAACTTCTAGCATCCCTATAATCCTTCTGTATTTCGATATCTACATTAACTAAAGCATGATCCGTAACTTTGATTACCCCTATTTCTGTATTTATTAATTTCGACACTTAACTCTTTGATACAAAAATGTAATCTATTCTAGAATAATTATTGTGAGTTGAGGAAAAGTATGTGTACCTTGATTCATGCCCTTTAATCCACCTCCACACGTTTTGCATCTCATTTCTTTCCATAATTTAATATAACCCTGTAATATTTTTACATTTTTCTTGTGCTGTAGGCTTCAACTTATCTTTCTTTTTATCTAAAACCATATTAAAATCTCCAGCCATTATTGTTGATCCATTTTGCAGACACTGCCCCCTATTTCTCTAAACACTTGTTCTTAAAACTCCACCTGATTCTCATTTGGGGCGTATATATTCACCAATGTGTACTTTTCTCGGCCCACTTCTCCTTGAATTATTATAAATCTCCCCCTTGTATCCTTCTTTACTTGTAACACATTAAAACCACATTTCTTCGAGATTATCACCGCTACACCCCTCGACTTTGACGATCCATATGCTTTTTCATACGTGGTTGCCCACCTCAATTTAAGTTCGTTAACTCCTTCTTTAACTTGATGCGTTTCTTGTAAAAATATAATATCCGCTTTATCTCTGTTCAGTAAAGCTTCTATTCTCCATCTTTTTAACACTGTTCCTAACCCTTTGACGTTTAACGTAGTAATTCTCATTCGATTCTCCGTATAATTATTGTCTTTTCTTTCAAATGGTCCTCTAGTGAAAAAACAACAACATACATATACATACATTCCCCCCTCTTCTCCCACCCACCCCCACCCATCCCCACATTTAAGCCCTTCCCCCCTTTCTTCTCTGGAGGTGTCCAACCTCCCGCATGGCAATTCTACCCTTGGGGGGGATGACAACTCCCGGTATCCGGCAACCTCCAGTCCCCACTCCCAGTCAGTCTTCTTCTCTCTTCTCAATTCTCTGCATTCCCTACAGCGACACCTCCAACTGCTCCTTCTTCTGTTTCAGATTCCACCTCCTTGTTTTCCATCTCTTTGTCGCCTTGGATCAGCCCCAACTCCCGCAACAATGTGCATCCTTGTGAAGCCGATGTTATTCTGTGATGGCGTCCCCCATATACAATGATGAGCCTGGTTTTGGAACGGAAACTGCCTTGGTCACCCTGTGGGATGACCTCTGTCGGGAGAGAGACAGGGGGAGTGCGACCCTGTTGGTTCTCCTAGACCTCTCAGCGGCCTTCGATACCATCGACCATGGTATCCTTCTGGATAGGTTGTCTGAGCTGGGAGTTGGAGGTACTGCGTTGCAGTGGTTCCGCTCCTACTTGGATGGCCGATTCCAGAAGGTGGTGCTGGGGGATTATTGCTCAGTATTTTAACACTTAATTTTAACTTAAATTTAAATTATACTGTTTTAACTCTGTATTTTAATCTTATATCAATTTTGCTGCGTGGTTTTATCCTGGTTGTGCTTTTTATACTGTATTTTGTATTTGTGTTTTTAACCTATTGGTTGTTTTATGATGGTTTTAATTTTTGTGAACCGCCCAGAGAGCTTCGGCTATTGGGCAGTATAAAAATGTAATAAATAAATAAATAAATAAAAATACAAACTTCAAAAACACTGGGTACCCCCAGCTGTAGCTTATTCTAGCTCTCTTCAAAACCACAGTGCCTGGTTTCACACTCCTCCTCCAACTAATGATTTCTGGGCAAAAATCATTGAAAACTTGAATTGGATTGGATTTGAACATCAGCAACCCGGGAACCAACCTTATTGCTTTCATCAGTTGTTCTTTTTTTGAAAGAGCTAGCAAATCTTATGATAATGTCTCTTGGGTACATACTTCTTCTTGGGCCCATTCTGTAGACTTGTTCCAGATCAACTTTTTTCCATCCCAGCTCTTTGGTCACAGTCCCCAACCATTCCAGGATCATGCCTCTCAGGACTTTAGGGTTCTCACCTGAAACCTCAGGGACCCGTCTGATGTGAAGATTCCAACAGCGGTCCCGATCCTGTAAAAAAAATATTCTTTGCTCCCATTGTTCAAATCCGACCTCATGCTCTTCCAGCTTCTGATCTTGAATCAAAGACTTTCTTTGCATTTCTGCCACTTTTGTTTGCAGAACTTGTGTGTCTTTCCTAACCTCTTTAATAGCTTCTCTCATCTTCTCTTCCACTCTTTGCAGCAGTTTTTCTCTAGCTGCTTCTTCTTCCTTACGGAATGTTTGTAGCTCATCCCTTATCAGCTCTCTGACACTCCCCAGCATCTGTTCTGGAGTCATATCTGGCTTCTCAGCAACAGGAGCTGCCTTGACTCCTTTCTGATTCCCAGTAGCCATCGGAGCGTCCGCTTCCGCTTCCGCTTCTGTGTCACTCTTATCTTGCTCCTTATCTCCGATCCTTTCTAAACGTGCCAAATTCCTATCTGAGGGATGTCTACCCCAGCGCAGCAGCTCAAGTTATTTATATACTTTCCGATCTTTAGAGGAAGATTTAGGGTCTCCACACATCAGCTTTCAACCACACACCAAACGCCAAACGCCAGTTTCAGACCGGTAACAAAACTGATTTATTCTCCCCTTATCTCCCTCTTAAAACTCCAGCTCCTTTCACTTTCAGTGCCAGAGGCTTTTGCTTCACTCTGTCAAAATTTACTCACTCTTAATTGCTCTCAGAAGTGAGATATTTTCTTATAAACGCTTCAACGACCGGGAGCTTGGGACTCCAGATATTACTCAGCCACCGGATGATTGTGGTGGTATTATAAAAATATTCAGAAATTTTGGGAAATGGTATTTAAAGAAATAAATGAAATAATGGGATGGAAGGTAGAAATAGGCCCAAAGATAGCATTGTTATCAATATATGAAGGGGTCCAATGTACACAAAATAGTAAAGAATTAATAACTAATTTACTAACAGCAGCTAGACTGATAATTGCTAGGAATTGGAAAGAACAAAGAGAATATAAAATAGAAGAATGGTATAAAGAAGTCTGGGATATTGCTATTAAAGATAGGCTAAAGGGGTGAATGAAAGTTAAGAAAGGAAAATTAAAGCGGAATGATTTTGAGGAGATTTGGAAACCATTTGTCAAATTTGTATTAGGAAAAGGGAAAGGGTGTAAACCGTTACAAGATGTGTTACAATTTTGGAGTGGAGAATAATGGTCCCAGGAGGTGGGTTGCACCTTTTATTATTATCATTTTATTATGGTTATTATTATTATTATTATTATTATTATTATTATTATTATTATCATCATTATTAGCTTATTGTATTAAGTAGGTTTTTTCTTTGTTCTTTATCGTTATTATTGTAGTAAAAATATTTTTTTTTTTTAAAAAAAAGTTATTAACAAATTAAAAAGCACCAAGCCCATAAAGGTCCTTAGTGGACCCCATTTTGTACATCTCTCAATTGTACAATGAATGCTCTATTTTCTGTTTTTCTCTTCTTTAACCAGTTACTGATCCCCTTAATCCATGCTTGCTATTTACTCAAGGCTTTGTTGAGGGACTTTATCAAAATCTTTTAAGAAGTCCAAGTGCACAGTGACTACCAGATTGCATATAGCCACATTTTTTTTTGAGTCTCTCAGAGAGCTCTAAATGGCTCGGGTTCAGGCTATCTGAAATATCGTATTCTCCCTTATCAGCCTGCCCATGCTTTGAGATCTTCTGGGGAAGCCCTTCTTTCAGTCCCACCATCTTCACAGGCGCGCTTGGTGGGAACCTGGGAGAGGGCCTTTTTGGTGGCTGCTCCAGTACTCTGGAACTCTCTTCCCAGGGAAGCTTGGCTGTCTCCCTCCTTGATGGACTTTCGGAAGCAGGTAAAAGCTTCTTTGTTCCAGCAGGCCTTTGGCGAATAATCTGGGCCTCCGTCTTTGTTAAGGACTTGTAAAATTGTCATGTATTTTAAATGTTTAATGTTTTAATATTGGGCGTGTGTGTGTATGTGTGTGTGTGTGCGTGTGTGTGTGTGTGTGTGTGTCTGTCTGTCTATCTTTTGTATATTTCTTTTCATAGGTTTTAAAATGTATATGTTTTAAATTTTGTAAGGCTGCCTTGAGGCTCAGTATTGAGCAAAAGGCAGGATACTACTACTACTACTACTACTACTACTACTACTAATAATAATAATAATAATAATAATAATGTGAGTCAGGACTTACCTTTGCAATAGCAACATTCATTATTCTTCAGCAAGACTCTTTCTTCTATGTGCTTGATTATTTTATCTTTAATCATTCTTTCCTCCAATTTACTCCAAATAGACAATAAGCAGTGGTCTGCAATTTCCTGGATCCCTTTTTAAAAATGGGTACTACATTGGCCATTTCCCATTCTTCTGGTAGTGTCTGATCTTAAGGATAAGTTACATGTTTTAGTTAGACAACCAGTAATTTCATATATGATTTCCTTTTAAAAAACCTCTCAAGTGAACCTGAAAAAGTTAGACAAACACAAAGAATGCATTTGCTTTTTCTGCATTCTTTTTATCCGCCTTTGCTTGTCATCTAACAGTCCAGTTACCCCCCCCCCCCCCAGCTGTTTTCCTCCTTCTGGTGTATTTAAATTATTATAGTTTATTATTATTATTTATTGCATTTTTATACCACCCAACAGCCGAACATCCCTGGGTGGACATAATGTTTTTTAGTGATATACACTTTCTTTCTTTCTTTCTTTCTTTCTTTCTTTCTTTCTTTCTTTCACCACAGTTTGTATTCCTTTTTGTTTTCCTACATTGGGCAAGACTTCCATTTTCTGAAAGAAGCCTTCTTGCATCTAATAGCTTCCTTGAGTTTGCTTGTTAACCATGCTTGAACCCTCTTGGACTTGGTGGTACATAAGAATATAAGAAGAGCCATGCGGAATCACGCCAAGGTCCATCTAACCAAGCATTCTGTTTACACAGTGGCCAACCAGCTCCTCATGGGAAATCCACAAGCAGGACATGAGTGTAACAGTGCCTGCCTGCCCATGTTCCCCAACAACTGGTGTACTGCCTCTGATTTGCACATTTTCCTGATTTGCAATATACATTCTAGCTGAGCTTCTGTTATTGTGATTTTGAATAACCGCCAAAGCATTCTGGAGAGATTTGACCCTCTTGACATTCCCTTTCAAATTACTGTTTATCAGTAGCCTCATTTCTGACAAATTTACTCTTTTGCTGACAAATGTGATCATGTTGGACTTCGTTGGCAATTTCCCACTAACATATATGTTGAATTTGATAGTGCTGCAGTCACTGTTTCCAATCGGTTCAACAAAACCCATATTTGACATTAGGTCGTGGGTGGCATGAGTTAGGATTAAGTCCCTGGTAGTCTCCTCTCTTATTCGTTCCATGACCAACTGTTCTATGGCACAGTCATTTAGGGTATCTAAACACTTTACTTCTTTCCAAAAATGAAACAAATGAACACAAGTAGAACATCCAGTTTATAAACTTCTACAGATTTTAAAATTTTAAAAATTCTAAAATGTAAAATTTTATGGCTTTATTTTTTAAAAAAACACACACACACACACACACAAACAGATTTTAAAATTTGATACATTTACTTCTTTATCTTGACTGGAACACTCATTTACCATGCTCTAGCTTCATCTGTCTGCCTGGGAAATAGTCAATGTTATCTTTAATGCAAGAAGCCCAAGGTTGGCTGACGCTCGCTACCATCAATGATGGAGGCTAGTACATTTCTCCCACTGTGAGTGAGGGGCAAACAGCCCATTAAGTGTGTACAGATTTCTGAGGAAAGTTTGACACTCAGAACCTCTCTTTGGGCCAAACTGACTGATGCTACGAGCCAGGCCATTGGAGCTGTTTCTCACTGCTCTTATTTGATTTGCTGATCTGATAAGAGTACACGGTTCTCAGCGACGGGAGGAATGCATAATTTATTATCTGAATGTATTATCTTGCTATTTCTTGCTTTATTATCCAATTTTAGCTAAATAAACTTCTTTCCTTCACCCAGTGGTGTGTTCATTGCCTCTGACTATCCAAAAAGAACCATTGCTATTGACGAAACAATTGGCAAACGGGCCACTGGGTAGCGCGTTCCCTAAGATTGCACCGACCACACACACATGACTTCTGTCCAGCAGGCAGGTCATCAGACATGTGACACCTTGTGCAAATATACTGGCTTTCTACCTTTTTGTTTAGCGAGTTTGTTCACTTAGAAAGCTGGGGTTTTGGAAGATCAAAAAAGGAGGAGGGTTGATTGTCCGGCCGTTCTTGCCCTTTTGGTCAACTTATAGAGGCGCTTAACTTGCCTGTCTGCTTAAGCGTTTACTGTGATGATTTGTTACTGAGGCTGAGATCCCTTGTCATCTGGAGCTGTCCTCATGCTTGCAGAGTGTAAAATTCTTCATTACTCAAAGAAACAAAAGGATGTGAATCAAGAAGAGAGGAGAGTTTGGGGAGTATATTTCATGAGGTTTAAAAGAACTTCAAAAATGCCTTAATTACACAAAATTATTATACAAAGCTGTACTTGTACAAATTAGTTCCGAGGAGATAATGTTTCAAACTATGGTTCACACAAAACTAATGTAAACTTGTTTGTGAACAAGATCTTAGGGATGTTTTGTCTGAAAACATGTAGTGAGTCAATGAAGAGCTGCCTTTTTTTTTTTTTTTTAATAAAAAGAGAGGATTTCCTCAAGCTTCAACATGCTTTCCAATTCAGTTTGACTTCACTCTAATGGTTTCATTTTCCCCATGCAATGTTTCCTGCCCAAACAAAAAATAAACTGCCATATACGTAATTTATGGCAGATAAATTTCTTCTCTGAAAATATCTTTCTTTAATTTTGACCACAAACCTAAGGAGTTTCAGTGCTTCTTTCCAAGGCTCTTCATGTTATCGTTGAACTCTCCCATTTTTTTCCAGGGGCATCATTTAGTGAGGGAAGTGAGGACCCCCACCCCCCAATCTTCATTTCATAGCGTATGTGATTATTCCTCAGAAGCATCTATATCTGAAACCATCTCACTTGTTTGACACACCTAGTAGCTATTGTTTTGAATGATGGGAATGAGCCTATAGTATGCTGGGTTTGCATGCCAGAGACATAACAATTGACACTTTTTAAGTTTAAAACCCTTCGTGATGGATCGGTCCTACTCTATCCTCAGTGGGCTTAGGGTAGTGTACATTAGGGGTGTGCATGGACCCCCCGCTCCGCCCTGCGGGCCGATCCGAAAATTTCGGATTGGCCCACTCCGCGCCGCTCTGCCCATGGTCCGCTCCTCTTCACTGCGGAGCTCTGGCTCTGAATCGGAGCTCTGTAGTGGAGGGGAGTGGTGCCAGGTAAGCCCCCCCTCCCTCCTCTCCCTTACCTGCAGAGACCAAGGGGGAGGGGGGCCTTACCTGCATCCGTCCGCGGTCCCTCGGCTTCTTCAATTGAGCCCGCGGCTCAACAAGGAAGTCTGGGCCGCAAGTGCGGCCTAGACTTCCTGGTTGAGCCGCGGGCTCAATTGAAGAGGCCGAGGGACCGCGGACGGACGCAGGTAAGGGAGAGCGGTTTATCTGGCCTTCCCGCTGCCACCGCTCGTGCGGCAATGGCGGGAGAGCCAGGTAAGTGACCAAGGGGGAGGGGGCCTTACCTGCGTCCGTCCGCGGTCCCTCGGCTTCTTCAATTGAGCCCGTGGCTCAACCAGGAAGTCTGGGCCGCAAGTGCGGCCTAGACTTCCTGGTTGAGCTGCGGGCTCAATTGAAGAAGCCGAGGGACCGCGAACGGACACAGGTAAGGGAGAGGAGGGAGGGGGGTTTACCGGGCCCTACTGCTGTCACCGCATGGGCGACAGTGACAGCGGCAGGGCCCAGTAAACCCCACTTACCTTTCTGGCGGAGCTCCAGATCAAGGCGAAGGATCCACCTTCACCTCAATCCTCTTCGCCACGCTCCGCCGGCCCCCCAATCCTCTTCGCTTCCGCCTTAAGGGTAGGCGAAGCCCCCCGTTCCGTCCCTGCTTCTCCGGTTCGAGGAGAAGCGGAGCACATCCCTAGTGTACATGGTGTAGCCCTGATTTGATTGTCACATCAAGCCTATAAGTTAGTGATGTTGGCATGTGTCCTACATGCACAAAAAACAGGTGTTGACCTTAACCACAAATAGTATACTAGACAACCAAGGAGGTTAAGATGATAGATTTCAACAAAACGTTATCGTAAAATAGAATGAAGTGTACAATCAAGAGTATAGGGCACTTACAATATACAGTACATACACATAAAAAATACAGTGGCTTCACAGAGCACAGTTATCATTTGAAAGGCTGTCCAAGTAGGGATGGGTGAGAAATTAATTTCAGTTCAGTTTTTACCAGAATTTATCCAATTTGTACTTTCTGGGACTGAACACAATGTGCAGTCTGAATTCTCTGTGCATATCCAAACATGTGAAGCGATCCATCCAAAAAATGTGTACTTTTGAGAAATGCACATGACAAAATGGATACATTTGAAAAATGCACACAAACACGTTTTAGCCAATGGGAGAAACAACCATACATTTCAAAAATGCCCCCAATTGATGCGTTCATTTGGAAATATGCAGATGGATATTTGCACAGATTTTCATGTAAAAAAAACCCCCAACAAGGCTCACAACCTGATGCGGACACGAGGTGGAACAAGCTATGAGAGGGAATTCAGAGAACTTTGAGGCGCTCAAGATTTTCTGAGCTGCAAATCCCTAAGTCCAAGTCTGTTTAAAGAGAAAGAACCCTAAGAAGAGAGAGCAGCAGAGGCCTAGAAGTCACCCATCGAGCACATGGGCAGCAGACTGAGCAGGCACACAGCTCACCTCATCACAATGGTTTTTAAAAATCATTATGGGTATTTGCTGTTTTTATTACATTAGGTTTACATGAATAGTTTGATTCACTTTTGTACACTGCCCTGGAATCCTTTCGATGAAGGGTGGCAAATAAATACAGTGGCAATCTTGAAATTGAAGACCTAGCTCATTATCTACTTGAATGTTTATATTCAAAATGTAGAGAATACTACCTATCTATGTTTTTATTACGCATGAGAAATTGGACAGTGAAGGATAAATGGTCCTTTCTCCTACGTGGTTCTAGTTATTATGTGACCCAGAGGGTTGCCCCTTTTTGCTCTTAAAGCAGCCAGTATAAGGAAAAAAGAACTAGAAAATTGGCCTAATAAATAGATTTTATTAATGGTTGTTACACACAAGGGGTTTTATTAATTGTTAGTCATAAATAATACATTATATAAGAATTGTACATTGTTTTACAATTTTAAATCGTAAATTTTAATTAATGCCTGTCTGTTTTTAATGATGATGTGATTTTTGATTTTTGAAATGGTTGGAAAACTTATTCAATAAAGCTTCATTCATTCATTCATTCATTCATTCAGTATTGTAAATAGCAATTTGTTTTGAAGCATGACATAACCCATTCTCCATCTTGTGGGGATGTCCTATCTCAAGTTACAATCAATTGAGGGGGAGGTAGTATGACAAGGTTGGGTTGAATCCTACTGTGTTTTTTTACTGATGGAGGCAGTTCCATCAGTGGCACTGGGACAGGAGCCATTCCCCTCTGCCCCACAGTCCCCCATACACCTCAAAATCCTGAGGGCTGGGAAACCCTCCAGAGCAGATTTTCCAGTGGTGTGAAGCAGGGGGGAGCAGAGAAGAAGAAAGTCCTACCATGAGAACAGATTTCTGCTAGCACGACATTGGATTTAAGCCAATAACATGAAAAGGACATCAAATACTATGCAGTGCATTTTTGATATGCAACTTGAAAGATGCAATTTGTGACCAATATAAGTAGAAATGAAACACTGAATCACAGAGTCATTGTACATCCTATAAACAGATGGAGTTCTGCTGTTGATATTTCAACAATGAATGGTTTGGTCTGCTTGTTGTTTGTTTCAGCTGAATCCTTAAATTGTATTTATTACATGTTAATTAAAAGACCATTGATTACTTGATACCATTTATTGAATGTAGAGAAGTGTGTAGCCAATCTATTTCTATTACACTGTTCTTACACCTCAATAATTATAGTGTTTAATTAGCAGCACAGTGGCTTGCCCTTTAAAACTAAATGTAGCCTTTACTGTGTGATCTGCGTGATTAAAGTGTTAACCAAATAAGAATACCTGTAATATAATTATTTTGGACTAATACTAGCAGTCATGGTTCAGTACACACATGATGTATGTACTATGTGTGTGTGTGTGTGTGCGTGTGTGTGTATGAAGCCAAACTTTTCAAAATGAGCCAAAAGGGTAGCTATATAGGCAGCATTATTCCCAAAGTGAGAAAGTATCATTTTCCTGAAACTCCCCCGAAGACTTGCAGATAGTGTATAATTTGGTTCATTAACATTTTGTGCCAAAATCAACTTGCCCATTCTTTTCTCAAGGAAAGGGGATTGTATTTTGTAAGTAAACAGGTTTCTTAATAAATTCCAGTTATTCCAATTATTTTTCCAGTAACTTCAAGAAACGTCATCAGATCTAATGGGATTTCATAGCCAATAATATATTGTTTGTAATAGTAGTCCAAAAACATATTGACATTTCCATCAAAGATGCGTAGAATCACCATCTATTTGATTATTTCTCCAACAATGTATGATAATATTTTCTGTACAGTCTTTTAATCTTTTACAGTGTGAGATATCGACATTTTCCCCCTTCTGAGTTGGTATCAAAGCAATAAAAGGACTGCCTTCACCCATATTAGTCTGCCCACACTTTAAGATCAGAAAAAGAGGCCCTTCTCATTTGCCCACCTGTGAAGGAAATTAGGTGGGTGTCCACAAGGGAGAGAGCTTTCTCCGTGGTGGCCCCAAACCTCTGGAACAAACTTTCATTGGAGGTCTGCCATGCATCTTCCTTGCAGGCTTTTAAGAAGGCCTTAAAAACATTTTATTTTACCATGGCCTTCACATGATGAGTATTGTTATTGCTGTTATTGTTATTATTGCTGCTATTGTTGTTCCTGCTGGTTTTATTGTTCAATTGCTGTTTAATTGCTTTTAATAATAATAATAATAATAATAATTCTTACCCATCTCTCCCTTTAATATTTTTATTATTTTATTGCTTTTAATATTTTATGTATTTTATTGTTGTAAGACACCTTGCGAGGGTTTCTGTCCTGAAAGGTGACCAAGAAATGTTTTAAATAAAATAAAAAAGAATAGATAAAATAAAACCAGGGGCCATCTTACATATATTACTAATGAAAAGGTTCCCCACCCCTGATGCAGAGTCAAACTAAAGTAAGTAGGCCTGGAAGCCAGTAATTGCAGATTCAGTGTTCTCCACTGCCTCTCCCTCTCTAAAGGCAAATTGCAGCAGTTTAGCTTCCAAACTGACATCAAGGGCAGCCCCATATAGCATGTATTGCCATAGTCTTACCAATAGGTTACCAGTGCATTGACACAACAAGATCGGTAGTTGTGAAATCATTCTCAGCTGGCTTCTTGCTGTCCTATATGTGCTGTCCCCTCTTCCACTGCTCTCCCTAGCCCCCTGCTACTCTCTTTCGCTGCCCCCCACCACTAGCTCAACAGACAGAAATAACACAAGTCCCCTTTTCTCCCCCACTTCCCCCCCCCTTGTTAGCTGGGCACACTGCAAAGGAAAGCGTCAGTCTACAGTGAAATCCTCATTTCCTCAGAATGTCTCTGAGGCCTTAGCTAGACCTAAGGTTTTATTTATTTATTAATTTATTTATTACATTTATATACTGCCCCATAGCTGAAGCTCTCTGGGCAGTTTACAAAAGTTAAAAACAGTAAGTATACAAAATTTAAAAACATAAAAACAACAGTATAAAAACAACATTATCCATTTAAAAACAACAGTTCTGGGGGTCCGTTGAAAATCAAACTTAGGGCCTTGCTAGACCAGGGTTTAGCCCGGTATGAGCCGTGGCCCGGCCCCTGTGCATCCATATGACGCACAGGGGATCCCGGGCTCAGGCAGGGGTAACCGTCCTTTGGCCTGGGATAACTGGCACTGCTTCTGGCCCAGTATTTCCTGTGGTCTCAGGCTGAGCCCGAGACTGTGGGCGTGTAGGCCATTCTGCCGCTTTCCCCGGCTATTGCATTTACTCACGAGTAGCTGGGAAAAGTGGTGGAGGAGCGCTGTGGCCATCAGGGCAGGGTGGGGAGATGGGGGGGCAACGGAGCCAGGGGGGATGGGGATCGGGCATCGCAGGTGGGGGGCATCAGACATGGCGGGCGGGTGGGCGATTGGACATGGTAGGCGGGCGGGCATCAGACATCGCGGGCAGGCGGGTGGGATCACAGGCAGAGGAAGGAGAATGGGGCCGGGGGGAGAGATCGCTGACGGGGTGGGTGGGTGAAGGATATATATATGTATTTAAAAAAACACTCTACTTACCATTCCTGGCTCCTGCGCTGCCGCAGCTGCTTTAAAAGTTAAAAAAAAAAAAAAAGGCAGCCGCAACGGCTCTCCTCCACAAGATATAGTTTAAGTTTTTGTGAACCACCCAGGGAGCTTTGGCTATTGGGCGGTATAAAAATGTGATAAATAAATAAATAAATAAATAAATGAAATATCCAAGGTATCCTGCAATGGACTGCCCTGGCAATATTTACAAGAGAGGGAGAGACCGTGTGTGTGCTGTACCTGTGTTTCTGTCAGCGTCAAAGATACAAGTGTGGCCCCATCAAAGCATATGACAAACGCGTCTTAAAATGGTTTCCCACCCCTGCAAGTCATATAGAACAGGATTTTGATTTTACATTTGCCCATGTAAATCACGGAGGGTCTTGAATATGTCAAGCTTCAATTCATGAGAAGTGCACAGAGTACCACTCCACACATAGAGAGCGAGGCAGGTCAGGCTGGCAAAAAAATAAATACATGCAGAGTTAATTGAAAGCATCCTCATAATAACAACGTTGTGTTGTCGCTGAACTGAGAGGGTGTCAACAGTCATGAAAGCCAACGATTCCTCCTTTAAATGCTGCAATTAGTGGTGAAACAAGAACATACCTTCATCACGGCTTTGCCCCCTCTTATCTTGCTCAGCATCTGTGCTGGAACGCTGCTTGGAACAGATAGGCTCTTTTGTCATCAAGATGACAGCGCTAATCTGGACATCAGGTAGCTTTGTGTAGGCACTCCAGATAAGACTTTGAAAGTGGAGCCTGCCCTGTGTCATACAAGGATGGCTTCCTGTATGTGTGTATCTTTGGGTTTGTGTCAGTGGATATAGGGCAGAGGTGGGAGACATGTGACCCATCAGCTGCATGACGACCTGTAGGCTTGTTTTGAGGCCTCCATTCATCCTGGTGCTGAAGCGCCAAAATTCAGTGGTGAAGCGGCAGGGCAAATCTGGTGGATGAGAAGCACAGACCGAGGCCGTCCCAGCAGGGACTTCCCCTCCTCGGCGATGCTACTCCTCAACACTCGATCGAAGCATCAGCAACAAGAAGAGGTGAGCGCCTCTTAGAGGATGCGGGCACTTGTGGCCACAAAAGGTATGCTGGGAGGTGTTGTACTGGAATGTAGAATGGCTGATTTTAAATAAAGCATTGGTTAGCAAACCAGATCACTATGTTCTAACCAGTTCGCTATCTCTCAATCCCAAATCAAGTTCCCACTTTCCTGACCTCTCACTGTCTTACTTCTCCTTCTCTCTGACTTTCTCCAACTGCCACTCACCCCACCCACCATTCCATTCTAGCCTCAGCTGTCAGTCATTCCTCCATTCACTCTTCTGTTTCAATGGTGTAGTCAAGCTTGTATGTAAAAATCATAAACTTTCTTCAGTAATTCCTGCATCTGCCTTGGAATGTTGTGGTTTAGTTACGACGGAGGGGGGGGATGCAGCATAAAGAAATCTCAAGTTAAAAGGTTTTGGAAAAAATATAATATTCACGTGGCACTGAAAAGCCATTTTTGCAGTCGCTAAGAAGGCCCACTCTCCAGCTGTCTCCCACCACACCTTAGATAGTGTTCAAAGAGTAACACATCAATCAATCAATCAATCAATCCATCCATCCTTTATTTACAGTCAATAGACCAGAAAAAGAAAGGTACAGTCATTCCAAGCAAAAGGTCAATAAGATAACCTAAGCATATAAAACATATCATTAGTAATACATTTTAATACATAAAAATCGAGGGTAAAAGGGAGTAAGATCAGAGCAAGGATGGGGCATGTGCTAACATTAGATCTTGAACAGAACATAGGAGGAAAATTCATGCAATCATATGTGGTCTGATGAGAATGGCCAGATTCAGAAACTTGGCAACCTGTATAGTGATTGGTTTATTTTGGCCCTGGAGGAGGCTAACCATCACATTAGTCAGGGATTTAGACTTATGCCTACAACTCCCAGCATGCCTTGGGTGGGAGGGAAGACTTATTGGGCTTCGGTGGCCATCATCTGGTAGTGGTTCACCCTCCTGGGCTGAAGGGAAAGGTCTTGGGGCTGGATACCTCAGTCACTAAGCACCATTGGGAGCAGGAGGGAAGGAGGGTGCAGCTCTAGGCACCGATTGCCTGTAGGTAGTGTGGACTAGCTTGGCCAGACTTCACTTCCTGTGAGTCTCAGTGGCAGGACTACCATTGGGAAAGTTGGGTACTGCGGTGAAACGCATGCTGGGAGTTGTAGTTTTTGTTTTCTGTGGGGACAAGGGAAATCATGGCAGCAGCTTCAAGGCAGTCCTGGCCATGCATTGGGGGAGAGAGAAAGAGAAAATAAAAATAAATAAATAAATTTGTTTTAAAGTTACTTCACAGGCCTACCATCAACCTACCTTGCAAGGCTGTTGTGAGGGTAAGAGAGGATAAAAAGAAATATAATTCGATTAAAGGTTAACTCACAGGTCTAGCATCGTCCTACTACTTTAAGATGATTACCTCACAGACATATATCTTAGGGGGGGGGGCTGAGCAATGCCGGGTATATCAGCTAGTTCTTAATAAACTGACTCCATAATTAACGAATGACCAAATTTTACAGATTTTTCTTGGTTTCTGTGGTTCTTCATGGCTCACAAAGCATTACTCAACACAAGGGAGAGAGACCTTATCGAAATAACTTGAAAATGAAATTTGGTTGCTGCTTGACACTGGGAACATCTATCAAATTACATAAAGCCAAAATGTTCCACAGGAAAACATCACTATTGCCAGGATGACATTACATTTGCGCGTATGAAATTTGTGCGATTGCCATTCATGATCATCTCTGAAGCTAAATGCAAACCTGTCAGCCAGCTTTTAAGATGATTGTGCTTGGCAGTGACATGGCACGAGAGTTTCTATTAGTTAATTGCTTCTTCAAAGCCAGCAGAAAAAAAAGGGGGGCAATGGTTTGATTGGTTCAAGGACAGAGGTCTTTTATATAAACACTTCTTCTGCAGTCCAATCAGTTTTAAGATAAGTTTAAAAGTCAAAATGGGAAGATGGAGATGCGGGGATTGTAAATCCCATGTAGTGCTATTGTTTTACAAGACAGAGAGAAAGAATGAGGATTCTTATGTAACACCGGATCAATTCATATTTGATGGTGGCCTCGACACCTCTTTAACTGGACAGGCCATTGGGGTGAACTTGTGCCTATACTTTGGTTTCAGTGTCCATGGAGATTTCTCCAATATTGGTGGCACTACTATGTATATTGCAGAAATCTCTGCAGGTGCATGCACACTATATCATACACTGTACACATGGAAGCCCTGGTTCACACCAAAGGTTATATCTATTTATTTAGGATTTTAATACACGTTTGGGCTGGATCCAGGATCTGTCTTCCATTGATGGAATGGTTCCAGACATGGAAATAGAAAATGAGACAGTGTGTTCTTCAGGGTGCACAAGGGGGATGGCGTAGGCAGCTGTGTGATCTGAACACATGACCCTGGTGCCCCTCTTCATGTTGTAGCTCACCCTGGAATGGGCCCCTAACTAGGAATGTCAGAGAAGTCCACAAGGGAATCAACTGAGTTTGGATTTCTACGAATTCATCCTGCAGATGCCACAGCAGACCAGGTTTTCCCAAGTTGCAGAAATTCCATGGCCTTGTGGACTATTTTTTTTTCTTTCCAGAATTTTATGTAAATTTAGTCATAGAAAAGTATGATATACAACTGAAAATGTGCATGTTCCCCATAGGTTAAAGCATGAAATTGCACATTTTGGGGGGATTTGCACATTTCTGCAAATGTGAATGTGCACTAATGTAAATGTGTACAAATTCAGGAAATTGAATTAAAAATCCGATTCTATCAACGAGTGGATGATGGAACGAATGGTGTTCTGTGAAACGCAGATGCTACAGATGTTACAAAATCTGTACATCCCTATCCTGAACTGGAGAGTAGGGATGGCCATGCCTTTCTCCCCCAACAGAGAATCAACTATGATATCACTGAGGTCAGGGGCTAGCACAAGACCTGGCACCGACTGAGCAGATGGGGGCAGGATGGGACATGGCTCAGTGGTAGAGCCCCTGTTCGACATGTGGAACATCCCAGGTTTGATCCCCAGCATCTCCAAGTAGAGCTAGGAGAGAATGCTGGCTGATCCTTGGAAGCCACTGCCAGTCAGTGTAGACAATATTGAGCTCAATGGATCTAGAGATGTCATGGAAATCCAGGGGTGGCCTTGACCTTTTCCAAGGGATGGTTGTGCCCCCTAGACCTTTTCCAAGTTGGTTAAGGCAAGCTTGGGGCATCCTGCTCCCCTGTGAACTACGATTTGTGGGAAATTGCTGGTTAGCTTTTTATGGTTTTATTTATTTTATTTATTTATTTATTTATCATACTTATACCCCGCTCCTCAGCCAAAAAAGGCTCTCGGAGCGGCTTACACTTAGCAAAAAAAACAGTCCCTGCCCTCAGGCTTACAATCTAATAAAGACATGACACACAAGGAAAAGGAGTCAAAGAGGGAGGGAAGGAGGGAGGAGAGAGAAAGAAAGAGAGAGAGAGAGAGAGAGAGAGAGAGAGAGAGAGAGAGAGAGAGAGAGAGAGAGAGAGAGAGTCCAGCAGGAGCAGGCCCCGATGTTACTTCTGCCTGCTCCTGTCCCCTCGGTCCTTCTTCTTCCCCACAGGGCCAAGATGGCAGTTTGCCCTGTGGGGGGGGGGAAGAGTCCAGCAGGAGCAGGCCCCGATGTTACTTCTGCCTGCTCCTGTCCCCTCAGTCCTTCTTCTTCCCCACAGGGCCAAGATGGCAGTTTGCCCTGTGGGGGGGGGGGGAAGAGTCCAGCAGGAGCAGGCCCCGATGTTACTTCTGCCTGCTCCTGTCCCCTCGGTCCTTCTTCTTCCCCACAGGGCCAAGATGGCAGTTTGCCCTGTGGGGGGGGGGGGAAGAGTCCAGCAGGAGCTGTAAATAGCACCATTCATGCAATATTGCAGGCCTAAATGGTTTAATTCAACCATTTATGCCTGCAATGTTTCATAAATAGTGTCCCTTGGAGACTTGGCCAGTCCTTGCCCACCCACCAACATGCCCCTGGCATGGCCATTCCCCCTCCCCAATGAATTTGGAGTTCTGAGCTTGTAGAGTGAGCCACTGAGGAAACGTCAGCATCAGCTGGGAGGAGGCAGGAAGGGGGCTCCAATATCAGGGGGGAAAACATCTCTGAGGTTAGAGCTCTGTCTGGAGAGTTTTTCTGAGCAATGCTATGGCCTCTGGGATGCTCTCTAAGGGCCATAGGGTTGTTCTCTGAGTGTTCTTAGATCATAGCTAGATGGGGTGATATCCTGGGGATCACCCCAGGATCGTCCCTGTGCATCCACATGATGTACAGAGGATCCCGGAAGCAGGCAGGGATGATCCCTCCTTTTCCCTGGGATATGGCCCTGCAGTTGTAGCCCACTTTTTCTGTAATCTTGGGATGATCCTGAGACCGCGGAACATGTGGACAGGTGTAGTGGTTTGTCCCAGCTCCTCATGGTTACTCGTGAGGAGCTGGGAACGGCGCATGGGGTGCAGAGCTCCTCATGAGCTCTGCGTCGAGTGGGGGTGGGATGGGGGGAGCAGGGCAAACTGTTTTAAATTTAAAAACTTACAATTTGCGTACGAGTGCTCCTGTCCTCTTCTCCTTTAAGAAAACAAACAAACAAAATGGCGGGTGTGACGTCTTGTTCCTCCGAGGTCATTGCGCGCTGCGTTTAAACAGAGGGGGAGATCTCATGATAACAATATTGTGAGATCCTCTTCCCTCCATCATGCTAGACCAGTAGGTCTAGCTGAGGCCTCAGCGTCATTGCAAGGGAGGAAAATGGAGACAAAATCAGAATTCGTTGACTTCTCTTACCATTGGCTTTGGCTCCACTGACTACCGGCCACCCTGCCCTTTGCCCTAACCATCCCAATGGGTACCAGCTGCTACTGCGAGCAAGCCCATTAGGCATGAGTTTAGACATGCATTACGCTTCCATGACTCCAATTCTCTGCTCATGGAAGTGCTGAGAATCGGGTGTGTTTCAGCATCAGGAGCTGCCCCACAGACGCATTCACCCAAAATGGGGGAAGGTGTGACAGACAAGATCAGCCCCCAAATTGTTAAAAAAATAATGATGGTGAAGATAGGGCTATCATTGTTCTTTTTTCAAAAATACAAATAAAAGTAGAAATGATATCTTGATGTAAAAAAAGAAGGAAAGAAGGAATCCAGTTTAGTTCTTTCTGGAATCTTATTAGACAAGAAAACAGATCCATGTATTGTTTGGTTTTAGAGAGCTTGCAATAGCAAATAAGCTGGCAGAGTGCCTCCTTGCCACTGCTTTTCTCTCTTCCCCAGGCTTTCTGATGTCTTTCCAGTTTGGATCTCCTGCTTAGATAAAACAGATGACTTTCTGGGCCTGCTTCTGCTAACAGCAGGCAGGAGCGCTGGTGACTGATTGGTTGAAACATGAGGATTAATGGGTATTTATATTTCATTAAATTTTATGCTCACTGGAGAATAATGTATCACTCGCAGATATTGAAACATATGTCAACCCTATCCACTTACATATAATTCAATTTGACTTAAATGCATTGATCAAATTTTATTAAAGTCCAATATATCTTCCAAAAAGGCCCGCTAACACAATATCGCTGCTTCGTATTCATCAGATAAAAGGAGGCAATTGGGTTGTAATTCTATTTATACCTTTTTTCGAGGAAAAGGGGAGATTATTGGGTGGTGAACAGACATTGCAAGGTGACTGCCAATGGCTGAAGGACTTAGGATAGGGATTATTAAGAGATTTCTCAACTTGCCCTTCCGTTTAGCTAGGATTATCCTTGTGGGAAGGAGGGGCTTGGAAAGGGGTAAGGACTACACAGGGTGGGGGAATCCAATGTATCTAATCTCAGAAGGAAATCAGAGAGAACAGAAGTATTACAAAAGGCAATTTTGTAAGGAGGGCTTTGACGGAGGACTAACCAATTCCTTCCAGTTCCATCACAGGAGACACAAGGGGGGGGATCTCTCTCAACGGATGTCAATCTGAAAAGAGTTTGCTCCCCAAAATTATCCTTTTGGCAAATGTTAGCATTACAGATGTTTCAGATGTTCACAGGAGATTTGCTGATACCCAATCATATTAATATTTTATATTTGACAGTGTTGGATAGCCGGGGTGGGAGAATATTTCATATCTGACACGACTGGTGGCTGATACACAATGGTGAATCAAAGCGATTTTCAAACTTTATTTATTTATTTGCAATATTTATATACTGCTCCATATCTAAAATAGCTTTCAGAGCAGTGAGAATAGGAATAAAACAGTAAAAAGATAATAAGACTAAAACAGCATCTTAAAATTGTTCAATTTAAAACAGAACAATACCAATACAAATGGTGGCTGGTCAATTGAGGAATGCTTCCTGGAAAAGAGCTGTTTTCAAGAGATGCCGGAAACAGCACAATCTTGGCACCTGCCTGACCTCCAGGGGCAGAGAGTCCCAAAGAAAAGGGGCCACCACACTTAAGGCTCTTGCCCTGGTGGACTCCAGTCAGACCATAGGTTCATGTGGAACCAGCAGGACCGTACCCTCTAATGGCCTCAGTAACTGCGCAAGTTGGTAAGGTGCTTTCTCAGGTACCCTGGTCCCAAATTGTTTAGGGCTTTGTACACTAGTAACTTTCTGTCTTCAGGTAACATTTTCCATATTGACTAGGCCGTCTGGGAACACTTTTGTAATGCAGCAGTTTCTGGGGCAGGTTTTAAAGTGTACACTCAGTTCATATGAAGCACCACTGAGCCTTATCATCATCACCCATTATAACCTGAGAGTACGCCCTGGAACACATCAAACATCCCCAGTTCTTGCATTGAAAGCTATAGTAGTGGCAGGTGAGCTGTCATTCAGTGAAGCTTGTCCACCATTGCTGGGCTTCTACAGAATTCAAGGTCTTTATAAGTCAATTAAAAATGAATGGTATATCACAGTGGATATACAGTTTTATATTATATTATATTATATTATATTATATTATATTATTATATTATATTATATTATAATGTAAGCCTATGTGGCAGGGTCTTGCTATTTACTGTTTTACTCTGTACAGCACCATGCACATTGATGGTGCTATATAAATAATAATAATAATAATAATAATAATAATAATAATAATAATGATAACTGACAAGTAATGGTATTTTACAAATGTTCCAGATCTGAAATAAAAACCTCAAGTTGCAAATACAAATTTTCAGCTTTTAATTCAGAATTTCTAATTCAAAATGACTGGAGTAAAATTAACAAAGCCAACAAGTTTTGAATATTTGTGAATATTTGTCTGACTTCTGCAATAGGATTGTGGGGGAGAGAGAAATTAGTTGAAGGTGGTTTAAAACAGAGGTTTGGTGCTTGTGGCATTTCACTTCTGCTAGGCAGGTTTTGCAGATTTTGTTCTTCTTTTGCAAACCTGTTTGACCAGGGGCAAGAGTGGGGCAGAAGAATATACCAGGCCGCACAATAGAAGGCCCATGGACCATTTCAACACCTTCACTATTTGTCCCTCCAGGGGAATCCTTTCCTACCTCTTTGTGGAAATGTCTTCGGCCCACAGAGGGCTATCAACAGTTAGGAATGGGTATGGGGTGGGGGGAATGCCTGCACTGGGGAAACTTATGAATCCTCAGATTTGGGGCTGATCCTGTTTCCAGAGTGGCATGGTTGCATTAGGAATCTACCATTCTTCATTTTTTAAAAAAAAAATAATTATGAGACTTTTCTCAGACCACTGTGTTGTTGCCATTTTCACTCCACATCTTTTTTCTTACAAGGTATTAATGCACACTAGCCTGTGAGTGCATTGATTAAATTGCATTGCAAAAAGGAATCTTGATGTAATCTTGCAATCACATCAGTATTCCTTCAAGTGCTGTTGTTTAATGAATGTACAAATGTGATCGTGAACATCAGTAACCTGAAAGCATTTCAGCGTATGAAAACGTACATTTCAGTTGGCCTGGTGCAAAAGACTTCCCACTGGATTGTGCCCACGGACTATGAGTACTTTGAAAGCCTGGCTCCTTGCAGAACTACCAGCACTGTTGTGACAGAATGTGCATGGTCTGATGTAGCTATTGCAGGCGTCTTTTGAACAGTGTCTATGAACAATAGCACATTTCCCCTTCCCTTCAAGCCTAGAGTACATTTTGAACCGTTTTAACAGGATTTAAGTTATATTTTCAGTAAGAAAGATGAGTGCTTAGTCCATAAATCTGGGCATACAGGCTCTATAATTTTTAATTTTTTAATTTTGAGCATGCTGGGGGGGAAAAGAAAGAAAGCGAAAGTAAGATCTGTCATTCAAGACATTTCTTCCTTTCTAGTGAAATTGATTAGACCAGAATGTGCAGGGCAGGCCCAGTCTATTTCACCATTCTATCAATTTGAATGGTATTTTAGGGGAAAGAATTCAAAAGTGGAATAGGGATTAACAGACTTCCCTTTCACAAATAAGGCCTCCTTCCCCAGCCCTGTGACATGTGTACAGTTATTTAGTCCACAACCCTGGATTAGGGCAGGTCCTGTGATACCAATAAGAGGACGTCACTCTCCTTTCTTACTAGACATGATCTTCTTCACACAGTCAGAAGGTAGCATAGAGAGGAAGAAGGTGCCATAGCTAACTTTTGCACCAGTGCTATATAGGTAACATTAGTTCCACTGAAGCCTGCCTTTGATATCCCAGTGTCTGAAATTCACTGCTAGGCTAAGCAAACTACTTTTACAATGCCACATCTCTGGCTGTTACAGGGACAAAGAATCTGGATATTTAGATCCGATGGTATCTAATAGGAAGCCATCAATCTTTTATTGTAAGAGAATACATAAATTATAAACAAATATGTCCTTTGGTCTAGTCGAACAGCATAATGATCAAAGACACACAATAGAAATGTATTTGCTTCTACAGTATGCTTTATTCCCTGAGCTACCAGTCTGCAGTGATGGACAGGCAACGAGCTGTCAGTTTTTGTTCCATCTGTCACACTACACGTACCTCCTGTTGTTTTAAGTAATCAATATGGGGGCTGAAATCACCTACCGCTACCTCTGTTACCTCCTATTTTGTCCACTCATAAATTATGAATCCCTGCACAACATCAAGTCTACAATTTCGATTGCATTTGCTAATCATTGATCAATAATTCAAAAGCCTCTTCTTCTTCAAGGGTCCCTGGTTTCCTCGAACATATGGCATAAGGCTGACAATGTTCACGAGACTATTCCCTTACACAGAAAGCACTGTGGTGTGTGTGTGTGTGTTTTTTTAAAAAAACAAAAGTTGTTTAAAGTTTCTTTCTCTTTTCTTTTGCCTCAGTCCCTTTTCTTTTTATGAATCAGACTTTGTACTTTTCCTCCTTCACTGGTGCTTTCTATATTTAATGAATACACAAGCAGAGCACCTACAGAGCGACGTACCGGTGAATGAACGTAACTTACAATTGTACAGTGTGGACAGACGTGGCACTTAGCAAAACTGTATTCCTGCTTTTTCATCAGCTGAAATATTGTGTCGTTCATTTAGTACGTATCTTCTCTGTCTCCTCCTCCATTGTCTTCTTCTTACTTGATTCTATTTCCCTTTATGTGTTCATGTGGACATGAAAGCAAAGATTTTTTTTTTGGTTTTGGACTTTTGGTGTGTGTGTTTCATGTTCATGCATTTGACAATTCGACTGTCTGTGTGTATATATTCCTTCATATAATGTAACAGCTAATGCACCGAATTTAGTAAATATCTAACACTCACATGTGAATGGTCACCCACATAGGCATACTTTTCAGACATATGCCAGTGAAGCTCGCCATCACATTTAGGTGACTTGTCAAGATTCACCAGTGTCTAACCAGTGTTTTTGGACATCTGGGATTGCCAGCATTCTCATGTGAATGTCATTTTAAAAAACAAAAAACTTCAGGTATTCAGTTTGGCTAGACAGACAGACAGTCATAGAATCATAGAATCATAGAATAGCAGAGTTGGAAGGGGCCTACAAGGCCATCGAGTCTAACCCCCTGCTCAATGCAGGAATCCACCCTGAAGCATCCCTGACAGATGGTTGTCCAGCTGCCTCTTGAAGGCTTCTAGTGTGGGAGAGCCCACAACCTCCCTAGGTAACTGATTCCATTGTCGTACTGCTCTAACAGTCAGGAAGTTTTTCCGGATGTCCAGCTGGAATCTGGCTTCCTTTAACTTGAGCCCGTTATTCCATGTCCTGATCATACGCAAATGACACCTGCTGAAATTCCCTTTTCTATGCAACTGTTAAAGATACAGGATCCCTGTCCTCCTTTTCATATGGTCACCTTATATTAGTACACCAGTTCTGGCCACCACCTTTTCTTAGATGTTCATCTACTTGAGCAGGGGTAGGCAACTCCTTTAGTTCTGGGGTCCATGTTTGCAGGCTAGTGATTCTGATTTCGCTGGGGCTGTGAATCCTGTCCGGGTTTTAGTCAGAACCAGCCAGAACTCCAAAGGAACTATCCAAAGGTGCTGTACCCAGTGTGGGATGGGGTTCAGCATCTTGGGTAGCTCATTTAGAGGCCTGTCTGCCATCAGTATGGATCATAGAATCATAGAATAGCAGAGTTGGAAGGGGCCTACAAGGCCATCGAGTCCAACCCCCTGCTCAATGCAGGAATCCACCCTAAAGCATCCCTGACAGATGGTTGTCCAGCTGCCTCTTGAAGGCTTCTAGTGTGGGAGAGCCCACAACCTCCGTAGGTAACTGATTCCATTGTCGTACTGCTCTAACAGTCAGGAAGTTTTTCCTGATGTCCGGCTGGAATCTGGCTTCCTTTCACTTGAGCCCGTTATTCCGTCTCCTGCACTCTGGGAGGATCAAGAAGAGATCCTGGCCCTCCTCTGTGTGACAACCTTTTAAGTCTTTGAAGAGTGCTATCATGTCTCCCCTCCATCTTCTCTTCTCCAGGCTAAACAGGCCCAGTTCTTTCAGTCTCTCTTCATAGGGCTTTGTTTCCAGACCCCTGATCATCCTGGTTGCCCTCCTCTGAACACGCTCCAGCTTGTCTGCATCCTTCTCTCTCTCTCTCTCTCTCTCTCTCTCTCTCTCTCTCTCACACACACACACACACACACACACACACACACACATATATATTTCTGGACTTTCGAGCAGAATGAATTGGGACACATTACAAAAGCAGCCCAACTAACAGGAGGCTGTGGTGCTTCTTTGTCCAATATGGTTTTATTAGCTATTATACTGCTATAGTATGATCATGAATAATAAATGCCGTCATACAGAAGAGTTCTGATTTCATCTCCACCGAGTCCTCTTAAACAGCCCGGTTGTGCAAATGTTAATATATTAGCATACCTCTGCGCACTGTGTCGGCTCATTGATTAAAGTGTACGGCTCAAGTTAAGTAAAAATTCTAGGATGGAAAGTTTTCACTGAGCACTTTTGATTCGTTCTGAGAGATTAGTCAAGCCTATTGTCATTGTTACCATCATCAGTGTCATCGTCGTCGTCATCATCAGTAAAGTCTATCAAAATTTATTTATTTATTTTATTTATTATTACATTTTTCTACTTCCCAATAGCCGAAGCTCTCTGGGCGGTTCACAAAAATTAAAACCATAATAAAACAACCAACAGGTTAAAAGCACAAATACAAAATACAGTATAAAAAGCACAACCAGGATAAAACCACGCAGCAAAATTGATATAAGATTAAAATACAGAGTTAGAACAGTAAAATTTAAATTTAAGTTAAAATTAAGTGTTAAAATATTGAGAGAATAAAAAGGTCTTCAGTTGGCAATGAAAAGAGTACAGTGCAGGTGCCAGGCGGACCTCTCTGGGGAGCTCATTCCACAACCGGGGTCCCACAGTGGAGAGAGCCCTCCTCCTAGCAGCTTGAATGCCCACTTATATCAGTGAACCAGAATTAAGCATGTGCTTTGCTTTTCCATTTAAAACAATGGAATGTATATGCCAGGGGTGCAGAACTTCAGGCCCAGGGTCCCATATCCAGCATATCTGGGGTCCCAATCCCACCCACCAGGATTCCCCAGACAAGCCTCGTACCTGCAACATGGGAATGAACATAGTGAACTGCCTTAAAGGATTGTTATAAGACTACAGCATGGTAAGATATTTGAAAGGCTTTGGGAAATGGAGAGCATTATCTAAATAATGTATTATATTAATTAACTTTTAAAATTCTTTTTTTTAATATACTTCAAAAGAGAATGCAGGCGTTCCAAAAACAAGGAAATTACATCTTAAATTTTGTTCAAACAATTAACTATATACTGATTTTTTGGAAAGACTTTAATTAATTAAAATTTTAATTTTTGTGAACCACCCAGAGAGCTCCTGCTAGTGGGCAGTATAGAAATGTAATAAATAAATAAATAAATAAATAAATAAATAAATAAATAAATAAATAAATTTCTATCAAATCTGCCAGTAGCGGGAGAGATTGCCATGTCCAGCACTGAAAAGAACATTTGTATTGGTTCTATCAGTAATGAAGTGGCTGACCAAGATGTTGGAAATGAACAAAGTGATGGTCAAAGTATGTAGAAGCAATGGACTTGTGACGGTCAGAGAAAAAATGAGTCTATGTATTACCTACTGGTCATATATCATGGTGTCAATTCTCCATGGTGTCAATTCTCATGGTGTTTGGTGGTGGAGTTTTCTGTTTTAGTAATTAGAATGGAAACGAACATTTCTTGGTGTAGAATCATCATCATCACCAATGAAAATTAAACAAACATTATTTTTATTTTCATGATATCAAGTCCTGTGCTTCCTGTAACGAGCCCAGTTAACAGTCTGGTTGCAGAATTCTAGACCAGCTGAAGTTTCTGAACACTTTTCAAAGGTAGCCTCATGCAGAGCCTGTTTCAGTAGGCCAACTAAGGATGTAACTTAGGCATGTTTGACTGTGGCCCGATCAAACATGTCTATATTTTTTATATTATTTCATTAATTGTTTTTAAGGATTTTATGTAAGCTGGCTTGAACATTAATTTAATGGAAAGCTGGGATATGCAGTTTGAAATAAATGAATTCATGCTAATGACAAAGTGAAGACTATCTGGGCAGAATCACTAGCGGATCACTAGCGGAGCCAACTGCTAGCACAAGGAGAAAAGGGATGATAAAAGATAATAGATGTGACCCACCAGCTTTTGGCTGAGATCCTAACCACTGCTGGTTTGGGCCCCACCCTCTGCCAACGTGCCCCCCTCCCCCATGAGGAAATTTAGTCCTTGACAGAAAAAAAGGTTCTTTCACCCTGCTAAGCTCCAAGAGCACAGAGTAACCACAAACAATATTAGTCTTTTTAATAGAGTTGTGTTGTTGGTTCTCATATGATGAAACCTCCAATATGGTACATTCATAATAGTGTCACCAAATTCTTAGCCTTCAATGGTAGTATGAGATTCTGTCTTCATGGTGTCAGTGTTCCACACCAAGTACTTCTTGGTCAAATTTAGAATAAATAGTAGCAAGTTTGTATAGAAAAAAAGATGAGATCGTGGAGGCAAAAGTGATGGTAATCGGATCAGACAATCACCAAGGCTAACAACAGCCACAACTGCATGGCTCCAAATGGAAATCAAGAGTGCCCTGTATCTTTTGGATGACAAAAGAAAAGAAAGAATGGTTTTCATAGGTGTGTCAATAAGATGTTTAATGCCTGATGGACAAGCAACTTGAAGCCATCCAACATGGCTCTCCATTCAATTGTACAAATTGATCAGTTGAAGACTGCTCCAAAGTTTTCAAAGAAAGCAAACAACTGGAATGTCTCAAGGTTAGAAAGAGTTCATACTCCATTTTCATTTATTTATTCATTCATTCATTCATTTTTCTTTCTTTTCAAATAAGACCTGGTCTGGAGTTGCTAGAATACAAATATGTCTGGAAGATCCTGATTTCAATCCTTATTTACTTCAGCAAATGTCACTAGGGCGCTGTTAGCACATTCAGCCTGTGTCCATGGCATGTAGGTGGAGTCTTCACAGTGTGTTTTGGGGAATACTGGGGCCTCCTTAGGCACCCTTCAATGAGCACACCCACCCAAAAAAAGAGTTTGCCCACAAGTACTGACTTCCCCTAAAATGTCTAGGGACATGCTGGATCATTCTGGAGTACACTCACTTGGGTTGATGGCAATGCCTGACAGGAGCACTTTCAAACATACCCATATCTGAGTGTAATCTCCCAGAATCCTTGAAAACATACATGGGCCTCCCATTCTAGGCAAATGCCCAACACACTGCAGTGCACCTTGGAAATATATACATCTGTCTTGTGGGGGAAGAGGATTAAAGTGCTTTATTTGAACGGTCATCTAGTCCAATTCCAGTTTAAAGATAAAGAACCCTAAGCACAGTTGCCCATCACCAGTTTGAACCTGGAGAGAAGCAACGGCTTCAGGAAGAGGTTTCAGGAAGAGGTTTCAGGAAGAGGTCTGACCAGAAATAACTTCAGCAAGTAGCTCTTGAAACAGAATCTTCCTAGAAGCCACTGGCAGAGTTGGGAAGCAGTGGAGAAAACGGTTGTGAGGGAACAGCTGGGGTGGCATTTAGGGAAATCTGATCTGAGGGGAAAGCTATTGAGAGTGTATTTAGCTGAGGAAGACTCTCTTGCCTGTTAGGAACAATAGCCAAGTCTATTTAAACTAAGTACATTTAAGCAATCCCATCCTGTTATTTGAAAAGTAACATTTTATTCCCTTGTGTAAATATTTCCCTTAATTTTGTTCATCTTATGAGCTTGTCTCTACTGATGGTGACAATCCTTTTCTGGCTTTCTAAAAAGGAACTGGAGTTGATTTTGGGGCAATACATTTGGGCATTTTGGGTTGGATCCTCTTCCTGTGGTTCCAGTTCCTGTGATTCATGGAAGGCACCTTGGTCCAGTGGAGGCTCCCTGCTGGAAGAAGCGGGTGAGGTGATAGTCTTCACCAATTCTGCATTCTGTCTGCATCTCCTTCCAACACTTCTCATGTTGCTCTAGAGGATCCCCCAGCAAATTGAGGCCGGCGGCTCCGATGTCAGTGGGGTAATGAATCTAAAAGAGCTATCCAAGGTGTGAACCTTAGAGTTCTGACCAGTTCTGACTGAAACCCAGAGCGAATTCACCACAGACATTGGAGCCACCAGCCTCCTCCTCCCACTTTCTCCAAAGTGAGTTGAACTTTGCAAAGTGCTATCGTTGATCCAACATGTGGTCTTATTTGAGAAAAACAATTGTAAGAACGTTTGCTCAGAAGTAAACCCTGGTGAGTTTAATGGATTTACTCCCAGTCTCTAGCATGTGCACTTTTGTTTGAAGCCTTGACCTTCATCTGGCTGGATCATGCCCAATATTTGTCTCACACTACAGGAGACATATTTCGTATTTGTACGTGGCACCTGGAGAACAGTTTTGAATATGCCTATCTCTTTTGCCAAAAGGGGAAATACCTGTTTCAGAGTATTACGTCTCTTTCATATCTTTCATGCTTGAAAATACTATCCTTAATGAGGCACTCATACGACATACCTCCAGGATAAATCCATGTCATAGATGTTACTTTTTAAATGTTTGCTTTATGCTAGGACTTTATGGGCTTTGGTCCATTGTTCACAACCAGAGGGGGGGGGGAATGAATGCCAAGATGTCATATAAAGGCTCCCATGCTATCTGAAAGGAAAAGGTTACATAAAACAATGTTACAAAATTGTGAAAAAAACCATGTAACTTAACGCCGGGCTTGTTAGATTGTTCAAATGAAGGAGCTTCTAACAGTTTAGTTAGGAATTAAGTTAATTGGGTTTGGTGTAAGGTTGGTGCACTTCCTGCTGGAAAGCTGCCCACATTTTCCTCCACAGAAGTACTGGCTGGTCCCCCATGTCACCCTGTTAGCCCAGACTTTAATTAGTTCTGGCATTCGCCTCATAATGATAAATGCTGAGATGATGAATGGAAATGCAAATGAGTGTGAAGTGGCTCAGCCATCAGAGCCGCATATCATTAATACTTTCCTACTGTTAAATCGATCAATGTCATCCCAAGATCCCTCTGTTCAGCGGGTGCAGATGGCCGCCCGCCAGAAAGCCTTCCATTATACCAGCAAGGCAAATTTTGTGGGTTTCTCCTCTCCATATGGTTTTTATTCTGCGTTTCATGATCTTTTTTGGCAGCTCAAATTCCAATATAGTTCCAGCTGAGATGCTAACTGTTATGGTCAATAAGGAAATTGCTAATTTAGAACAAAACAAACACCAATGAGAAATGGTCATAAATCGCAATTCCTCCTCTCCATACACTCACGTTCATTTTTTAAAGAAGCATGCACACATTTAAAAATATGACTTACCAAACAACAATAAAAGTATTTTATTCTATTTCTTGTTTCTGATATGTATGAGCTTGGTCTCACTGTCCAATCAATGAGACAAAGTACAGTGAATGATGTCTATGTATACACAGAGAGTGGCGGGGGGAGACTGGTATTAAAATGCAATGATTCAATGTCAAAAGGCAAGAAATAGATTGGCATTTATTGAGGATGGACTGCTATACCAGTCACACCATATAAATACTCGCCTGTCATTTATTTCTCCTGCTCATTGGAATTATAGCTCTTCGGTCAATAAGACGTGAGTTGGGGTTTATCCATCAGTAGATAGTTCAACCATCTGGGATGTCCATAGCATTTCCTCAAACAAATGAGCTTAGCAAATTGTGTGCCACCAAACTATTCACAGCCTAGCAGCACCTGTATATGGTGGCCCATAATGTATGTTTGCTGTCAACCTGAGTGTTTAAGCATCAAAATTCAAAGGTAGGGGTCTGCTGTTATCTTGGTCAGTCACAAGTTGTAGCTTAACTCCACCCATCAGCACCAACTGGAAGTCCTTCAGGACTGACGTTTATAGATATCCTGCTTCTACTTCCAGTCTTGGTCTGCTGCTTGTTGATTTTTGCTGCCTATCCTCCTGCTTGCATACCTGCACCCATCTCAGAACTGCCAGTTTCAACATACCTGAATTATGTTCGTTATTTCTGACATTGTTAGGATCTTTATAAATAACCTAATCAATTGGTAAGCCACCTCAATCTTGTCTGACTTTCTGGCTTTGACTTCTTACTTGGTTGGGCCACATTGCCAGCAAGAATCTTGCTCTATTTGCCACATGACATTAAACATTGCAATGGAGGAACAGATAAGCCCAGTAGAGGCTCTACTGAAGAAGATATCAGGAAATTGCCAGATTTACTAATAAGGCCAGAATATCTGCTGACACATTATGGTTTTAGAACTAGGATGTGTCCATATCCAGGATTCCAGATGGCACTTGAGGTGGTGGAGGAGGAGGAACCCACCACTCCAGCAGTTTCTGGGGCCAAGGAAAGTTTGCAAGCTTGATGGACACCCTGAAGCTGCGACTCCAGAGTCTTTCTTAGGAGGAGGAAACAAGGACATACTGCGGTCTAATGAAGGACAAGAGTATAAAACTACTCATTTACTGCATGGTTGTTGCTGGTGCAACATCTCCATGCACTCTAGCCTGGCTCTTTGGCTGGACAGCTCCTTTTTCATTTCATGACATGGATCTGCTCTTGTTCTTCTGGACAGCTCCCCAGTCTTGCTGGTACAATGAGGATTGTAGCCACAAAAGTCAGGGGTAGAGGAAATTGGACTTAAGGGGCCATATTTGTGGTTTTGTCAAGATGCAGTGTGATTGTGGCATTTAAATAGAAATACACTACACTAAAAATAAATGCATTTCTGTGCTCAGTCAACCGAAGTGGATAAAGTGAAATTCTACAACTTACATCAATTATGCAAATTCAATAAATGTGCATGATTTATCTTATTTGAATAATGTATTCTGCAGTTCTTACTATTTATACACCTATTTGGGTGCAAACCCCACTAGCCACTATAAATCTTATTCAGCTACCTCTGATTTCCAAAATGTTATCAGGCTTTGCTCACAAACTTTCAGGCATATATTTGCAGCCATAAGAGCTTGTGTTGTTTAATGAAAGCTGAGAACTTCAGGAATCTGAATTCTGTTCCAAATAGTACACAGCCCTTTTCTTGCACTGTGTAGAACAGGGGTGGATAGAAGTAGATCCAGGCCTACAGGTAGATCTCTCAATGACTTGCAGTAGAACATCAATGGGTTCAGTCTCACAATTGTTTAACAACAGCAATGACAAAAGGTTCCCCACTTGCAAATTAGGGTGCTGAGGTGGAAGAAAGCTGTAGGAGGGGCAACCACGAGTAGATTTTGTGAGCTCAGTTGAGTAGATGCTTAGAGGCACCCTTGTTCCTTAATTTTAAGAGTATTTTCCTCCCATAGGCTATTACTTTGCACCTTGTAGACCTCAGCGTTCTAGTAAAAATCCCTGCAAACCTGAAGTCTGCCCGCCCCTATGAAGAATCTCAACATGCACATATTTGAATGTAAGTGATATTCATAATGACTATGGGTACATGGACATAGAATTAGGATTAATCAATCAATCAATCATCAGTTTATTGTACTAGCCGAAGGCCATGACAAATACATCCATAGAAAAGCATACAACTATAAAAGTACACAAGTTTAAAATAACCAAGAGAGCCATACAGACAAGCTTAAATTTACTATGACTAAAGCTCTCATTTCGCTCAGCACTTTGAGTCTCCATGGCAGTTTATAGCATAAAGCACAAATAATTTGCAATGTCACCTTATGGCAGAGATGGATAACTTGTGGCCAATCAGATGTTTAGGCCTACAACTCCCATTGTACAACTCCCATCACCACTGGCTATGCTGTCTAGGGTTGATGGGAATTCTGGATGGTTACAAGTTGCCCAACTCTGCCTTATGGCATGTCGACAAGTCATCATTTTTAAAGAAAACATGGACTGGTCTAACAAATAAGGGAATGTCTTTCAATTATAACTATCCCTTGCACATCTTTCTACAAGCTGTCTGTTCCTGCCTGAGTTTTACACTTGAAACTTTCTAACAGATTAGGAGGTGGAACATAGTGGCTTTTGAAGTACAAATGCAGAAGACCTCACGAGGGATATTCTCACAAGACTGAGCTTTTACATAATGTATTATTACTTGTTTGGAAGTTTCTCTCGTTTAGAAAAAAACTAACTAACTACAAGTTGCCTTGTTGATTTTGTCAGCAACCCCCCCCTTTTTTTTGTATATAACTGAAGAACATGACGGTCCTACTGTCATTAATGGCAATCTAGCATTTACGCTGGAGATGTTGGTAAAATACAGAAAGAATACTGTTTGCTCTATGATGACAATGACAATAATTTCTTGTTTCCTTTCTCTTTTAAATGATCGAAGGCAACTTACAACAAAGTTATCAAAACATCTAAAATGTAAACTAGCTAAAATCAATTTCTATTAAAATATCAAAACATAATAAGGCACCCATCAAGCGGCTCGGATTAAAGGAAGTTCTTGACTGGCACCAAAAAGATGACAATATTGGCCCAAGGTGGGCCTCCCTGAGGAGATGTTCCACAGTCACCACTGACAAGCCCCCCTCACTTGTTGCCATCCTCAGGCCCCAAGTGACTGAGTCAGCAGGAGCAAAGGACAGGTTGATTTGCATTCCAATACTATTCCCAAGTGCACCCCATTACTTCCCCCACCCCAAAATTGAATGGCTGCCATTCATTTCTCTGAAAAAGCAAAACACTGCAGTTGTGGACGTGATAGTGGTAGGGTTGTGGAGGGAAAAACCCTGCCTTTTCTTCCCTAATGCTAATTTGCCTGGTCCTCACTGACAGAGTTCCCACAAAAAGTGCAAAGAATCTTTATATGCTGATTCCCCTTTTTGAATGAAAGAGTGAATTGTGCTTCCAATTTTCAGCAGGAAAAAAAAAAAGTGCCCCCAAAAGGTTTTGTAAAACACACCCATGGAATAAAGTTTAAGTGACTGATTTGTTGAAAAGAATCACAAGTTGCTGATGGAGGATGGTCTATTGACTGATCATAATTGCAGATCTGCTTCCTTCATTCCAATTTGGTGGATCTGTTATTCAACTTTGGAAGAGATGTGGTTAAAATTTAAACAGTTCCTTCCCCCCTTTATTTTCTTTTTTGCTGTATACAGTGTGCTTTCTCAGTTTAAAAAAAGTTGACCTCTGGTATTATGAAAGAAAGACAATCAGTTCACCTAATAGGCACTTTATTTGCTAATCAAACCTCTCATTAACAATTAATTGGCACAAAAGTTCGCTGTCCATTATTGCTGTGTCAGTCAGACACTGTGGGCTTCAGAGAATGAAACGAAATGAGCTGGTCAGGTTATAAATAATTTCCACTGGCTACTCCTCTTACCTCAGGATGTTTAAGTAGAGGTCACAATCCTGTCTCTGACAGCCAGAAAAATGGCTGCTTCAACAAGGGAACAAGTGTTACTCTCTTTATGTATTTATGTGTGGATCATAATGAATACCTATCGTGAAACGAAATGTAAATTATTATCTGCAATCCCACAGTACACAACTTGCAACCCACAATAGGGCAGGGGGTACTTAAACATTTCCTGCCTGCTGTTTTTTTTTTCTTGCATGTTATTTTTACAGGGAAAAGACAAAGTCCGTGTCTATTTATCTCCATGGGTAGTAAAGCATTTGGAGGAGGGGGTGCTTTTGAGCAGAAAGAGGGTCAGAGGGGAATGAATATTTATTTATTTATTTATTTATTTATTGCATTTGTATACTGCCCCATTGCTGAAGCTCTCTGGGCAGTTCACATAGGATAAAACGTTTAAAAACAATATACAAAATTTAAAAACCACAAAAACATGCAACATTACTCCTTGCACGGATCTTCCATAGGCTTTACCAAATCGTTTTTTCCGGTGGTAGCTTTTTCCACAGCAGGGACACTGAAAGGGCTTCTCCCCGGTGTGGACTCGCTGGTGTATCAGGAGTTCCCTTTCCGTCCGCAACTGCTTCCCGCACTCGAGGCATGTTGGCCGATCCCCCATGTGGACTTATTCGTGCCTCTGGCACCGCCGGTTCTCCCAGTAGCTTTTTCCATAGGACCTGCCCTTGAACGGTTTCTCACCCGTGTTGTTTTCTGATGGGACTGGAGGTTGCACTTGGTGGTGAACTTTTCCCACACTCAACACAGGAAAAGGACTTCTTGCTCATGTGAGTCCGCATATGTTTCGTGAGGGTTTTCTTGTAGCAGAAGTTGCTCCCGCATTCGGTACATTTCTTGGGCCGTTCGCCAGTGTGGATCTTCTGGTGGTACGTTAGGGCTGACTTGCACCAGAAAGTCTTGTCACAGTCTCCACACTGGTAGAGCAGTTCTTTTGAGTGGAACTTCAGCTCTGTTACAGTGTAATAAGCTTTAGCTCAGTTGCTTTCATCCATCCATCCCCAAATTACTTCCAGGCCTGTGTTCATGATGCCCACAGCCTCCCTTGGGATGAGTACATGGAAAAGAAAGGTAGATCTGCGTATGATCAGGGGTCTGGAAACAAAGCCCTATGAAGAGAGACTGAAAGAACTGGGCATGTTTAGCCTGGAGAAGAGACGATTGAGGGGAGACAGGATAGCACTCTTCAAATACTTAAAAGGTTGTCGCACAGAGGAGGGCCAGGATCTCTTCTCGACCCTCCCAGAGTGCAGGACATGGAATAACGGGCTCAAGTTAAAGGAAGCCAGATTCCAGCAGGACATCAGGAAAAACTTCCTGACTGTTAGAGCAGTACAACAATGGAATCAGTTACCTAGGGAGATTGTGGGCTCTCCCACACTAGAGGCCTTGAAGAGGCAGCTGGACAACCATCTGTCAGGGCTGCTTTAGGGTGGATTCCTGCATTGAGCAGGGGGTTGGACTCGATGTAGGCCCCTTCCAACTCTGCTATTCTATGATTCTATGATCCATACTGATGGCAGACAGGCCTCTAAATGAGCTACCCAAGATGCTGAACCCCATCCCACACTGGGAACAGCACCTTTGGATAGTTCCTTTGGAGTTCTGGCTGGTTCTGACTAAAACCCAGGCAGGATTCACAGCCCCAGCGAAATCAGAATCACTAGCCTGCAAACATGGACCCCAGAACTAAAGGAGTTGCCTACCCCTGCTCAAGTAGATGAACATCTAAGAAAGGTGGTGGCCAGAACTGGTGTACTAATATAGGGTGACCATATGAAAAGGAGGACAGGGATCCTGTATCTTTAACAGTTGCATAAAAAAGGGAATTTCAGCAGGTGTCATTTGTATGCATGTCACACAAATGAGGGAAGGCGAAATTCCTTCTTCATCACAACAGTTAAAGCTGCAGAAGCTATACTAGAGTGACCAGATTTAAAAGAGGAAAGGGCACCTGCAGCTTTAACTGCTGTGATGAAGAGGAAATTTCCCCAGGTTCTCCATATATACAAATGACACGTGCTGAAATTCCCTTTTCTAAGCAGCTGTTAAAGATACAGGAGCCCTGTCCTCCTTTCCATATGGTCACTCTAACTAATAGCCATTGCTTTCAGCAGGCACAAGACACTAACAATGGCCTTGGCCTAAGGCTGGCCTTCCTGGCAAAATAACTGAGTGACAAAGTTGTACAGCAGTGGCAGGATGCCACTTCAAAGACACGTGTTTCTCAAGATGGCATTTTGGCTTTGCAAGCATTTGCCCTGCAACAGGGTCACTGTGGCTGTGCCATGAGGGACACAGTAAACCTGCTCCCAGCTCTGTGGTGATCCGTCATTCTAGAAACTGGTAACAGTTTCTGTTGAATCAGTTCAGAATCGGAAAAGAATGAGTTCAAGAGGTGAACCGCAAAGTTGTAACTTAATATGTACACCTTGCCATTAATCCGTTAACTCATTTCTACCTTGTGCTATTTGTTACCTTTTCAATCTGCAGGAGAATCAAGCATCAGGAACATAACCCTAAGGCTTAAAAATTGATCCTTTGCTTTGTTTGTGTTTCCTTTTCCTCCCCTTCTTCCCTGGTGGAAAAGCATTATAAAGAAATGACAGCCGGCTTTGCGAGAGGTTTCTCCCTATTGGGGGCAACACTCGCCTGACGAAGGGTTGAGGAGCAGTGGAACATTTTCCTTTTCATGAAAAATAAAGTGCTGGATCTCGTCAAGGCCAATTCTTTGGAAAGCTCAGCAAGCTAGGCAGACCTGGATCCTACAGCCACAGCCTGGGGCAGACGTTGTGGCTCTCAGTGAAAATTAATTTTGTGCCATCTTGCATCTTGTTTTATATAGTGAGTGGGTCAGGGTGGTGTTTCACCTCAAAGGTTTTCCCAATTGCAGGCTCTTTTCCTTGTTCCACACAAGGACTGGGGGTGGGGGAAGCACTGTTGCATTACCCCGAAAAGAAGGCAAAAGAGGACACGGATTTGTATAACATTCGCATATGCTGATAATTTCTGTAATTGAAATAAAAATACAACATATCTCACCACAGTGGGGAAGACTGTGCCTTCTCCCTGTGCTGCCCAGGTGTTAACTGTGGATGGGCATCTTTAAGGCCCCTGTTTTCCTTCCTCCTCCTTCCTCTTGCCTTTAAACCCAACTTGGACTGGACAGCCCTTCAAATAGATGACACAACTAAGAAATAGAGGACTGAATCTTATGGCAATTCCAATAGAAAATGGGTCTCTGTAAAATAAGACACATGGTCACTCTGAGAGAGAAAGGAAGTAACTTTCAGGGTGCCGGTTATCAATGTTAAAGCTGATAGTGCTGTAAGGTGGCAAATAGTGCTGTGTTTTATTTCTATTACACCTCTTTCCATTGCTCTGCAGCCTCCCAGGCTGTCTGTACTCCCTGATCCGAAAAAGCTTATGGGAGGAATTACTAGGGTGACCATATCCGTTGCATAGAAAAGGGAATTCAGCACGTGTCATTGAGGAACCTGGTGAAATTTCCTTTTTATCACAACAGTTAAAGCTGCAAGTGCCCTGCCCTCTTTTAAATCTGGTCACTCTAGTATAGCTCCTGCACTGTAACTGTTGTGATGAAGAGGGAATTTCACCAGGTTCCCCATATATATAAATGACACCTGCTGAAATTCCAATTTCTAAGCAACTGTTAAAGATACAGGAGCCCTGTCCTCCTTTTCATATGGTCACCCTAGGAATTACCTCATGATGGATTTAGTTGAAGGCCACAGGTGCCAGAGAGATTGCTGTACAATGAAAGGCAGGACACTTGAGCACATGCCTTGGCCACCTCACAAGTAAGGGAAGCACAAGAACCATTCTCATTCAATGGTTCCAAACCAAAACCCATGAGAATTCCCCTGAAATGTTCTTCAATCTCTATCAAAGTGCTCAAAAAATGTGGGAGAAATTCTTGGCACAGCACTAGATTTAACTCTTCTTTCCTCAGCTTTAATCCAGATGAAAATCATACCCCGCCCACCACAGCAAATAGCATGGCGGGGGAGAGAACCGGGGCCTGAAGTTACTTCACTATGAAGGTTGCCACCTGCAGTTCCTTGATTCAGCAGATGGAGCAGTCACACAAAGATCCAGCAGTTCTTGACATATATTCAGAGGGATGTGAGGCTGAAGAATTTCCTGTCCACTTCCAGAGGAAGCTGTTAATGGAAGCTCATTCAGAATGGTCCCTTATGGAGAAACACAGGAGGTGGGCTGCAACGCTTTCACTCTACCATTGACCATTTCAGATATAAGTTTCAAATGTGCTTCTGATCTTCATTCAGGAAAAGAACTGTGCCTCAACTATCAGAAGTATTTGTGCCCTAGAGGATTCCCCTACAATTTGGAGTCCCTGGATCTCTGCTACCTGAGGCAGCCATCTGAATGGGTCATCAGGTTGGTGGTCCTCCTCCTACTGCAGCTTGTTGTCATCTGCATAATGAATGCGCTTGGACCTGAATCAGCTCTGGTAGCACTTACTGAGGAAATTGCAAGAACCTAGTCCACATGATTTTTTCATTATCAGCTTGACAGATAGAAAATTATAGGGCGGCATATTCTAAATCTAGTCACAGGCTGATTTAACTGTGTTTGCAGAGTGGTTCCAAGTTATTTGGGAAATTAGAGTTGATAATGGTTCAGAAGACAATGGTTTGCTTCTTACCTATATACCTGATCCAGGTAAATATGTGTTGAGGACAAGATGTAACTGGGCATCTCCTGTCAGGGACTTAATACAACATGAAGTGAGGGGAAATCAAGGTTATGGTGTAATATTACAGCTGAGCCTGACTCCTCAGGGCTTCAGTTCCATGTCAAGTGTGTAACTCTATTAAGAAGGGGTTACTTAAGATGGGATGAGCTTTGGAGCGCTGAAACTTCTCAGATCCATCCATTCTAGAGGCACAGTTCAAAAAGCTTTATGTAATGGAAGAAAATGCGTCAGAAATGAGAGGAGATAGTGACATGTGATCAAGTGACATTGGACTTAACATAATAATAATAATAATAATAATAATAATAATAATAATAATAATAGCCCTCTCTCCCTCCCCACTTCCCAAACTTGGTAGGTGTTTCACTACTAAATTACAATCCTCTGCATCATATACTTTTGGCGTACAAATGTCAGGGATTTCTGTAAAAGAACTGGAGAAGAAAGGCATTCTTTTTTCTGTTGGAGGGGTGACATAAATCACAGACCATGGATATTTTCCAACTGTGGCCCAGTGCTAGTAGTAATGAAGTTGTACTAGCACAAAGCAATACTTGCACAATGTAACTAACATTTGCTAGGGTGATGAGGAAAAGCAACAATTTGCCACTGAGATTCACCCGCAGTTCACCAGTTTTCCCCATTGCCCTAGCAAGTGCTAGTTACATTGCACAATCGTTGGTTTATGCTAGCACAGCATCATTAGTGCTCTCTGGGGCACAATTGGACCCTATCCCGGGAGGATGTTTTTGAAATGTAACAGTGATAGTGATTAACATTACAGAAAACCCATCCTTCAATACCATACAAATGAACCTGTTGATGTTTGTTCGATAAATATGCAGGAGGAGTTGACATCAGGAAAGAAAGCTCTCAAGCTTTGCCACAAAGAATATTCCACTTGTCCAATTTGTGTGCACGTGTTTTGAACATTCATAATGAGCGAATTAGTTGTGAAAACCAACCAGATGGTGTAGCTATTGTCCTTGCCATATCCCAAAGAATAATGGATTTTGCTCTCCAAGGTTTAAATGCTGTTGTCACTTAATTTATGTATTGATAATAAATAATAGTACTAAAAGAGGCTTATATTTTAAGAAAACTGTTTCTCCGAAAGATACGAGTGAAATCTAGGCATTGGAGAATAAAAATGGGTTGAGAAGTGCCTGCTCATTTCAGGTCTTATTGAGGGCGAAAGAAAATACTGATGAGAAAATATTTCAAAGCCTACATTGCAATTAGAGCTGCAAGCAACATATAGATCATCCAGTAAAACAGGTGTCCCCTGATTAATTAGGCAAGATTTTCTTTTTTCTTTCTTTCTAAGGGTACAATCCTCTGCATGTATAAACAGAAAGAAGTCCTACAATTCCCATCATTCCCCAGACAGACATGCTGTCCTGATAATGCTGGAAGTTGTAGGGCTTTTTTCCTGCCTAAATATGCAGAGGAATGCATCCTAAATTGCTCTTTCTAACACAAATGCTTCCCTCTAAAGTGGCAGAGGCATTCATCCTGCTCTTGCACCCACCACAAAGAAATGCCTCTTCTAAGGAAATTCCTCTTCTGAGATGCAACATGTTTGGACACTTTCTAAAAACAAGGATGCACTTTGGTTAATATTGTTTTATTCAGCAATTCATACATTTTTCATTTTTATCCTGCTCTTCAGCTGAAAAGGCTCCCGAAGCAGCTTACACGAAACCAATAAAACCAGACATTCTGTACCGGTAGGCTTTCAGACTAAAAGACATGACTCGAAAGGAAAACGGCTTGGGGAGGGAAGAGGAATGAATCAAACTCAGTCACCAATGCTCAACATTAAATAGTAGTTCTTATGATGTCTGGCTGGAATGGAAATCATTCAGGTGAGGAGGAGCTCATTGGAGCTGGTCTTTCAGCAGGCCTGGTGGGATGGCTCTGCTTCCCATCTCGCTTTGTTGCAGCCTGATGGAATTAAGTGGCTGAGATTTCTTGAGTTGGGCCACAGCCTTCATCTAAAAATGCATGTTTAAATGCTGTAGCCCAATCCAGGGAGTAAAGACTGCAGCATGAACGGGCTTCCTTGCTTCTGTGCTTGAAACCTCTGCATGTAAAAGGATCAATGCTCCAGCACAGGCTCTGTACACAGAAGGAGTGGGCTCACAGGCCTAATCTACACCAAGCAGGATATTGCACTATGAAAGCGGTATTAAAAGAGTCAGCAGCCACACTACTGCTTTAAAGCACTACTGAAGTGCACTGACAACTGTTGGGGCCCATTGACACAGGCCATAGCTAGACCTAAGGTTTATCCCAGGATCGTCCAGGAGTCAAACCTGTTCATCTAGGTGACACACAGGGGATCCAGTGCTCAGGCAGGGGCGAACCCTGGATGATCCCAGGATAAACCTTAGGTCTAGCTGTGGCCCCAGACCATATACTGCTTTCATACTGCTATATCCTGCTTTGTGTGGCTCCTGCCTTTTATATACCACTTTCATATCACTTCCATAGTGCAATATCCTGCTTGGTGAAGGTTCGGCCAGAGCTTTCCAAACTGTGTGTTGTGACATGTTAGTGTGTCACGGGAACGTAACGAGAAACCTCTGAGTCTATGTGAAATAAGCAATACCAACTTGCACGCATTTTACGCAGCAAAGTTGCCAATTAGTATGGTGCACTAGTATATTCCTCTTCTGTCATACCCGTGTATGCACACCACGGTCGAGGGATCATACAGGTACTGCGCATGCACAGTATGCATAATCGGGTCAAAACAGCTGATTCCATGTCACTTCCGGTGATGCGGCTGCACCTGAAGTGACGAACACCGTCTTAACCGTCACTCGATCGCAGCTCGACAAAATTGGTTCAATGTGAAAAGTTTGGAAATGTATGTTGTTATCTTGCAAATCATATATTTTTAAAAATATAAATGAAAGGTTTTCATGAGATATGTTGTGTCCCCATACATTTCGTTATTACAATTTATGTATGTGTCCGTATCTCTTATATTGATACATATCAATTTATGTATCTCTTACAAGGGGTTAGTTTAACCTCCTGTTTGCTAGTAAAACTGAAGTACTGTGTCGCGAAATGATGCATGTCTAAAAAGTGTGTCACCAACATGAAAAGTTTGGAAAGCTCTGGGTTAGGCCACAGTGTGTGGGACTCTGAGTGTGCCCCACATGCTGGATGTAAGAGCCTTCACCCATGCAACACACTTATATCCTCATGCTGTTGGAGATCCATGAGAAAAACCCTGTTTTAGCTCGTACATCCCTCTCATTGAATTTGGCCACATGGCTTCTGCCCACAGGGACTCTGAGCTTCTTCATGTTTCCGGCTTTCCCCCTTCACTTCAGTGGACGGTGGCACCTCTTTCCAGATAAAGGCATACTTGTGTGGGTGGGCTGGCCTCCTGCAGTGATGTGACTGGGGGAAATCTTTGCCCAGAAGCTCCACATATACATCAGAACTACAGTGAGCAAAAGCAATCCTCATACTGCGTCTTTGCAAAGCCTTAACATGTTTAAACATGTGTTGAGCATGCCCATTGAGATCAGAGGGTGTTTTGGCTATACTGTACCTGCACAAATTATTTGGAGGCAACATTTCAAAGAGTTTAAACGTCATGTATTTTCAATCTTAATAGCTTTTCATTAAAATCTTACTATAAACAAAACACAAAAATTAAATGCAATGAACATTCCTTTGTGCAGAGGGCCTGGCACTTTCCCCAATTAATTACTTTTAGCATTGAACATTGATTTGTAAATAATTGGGGTGTAACATATGCCACGATACAGTAAACAGAATTTTATATTCACCATTTTTTTTCATGTATTCCCTATAATACACCACTGGTGGGCAGCAGCCAAGTGCAGTGCGGCTGACGATGATTGAAAGATCAAAATGTAACTTTGCAAGAGCGTACATGAAAATAATCTGGAACATAGACATTGTGATTTGCAATTCGGCATTCTTGCTTCCTGTGGTCTACTTTCAAAAAATTGTGAGACCAGGCTGGTAAAAGTCAATGAACACAGAAGTAACACATAATATTACAGCAAGGATATAGCAAAGAGAAACTATAGTCTTACATGACAGTTGAGTTTAATATGAATTTGGAGCGGTAATAAATATCAACAAATATTCCAAATGCACTGAATTTCACAATTTGAATTTCTCATTCAAATTTGAAATGAGATCCTCAAAATTTAGAATTTGTGCTTTGAATACACTTTTTTTTAACCTTAAAATTTAAGAGCTTAAGACTTTTTGGTTTCTCTTAGTTGATTTGTTTTGGTAGGCTCCAAATATGAAAATTCTATTTACCATGACCAATAAACAATAAACCCCTCCACAAACACTCTCAAATATTAAATACATATGCAAACTACTCTGAGGTATGATCTAATACTAGTTTTGAAACTTTTTCAAAGGAACCTCAATTCTTTGGAATCTTATTGAGGTTCCCCAGTCAGAAGATCATTAATGGTGTTCTGGCTTCCCTGGAAGACCTAATGCTCACCACCAGTAGGGTTCTTCTGTAATTCACAAGCACAGGGTAATATTGGGTGTGATCTTGTGTACACTGTTAATTCATATTGAGTGATGTGGAGGCCCTTGGAACAGCGTACTGCATGAACTGATTACTAGAGGTGTGCATTCCGCCCCAGAATTATCTGGTAACCATGGACATACATGGAGCGTTTGATCTTCTAGAGCGGAGATTGGCTGCTTCCAAACCAATTGATTAATATCAGAGCGGAGAGGTACCCAATCGGAGCTTCTAAAGTCCCCAAAATTATCCAACTGTTTTTCAGGCATCAATGGTGTGTGTGTGTGTCAATTGAATATCTCCATATTTGGAAGATGCTGAGTGGGGTGAGGGCTAGTTTTGATATTAACATCTGTGGCTAACCAATTAGAAATTGCCGCAGTGCTGTCTGTAACCACGTTCTTCTCTAATTGCAGTGTTCGGGTAAGTGGGAAACACTAACTGGTTGCTGATTCTGGCCAGGAGAGGGAGCGTGTTTCTGCTTGGATTCATAGAAGTCAATCATCCACATTTCCACAGTGTGAAAGTGCTGCTGGGCTGGCTGGTATCGTGAGTGAGAAAACATCTACACCTGAGTCAGGCACAGGAAGGCTCTTTATTTCAGTTAAACTAGTATTCCTTGTTAGCTGGCTGGGCTTCCAGTGTGTGTGTGGGGGTGGGCTCCATCCAACAGGTCAGGAGGGCACCAGGATGGAGAAGGCTGGAGTAGAAACTTCCACCACCAGCAGTGAAGCTCTGCATCAACAAAGTAAAGGATAAAAGTTCCCTCCATAAATGCACAGGGGTGGATTAACATACGTGTGTGTGTGTGTGTGTGTGTGTGTGTGTGTGTGTGTGTGTGTCTGTTTGCTTAAGGGGGGAAATGGTTTGAGGGGAAAATGTAAAAATTCTTAAAAAATAAAGGCATGAATGAATCTCCTACAAACTTGGCATACCTAAAGCCCTCCTTAAGAGCTATCACTGTGCCAAGTTTCAACTCTTTATCTTTAAAAATTACACAGATGTGGCCATTTTTTTAATTTTTATTTTTTTAATTTCTAAAAACCAAAGCATGAACAGATCTGATTCAAACTTGGTGTGGCTACAGTCCCCCTTAAGTGCTATCATAGTGCCAAGTTTTATCTTTTTATTTTTAAAAAATGAGAGATCTGTAAGCATTTGATTAATTTCCATTGACTAGAGTGGTTCTCTGAAAATGGGTGGTTCTCTGACAGGTAATCCGATGGGGTGGAGTAAGGGGAGCTGCTCCAAAATCAGGGCTGATCACCTCAATGGAGCTCTGGCTCAAATTTTTGAGGCATTCACTTGGCACATCCCGTACTGATTATGAACCCTAGGAGATCTCCCAATTCATCTGCAATGAACAGGGCTCAGCAGACAAGTAGAAAGTGTTCCAGTTAAAGCTTCAGGAGCCCTGCCCTCTTGACCAGATACAAAAGAGGGCAGGGCTCCTGTAACTTTAACTGTTGTGATGAAGAGGGAATTTCACCAGGTGCTGCATGCATACAAATGACACGTGCTGAAATTCCCTTTTCAATGCAACTGTTAAAGATGTGAACCGCCCAGAGAGCTTCGGCTATTGGGCGGTATAAAAATGTAATAAATAAATAAATAAATAAATAATAAAGATACAGGAGCCCTGTCCTCCTTTTCATAGGGTCACCCTACATTAGCCCCCCTCCATCACCTGGAAGCACCCACTACATCAGGCTGAGGTAACAAAGGAAAGGGCAGCAGGTCTAGTCCATTGGTTCTGCTGAGAGACCAGCGACGTTTGCCTCCTCCTCTCATTAAACAATATGCACTCCAACTGGTCGTAATTGGAGCTAGCTAAAGAATAATTTGCTTTCTTCCTTCTCCCCCCGAATTCCTTCTCCTTTTGTGTTGCAAACTTTTCTCAGCTGAAGAGCTGGATAAAATGCAAATAACAATTGTAAGACAAATAAAGATTATTTTTTTAGAGAAATGGCTACTGTGCATTTTCTAATGATGTTCTGAGACCTCAAGGTTGGTTCTCACAAGCCACAATCACATATGATATTGTGAAACATGGTAATAATGATTTTCACACAGTCATAATAAAATGCAAAAATCTGTTAACTTGAGGAAGTGAATGCTGAGTTGCAGTTGTGAAAATGAAATGGCTGTTGACTGAGCCTCCAGGAAATTGAGTGGATCAGTATTTTGCAACTAATACCCATGTAGACCAACATAACCAACATACTGTCATACAACAGGTGCCTATGCCTGGTTTGCACATAATGACAACCCAGAGTAAGAGTTGAGTATGGGTTGTCATTTTATGTGAACCCAGAACTATCGCTATGAGTAATTAACATAAACACACAAGGAAGAGAAGCATGGTTTATTGTAGGGTTGTGAATTCTGTCATTACATGTGAACCCAGAACTATGGGTTGTTTCCCCAAGTTACGTAGGTAGCAAGAAGAGTGGTAAAAAACAAAACAAAAAAACCCTGGTCATCCATTTCAGTACTACAACACCACAAAGACATTTGGGATACAGGGAGGGAGTGGACAAATGATGAGAGCATCCAAAAATCCAGGAATTGAAAAAACAGCAACCTGTTCTTTGTGTGATCATCTGGCAGACAGATCATGGGTAAACTGTGAGTAAGGCAGTAACTCATATTCCGGGCTGTTGTTGTGTGCAAATCAAATGTATTGGTTTATCTGAATGTCTGGGCTTTTTAGAATTGTTATAAATATGTGGCTATATAAATTATTTAGCCCTTTCTTCATTGGATCATTGCACAATTGTCATAGACAATTCATGAAGAGTTATTTGCAATGAGCATGCTCTGATTTTATTTTGTTTTGTTTATGTTTCTGTAGATTCCTCTGCTTATCTGTGTTCAGTTGTGCTTGTTTCTAACAGTAGGTTTAGGGCCTAATTCAAATATTACGTGGCAGCTGCAGATACCAGGATCCAGCTTTCATGTGCTTAATTAAATATCTAATTATAACCACAAATATCTCATTATAAACACAGTTAAATATCTGTTTATAAACTCTGCGAGGATCCAGCTGGGCTATCCAATCAAAGGTTGGATTTTAACCATGGGGCAACCCTAGGTCAGGCATGGACTCACAATGAGACCTTGAATGAAGAATAATTCATTGACATCAGTTCATTGATTATACTATTTCAGATTGTAGGTGAGTGGGTTGGCATGTTTGAATGTTTCCCCATATTATTTATAGCAAAAGCAATGCCCCCTCCCAACTCATGGACAATTATTCTCACGGACAAGGCTAGAACATGTTTTCCTGCCATGCTAGTTTATTAAGCACAAACATTTCTTCACAGGTGGAGTCATTCCCCACAGGCAATCTACAGTATCAACAAGGCTGTTTTTTGCCATTGGTTTTTGCCTACTCCATACTGGAGGTTTTATAGGTTAATTGGATAGTTGAGTGCCAAGGATGTGCGGGAATTTGCCATGTTATGTAGGGATGGTAAGCACTCTGGCACCTTTTTGGGTGATTGGCATAACCGGAGGACCTGCTCCTAGGGGGCTGAGCGGCCCCTGTGTCAGGATATGGTATGCCTTTGGAGACCCTCTTGCTTCATCTACTTGCTGTCTTTATTGGCAGCAAGTGGGGGTGGAATAGGTCGGTCTCCCCACACTTGAAAAGTGTCGTGTAAGGGAGAAACCGGCTTGCACGACTCCTTACTTTTGAGGGTGGCTCACCCTTATTAACAGGCAAGCAGCCTGAGTGTTAGGACATTGATTCCTGCACTTTCACATGCAGATACAGGGAGTGATGATGCTACCTATATTAATAAAGAGGCCCTAGTTTAACCCAAGCTCCTGTGTCTGTGTCTTATTTCTTGCTTCCTACTCCACTTGCATCAACACAGCACGCAGACACTTCCTTCCTGTCTCCCAATCTCTCCTCCACACTCCAATCCTCATATCATCTCCAACCCACATATCATCATCCCTTCTGTCCTGTCAGCAGAAGTATATATACACACACAGTCCTCCAACTCCTCCCATTATCTCACGTTGATCCAGACGCTGCACACAAACATCCAATCAGCACTCTCCTTCCATTCAGCACTCACTCCCCCTCCATGGCTTTATACTTACCAATCTGCTACAAATACACAGTGAATACCTTCTTTAAACTTGTCAATCATTCTTAATTAATAAACCTTTATATTAGGGGTGTGCATGGACCCCCTGCTCTGCCCCGCAGGCCGATCTGAAAATTTTGGTTCGGCCCGCTCCGCTCCGCGCCGCTCCGCCCATACTCCGCTCCTCTTCGCCGCGGAGCTCCGGCTCCGAATCGGAGCTCCGCAGTGGAGGGGATTGGTGCCAGGTAAGGCCGGGAGAGGACGGCGGGGGGGGGGTTACCAGGCCCTGCCACCGTCACCGCCCATGCGGCGACAGCGGCAAAGCCCGGTAAGGGACCAAGGGGGAGGGGGGCCTTACCTGCCTCCGTCCGCGGTCCGTCGGCTTCTTCAATTGAGCCTGCGGTTCAGCCAGGAAGTCTGGGCCGCAAGTGCGGCCTAGACTTCCTGGTTGAACCGCGGACTCAATTGAAGAATCTGAGGTACCACGGACGGAGGCAGGTAAGGGAGAGGAGGGGGGTTTGCCGGGCCCTGCTGCTGTCGCCGCATGGGCGACAGCGACCGCGGCAGGGCCCGGTAAACCCCACTTACCTTTCCGGCGGAGCTCCGGATCGAGGCGAAGGATCCGCCTTCACCTCGATCCTCTTCGCCACGCTCCACCGGCCCCCCAATCCTCTTCGCCTCCGCCTTAAGGGCAGGCGAAGCCCCCCGCTCCGCTTCTAATTCGCTGGTCCGATTAGAAGCGGAGCACATCCCTACTTTATATTAAACTTAACATCAAAGCATAATGCAGTAGAACATCACAGGAGGTGATAATCAGAAGAAGAAGAGGAGGAGGAAGAGGAAGAGGAAGAAGAGAGGGAGGGGGGCTTCTCCACACAGAGGATTTTTATCCTGTGATTTCACCAAGGCTTTTGATTCTGGATTTTTTACGGGATTAAGATTGGACCTTTACATATGCTTTCATTCCCCCACTTCCCCCTTTTATCTGTGAGTTCTATATGTTTCATTATACAGCCACTAGATGGCACTGTTGTTATAGTGCCACTTCCTCTTTACACTGACAAATTCAAACTGCTTCTTTTTATTAGCTCATTATTTCTGTTTCAAATTAAGCTGCAGAAAGTGGTTGGAAAGCACAGGAGAAGAGCTGGAGGTTGAAGACATCATGTGAGTAACCAATCCCAATCACATGATAAAAGCCCCATGTGAAGAAGCCCAAAGAGTTTGGGGTGGGAACTTAACTTTTTTCTCTTCTTTGCCATCTGCATGAAATTATGGTGAAGACTGCAGGTTGTCCACCCCTGCTGTACAACATGCTTTATTCTGAATCTGTACATCAACTTTATGACCTAATCATATCTTTTTGATAGTGCCAAGGCCTCAGTCTCTATTTATCCTCTCCTCAAGTAGAAATATCAGCATCAAACTGGGCCATATGCACTACAAGACCAGCAGTATCTCTGATTTTACAGACCCAAATCTTTATATATCTATAGTTCTATTCAGGTTTTACTAAAACTGCTTACTTCAATATACAAAGTTGAAGCATGACTCTGGGTAAAATGCAGTGCAAGCCTTACTTACAGAAGAGCCATAGAAATGAATGGGTCTACTCTAAGTAGGACTTACACTGGCTTTTAACCCTCTGTCTTTATATAAGCTATTGTCTTGGATCGCGATTTATAGTACAATCCTGTGCATGTCTATCCTGAAGTCACATTGAATTTAGTTGGGCTTACTCACAGGTAATTGGGTATAGCATTGCCACCTTAGTCATGCTTAGAGTGGACCACTGAAATCAATGAGATCTCACTTAGCCACGAGTAAATTAAGTCCCATTAATTTCAATGGGTCTTCTCGTATGATTAGGTATGGATATATACCAATAGCTATATTCATAGAAATAAGACTAGAGCTAGGAAGGGTCTGTGTGCTTTATTTTGGTGGAATTGGTTGGAGGAAAGGAGAACAGAGTAGTCTTTAGGAGTACCTGGGAAAGGTACTAGTAAATGGTGGCAGTGGAAGAGAGATTTGGGGCCTGGGTTGCTGAGCTGTATAGCTGTGCGGCCTGATAGAGAGACAGAGGGTAGGAGGCAAGTCACAGGGACAGTTACAGCAAGTCCAAAATCCCCATTTCACCTACACCTGAGCTGGGTCCTTGTATTCAGGAACAGAGGAGTAAAGGAGCTGTATTATGTGGGGTGACGCCACAAGATGGGTGTGGTAGTATGAGTTGATTGAAATTAGGGATGTGCTCCGTTTCTCTTTGGTTCAGAGAAGCAGGAGCGAGGCGGCCTAATTCGCCTCCGGAAAAGGCGGAGGCGAAGAGAGTCGGGGGGGGCACAGATCGAGGCGAAGAGGATCGCCTCAATCCGGAGCTTCGCCTGCAGGTAAGTGGGGGGGAGAGGGACTCATCTGGCGCTGCTGGCGCCACCATCCATTCGGCGGTGGCGGCGCCAGGTAAGGGAGCAGGGAGGAGGGACGCTTACCTGCGTCCGTCGCGGGCTTCAATTGAGGCCCCGGTTGAAGGCAGAAGTGAACGCCGAGGCCTCTTCTGGCTTCAACCAGGGCCTCAATTGAAGCCCGTGATGGATGCAGGTAAGGGGGCGGGGGTGGCTTATCTTGTGCCGCCGCCGCTGTCCATGTAGCGACGGCAGCAAAGCCGGATCTCGCTCCGTGGAGCAGGAGACAGGTGGAGCGGCGCAAAGAGGATTGGGCCCAATCTGGATTTTCCCGATCGGACCACGAAGCGGATTGGGGCGTCCGTGCACACTCCTAATTGAAATAGTTCCAGAGCGACACAAGTGTATGTCACAGGGTGCTTTGAAGCATCTTCAATTCAAACACACAGGCTGGGATTTAAAGAAAAGTTGGAAAGATAAACATTTTTTCTTAATTTCTTTTTAGATTTCTCAGTGGGGGTAATAATGTAGAACAAGAACACACACACATACTAACAGCTGAGCATGGAGATGAGCAAATAGAAGCAGACAGACGCACAGAGAGAAAAGCAACCCAGCAAAAAAAAAAAAGGAAGAAGGAGCGATCTCTCTCAGCAGCTAGAAATGAAGCAGACAGAGCAAGCAAGCACAGCTAAATAAACTCAGAGCTCTCTCTTTTTCTCTCGGAATTGCTCTACCTCCTCCCTTCTCAACGCTCCATGAGAAATGAGTTCCAGGGTGGGGGGAGATTAGTTTTATCATTTGCAATTCCCTCCCGCTGAGCAACATGATTGGAGAAAGTACAGGGAAGAGACTGTGGCTATTGGTTAGCCACAGATGTCAATCTCAAACCTCCCCCCTTGGTGTCTTCGTAATAGGGAAGTGTTCAGTTAGCTGTTCCATCAACATGATATGAGCCCCCACATCACTTAAAAAACCTTCAGCTATGGCTCCAAATGATCTTTTACCCACACCGTGGATTTCCATCAGTTTTTTAACCGCCCCCTAACTGCACCACGAGTTCCGAGGTCCATCGGAGGTCAGTCGAACCCCACCGCCTTTTTGGTGCAGAGTGCAAACCCATACTGTGGTGGGATCTATGGCTTTGGAACCAGAGTCTGATTCTGAATTAGAGATGGATGATCTAGATCCCAGTCCAGTCGTGAGAAGCTTGTAGCTTGGGAGTTCAGCTCTGCCTGGCTTCCCATGTGATTGCAGGCCAAAGGAAGATAATGTTCCCTAACAGCCACAGCTGCAAGAAGGTGCCTTGAGGGAGGCCTTTGATTTACAGATTAGGATTGTGAGAAGCAAACGGGAGGAAGATTCCACATGGGAGGGTGTGTCTCCCAGTGTAAGGTGCCAACTCAAGACAGCAGAACAGAGATGCCCTCTTAGACATACTGCCAGATTCCCCTGTCAGGATAGATCATCATCATCATCATCGTCATCATCATCATCATCATCATCATCATCATCATCATCATCATCGCTTTAGCAGTCATTCCCCTGTATTTGAACATTTCTGCTTGGACTCATAGAAGTCCTCATCCACAATGTGAAAGTACTGCTGGGGAAGCTTCTTCATCTGAGCTAGGCAGGGTCGTTATTTCAGTTCAACTATTACAACTATTGTCTGTTTGGGCTTCCAGTGCAGTGCGTGTGGGGTCCTCATCATTGTTGCCGTTGCCCTCCTCCTCCAAGCCACATAGCCTCCTACAGGGAAACCGTTGATGCCTTGCCTTGTCTCGCTGCAGTGTGCCCAACTGACAGTGTGTGTGCGTGCTGCTTTTGTGGCATTTATTAATTTATATGTACTCTCCCTCGCCATGCAGATCAAGGCGCAAGAGGTGCCTGTGAGGACATTTGAGTTTGGACTTTAAAAATTCCCTATAAATCACTGCATGCAGGGATCTGCTCCAAACTTGGCAGGCCTAAAGCCATCTTTAAAAGCTGTCACAGTGCCAATTTCCACGTGTTCATCTTTAAAACTGAGGGAGCTGTAAGCATTTCCGTTAATTTCCATTGATGATAAGGTAGTGATTACCCGAAAATGGAATGGTTCTTGGACAGCTAATTGGACGGGGTAGAGAGATGGAGGCACTCTAGAAATTGGGATGGAAAATTGCCTCAACAGGGCTCTGTCCCAAATTTCAGGGCAAAAAATACCCGCTCTGCACACCCTTAATATATAGATACAGAGAGAGAGAGAGAGAGAGAGAGAGAGAGAGAGAGAGAGAGAGAGAGAGTGAGTTCAGGCTTTTAAACTTTGACATGTACAATTTCTTTTAATTGTTTAAATCTTATACATATTTCATACATTCACATGAATTAACACAGTAATAAGAATTCCTTTAGGCACTTCTTCAGGATTTTGTAGCAAAAAAAAAAAAAAAAAGAAGAAGAAGAAGAAGAAGAAGAAGAAGAAGAAGAAGAAGAAGAAGAAGAAGAAGAAGAAGAAAAAGAATGCCATTGACCCATTTCCAACCCAACATCAATTTCTCTCAAAAGATGTCATTTCTAATTTGCTTAACACCTTAATTAAATGAAGCTGGCTATCTTGCCAAAAGACTAATAACAGTGAATATCTTGTAAGAGATTTCTTTTGATAATGAGTTCTGGAAGTGATTAATGCTTACACGTATGTAAACATTTTCACTATGTCATTAGCTGCTGTGGTGCTAATTTATACAGATTAAGGGGGAACTATGGATTTACATTACATGAGTAATCTATGTGAGGCAGGAACAATATTTGAATTAGGTGAGAACGGAAATTTTTATTCCCCCCTTCTAGTCCCTAATCTTTTGATGCTATTTATTACATATATATAAATGGTAATTTTTCTCATAATATTATAGAAAGTTAAACAAAGGAGACATTTCAGACAGGATTCTACTCCATCTCAGTCAGGGGTTCCTTTTAACAAAGGAGCAAAAGATGTACCTGCTTTTGTTCCAAGATTATCTCTTGATTACATATTATCAATCAAATGTAATTGAGATGCAAAATATATAGAGAGATAATCTCCTTTAATCTGATGACATGCAAATGCAGAGGCTGCTTTTCCCAAAATTGGCAGCTGTGAAGTTGTCACTGCCTGTTCCCTGTGTCTCTGTTCTATTGTTATTGTAGTTGGGAAACAAAAGAAACACCTCTGGTTGGGAATGAACAGTTTCCACCTGAACAGGATCCCCATTGTTTCCTAATTAACTGTGCCTTATTAAGCCTTCCAGCACCAGGGAAAGAAGAGCTGATAAGAACCTATCTGTGTTATTCAAGGTAGGCTGACATCCCCTGTAGGGATTTTTGTTTGTTTTAAAATTAGACTCAAAATCCAATCTCCCCAATCTAGCAGCAGCAATCCATACACAGGCACAGGCTGCTGTGTGTGGTCTTCCCGTAGCAGGGGTGCAATTGGCTGCTGTAGTGATGGTGGGGAGTGCACACCTGGAGGGAATCTACACGTCGTACTGAAGGCGCCTGCGTGCACCTCCAGTCCGCCCTCAAAACGATGGTGTAGATGGAGAATGAAGAGATGGAGGAAGAGGTGGAGGAGGCAACGGTTGGGGAACCCTTGCCGCCGCCGCCTCCCCGCCGGCCTCCTGTAAGAGCCACCTGAAACTCTTTGTGTAGATCCGGCTAGCAAAGAGCGGGGGGAGGAAGAGGCATGTGCAAAGGGCCCGGATGTGTGCGTGTGTGTCTGTCTCTGTGTGTGTGTGTGTCTCCAGCCTGCTTCCTCTGCCACCCCCTTCCACGCAGCCACTTGGTGTGGCTGGGGATCTCCTCTACACGCTCCTTGGAGAGGCAAACTGTTGCTGGCAGTGGAGGGCGAAGGGGAGGAAGAGGCGGCGGCGGCGTGCGCTGCGTCCCGGCCTTTCCTGCGGGGAGGGATTTCTCTCTCTCTCTCTCTCTCTCTCTCCTGTCTTCCTTTGAATTCCGTGATCCATTGTCCTCCTCGCTCTCGCTCAGGGCTGCTCAGGCGACACACACACACACACACCCCCGCCATGCCGGTTCCCCAGCCTCCTCCTCCTCCGCCTCTTCCTCCGTCTCTTCTTTCTCCGTCTACACCATCGTTTTGAGGGCGGACTGGAGGCGCACGCAGGCGCCTTCAGTACGACGTGTAGATTCCCTCCTGGTGATGCTTGTGGAACGACACATGCGGCCTCTGTCCTGAGGCTGTCCCAATTTCAGCAAGAGGTCTGCAGCCTTTGCGGTCCCAGGAGTCTGTGCCTGAAATACTTACTCATTAGAAGAATAAGGCTGTGGCTTGTTACTCCATATGTTTTGTCCAGTCATTTGATCCTTGAAATAATAATGACAAGCAGCACCCATTCCAGCAGGCTGAAGTAGAGGGAGATGACATGGGAAGCAGGGCTATTCCAGCAGGCCTGCCGAAAGGCCACTTGCTTTTTTCCTCTTCCGTCCCCATTCCTCTTTCCTTTTGTGTTATGTCTTTGTAGATGGTACTCCCTTCCCCCACAGCATCTATTGTTTTATTATTTATTATATGTAAGCTGCTCTGGGAGCCTTTTTCGCTGAGGAATGGAATAAAAATGCTTTAAATAAATAAACCAACACATCATTCTCCTTGAAACATGTTCCACCTTTCGAGCGTTCAAAGCATCAATGCTCTTACAAAAGCCATGTAAAGTGGGCTAGCAGTCTGATCTCTTATGTTGCAGGTAGGTGCTGAGGCTGAGAAACAAAAGCTTCCCAGGACCAGTAATGAATTTGTGGCCAAGGTGAGATGTGAACTGGCAATGTCCAGGGTCATAGTTCCCATTCTACGTTACTCTATTAAATTAGGTGTTGGGTCCAGATCTAGTTACGTGCAGCTGGGCTGGTGGAAGTATACTCTTCTTGTACTCAGAGGATCAGGGGACCTTGCTGAATTGGGTAAGCTCTGGATGGTGGAGGTGAACGGGGGATCGTGATTTTCAAGTGGAGCCACCTTCTGTGAGCAGAGCCTTTCAACAATGAAAGTCAGAACCTAGATTTATGCCCAGCTTTTGACATAACTAGGAAGCTGCCTAGATGGTCTGAAAGCCCCACAGCCACCTCACAGCAATTGTGGGGCTTTCTCACAAAGCTGTGACGTTAAAAAGTCGGGGACTTACTCTGACTTTTTCCCCCAGAGGCGAGTACATATGCATCCACCATCTATCCTTGCTCCGGAATCATGGTGAAGGCATTCCCTGGCAGATGGCAACCCTGACTGCTCACCGTCCATCTGAGCAGAGGGCAGGGTCCATGTCTGGCATGCCAATGGCTGCTGGAAAAACCATGCTTTGTGTCGGGATTAGCTGCAGCCACCCCAGTGCAGAGAAAGCACGGTGTTCAGCTTAAGATGGCAGCAACCTGGCACAATATAGGCAGCTCTTATGTTATCTGAAAGAAGACCTTCTCCCACATATACCTACCCAAACCTTAAGATCCTTCTCAAAGGCCCTGCCTCCATGGGCCCCGCTGTCAAGTGAGGTGAGGTAAGTGACTTCCAAGAAAAGGCTCTTCCTGGTGGTGGCAAACTGGCTCTGGAAGGGCCTCTGCAGAAAGGCTCCCCTGGGACCCTATTTATGGACTTTGAGCATCAGGTGAAGACCTTTTGATTCACTCAGACCTTGAATAAATCTTGGTAGGGTTGGCGTGAAGGGCTGGGCCCTTGCTGAGCGCCTGCACCTCAGCAGGGGCCCACTGACCAGGCCTGCATGGAGTTGTGCCTGCTCTGCACTACTGCAACCTGTTTCTTCACCTGACTCTCACTTTGATGGTGAGAAGAAGGAAGGGTGGTAGATGATTCTGCTCACTTGTTCACTGATTCTCTGCCTGCCAAGCAAGCGAGTGGCAGCCTTGATGAGGAAGAGGGGGAAGAGCATCATACCGCAGGTGGTGACCATGGCTTCGAAAAGGCAGACTCCCTGAGGAAGGAGCCCACGGACTGGGGCCATAGCTAGACCTAAGGTTTATCCCTGGATCGTCCAGGGGTGAAACCTGCTCATCTACGTGACACACAGGGGATCCAGTGCTCAGGCAGGGGTGAACCCTGGAGGATCCCAGGATAAACCTTAGGTCTAGCTGTGGCCTGAGTCTTGCCCAAGGGCCCTTAAAAAGCTGAAGCTGGCACTGAATTGTGCGTTCTCCGACTTTTCCTTTTTAATCCGACCTGCTAATAGTTCCGCCCCTGTTAAGTAATGTCTCATGCTGCATTTTTTTTATCATTTCTATTTTTAATTATTGTATCTATTACAATATATATTAATAGATTACAGATATTTTATGTTGTATTTATTGTACTATTTGCTCTGTAAGCCGCACAAAGAATATCTGTTGATGGGCAGCAATGTGTAAACAAAATGCAAGACCTGTATGAATCCAGACGTGGTCAAGATGTTTGTAAATATCATGAATTGTACTTCTGTTGTTGTTGTCCTATGCCTTCGGAATCGCTCCACGGTGTGTTTATACTAATTTAAAACAACAACGGACAAGTCTACTTCTTTTATCCGTGTGCCATCTTTCTGATTATTTGATGTAGTGATGGAGATTGGAAGAGTTGAATCTTTGATATGACACAGTTAAAAACGCTCCCAGATCAAACTGAAACAGTATTTGCAGCTTGACTTTTACCTGCAGCAAGAACCATCCAGGCAAATAGCCCAAAGCATATTTAGGGCTGCCCTGCAGTCAACGAGATGCATCAAGTGAGTATACAATGTCAAAAATAAGTCAGCTGGAATGTAATTGGTTTGGATCACAAGGCCGCATGCTGACGGCACTTGGGCTGTGGGAAAATTACAAAGCCATTCTGACTTGGTTTCCTGGCTCTCCGGCCCTAATGTGAATCATTTCTGTAGAAGGTGATAAAGACTGTAGAGGAAATTTTACCTAATACAGATGGACATCTTAAGGCAGAGCGATCTACCCATCCTTCCAATTAGTCTACTAGGTGCAGCTTGAAATAAAGCAGAAGCAGGAGCCCGGAGGACATGAAGCAAGACAGGGAGAGGAACACAGCTCAGCATGTTTGCAGGAAATCCAATTATTTGTCTGACGCTTTGAATTCAAAAGTGGATTCCGAAAGTCCTAAAGCAATTATGATTTGCCACTGAAAGAGACTGACTCAAGCCAGCAGCTAAACGTTTGTATTGTTTTTGGCTTGTGTGCTCCATTTACACTGCAAGGCCCCTAAAGCACAATCTCTTCAGCATGGAGCCAAAGTGATTTTAATTTTTAATAGGTCTCTTTTAAATACATTGGTAAAACATACTTCATGGTAGGGACAGGAGAGGCAAAAACTGTCCTTAGTTTTCTCAGCTCTTGTTTTGTTTTGCTTCTAATGGGAAATGAAACTAATTCCTCCTCCCTGAATGTTGATGCCAAATATTCCTTACATGTTCTCTGAATATTTTATTTCTGCACTTAACACCTGATGATATTTATTTTTATATTTAATAGCGAATATTTGGCAATAATAAAAGCTGACATGAAATGGAAATCAATATTTGACATCTCACATGCAATGGCACTAGGATTTCACTTTCTGAGAGTAGGAGCCTCTGACATAACTGGACAAGCAGTATGGGGAGGACATATGCTGCTAATGAATTTGTAACACCCAAAGTGGCCCACAGAGTGGCTCAACAGGAGCATTGTCATGGTGTAAGGGAACTAGCACTGGTGGTGTGATGTGCCATATGACGAAATCAGAGGTAGATCCCGGTGATACATTATTTTGGTGCAATTAGGAATGCTTAGGTTACTCTGGTGGCAGGGAAGCCACAGCAGTGCTGCACCTTTCCATGCCATCCGGTAACAAATGAAGCCTGAAGACCACATGAGAAGGATCTATGCTATGGCTCCACCTCTCACATCCCCAGTTACCTGAAGATAAAAGCTATCCTGTCAAGCTCAGCTCAAAGTTCCCAGGGGAGCCAATCTGATGCAGTTGCCCTTAGTAGAAGGACAGGGCAGAGTCAAATCCAATGAAGACGGACATGGAATAATGGGCTCAAGTTACAGGAAGTCAGATTCCAGCTGGACATCAGGAAAAACTTCCTGACTGCTAGAGCAGTTCGACAATGGAACCAATTACCTAGGGAGATCATGGGCTCTCCCACATTAGAGAATTCAAGCTACAGCTGGACAGCTATCTGTCACATATGTTTTAATGTGGATTCCTGCATTGAGCAGGTTGTTGGACTCGATGGCTTTTTTTTTATTTTAAAATTTTATTTAATACTTCAAACATACATCAATACAAATAAAACAATACTACATAATACATAAAATATTGGATAACATTTGATAACATATATTCGAGCTTATTCTATTAACATAATCATACTTAACATAAAAGTGCTCCCCCCACCACCACGGGATCTTATTCCTGTTTCCAAAATCTCATTGCTTCCTCTGGAGGTGCTTTCCCTCTCCCCTTTGATAAGACAAATTCTAGGAACTGTTTCCATATTCCCTCAAAATCATTCGTTTTTATCATTCCTCGTCTAACTTTTATATTACATGTTAATTTGTCATTAATAGCAATATCCCATATTTCTTTATACCAATCTTCTATATGATGATTCCCTTGAACCTTCCAGTTCCTAGATATCATTAATCTTGCTGCTGTTAACAAATTCGTTATCAATTCTTTTGTCTCTTTACTACAATTTAATTCTCCATATAATGATAACAATGCCACTATAGGTGTCTCTTCAATCTCCATTCCTAAAATTTCTTTTATGTCTTAAAACACCATTTTCCATAATTTTTGTACAAATTCGCATTCCCACCACATATGTAAATACGTTCCCTTTTTTTGACATCCTCTCCAGCAATTTGCTGAATTCAACTTATTTATTTTATTTAATCTCACCGGGGTTAGGTACCACCTCCATACAATCTTATAATAATTTTCTTTTATCCTCACGGACATATTTCTCAACACTCGTTGTTTCCATATTCCTTCCCAACTCTGTTGCCCTATTTGTTCCTTCAAGTCAGTTTCCCAAACCACCTTGCCAACACTTTCCGTCTCCCCCTTTTCCACTAGTATTCTATACATTTCACTCATTAACCCTTTTATTAATTTATTTTCCCTTTTCTCAGTTTCTTTTTTTAAGATCAGCTCCTCAAATTTTGTAATCGCTCCACACTGGACTCGATGGCTTATAAGCCCCTTCCAACTCAAGGCAAGGTCAGACCAGGCAGGGTCTGCCAGGACCTTGGACAGATCAATGCTGGTTGGAACTCACTTAGAGCTGTTGTCTTAGTAACATGCAGAGGTCTTCTGACTGATCTGGGTCTGCTGTTAATGCCACCCCCTTTGAGGAGCTGTCTGTCTCCAAGGCCAGATCTACACTAAGCAGGATATAACAGTTTGAAAACGCTTTGAAAAGGTATATGTAATGTGTCCAGGCCCCTAACAGTTGTCAATGCTGTTATCTACACTGCAGTAGATAACAATGCAGTGTTATCTACACTGCAGTAGTGTAGATCCTGCCTTAAAAGGCTGTTGCTTGATTCTGCAACCACTGGCTCGTCTGGCATGGTGAAGATTGTGTCCAGGGGTGCCCTCTGAGTCTGAAGAGCCCGACAGAGCCATGTCCTCTGGCCTGAAAGGACCCAGGGGAACAGATGATGTCTTATCAGATGATGTCTTCTCCATCTTGGAGTCCTCCTCAGAACCAGAGGGGGCATCAAAGCCAGAGAACATGGCAAACACTAACATAGGGAGGAGCCACAGCATAGACTACTTTCACATGAACCTGGGCTTCTTACATTACTCCAGTGGTGCAGGAAGAAGCTACCAAGTAATTACATGGAACCATTTCTAGCGCACACTGCATGAGATCCATAATTTATAGATCAACCCCAAACCTCTGAACTTCCTCCATTGAAAAGCACTTTGAGGTTGCATGAGAGCTCTGGCCAAGGCATTTGAACTATTCTTTTACTCACTTTTCAGTTTTAAAAGATCTCAAAATGATTTAACTAAAATAAAAAAAGAATGCCATTTTAAAACACCACCACCACCACCAACAGAGAATTACACCAGATAAAATTAAGATAAAGCAATAGGGGCAGCATCAATATCAGGCAGATTTCCTGGGCAGGAAGGTCCAAAGTAGTACCAGAACAGGAAAAAAAATGGGAATGCCACAATCCTGCATCTCATCTAATCTGAACAGGAGGGCATATGGAGCAAGGCCTCCCCTTCTGGCCTGAGGTTTCTGGAAAGGAATGTGCCCCAGTTTTGTCTAAGGAGATTCATGAGTCTAAGCAGATATATGTATATATGTGTGTGTGTGTGTGTGTGTGTGTGTATACACAAACACACACACACACAGTGTCTATTCACACTGCGTTGTTTTCAATGCATTCACGTTCTGGCATGCAGAAATATTCTTTACAAGCACAACTAGAGTTGGATCAGACCATGATATTGCAAACATCAAGGGAGGAAAGTATGCATGTCTGAATTCCTCCTTAAATACAACTGACTCTTCCTTCCTTCCTTTCTGGAGAGGAGTTTGTGATATTTTCCCATGTATTTCTCTCTCTCATACTCATGTCTTCAGGCAACTTCAAATACTCTAGATTCATGGGATCTCTCTCCCATTTAAATGTTCTTTTAATATTTTTCTTTTTTATATAATAGTAGCCTTGAATACTGGAAGAGAAAAGTGAGAAATAAAACTTTAAAATAAAATAGTAGTAGTACCAGTAGTAGCAGGCAGCAGCAGTGGTGGTGGTAGGAGTAATAATGATCAATGTCACAGAAGCAGAACTAGTAGCAGTGCAATAGAGTGATGTCAATTATTGAAACACAATGTGACTTTTTCTGGGGTTTTGCATCCTGTTTCCAAACAAGAGGTCATTCAACCCCCCTCTGTTCAGTGCCAACAGGTGCTGCCCACAGCCTGTTGAAGTGAATGCCCAAATTCACATTGATTTTAATCATTCTTGATTGTACTTGGCATGCCACAGATTTGTCATGTGGAGATTCAAAATATGATGTTGCCTGCGCTGCTTCTACTGCGTGAAATCTAGTATTGTTCATTTAGGGAAAATGTCGATTTCTTGTATTTAGGGCACAATGCTATTGGTTTGATACCCACTAAATTAAAGTTTTTGAGAGTCCTACACCCCACTAGATGTCTGCTGGCAGGGCAGGAGGAGTGATGGAGGTGTTTTCTTGTATTTAGGGCACAATGCTATTGGTTTGATACCCACTAAATTAAAGTTTTTGAGAGTCCTACACCCCACTAGATGTCTGCTGGCAGGGCAGGAGGAGTGATGGAGGTGATTTTCACTTCTCTGTCCTTTTTTAAAAAGTCCTATTGACCAGGCTCTGAGCTCAAAGACTAGGCCTGAATGCCTCTCCTTGACATCTAGTTGTCTTTGTGCTCGGAATTACTATTTTTCTTTTCATAGGGAGGAGCATTCCACCATTCGAGCCCCCACCTGCCATCTGAAAGAGTATTACCCAAACAGAAATTGCTCACATCAGTGAGAACAGGGCCAGAGTGTGATAGTTTTTGTACCTTTGAAGTATCATTCTGATGAATCACATGAGATTAGGGAAGACAAAATGTGACATAATATAATTCAATCCATACAGAGGAGGGTAATGCAATATGACATGCATAATGGATCTATTAGGGTTCTTCTCCAGGTCAGGGTGTCCGCTGTCTTTTGAAGTAGAAAAGAGCTAGATCCAGTTCCTGCTGTGTGAAAAACTGATAGTTGTGCACAGCCTATATTGCACCTGTCAGTTTAGTGCTGTGCTTAAACCTGTCCTGTAATTTCCAAAAAGTTTCTTCCCCCATGAAAGATACTTATGTTTTAATGACTCATGCTCAGGGTTCTTTAGAATTTATTTTAATGTCCTTTCGTGGTGTTTTCGAGTGCATGTTATCATTGCAAGGTAGCTGAGAGTGTGATGTGTTTTTTCTTCTTTGTATTACACATCTCTTAGTTGCTCTGCAGCCTCCCTGGCTGCCCACACTTCCTGGTCTGAAAAGGCTCCAGGAGAGGAATTCTCTCATGACGTCTTCCCCTAGGCTTTAACTGAAGTGTGGGAAGCTGTGAAAACTACAGGCTGACAGACAAATGATTGCACAATGAAAGAAAGGACACTCTCTCACACACACATACAACCCTTGGCCATGTCATAACTAAGGTAGGTGAAAGAACCCAACATCCCGCCCGATTTTGAAAACAATTTGTTTTCCATCAAGGTGAAAGAGAATGGTTTTTTTTTAAAAAAAAAAAAAAGTGGGAGAAATTTTCAGCACAGTCATAATTTTATTTATTTCTTTCATTTTTATACTGCCCAATAACCGCCTTGCCAGATCACACAAAGGTCATCTAGTCCAGGGGTGTCAAACCTCTTTCAGTCCAAGGGCTGAAATCCATTTTGAAGAAACTCTTGGGCCCACATTCCAAGTGGGTGGGGCTAAAGGCAAAAGGGGGCAGGGCAAAATATCAAAAATACCAGCATGTTTTGGCTTAAAGCTCTTACTGGCAGTAACTAAGGGCCTGAGGTAGGATTCTGACCTACCTCAGAATCCGTGTGGGAGGAGCAGCCTCTGTGTGGGAGAAATAGCGCAGGCTGTTGCTCCTTTCCACATGTCAGATGCGACGGGGAAAGGAAAGAAAAGGAAAGCCCCGTCGCGTCCTCCATTTTTTAAAAAAAGTTAAAGGGGCCATGTGCGCAGGAGCGCACCAATGAAAAGGTAAGTCTTTTTTTAAAAAATAAAGGGTTCCCTGCTCCCCCTGTCCCCGCTTCCCCCCGCTCGCCTGCTTTCTTGACCCCCCCCCCGCTCACCTACTTGCTCGCTCAACCCCCCCGCTCGCCTGCTCAACCCCCCCACTCACCATGTCCAATGCCCCTCCACCACCACTCCGGCTGTGATCTCCCCACCCTGGCTCCGCTCTTCCCCCCATCTCTCCTGCCGGGTCTGGTTTCCCCCCCTGGCCCCCATCTCTTCCCCCCCCTGTGATTCCCACGCACCTGGCCCGATGGGCACAGCGCTTATATGGAGCACTGTGCTCAGTGCGCGGCTTCTCCTGGCTATTCGCGAGTAAGCCGCATAGCCGGGAAAAGCTGTGGAACCAGCTAGACTTTCTACAGCCCTGGGCTCAGCCCGGGGCTGTGGAAAAAACGGGCCACAAGTGGATCCGGTTATCCCGGGTCAAGGGAGGGTTTAGCCCGGCCTGACCCCGGGATCCCCTGTGCGTCATCTGCACGCACAGCAGGGAGCCCAGGTTTCAGTCCGGGCTAAACCCTCATCTAGCAATGGCCTAAGACTTAGGAGAGACATTTCAATCTTTTAGAATGTGAAAATAATGCACAAAAGCCAGGAAACCACCAAGCAATTGGTGGATGGGGGAGTGAGGGTTGGGCCAGGGGAAAGGAACACAACCATTGTGTGAGAAGGTTGTAGATGAAGGGGAATGGAGAAGGTCTAGGAGGAGTCAAGGCAGAGCAGGGCAGAGCTGGGAGGACTTGCAATGCATAGACAGTTTTGAAAAAGGTATGCCAAGAGACACTTTGGCCTACTAAGAAGGTGAGCAGAGACTTACATCTCTGACGCAGTGAAATGGCAGCAGCTTCTTTTGCTGTCCAGTCCCCTGACCCATTTCTGGTTATAATCCCCAGTGAGTGGCCAAAATGAAGCTGATTTTAAATGTTCCGGATAGCTTCAGGGCCCCAAAACAAACCTGAAGAGGGAGAAATTAATGCACTGACTTACCTAGTGGGGGATCAAGCAGATGATGTCATGCTTTGATTCAAGCTGAGTAGGGGCAAATCAAAGAAATATTATATGGAGATGGACAGTTTTGAAAAAAATGTCATTGTGCAGTGCAATGTAATTTATGAACAGGCCAAGTTTTCATGTGTACAAAAAGAAAAGGAATTGGTAGAGAGTTTTATTAACTCTCTATACTCAGTAGCTGAACTCTGTGAAAGCTCACACTCAACAAAGACAAACATGCATTTGGTGTCAAATATATATGTTTCCAGGGACATATGACTGATGGAGAGGCAGGGCTGATGCCAGACTATTTTGCGCCCTAGGCAAGGCGAGCCACTTGCAACCCCCAAAAGAAATTGCCCTTAAAGGTCCGCAGGATCCGTCCCTAGAATCCAACGTGGGGAGAAGAGGGAGAAAAGAGGTGGTTGAGAGGCAGAAGTTTGGAGCACGCCTTGGCAAGATGGTGCATATTAAGCCATGCGGGGAGGTGGGGGGGTTGGGGCGACACAAAGCCTCTCCTTGCTTGCTTTGCCCTCCTGGCCAGGGAGACGGCCTGCCCCGGGAGCGCTAGGGAGTGCCAGCAGGGTACCTTCTCTGCCCGTCCAGCCAGCCTGCGGCATGCCACTCCCAGCTCCCTGCCTGTCAAGTGGACTTGCCAAGCAGGTCCCCATGGGCGGCTGGCTGGGGCTCCGCCCAATCAGGCAGAGTCCACTCCCTCTCCACCCCAAAGGAGCTGTGCCACAGCAGGCGCTGGGTGGGCCAAAGGTCCCTTCAAGATCAGTACTGCGCCCCTTGGAGGTCTGCTTCCTAGGCGTCTGCCTAGTTGGCCTAATGGTAGCGCCGGCCCTGTGGAGAGGGTATCCCTGACCTGGGAAAGTAAAAGCTTTGAGGATTTTTCAACCCCAAAACCAAACACAGAAGTTCACCTATTTCTCACAATCAGAAATTTCCTAGGACATTTTCTGCCCTGCCTCAGATCTCACAAGCTTACTGATTGAACTGTTGGAATCAAACAATGTGTTTGTCTGGACACCCAGCCAAGAATAAGCCTTCTGGGAGATCAAAAGGGCTCTAACCACTGCACATGTTCTAGTGACATTTGATCCAATGAGATGAACTATAATTTCAGCAGATGTCTCATTGTTTGGATTAGGAAGCTATCCTGCAACATGGACAACATGATGGCCAAATTCATCCAATTGCCTTCACCTCAAGAACACTATCAGCTGCGGAAAAAACACTATGTTCAGATTGAAAAAGAGGCATTGGCCATCATGTGGGCATGTGAATGGCTCCAAGATTTTATAACTGGACTACATTGATCCTATTTTTTACTATCAAACAATTGGATGACCTCACACCTAGGCAGGATCTACACTACTGCTTTATTATGGTTTATAACAGTATTGACAACTGTTGGGGTCCATGACACATTCTTCTTCTTCTTATTTATTTATTTATTTATTTATTTATTTATTTATTTATATAGCACCATCAGTGTACATGGTGCTGTACAGAGCAAAACAATAAAATAGCAAAACCCTCCTGCATAGGCTTACATTCTAATAGAATCATAATAAAACAATAAGAAGGGGAAGAGAATGCACCAAACAGGCACAGTTTTAGTAGAGTAAAACTAACAGTATAAAAGTCAGATCCAAATCAAGTTTTAAAAGCTTTAGAAAAAAAGAAAAGTTTTTAGCTGAGCTTTAAAAACTGCAATTGAACTTGTAGTTCACAAATGTTCTGGAAGAGCGTTCCAGGCATAAGGGGCAGTGGAAGAAAATTGACGAAGCTGAGCAAGGGAAGTAGAGACCCTTGGGCAGGTAAGAAACATGGCATCTAAGGAGCGAAGAGCATGAGCGGGGCAATAGTGTGAGATGAGAGAGGAAAGATAGGAAGGAGCTAGGCTGTGAAAAGCTTTGTAGGTCAACAGGAGAAGTTTATATTGGATTCTGAGGTGAATTGGAAGCCAATGAAGAGATTTCAGAAGTGGAGTAACATGGTCAGGACGGCGAGCCAAGAAGATGATCTTAGCAGCAGAGTGGTGAACAGAAACCAATGAACTGATGTCAGTCAGAAGAAGGTTACAGTAGTCCAACTGAGAAATAACCAATGCATGAACAAGAGTCTTGGCAAAAGAGACAGACAAAAATGATCGAATCCTGGCAATATTATACAGGAAAAAATGACAGGATTTAGCTACTTCCTCAATATGAGGAATAAAGGAGAGCGAGGAGTCAAATATAAAGCCAAGACTACGAGCTTCCTTGACTGGAGTAAGTGTAACGTCATTGACAGTAAGATAAAATGAAAGATGAGGAGAAGGTTTAGGAGGAAAAACAAGCAATTCAGTTTAGGAGGAAAAACAAGCAATACCATTTTCAAACTATTTTGAAAGTGTTATATCCTGCTTGGTGTAGATCTGGTCCTACACTGCAATGCTTTCAAATGATGCGGAATTCATTCAATATTACCCACGTCTCTGAGAAAGGCCTGAGAATTGCATTGGCAGAATGTGGAAAAGGAGTTCTAGAACAGCAACTTACAGCCCACATTGTTATTGGCTTTCTGGCTTCAGACACTAATTTGCAGGAAATACGAGAAAACCAACATGATGCAATCCTGCATAAGGTCGCAAACTATAGCAAAGAAGGCTGGCCAGAGAGACACAAGTTAGACCAGGAGTGCCAGAGGTTTTGGCAAGTGTGTCATGAAGTTGCTGTTCGAGATAAATGGTTGATGAGAGGGACCAACCTGATCATCCCAGTCAAAATGCACCAAGAGATCCTTTCTTGTATTCCCAATGGACACCAAGGAATCCTGAAGTATTGAGTACAGGCAAGCTACTCCGTATTGTGGCCTGGGATGTCAACTGAAATAGAGGAAATTATGAAGAGATGCTTTGTGTGTGTTCCAGAGGCTACTGCCTACCATGAACCATTACTGGCATCAGGATTCCCAGAAGAGGCCATGGAAATAGGTGGCACTAGACCGCTTTCATTTTCAAGGTACCTGTTACCTCCTGATAACAGATTGCTATTCCTGCTTACCCAAAATTTCCAGACAAGAGAAGCTGGATGTCAACACAGTGATCCTGAATTGTAATTCCATATTTGTCAGACATGGTATCCCTGAGCTGGTCCACAGTTACAATGGACCTCCGTTTGTATCTCTGAAGACATCAGAATTCTAGGCATTTGCAAGAGAATATGGATTCCACCAACAGACATCTAGCTCCCAGCTCACTCAGAGCAATGAGTTTGTGGGGTGACTATCAAAATAGTGAAGATGCAACTGAAAAAGAATGCATATCCTCATAAAGGCCTTAGTGGAATTTAGAGGTTCACCTCTGTCCAATGGATAGAGCCCTGCAGAGTTGCTCATAGGCTATCATATCTAAATGACTCTGCTACTGGTCCTGCTCCAGAAAGTAGACCTGGAAGAACTGGTTAAATGGGAAAACCACAGGAGAGAGAGGCACAAGAGAAATTATGACAGTCAACATGGTGCCCAATTATGGGAAGACTTAGAGCCTGTAGAGGTGGTTTGGGTTCATGACAAAAACAAAACAAAAAAACATGGGGAACCATCAGCCAGAAGACACACACACCTTGTTCTTATTGGGTGCTTACTCCAAAGGGGAAACTCAGACCAGTTTCCATTTGGCAGGAGCATACCGAAAAGACACACCATTAGAAATTGAAAGTGCACCTGTCCCAAATGGACCATCAGGGCAAGAGGAAAACCCAACCAAAATTCAGCATTAAAAGGAAGAACTGCAGGCATTGGTTGAACAGGAATCTCCCCCCACCCCCAGTCACCATACAGAACAACGAGTGGGCAGGAGGTTCATCCATCACAAAGTCTGGATTTATAGACTCGTAAGGATCCAATTCTCTGGGTTGGAAGAATCTTCATAATAGGGCTGTGCACAGTTGCCTCGGAGGCCATTTTAGAGCCTCCAAAATGGCCCCAATTTGACTCAGGGTGTTTCAGGGTGTGTGTGTTTGCCTTACCTCAGCACTGAAAAGAGGTGAGATTCATCCCTGCTGAAGTGGGTTGGCCTTGTGGGATTTTGGGTGCCAGCTGCATGGCCGGCACCCAAGAAATCATAGAGTAAGGCTGACTGGGAGTCCATTGGACTCCCAACTCCCCCCTCACCACCCTCACTGTGCCCACACCACCCTCTTGCCCCCCCAATGCAGAACCACCACCGCTGGGACTTACCTGGAAACATGTCCGCCTGAGATCCAGGCCATGATTTTAAGTTATCATGGGGGCTCTCTGTTTTTAGTATATCTATGGTGGACATAAAGGGAAGATGCATTTCTAGGTAAGTCTAGGTGGGAAGCTGGGGAGGGGGAGAGGGAAGTGAGTCCGGTGAGTCCATTGGATTCACCTGGATTTACAGCCAGCCTTGCACCAGCTTTCCTGGGGGTTTGGGGGGACAGCCCAGCCCTACCCCAAATCAGCCTGATGATTTGGTGTTGATCTGCCTCAGCCTCGGTCCAACCTGGTACCACTCTTGATTCAACCCGAGCCTGGCTGAATCACCCTGCTTTGCCTTGGATCTGGGGCACAGCCCTACTTAAGGACATTGGCGGGGTGGGGGGAGATGTGAGAGAAGTTCCTGGCTCAGGGGTAAAAGAGAAAAGCCCTGAAAGGGGGAGGAGTCAATCCAGAGCAGTACAAAGCTGGGGGAAGTTGCATTGTACAGATAGTTGATGAACAGTTATTCACCTTCCCACATTGTTGAAATCATTGGTTAAAGACACCCCAAGGTTTGGGTAATAACACAGTCATCTGGAAACCCTGGAGCTCTGGATTGGAACCAAGGCAGGCCACACCTGGCATGTGGGCCTGAGGTTCAACACTCCTGAAATTAGACCAATATTCTGATTCCAGCATCAACCACCCATGTGCCTCTAAGAAGCTCACAAGAAGAGCAACGTCTTACCCTGTTATTTATCCTCATCATTTATCCTCCTTAACACAAAGTCATAAATCAACTTGTGGCCAACTAAATGAAATACAGCCTTCCAGCCCTGGATTGTGGCTTGATGCTGCTTGATCAAGCATCAATCCCTGAGCCCCCCAAAGGCAGCAAAACCTGGAAGTTTGTTATTGGGCCCTTGCAGCTGGGGTTGGCCTCAGCGTGGTGGCTCAAATGTTGCTGGCAGTTGTATGGGGAATTGGCGGAATGAGTGTCAGATCCTGTTGATTGTGGACAGGTACTCACAGTGTGGTGGCTAAGAGATTAAGATTTGAGATCTGTGTTCCAGGAGGGTGTGGTTTCAAATTTCACATTTTCTGTGAACTTACTAGGGGCCCTTAGGCAAGCTATTATCTCTCTGCCTCACCCCATCTGCATGCAGAACTGTGTGAAGATGAGAACTTCTTTTAATTATCCTAGCAGAACTGGTTAGGTTACGCTACCATGGATGGTTTATAGCACTAGGGTCTATGAATTCATCATTGAAAGAATACATCATGCTAAAAGAATGTGTACTGGGGGTAAGAGTGTTCATATTTAATGTAAAGCATCATCAAATCACTACCAAAAACTGTAACCGTATCATGTTGTCTGACTCTTAAGGCAAGTTTCCCTTCCTCAATAAAACCTGCATTCCATGCCAATAGAATATCTCAAAAACACCTGGTTAATTCATTTCTGATTTATGACAACTGATGCAGACTGATATCCCCCCCCCATTTAGACATGGTGCAAGCAGTATGCATATTTGCATAGACTCTGATGTGTCTGCCCCCAACCTCCTTGTTTTCAGCTACAGTAGAGGCCCATCATAAACTTACAGGATTCCATCAGCCATACCCAGGGCCGGTGCTACCATAGAGGCCACTCAGGCAGCAGCCTAGAGCGCCAAGTTAAGAGGGGCGCCGGGCGCAGCACTCACACGCGTTGGCTGTGAGCTGGCCTGGCCCAAGCATTCAGCTGGGCCTGGGTGGACGAGATGGCGCTCTGCGCCCGCTCAGCCGAAGTGAAGCCGGGGATGCTGGGGTGGGGGTGGGGCAGCTCCATGTTCGGACTTCCGGAACATGCCCGGAAGAGAGAGAGAGAGAGAGAGAGAATGAATGGGGGTCTTTGAGTGAATGCATGTGTTCATGCGTGTGTTTGTTTGGAGTGAGTGATGCTGAGTGTGTGTGTGCACGTGTGTGTGAGTTGGGGGGGATGAATTGGAGGTGATATTCCTATTAAATAATGCATTTTAGACCCATAGACGTTCCTTTCCAATTTGTTTGCTATAATTGGCATGACGTATTTCTTGCGCATTAAAATAAATTTAGCAGTTTCTAGTTTTGTGCTTCTTATTTTTTCCAGGAAACATGTTTTCTTAAAAATCAAAGTTGGCATTTTTTTTTGGCGGGGGTGGGTGGGTGAAAGCATCTCACCTTGCCTAGGGCACAAAATAGTCTGGCACTGGCCCTGGCCATACCAGCAACAAGGTGTGTGTGTGTGTGTGTGAGAGAGAGAGAGAGAGAGAGAGAGAAGAGAGAGAGAGAGAGAGAGAGAGAGAGAGAGAGAGAGAGAGAGAGAGATTTAAGGGTGATTTTGGATTATACCCGAAGTCTTAAATTGATAGCCTCAGTTTGATTTGGAGCATCTGGTGTTGCAGCATCTCCAAAATGAAATGGGCATGTACCTGTTCAGCATCTGGGTGGGAGGCTACTAGGAGCCCCATGAAGCCTGTTTGATCTTTCTATTGGAAAGACACCCATACTGTACTCAGATCATTCATAGTCTTACAAATTGATTGCCAAGTACAAAGGAGAAAGCTAGCACAACACAGACCCATAGAAGAGTGTAGGATAGTGGAAAAACTAAGATACCCTATTGGAGGAAAACACTGAACTAATTCTTTTGCAGAACACTGGCTTCCTTTCCCTGATAAATGCCTCCTATTGACAGCTAGCCATTAACAACTAAATCCAAAAGTCTTCCAAAATGCACCCTCATGGACACAGGATCACACATGCCCCTTCTTCCACTTAGGACCGTCTCCTACCTTTTTCAATTTATAAATCTATTTGTGGTGAGACACCCAAGGTTCTGAGTAGAGGGGAATGGGTGGTGTTGTCCTTCTAGATCCCTGCATTTCTCCCTACTCCTCAGAATTTCCTCAATGTCTTCTGGCCTGGCCACAGATATTTCCAGGTCTTTGCCTGACAAAGAATCAGATTCTTGACTTCCTCATGTTCTCATTTCTTAGGCTGATTCTCTTTTTCTGGGAGAGGGAGGGGGCTTTTTTCTGGGATGAGGAGGCTGCCAGTTCACCTGAGAGCCCCATACCTGTCTGGGAGTAGGGAAAGCATAACCCGTAGCCCTAAAGGTGTTGCCCCATCACAGGGAGCACTCCTTAAATGGGATTGAGCAAGCCCAGACTGTGTCCTCTGCCTCTGATCATGGTGCACTGAGTTAGTGCTGCATTCCTTCAAAATCTTGCAGTTTCACTCCTGTGGGGTGGCATCAGGTAACCCCCATGCCTGGACATAGAGCAGGGTATGAGCCGCCCCGCACTCTCTTCCTGGCTTCCACCAACCAATCTCCAGTCACCATCTGCCAAGAACGCCCCCTGGATTGACCATGGAGCAAGGTCAGATGGTGAAAGAGCTGGGGTGACCTTGCTCCCTATGAAAAAATCAGGGTAAGTCCCCGACTTTTTAACAGCGCAGCTTCATGGAATAGCCCTGCCGTAGCTGCAAATCTGCGGCTGCATCATGTAACTGAGGCAGTGCCGATTTGCAGCCACCGTGGGGCTTTGAACATGTATAAACAACCCCCATGTTAGATCCTTCATCAAAGGAGAACAAAGATGGTGACACTCTCTTCAGTAGGTGTACAGCAGCCGGTTTCTCTCACACATCCCAACAAACTCTGGCATCAGCCAGATTTGTTTCAGTGCCCCTCCAGATGGATTTTTCAGTCCCAACCCTGACTTCCAGTTGACTCTCCCTCTGGATCTGCCACTTTACACTAAGGTTGTGCAAAAAGTTGATCTCCAGATGATCTCTAGTGAACTTCAACTGACAGCATTCTTAACCATTGGACATGCTGGCAGGGGCTTCTGGGAGTTGAAGTATAAAACATCAGAAGACCTACCTTCTGCTTTACACCATCCAACTCTGGTCCCCATCACACTGTGACCCACACTTCAGCTTTCATGTACTTGGCTACTAATGGCCCGGTGCTAACCCATGAACACTGTTGTAGAAGCACAATGCTAGCTTCTGTTGACCCATGGGCTTTCAGGTATGCCCCCGGCAAATGTAGGGTTGGATCCAAATTTAGTCATACATAGAGCAGACCCACTGAAATGAATGGGACTTAAGTTTGTCATGACTAATTCAATACCCATTGATTTCAATTGGTCTCCATATGGCTAAATCAGGTTCCAGTCCCTAGTGAATATTAATATTACAAAATTTAACAACAGTGTGTTCTTCAATAAGTGTATGATCCTTGCACAGGTGCATCCAGGTGAGGAAAACAGGGTTGGTCTCTTCACAGCTTTTGCAAATGGTAGCACATGAGACAACTTTTCAAACCTCAGCTTGTTATTTCCAGCCTATCATATCATGGCGTTCTCTGGAGCTGCTGGGCTGAGGGTAAATTAGGCTGGTTATTCTAGAGATCGCCTTGGTACATGAAAGCACTTTACACCTATACCTAAATAAATAATTTAGGGATTTATCCAGGGATAAGAGAGATGGCTTCATTGAGAAGGCGCTTAAATCCTCCAATGTTTTTAGCACATTTATTCAAACTTGTGCTGAATAATTAAATAACGAAGAATGGGTGGTGTTTTTTTTAATCTTTTATGCATTTTGTATGCAATTTGGGTGACTTGCCAGACAATGAGATTTGGATAAAAATAAGGATGCAATATCGAAGCAAGTGCATTTTCCTTTGGGATGAATTCTGCTCTCAACTCACTCTCATCAAGAAATTAGCAAAATGCCCGGCCTTGTGCCTGGTAGGATTGTGTACAGAGGGAAAACGTGCAGTTTGAAGAGACTCTCTGATAAGGGTACTATCAATCGCTAGTCTACAATATTAAGGCCTATGTAGAGGAGAACATACTGAAATGGATGGGACTTATGTTCATCACAACCAACTTAAGTCCGATTCAGTTCAATGAGTCTACTCAAGGTAGGGGCATTGAGGGGGAACAGAGTTTAAAATACACAACAAAATTATAAGACATTAACATAGATGGAGGGCCAGATTATTCTCCAAAGGCCTGCTGGAACAAAGAAGTTTTAGCCTCCTTCCGAAAGCCCATCAAGGAGGGAGCCAGCCTAGCTTCCCCGGGAAGAGAGTTCCAGAGCACCGGAGCAGCCACCAAGAAGGCCCTCTCCCATGTTCCCACCAAGCGTGCCTGTGAAGAAGGTGGGACTGAAAGAAGGGCTTCTCCAGAAGATCTCAAAGCACGGGCAGGCTCATAAGGGAGAATACGGTCTTTCAAATAACCTGCACCCGAGCCATATAGGGTCAGTATTATGCCAGTACTTTGCCATTTGCACTGATTACCTATGCATTTCTGGACCCAGTATAAAATGCTTGTTTTAACGTTTAAGGCTGTAAATGGCTTGGGGGAAGATTACCTGAAGAAGTATCTGCTCCTATATCTACCTACCTGGACTCTAAAGTCATCAGTTGAGGCTCTCCTACAGGTGCCCACTCCAAATGAGGTAAGGCAGGTGGCTACAAGAGAGAGGGCCATTTTGATGGTGGCACTCCATCTGTGGAATTTCCCAACCCAAGATGCTCACCAGATGCCTATGCTATGCTCTTTCATTGTCAGGTGAAGTCCTTTTTATTCCCCCAGGCATTTAAAGAAGTGGCTTTAGTGTTTTTATAACCCAGTACTCTTTTATTTTGCTGCTGTTTTTAACTTGCTTTTACATGTAGTAGCATTTTTTTCCACCTTGCTACTGCTTTATCTTGGTTTTATTATGTGCTGTTTTTAGTCATTTCATTTTTATTTTTATTTTTGCATTTTATGGTTTTAATGTATTGCATACCACCCAGAGATCTTAGGTTACTGGGTGGTTTAAGTGCAATCAATCAAAATTAAATGCGTCAGGATTTTAATTTTTTGACATCAGCTTTTGAAGCTTACAACAATAGACACAATTTGGCTCTAGCTAAGAACATTTACATTTCTTTAGAAGTGAATCCCACTGAGTTCAATGGGCTTATTCCCAGATAAGAGGGTATAGGATTGTAGCCCAAAGCTCCATTAATTTAAGTGCTGCTGAAAAGTATTTAACTTGGGATTGTGTCCTGGGAGCATGAGTCAGCCAAAGCTGTGCACTTTTCAGTCTTTTTTATATCAGTGGGAGAGATTTGCTTAGGTTAGCATCGTTATTGTTTTTCTTAACAGATTAAACATAGTAGAACCAAAAATTAAAGCTTTGTTTATGGCTAAAGCTGAAATGAACATTCACAAATATGTCCAGTACTGGTTATGGGTTAGGGTGGCCAGATGATGTCTGTGAAAGATGGACACAAGCTGTATAAGAACGTCATGTGGTAATAATCAGCAAATCAGGTTGGGAAGGTTGTTTGGACATGAGCTGCAGGACTACGGACAGCTCTGAGCATGGTGACTTAAGAAGAGCCATGCTGGATCAGACCAAGGGTCCACCTAGTCCAACAATGTTGCCCGAACAATGGCCATAGACAGAATAAATTCAACTTCCTCCAACCTAGTTCTGACCAGATGTGTTGACTACAACTCACATTGCCCCCACTTGCTGGGGATGATGGGAATGGTAGTCCAACAAATCTGGAGGGGACAAGGTTGGGGAAGGCTGCTAACTTCCTTTTGTGCTGGTGCTGGCTCAGAAGTCCAATCCAGGCCCAGCTTATGTTTGGCAACTGTCGCTGCAGAGGCCACCAGTGAGGGAGGAAGCAGCAGCCAGGCACCTCTCCATCGTGCCTGGGTCCAGCTCCAGCTGAGAGCCCTCTCCCTCCTGCTACCAACTGTCTCTGCAGAGGCCACCAGTGAGGGAGGAAGCAGCAGCCAAGCACCTCTCCACCGTGCCTGGGTCCAGCTCCAGCTCTGAGCCCCCTCCCTCCTGCTACCAACTGTCTCTGCAGAGGCCACCAGTGAGGGAGGAAGCAGCGGCCAAGCACCTCTCCACCGTGCCTGGGTCCAGCTCCAGCTCAGAGCCCCCTCCCTCCTGCCACCAACTGTCTCTGCAGAGGCCACCAGTGAGGGAGGAAGCAGCAGCCAGGCACCTCTCCACCGTGCCTGGGTCCAGCTCCAGCTGAGAGCCCCCTCCCTCCTGCTACCAACTGTCTCTGCAGAGGCCACCAGAGAGGGAGGAAGCAGCAGCCAGGCACCTCTCCACCGTGCCTGGGTCCAGCTCCAGCTGAGAGCCCCCTCCCTCCTGCTGTCAACTGTAACTGCTCAACTTTGCAACTAAGATTGTAGTGCCTGAATTAGCTTTCCTTTTCCCCCTCCTCCTCCTCCTCCCTCCCAATCCCCTTTCCTTTTGTGTCATGTCTTTTAGATTGTAAGCCTGTGGGCAGGGACTGTCAAGAAATACTTTTGTAAGCCGCCGTGAGAGCCTTTTTTGGCTGAATGGCGGCATAAAAATCCTTAAATAAAAATAAATAAATAAATCTTGTACTGTTGCTCTGCACAGTGATCTCTTGGTGAGGTTCCTAGTTTTTATTAAGTGTGGCTGGCTATTATCACCTCCAGGGAAGTTGGTGGAGAGTCCTTGGTGTGTGGGGTGTGTGTGGGTGATCTCCAGTTGCCTGCTTGGGTGGTCGGGGCAGCTGGCTTTGAGTACCACTTACTTTTCCCCATAACCATTCCAGCCTGAACTAGAGATGGGCAACTTCACCAGGGCATACATTGGGATCATTAGAAAAATAGGCTGAGTTACCAAAAAAAGTAAGGAATAGTTCGGCATATTTTTGGAGACAATCTAACTCTGGAAATCACCCTGCGCACCAGCTCCCGAACACCCAAGGCTACTGCAATTCCAAAGCTCTTGGAGAAACTACATGGGCCAAGGGTAATGGAGGGTCTTTTCGTCCTGCTGTGCTTCTATGCAGCATGTCAGAAGCTTCCCACTCCATCTATGGCTCCTGTTATCACTGGCCTGGTTAAGTAAGTTGGGTTTAATGGGAAGTGGGGAAAGGATTGCGGGCTTGGAGGGAAGAAGGAGGGGGTTAAGCTAGAATTCTTCTCCTGATCAGATTTAATCTGAGATGGAGAAGGATTTGGAGGTTGCAAATGCTTCCCTCTTCTTTGAGGTGGGCATTATTAGCTGCCAAGGTTCATAACTGGGCCCAACCTTGGCAAAGCTTCATTGGCATCTTCACTTTGCACCTTGCTGTCCATCTCTGGATTGGTTCAGCTGGGCCATGTGGGTCCTTCACTGCCACCTTGACCTGGTTAGTACATGGCACTGGACATGGTGTTTTCCCTCAGACTCCCCTCAGGGAGCTGGCCTTCACAAAGTATTTGAGGTGAAATGTCTGACTTTGCCATGAAAAGAAATCATTGGAGAAATCATTCACATTTTGAATACGACATTTTATGTCAACATTTGAAAGCTGAGTAAACTTGAGTTGTCACGTGTTTGTTCTTTTGGCAGTCATCAAATCTGAATTCTCAACAGGTGTCCAAGATCTCCAATACTACTACAAACCATTGCATGTCATCTACCAAATCCTGACAAATGGGAAATGCCAACCATTGACTACTGTCAAAACGTAAATGTGACTGCATGTCATTAATCAAATACAGTCAGATGCTCAATTCTATTGCATGTCGACACTGTCAGCTCTCAAATGTGATCCGATACCAAATGTTCAAATCAACTGTGGAAGTGAATGACCAAATCCAACAGCACATCATATCAAAATTATTCAAGTACTGAGGAAACAGTTTTGTTAAAATTCACTAAAATACATTTTGAGGAGAATTTGGGGGATCACATTCTTTTAGATGACAATAAAGGGTTCAGATCCAGAAGACTTTCCAAATGCATTGCGAACAAAGAAGCCTCAAGTCTTTCCTCTGCAGCTGGTCTTGAACTCACCCTCTGCTCCCCTTTTCCCTTCCTGAGTTAAGGTACCCCAGCTCAGGTCATAGCAAAGGCAGCAGTAGGACAGAGCAAAGGCTGCTCATGCTGTTGTATGTTGAAGAGAGACTACTGACCGCTGTGAGCATCATAAACCTCTCAGTTTGATGATCAACTGTGCAGTAAATTAATTAATCATCATTTTATGCCTCATCAAGCACTTTGCTGAGGCTCTCAGTGGGGGGCATCTCAATTAGCCAATGGGAAGCAGACTGTTTTGTTTAGCTGGGTGAGTCTTCCATAAACAGGGGAGGCCTTGACAAGCTAATAAATATGTCATCTGTCTGTGTCATGAGCTGCAGTGTGGCTGCACCTGTAAATGTCTGGGATTTGGCCCAAAACAGCCAGTAGCATTCTAAGGAAGGGGAAATGAGGGGACGTGTAACCGGATCTATATACTTTGCTATGATGCATGAACTGGGATTTAGAATTCCTTGCTACTGGGAGAATCAAAATCCAGTCTGTGAATGCGAGGGCACTCTTTAGAGTGGGGGTGGGTGGGGGCAGTGGCTACGCATTGCTACAACATGGCAGAGAGGAGCAATCCTGATGTGATGCAGATGTGGAGGGGTACTGAAGCATGCATGCATGAAACACCGCACCGAAATCACATTGATATAACTGCAGATGCATTCATATCAATATGCCTTTTTGTGCTGTTTTAGAAATGCTCACACGTGTATGCAGTCATATGTATGATCCCATCAAGATTGCATTATCAGTGTGCTTTATTAATACATGTCTGCGTCAATAGTGTGTGTATTGGGTGGGGGGAGGATGCAAATGAAGGAACTGAAAGCTGCAGCAAACTAGTCTCTGGCCAGAGCCCTACTCAAGAGGAGTTGCTTTGTCTTGAGGAGACCATCTTTGCAAGCGAGCACTCCTTCTGCCTGGAGGCCTACTGGCTTATCTCTTGAGGCAATAATGCTCCTAGGTGTCAGGGGGTTGCTCAGCCTCTGCTCCAGAGTCAGGGTCCCCGTCCCCCCATGACAGAGAAGGACCTGGAGTCATCTCCCCTGATGCAGTGCGCCCCTGGTTTTTGGAGGCTTTACTTCTTCATCAGAGGAGGATTCCTCTAGAGAGGACATGACACAGAGCAACCAGGTCAAAACAGATCAGATAACAGTCTGTCCATGACAAACGAGTCATTACTGGCTCCTTCACTCTGAGATCATTATAAGATGTGTTGGGTTTCTTAGAGGAGCAAAAAAGGTAAGATATAAATGCAATAATAATAATAAAATCTGGACTTTGCCGTGCCAGATACAGTTAATTGACCATTGGACTAAACATCTGACCAGGAGGATGAAGTCCTTAATGACCATAGCCACTCTGTTTCCTCATCTCTCAAGTCATACTTTATGCTACACTTGATACCCAGGCAGAAACATCTGGGAAAGTTTTACACTTCTGTTTTTGTTCAGCCAGGTTTCTGCTATACATGTCAGGTTAGCACATTCTGCCTGAACTAAAGCCCATGTCATCATGGATGCTAGTAGTCTGAGGGCGAAACATACTATTCCTTGACTCCTGAAACTTCCAGCTTTCCAGAAGCTGTATGGAGGATGCATTCCTTCAATGCAACCAAGGACTTTTGGGGCTTGTTTCCTCACACCCATTGCAATTCAACGACATTTGCCTTTTCCCTTCAGGCCTCAGGCCCACCTCTTTCCCCACATTATAAAACCTGGCTTTTCCTTAGCCCGCTTCTTTTCCTCCTCCTCCTCCTCCTCCTCCTCCTCCTCCTCCTCCTCCTCCATCACCACCACCACCTCAGAACGTTTGCTGCTGCCTTCATCACCATTCCTGATGCCAGTATGGCCGCTTTGAAAGAGAGCTTACCTCGCTAAGAGCAAGGCTCTCCCTCCATCGCTGCCTTTGTATTTTTCTCTCTGTGCGCCTGCACAGTGCGGAGTTATGTGGGAGCTGTAGTTTTCCTGACTACCTCAGGCCCCTGGCCAAGGCATGGAAACATGTTTTTTAGGATGTTTTTAACAATGTATATTATGTTTTAATTCAGTTTTTATGTATTTTATCATTTATTATTGTTCCCTGCCTCCTCAAGATGGAGAGGCGGATAAGAAATAAATTATTATTATTATTATTATTATTATTATTATTATTATTATTCAATATGGCTATCAAAGCTCAAGCTTTGAACCTTTTCAAACTTTAAAAATTTCCTGCACATTTTACACTGCTCAAACTTCAGTTTAAAACAAAAAATGAACAAAATTAGTCTGGTAGATCTCTAGTAATAAGCATGACACTAACGTAGTCTTATATAAGACAAGGTGTCAGGCAGAAACTGCCTTCCCATTAAGCATCCTGGCATTTAGAAACAGCACTTTCAGACCTGAAGGATGTGCAAAAAGGCCACCAATAGATAGTATCTAATGTTAGTCCAATCGAGAGTTGACTCATTGAAATGAATAGGACTGACGTTAGTCATACCTATCTGAAGTCTTTCGTTTCAATGGGTCTACTCTGGATTCTACCTAATGTAACTGAAAGCTCTAGCAGAAAAAAGAGGCTGTGGAATCCCCCGCCAAGGGAGGTGAGGTTGGCTCCTTCTCTGCTGTGCTTCCACTAGCAGGCAAATACATTTTTATTCTAGCATAACCTGGTCTGTTGGGTCACTGTTGTTTTGTTCTACCATTGTAAGCTGCCTTGAGTGCCATTTTCTTGGCAGAAAGGCAGACCACAAATGCAATCAATCAATGTCACTGAAATTGTGGGGTGAGGTTGAAGGGGAAAGTGTGTAGATGCATATTCCGGCTTCCCTTCCACTGATGCCTCCATCCCATTCGCTGCCGCCACCCCCATAGCGTCTTCTGCCCCGTAACACTCCAATATGCCTAATCTGTTGTTCCACAGATCTAATCTGTGGAACAAAGCTTTCCCCAGCCATGAAATGCACATTGCCCTTCCCTGCCTTCTCAATTTTTTTCTTCTTCTGCTGCCACTGGATGGTGAACAGAACTAGCCTGGAGAAGAACATTATTATCTCCAAAGGAGATAAAAAGACTTTGCCTTGCAGGCGTATTGGCTGTGCAGGTTTCCCAACACCCCCTTTTTCCTCCTCCTATCTGAAACTAACTGGCTCGGGTAGTTCTTCTGCCTCCAAGGCTACCGAGAGACAGGATTCCTTCCTTGATCCTGAATTGCTGCTCAACTCTAGAGGCCATCTCCCCCACCCACCCCGCTCATCACTTTGATCACTGTCTTCTATATTGTATTGACTTCCTTGATGCCAGCCTTCTCCAACCTGGTGTCCTCCAGATGTTTTGGACTTCAGCTGCCATTGGCCCCAGCAAGCATGGCCAATGGTTATGAATGTAAGGAGTTGTGGTCCAAAACATCTGGAAGGCACAAAAGTGATGGACCTTCCATATTGCATGCTACCAACACACACTTCTCCAATACATTATATATTGCTCCTTTCTTCCTTTCACCATTTTTTTTTGCACTATCTCTACCTCCTCACCTTTTCTACTTCCTCTAGTGAGGACATGACACAGAGCAACCAAGTCAATATTTTTAAGTCCAAGTTTTCCACCTCTTTCTTGCATGCCTTTTCATTCGCAACTCCTTATCACTGGAATACCCATCTCCCCATCTTCTCTGCTCCTTCCACCATTGCTTTCGAGGGGATTAAAGCCTCGTCTTGTTTCTCAAACCTTCCCTGATCTTTTCCTTGTTGTCTCATGTCTCACTTTCAAGTTTAAGTCTATAGTGTGTGCATGCACACACATACACCCTTGCCCTAAGCTCTTGGGTCATGGGATGCCAATAAATAAACAAACTTGTATACACAACAACAGCCTTGACTTGATTGAGAGTGGTACTGATGCCATTCATTTTGCTTCAAAGCCCCAGCCACGGAGAAAACATCTCAAAGAAAGTTGCAGATAACTATTGCTGGTTATATGTCAAAATATTGAATTGAAATTCCGGTGATATTTCGCCCACAGTAAGCTCTTGGAAGAACACTGAAGTATATGAATAATGCTGGTCAGGGAAGAATATCATCCCTTATTTTCCAGGCATTGGCTCGAAGTAATCTTTAAGAAAAGTGCACCTGCCATGGTTATTTCAAAATTAGCCGAGGCACCAAAGTGATGTATGGTCACAGTTCTTCCTGCGATACGGATGTCATCCCTATGGGGGATTCATGAAGCTGAATTGTTCATATGGGCAGACTCACATGGAGGACAGATGGAAAGAAAACAAAATGAGCTGATTTATCGACATCGGGGAGCCATCTTTCGTATTCTACCAAGATTAGTCACTTGCACTAACAGATATGAGAATAGTGTGTGAGAGAGAGAGGGGGGGGAGGGAGGGGGGATGATAGTGTTTGTTTTTTAATCTGCCTTACAAGGTCAGTTGTTTCAATCAAGACCTCAGACTGAGGGTAACTTCAGAACTGACAGTGTGCAGCTAGCACAGCACATGGCCATTTCAACACTGAGCTGATAGCACTGTTTTTGGCTTGTTGGTTTCTTTTCTTTTCTTTTCCAATGGCGACCAGCTGCACGAGGCCTGCCAACCAGAGCTCGCCTTTGAAAAAAGGAAAGAAGCGCTTCCATCCTGAAATGACCATGTGGTAGGCTGGCTGGACTCACCCATCAAGTGCTTTGATGGTGCTCTATGCAGTAACGACATTGGAGTCAAACCAGTTAAAATCCAGTGCTTCCAAAACAGCTTTAGTGGGAGTTCAGTATCTTTCACTAAAACTGATGAGACTTAAAAAGAGTGTGCAGCTGCAACTCTTCATCCACTTACCTGAGAGTAAGGCCTGTTGAACACAATGCAATTCACTTTTGAGCAGACATGTATGTAGGATAGCCATGTGTCCTTTTTTTTTTTTTACAGAGGACAGTCCTCTATTTGAAGTGCTACCCAGTCCAATTCAAATTTAATGATAAAGCTCCATCAGAAGGAAAAGCTGGGCCTTGAAGTTGCCCATCAACAGCACCTGGACAGCAGACCCAGCAAGGTGCACAGGTCACCTGGAGCCCAATCTTCCCCACTATGGTGAGATGTACTGGATTTCTATTTAAATTATAATAATAATTTCTAAATTTGCATATGTGTGTATATTAGCATGTACAAATTGCTGTCCTCTTTTTGTTGATGGGTCTCCTCTTTTTTGGGTTGATTCATAAGCGGCCATCCTACATGTATAGGATTGCATTAAGTTGGTTTGCATGTTGCTGTTTTCTGTAATAATAGGACAATGCATAGAATGATTGCAAGCATATATTTAGAAGTTTTCGTTTGTTTAAATAAAATGAATATAAAAGGAGCATAACTAACTTTAGCTGGATTATTCCCAATAGTAATATATTAGAAGTCTTGAGCAAGATATCCCTTCCCCCTAGAAAAAACAAACAAACCATGTTGTGTTATTAAAAGAGAGCAGGAGCCCTGCCCTCTTTTAAATCTGGCCACTCTAGTATAGCTCCTGCAGCTTTAACTGTTGTGACGAAGAGGGAATTTCACCAGGTTCTCCATATATATAAATGACACCTGCTGAAATTCCCTTTTCTATGCAACTGTTAAAGACACAGGAGCCCTGTCCTCCTTTTCATATGGTCACCCTAACCAACACGAGATGTAGGCTATAGTGGGACATGGGAGAGGGCCTTCTCTGTGGTGGCACCCCGGCTGTAGAATGCCCTCCCCTGGAGGCCCGACTGACACCAGCACTGGCTTCATTTCAGTGCCAGATTAAGACATGGCTTTTTAACAGAGCCTTTGATGGCTAAATCCACCAGCCTGCACAGTGTTTTGTTTTAATTGGATTTTACTGTTTAAAAATTTCATACCAGTTTTAACATATTAATGGTTTAATTTGTTTTAGAATTGTATATTTATTGTTCCATTTTATATGTATGGTTTTATCTGTATGCTGCCCTGAGATCCTTGTGATATAGGACGGGATGTAAATGTTTTAATAAATAAATAAATAAATAAATAAATAATTCAGCCAAAGTTAAGCACTTTTCAGTATCCTCATTTGCAATGGAAGGGGTGCAATCCTATAGATGTCAACTCAGAAGAAGTCAGCCCCATCAAATGCAAAGGGACTTACACATAGGCACATATATGTGTGTGTGTATGGGATTGCAGCCATGAGCAGTTTTTTAACTTGAGCTGAGCCGTGGATAGACTGGGCCATATATTTTGACAGTGGTGTAAGAACAGGGTGAGGGGGGGGGGAGACAGCTGTGAGGGGAGGGGGGTTATCCTCAAATGCATTTACATCTACTTAGGCTTTAGTCCCCATCTCCAACTGAAATAATGTGGCATTGGCTGATCTGCCCTAACTCTACAATTCCCCAACATGGGAAGACTAATTGTCAATGAGAATGCCCAATCGCCATTATGATTGCTTAATGGTGCAAAGAACCAGCCACTTAAATGCAATCTGGAGCTAGAGCTAAGCGTTTGCCAGTTCAGAACGAAAGCAGATTTATGACCATATGCAATATGGGCACCCAACGTGTAAATGAAACCTGTGCCAAGAATATAGCTTTAAATATATACCATTCATGCATACATTCATTTTTCTACAGCTTTCCCTATTCTTTGAGACATAGGAAGTATGCATTTTAAAACAAAGCTAACGCAAACTCTCTTTTTTAAAAAATGAACTGAAACAACTTTCAGTGCCCCAAGCCATTGAAAGTCAGACAAGACTGGGAGGACTCTTGAAATGTAGCCGCCACTCCCATAATTTAAAAACAAAAACAAAGTCTGCATATGTGAATTCTTCTCAGTTGCAAATTGAGATGAATTATGGCCAATTGGCTTGCCAGGAGAGTGAACTACGAAATAAATCCCACATGATCAGGCCAGATTAAAACTTGCTGTATAGTTAAGGACTCAGGACCAGACTATGGTTGTGACAATTAGAGCTATAGACCTGAAGTCAGTTACTGAGGCCACAGCTAGACCTAAGGTTTATCCTGGGATCATCCAGGGTTTGCCCCTGCCTGAGCACTGGATCCCCTGTGTGTCACCTAGATGAACAGGTTTGACCTCTGGATGATCCAGGGATAAACCTTAGGTCTAGCTATGGCCCCAGATTGAGAATGCATCAAGTGCCCTGTTGAGCCAGGCAAATTCAGAAGATAGCCATGTGTCCTCTTTTACAGAAAGTCCTCCATTTGAAGGGCTGCCAGAGGACTATCCTCTATTTCAAGATGTCCTCGATTTTAAAGGGCTGCCCAGTCCAAAGTCCTGTTTAAAGAGAAAGAACCATGAGGAGGAAGAGTTGAGCCTTGAAGTTGTCCTTCAACAACACCTGGACAGCAGACTGAGCAAGGCACATGGGTCACCTGGTCACAAGTCTTCCACACTATGGTGAAATGTACTGTATTTCTATTTTATTTATTTTGTTAGTTAATGTTCCTTCATTCTGCCAAAAAAAATGGTGCTCAGCATGGCCAAAAATAAAATCCAGATTAAAACCAGAATATTATGTCAAACATAATATGAAAACAAATCAATAAAATACACAATTAAAAACACAACAATAAAAGAAATAAACAGCACTGACCAATTAATAACTCCTTCAGTAACATCATCATCATTCAGCAACCTAATCATCAATGATCATCATCATGATAAATATAATTATTTCTAAACTTGCATCTATAAATATAAGTTAGTACATGCACATTTTATGCAGCCTCTTTTTTGGTGATATATTTCTTTGGGGTGGGGGTGGGTGATTCATAGGTGGATCAAGGGCTGCAAATCACAAGGGCTGATGAAATATACCCGTACTTCCTTCTGTCACCTAAAGAGGACTTTGAGAAGCCTGTGCACACACGACCTCGGGGGAAATACACTAGGCCAAATTCCATTTTCAAGAGCCATGAGGTTCCTCATTAAAGCCATGGAATCTCTGTACTTTTTATTTATTCGTTTATTTAGTTATTTTGTTAGTTGATGTTCCGCCATTCTGCCAAAAATGGTTCTCAGCATGGCCAAGAATAAAATCCAGACTAGGGGTGTGCACGGACCCCCCGATCCGCTTCTCTTCCAGATCCGCAAATTGCGGGCCACTTCGCTCCGACCCCGCTCTGCCTATAGTCCGCTCCGCTCTGCCGCGGAGCTCTGGATCCGGATCGGAGCTCCGCTTTCCCCCCCATAGGCTTGCATTGAAAGCTTAAAAAGTATACAACTTTTTTTCTGTTAAAGTTAGAAACTTCAAGCTTGGCACCATGACACCTCATGGATGTATACACACACCTGCCAAGACTCAAGCCAATCCAAGCCCCCCCTGATTTTTGGGGAATTTATGAAAATCAGACACCCCATTTTCAGACATGGACTTTTCTCCGACATTTTGACAGATAAAAAAATTTGAAGTGGGCACCCTCACAGATGCCATCTAGATGCACAAGCATGCCAAGTTTCAAGCAAATCCCATCATCCCCTGATTTTTGGCGGGGCTCTAACCTCTAATGCACCACCCATAACCCCAATTCACACCCTTTTCGATAGCTCCGTCAATTTGCATGTTAGAAATCTCAAACTTGCCACCATGATAGCTTATCCAGGGATACACATGCATGCCAAGTTTCAAGGCAATCCCATCATCCCCTGATTTTTGGGGAATTTATGAAAATTGGGCACCCCATTTGCAGACATGGACTGTTCTCCGACGTTTTGACAGATAAAAAAAAGGGAAGTGGGCACCCTCACATATGCCATCTAGACCCACATTCATGGCAAGAGTCAAGCCAATCCCATCATCCCCTGATTTTTGGCAGGGCTTAAACCTTTTAACTCACCCCAAATCAAGTCCCATTCTACAACTACGTCAATTTGCACGTCAGAAACCTCATGTTCGGTCCCATGACAGCTTATCCATGTGTCCACATGGACACCAAGTTTCAAGGCAATCCCATCATCCCCTGAGTTTTGGGGAATTTATGAAAATCGGGCACCCCATTTGCAGACATGGACTGTTCTCCGACATTTTGAGAGATAAAAAAAACTTGGAAGCGGGCACATCCACATTCATGGCAAGTTTCAAGCAGATTCCATCATCCCCTGATTGGGGGGGGTTAACCTCCAATGCAGCATCCCTACCCGCAATTCAAACAAACACCCCTTTTCTATATCTTCGTCAATTTTCACATTAGAAAGTAAAACCTCAAACTCAGCACCATGATTATCCATGCATGCCGAGACTCAAGGCAATCCCATCATCCCCTGATTTTTGGGGAATTTATGAAAATCGGGCACCCCATTTGCAGACATGGACTGTTCTCTGACATTTTGACAGATAAAAAAATTGGAAGTGGGCATGCCATCTAGATCCACATTCATGGCAAGACTCAAGCCAATCCCATCATCCCCTGATTTTTGGCGGGGCTCTATAACCCCAATTCACATCCCTTTCGATAGCTCCGTCAATGTTCACGTTAGAAACCTCAAACTCGGCACCATGATAGCTTATCCAGGGATACACATGCACGCCGAGACTCAAGGCAATCCCATCATGCCCTGATTTTTGTGGAATTTATGAAAATCGGACACCCCAGTATCTCAGGGATTGAGAGCTGCAGACAGCTCAATGGGGCCATTTCAAAGGAAATCTCAACATGCCTTGAATTGGGGAGTAGAGATAAACCTAAATATGAATCTTCTTCCACACTTGAAAAATTGATTTGGAACTTGAGCACAGGAAGGACTTCTCCCCTGAGTCAAAGCAAGACACACAAAAACCATCCCTGCGAGGTGGGCAGGGGAGGAGGGAGGGAAGGCAGGCAGGCAGCAGACATTTCTGGGGGCACAGAAATGGGACAGAGGGTCCCAAAAAGAGATAAAAAGCTCTATGAAGAAGATCCTCCATCTTCCTTGGAGGTGCGTGCGTATGTCTAGTGGGAAGGTCAGGACCATGCCAACCACGGAGGTTGCCCGGAGTTAGAAAGGTTTTTTATGTTTTAACGTGTGTGGGTATTCTAGAGAAGGCCAGCCGGACTTTGGCTGGGTGTGGGGACGTATGAATGTTTCTTGGGGTAATGGCTAAGTATTAGAGCTTTCCCTCACCTTCTTTCCTCACTCCCCCTTTTCCACATTCCCCTTCCCCCCCTTATTCTCCCCTTCCCCATTTTTAATAGGGGCTGTTTACCAACCAAGGCCTTACGTGGTAGTTTTAGTGATTGCAATAAAATTGCTTTGGTCTCTAAATGTGTGTCTGTGTTTTATTCCCTTGAATATCTGGCTCGTCCCAGTTGTGGACAAGGCAGGGAGGTGGGTTACTTGAGAGTTCAGGACGTTTGGTCCAGGAGCCTACCTGGCAGGGTTGTCAGGTGGACCCTGACTTTCTTTACACTGTAAACATAGGAAGGAACTAGGGCAGCAGTGGGTAACTTTGGGCCCTCCAGACATTTTTGGACCGCTCTCCCATCATCCCTCACCATTGGCCATGCTGGCTAGGGCTGATGGGAGTTGTAGTCCAAAAACATTTGGCGGGTGACCAGTTGCCCACTAGTTTCTACTCTCCTGTCTTTCAGGGCTGGTTCGTCCATGCATGCACATCAATCAATTTCTCTCCACCTGATGACTGATACTGAGCCTGTGAGCTGAAAAATACTGCACATCAGAAGGTAGAGAAAGTCAGTCTGTGGTGTGAGTCTGTGGTGTGAGTCTTGTGTCTGACCATTCATATATGCAGAGTCATCTCCTGTTGTTGCAACCAACACTTGATGATCAGCCATGCATAAGAATATCAGAAAAATCTGCAATGGAAATCCCACAGAGTCCACAGTTTGCCAGCTTTTCCCGTGTCACACAGATTCCATGGACTTGTGAACCTTTTCTTTTTCTTTTTTTACTTTCAGGAATTTTATGCAAATTCAGTCATAGAAAATAAATTAAAAATGTGTATTCCACCCTCCCCATTGGCTCGTGTTTTCAGCTCATTTTGAGGGGATTTGTGCATTTTCGGAAGGGCATATTTGTGGAAGGGCAGATTTGCACAAGCGCACACGAACGTGAGTTTTGGAAATTGAAAAAGATCCAATTCTGTCAATGAGTGGATGACACAACAAAAGGCACCAGTTAATCCACACAAAGCAGATAGAAGGGATTTAATAATGGCTTCTGTTGGTCCATTGGCACATAGGAGTTGCAGAGGTCAGCGCTGACCCAAACCAGCTGCATCAGAAGAACTTGTCAATGAGCCAGTGTGGTGTAGTGGCTAGAGTGTTGGACTGGTGGCCAGGAGATCCAGGTTCTAGTCCCATGTGACCATGAAGCTCACTGGGTGACTTTGGGCCCATCACAGACTTTCCAGCCCAACCTACCTAATAGGGTTGTTGTTATGAGGATAAAATATAGAGAGGAAGAGGGTTGTGTATGCTGCCTTAATTAAATAATTATGTATGTCACCTTAATTAAATCAATTAATTTTGATTGCCAGTGGTTCAGAAGTGGCTGTCCTTGGGTTCCCCATCAGACCTGAGGGCAACTGCAGCTGCAGTGATGCTTGCCACTACTTGTGCCACTGCAGCTTAAACTGATCCATAGGATGATTGAGCTGTTAAAATGATGAGCAACAGGTATGCTGTAGATACCTGCAGATCCCTCAGAGAAATGTATATGTGTTCAACAAACAGTTGAGCTAACACCTTAAGTACTGATTTTGTCAAAAAAAGACTCCAGGTTTGGAATGAGGGGTCTATGGAAATGAACCCTACCTATTAGACCATCTTCCCCACCCCACCCCACCCCACCCACAAACCAGAACCCAGCCACCCTGCTTCAATGAATGGCAGTTCTTGTTGCAACTGTTCTCCACACCAAATGCCTTCAGGGCGTTGCTTATGTATGCACTTGATAAAATCGCAGGCCAGGTGCTCCAAGTCTTTCAACATCATAAATTCCACTCTGACACTGAAAAAAATTAAAAATTAAAGGTTAAATGAGCTTGATGGAGAAATGCTCTCCCAGGTGTTATTTTCAAAGTTTCTGGCTAATTTACAGCCATGAGCAATAGTTACAAGTGATAACAATCATGTAAATACCCTACATTAGAAATGCACTTCATTTTGTTAGGGAAGGCCTAGGTAGATACCTTTTATGGGGAGTTCTGTTCCTATTCTTGGGACTTTGTAACTGTATTTCTTATAAATAGCTCAAGAGAATTGTGACATGAAGGAAAAACAGATTAGACTGAGCTACCGAAACCTAACCCACCTGTAAAAACAACCACCTCTTGCGAGTCTGATGTTTGGGTCCGATCAACCCAAATGAGTAATGTTATTTTTTTAAACAGAGGTATTTATTTATTACATTTATATTTTGAGCTCAACGTGTCTTACATGGTTCCCCACCCCAACCTGTAGGTTAGGTTGAGCTGTAGAGACAAGCCCAAGGTTACCCTGTGAGCTTTATGACTAGTCTGAGATCCTAACCACTGCAATACGCTGATTTGATCATGACTCCAATATGAAACTATAATCAGGATTATTGGTAGTGGTAAAGAGATACAACCTTAGGCATGCATGGATTTTGTAAAATCCATTTGATCTGTTTTTCACAAATTTGAGGTGTCTTTCATTCCATTGTCTGCTCATTCAGAGGTCCCCCCCCTTATTTTTGAAAATGCACAAATCCCCCACAAAACTCCACTGGGATAAGCTTGTGGGGGCAAGGGTCCTCTTTCACAAAGGACAGTCCTCTATGCCAGAGGACTCTCCTCTATTTTGAAGATGTCCTCTATTTGAAGGGCTGCCCAGTCCAAGGACCATTAGGAGGAAGACCTGGACTTTGAAGTTGTCCATCAGCAGCACCTGAACAGCCAACTGAATAAGGCATACAGGTCAATGTTTTCCATGCTCTGGAAGACTATTTAACTTATATTTTTTCTAAATTTGCAAATATAAACTTATGCAGATTTTATACAGATCACTGTCCTCTTTCGTCTTCTTGGTTTGATGATATATGTCTTTTTCTCTGGCAACTTATAAGTGGCCACCCTATGTGGGTTGGACTCAATGGCCTTGTAGGCCCCTTCCAACTCTGCTATTCTATGATTCTATGATTCTATATGCACCTTACTCTGTACAGCACCATGTACACTGATGGTGATAATATGGGAGGGTATCACATTTGGAGCCAGAATTCCCCTTGTTTTTTTCATTGCAGGAGCTGCAAGCACTTTTTTCAGCAATATTGCAGCTTTCCTCTCTGGCACTGCGGACTGTAATAGTGAAAAAGAGCAAGCATTTTCACCTGTCTCATCTTCAAATCCTGGCCATAGGGTCACATTTATTATTACTGCTCAGTCAAAAAATGCCCATCTTTATGATGTGGCTGAGGGAGAAGGTGGGTGGGTGGGTGAATCTGTATATTGTGACAGATTTGTCCTTGACTAGGGATTTTATGAGATGGGATTTCTGTATTTAGCTTGATCTTACATAGCCCATGCCATTTCCCCAGAGCAAAATGCTACCAAGAATGCAAGTTCCTTTGAGATTTCTGGTGTAGGCAAACAGAATTTTTACATAGGAGGCTATGAGATCACGTGTGTCCTTTCATCTTTTACTTCAAAATCTGAAGTAGTTTTTACATTTCTTAAAATATAATATAAGGCACAGGCAAAATACTAAATACATTATTGTTACAAGCAAAGCACATTTCAAAAAGCTTTCCAAGAATTGTTTCAGGAGCATGCTTTTCTTACTCAAATGACATTTCTGAGTTGATAGCAAAAAGGAGCAGAGAAGTCAATGAGGACTGGTACCTTTGTCCTCCCTTGAGTACAGAAGTTGTGTCCTTCAATGAGGGCCCATGTTTGGTCCTGACAAAGCAGTTTGTGCTGCTTATGTATGTTTCCCACGGAGAATGGAACATTTGCATAACAATAAGTTATCATATTTTCCAGAGTTCCCAGCTATAATTTTGGAAGTAGCTCCACCTCTTCCCTGGAGCTGAACAGAACACTGGTCCTTCCTAGATGACGGGGTAACCTGGTGCAAGCCCAGGCCCGGCCCCTGTGCATCCAGATGATGCACAAGGGTTCCTGGGCTCACGCAGGGGTAACCCTCCCTTGGCCCAGGACAACCGGCACCGTTTGTGGCCTGGTATTTCCTGCGGTCTCGGGCTGAGCCCGAGACTGCAGGCATGTAGCCCATTCTGCCGCTTTTCCCAGCTACTGCATTTACTCATGAGTAGCCAGGAAAAGCGGCGGATTGCATGCAGTGCTCTGCAGGAGCACTCTGGCCATCAGGGCGGGGGGGGGGGAGATGGGGGGAATGGAGCCAGTGGGGGATGGGAGAAACGGATCCAGAGGGGATGGGGGGAAATGGAGCCGGGGGATGGGGGGATCAGAGATCATGTGGGTGGGTGGGATTGTGGCTGGGGGGGGGGGGAAATCGGGGGCAGGGGTGGAGCAGGGAAATATCTTTTCAAAAAACAACAACAACCTACCTGCCATCGCTGGAGCGCGCCTGTGCTGCTGGCCCTTTAAAACTTTTTTTTTTAAAAAATGGCGGGTGTGATGGCTCTCCTCTGGAGCTCATCACGCCTTGCATGTTAATGATGGCGAGATCCCGCAATAGTTGCATCATGGGATCTCCCCTCCTCTAGCCCGGATTTACAGGTAGGTCTAGCTAAGGCCATTGTCTCCTGATCACACCTGCTACAGATTTTTGGGGAAGTAGAGGTATTTTAAGAATCTCCATTAGATACATCCATAAGTACCCCTCAGAATTTTAACAATTGGAAAACCCTGAGGAAGATGCTTAACCCTGAAGAATGACAAGTGCTGAGCCAAAATCTCTCAGAAGACATTTTTTTCAGAAACGTTCTGAGATTTTTCTTTTCTTACCTCTCTAGCCCTTCCCACAGAAATACAAGGCTACTTTACAGAATTTTATCCAGATTTTCTTCACCTTTTTTTTTTTTTTTTTTTTTTTTTGTGGTGACCATCTCTCTCCCTGCCCCCATCCTGCCCCAGCTAGGATGTGTGGAAGAGGCAAAATTATTCATTTAAATTATTACATTTCTGGGTGTTTCACAAGACACGGCTGAAAAATATAAAATACAACATCACATTAAGACAGAATATAAATAGAATAAAACCAAAGTACCGTATTTCTTCAATTGTAAGATGCCATCGATTGTAAGACACACACTAATTTCAGTACCACCAACAGAAAAACAAACACACCCTAAGACACACCCGTGATTCTAAGATGCACCCCATTTTTAGAGATGTTTATATGGGAAAAAAGTGTGTCTTAGAATCAAAGAAATAGGGTAGTACCCAAGATAAAAGCCAGCTGAAATGCAAAGATCTAAAGACACGATTTTTAAAACTGAAGGCCTTTCAGGAATTTCTCTCTCTGGAAAAATTCAGTGAAATTGTTTCCCCAACTTTTCTGCCCACAAATAAGGTGGAGAATTGCAAGAGGCCATTTGTGCACAGCTCTAGCAAATACTGTCTTAACCTCTGACACTTTGCTGCTGTCCAATAGTAGGGCTGGCCTCTTTTTTGATAAGGCAATATCTAATAGGGTGGCAGAAATTCTATTGAAATCAGTAGGACTTATTTCTCCTGTCAATAGTTTTAGAATTGGGCTGTCAGTGAGCTGCTGTTTTTGTCGATAGGAAAGGAAAGGAACCTCTCGTGCAAGCACTGAGTCATTACTGACTCTTGGAGGGACGCCAGCTTTCACTGACATTTTCTTGGCAGGCCTTATAGCGGGGTGGTTTGCCGTTGCCTTCCCCGTTTGTTGATAACATGACCCTTTTTAGTGGGCCGTTGTCTTCTGGACTCAATGGTGGACAGTATCCATAGGGAGAGCCATCAAACTGAAGTGGTAAACCAACTCATAGCCAAATACATACAACCAGCCTCTTGTAACTTGAAAGGAAGGATGTGGTATTAATGATCACAGGAAAATGCTTGATTTTTAAGTGTTCAGCAATGGAGAGGAAAATTGAATTTGCTGTGACAGTTGCCATGGTAACACCCCCCCCTTTCTAGTGCATAGTAAATAGTTGTGTAAAAGCTTTTGATGCATGAGACCCTCTTTTGACAGCCATATGTTGCACATTTAATACATTGTTTATATCCTTTTTGGAGAAAAAATGTGAAGATATCTGTGGGCAGAAGCAGGAGTGAGGCTCAGACTGAGGCCCTGCCATTTTCACGCTGTCTGCTCTTTGATGAGTGGTAGGTTGAGCCTTCTAGTGATGTTCTAAAATAAATACATGTATTTTAAATAGACATAGACTTGCAGAAAACAGAAACATAAGACAAAGCGGAAACTATGAGGACTCCTTAGCTGGCAACATCCATTACACTTTATGCCAAACCTCTTGTCCAGCATTCTGTTCCCTCACGTTTTCTACCTCTTCTGATGTTCAGAGGTAAAGAGTCGCTAAACATGGAGGTTCCATTTAGCTGTCGTGGTTAATAGCTGTTCATTACTGTAACCTACATTAATGCAACCAATTCTATTTTAAAAAAAGTTTCTAGGCCGGTAGCCACCATCTTTTCACCATCTTTCTTCATTACGTTTATGTCCCACCTTTCTTCTATGATGGACTTTAAGTCAGCTGACCTAAGATTCCCATGACTGTTCAGACTGAGGCCCTGCTTAGCTTCACTAATGTAGCTGCATCATGTGCTGTCGGGGGGGGGGGGGGGGACACGACACAAACACATGGGAACAGTGGAGGCTGGTGGCTCTGATATCAGTGATGTTGTGAATTCATTCTGGGTTTCAGTCAGAACTCTAAAGCTATCCATGGCACTAAACCCAATCCTCAAACTAGGTTCAGCACCTTGAATAGCTTCTTTAGAGTTCTGATGGTTCTGACTAAAATCCAGAGTGGATTCATAACCCCACCAAAATTGGAACCACCAGTCTCCACTGCATCAGAATATATGGCTAAATTAAGTTCTGTATGTTAATTAGGCGTTGTGTGGGGAACTATTACCTTTTCTCCAAACAACTTCCTTATGTAACCCCAGTGATACAGTTAGATAATTTTAGAACCTGGATTTAATTGCCTTTCACCTCTTTAGCTAGTAATGTGTATTACTAGCTAAAGAAGAGCTATGCTGGATCAGACCAAGGGTCCAACTACTCCAGCATTTTGTTCACACAGTGGCCAAACGGCTGCCCACAGGAAACCTACAAGCAGGACATCAGTGCAACTGCACCATCTTGCCCATGTTCCCCAGCAACTGGTGTATATAGGCATACTGCCTCTGACACTGGACTAGTAGCCATTGCTAGCCTTTGATAGCCTTCTTAAACCAAGAGACCAGGACACAGCTAGGAGCTCTGGTATTGAGCATCATGGATGTATTACAAGAGTCTGCTTTCTTTGGGAATTGGTCCTATCTACAAAATAAACCAGTGTGTTCTGTTTAGTGCAGAGGTAAATGTTCTCCAAATTTGATGTTTAGCATGGGAATAGTGTTTGCTTGTTTTGTGTAGGATTCCCTTTGAACAAGCCCTTGATCCTACTTTTTTCATGACTCTTTGCAACTGCTGACAGCAACTCTTTCCCCACAGTTTCCTACCCTCCACCTCACACCTGTATTTGCTGCTTTGGTGGCTGTTTCCCCCCCCCCTCTCCATTTCATTCTCTTCAGGTCATCCCAGCCAATCAAGGATCACATACTGTATATGATCCTAGCTGCATTCTTGCATTGAAAGAGTATGTATGGGAATGAAGTATGGACCAGGGCAGCAGGGGCATGGATACAATCCTTGCCTCCCTCATTCCTATACTGGCTAGATCCATGCCTGACCTTCCCATGTTGAGTGGGAATATCTGAGATGGGGGATTCTTTGTATGTTTGGCTGCTTGTGTGAAGAATCCTCCTTGTGACTGGGAACTATCTGTAATCAGGGGGTTGTATCCAATGGTGGTGTAACAAGTACCATTCATTTTAATGGGTCTAATTTGAAGTAGGGCTAACATTAGATTTAACCCAAGGCTGCCAGTCATAGGGAGAATTCTAAGTGCATTCTGTTGAGCATGTGAGTAAGCCCATTTACCACTCAAGGAGGGCACAGGAAACTTGGGAGTAGAACCCTTTTACCAGTGGGGATGTGGTCACTGGGGACAGGGCAGGTGTGACTAGCTCCATGTGCCCTCCCCACTTTATTCCCCCACATATTTTTGAATGCCTGAACAGGGCTTATGTCTAATGATATGTAGCCAGATTTAGCTATGTTGCGACATCAGTAAGGGCAAAAAAAATTCCATTGGAATATGGGCAATGCTTCCTTCTAGTGGTCACACAACCTGAGTAACCCTAGTCAATCATGGATCATCCTAAGAACTGAACAATTTCTCAGCCCTTTCTCAATGATCCTCCAAAAACATTGTTGAAAGGACTAATTCTTTTCAATGCTCACAAAGTTTTTGTCATAATTGCCCTCACTGGATTTCAGACAGCAGCATCTTCTAAAATGAGACACAGACATATATTCACTTGGGAGTATATGGGCATTATGAATATCATAATTGTTGAAGCGAGTGGCTGTTTCCTTCTTCAGCTCTACAAACATCTGTTAGCACTTGACTTCAGTACTGTCTCCCTTAATTCATTGAACAGTATGTCAGAAATGCTGAGAAATGAACACCCAATGTCCCCATGATCGAATGCCACATAAGTCGTAGATCTAGAAATGTGAGTTTCAATATTTCCCCATAAAGATCCTTTTCCATTACCAAACAATCAGAGCAGGGTGAGCAGCTTGGCTTTTAATATATGTAATTAATCAAGAAGCCAAATACCGGTATGAAAAATTATTGCATTTCAGAAATTTAACGTGTGATTATCAGCACATGAAAAGGGTGCCTAGGATTACGCCATGCAGCCTCAGCGACTTCAAGGAGGGGCCAATGAGAAGCCTGATGCCAAAGTGCCACTTGCTTTTAGGTGCTCCTCAACAATGAAAAATAGGCAGGGCTGTGTGGACATTGCAATACAGCAGAAATGCAGCAAAGCCACAAAACATGGACTAGGCTGAAGAATTCCATTTCCGGGGAATGTCAGCTTTCAGACTCTTCCCACAAAGATCAGTCCAGGGAGAACTTCTCCTATGTGTTTTAAGGTATTTATTTTATCACACAAATGACCATTCAGAAGGTAAATATGATCCTCCTGAAAGTGTTGGGATGTTAATGGCCAGAGCGGTGGGGGTGAAAGAATTCATTACCTGAGCGGGACGAAGAAATGAGCAATTGCTGCTCTGGGACAGGAGAAGATGCAGCTGTGAAATTTCTCCTATCGAATAAGAAGCTGCCTCATATCAATACAAAGTCAAGCCACTGGTCCGTTCAGCCCAGCAGCTCTCCAGGGTTTCTGACAGGGTCTCTTTCCCATCCCTATCTAGAGATGTTGGGGTTTGAACCTGTGACTTTTGCATGTAAAGCATGTACTTCCCCTCTGAGTAGTGTCCCTTCTGTTATGGCAGGGATTTGGAAGCTGTGAACCCCTAGATGTTGCTGTACTAGGGTGACCAACTGTCAGGATTTTCCCGGATTTGTCCTGGTTTTTGTTCTTTCCATGGTGTCAGGGGGGATTTTCTATAATTTTCAATAATGTCCTGGAATGACACACCTTCCTCTTTAAGGCTGCCATTAGCATGGCAGGAGGGAATGATATGCTTTCTTGAGGCACATCATTCCCCCACCCTGAGCTCCAATTGAGGTCTTAAAGGGGAAAGTGGGTCATTCGTGGACATTATAGAAAAGGCCCCAACTGGAGTGGATGGTGGTGGTGAAGAATGAAATCCTTTCCCCTCCTCCACTCCAATCGAGTTCTTTAAGGTGGTGGGGGAATAACGTACTTTCTGCAGGACTCAGAAAGCTGCTTCCCTACATACACACTAGGTGTCCTCTTTTTTGGTTTCCCAAATATGGTCACCCTAGCTGTACTCCATCTCCCATCAGCCCCTGCAAGTGTGGCCACTGATCAATGATGATGGGGTTTGTTGTCCAAAAACAGCTGGAGGGCCTCAGGTTCCCCACCCCTGCCTTATGACCTGTCTACTTTAACATATAGTGATCAAGTCACCAGAGCCCTCTGGGATCTAGCAATCTTTACTGAACATGGGGCCAAGGTAGACATTCCTAAATGTTTGACTAACGGCTATGTCATATATATATATATATATATATATATATATATATATATATATATATTCATTTTTAATCTAGAGTAGACACAGGGCCCCAGCCTAAATTTTAAAAGCCTCCCTACTACCCATGCCTGGCCCTGATCCAAATCAGGACCACTGCACCTGCTCTAGAGTAAAAATGGGGTGGGGAAACATGCTAGATATGGATTTAAAGTAATGTCTGTTTTAGACCTCAATTTGCCTGATTTGTTTTCCACTTCCTATGCCTTTGCTCTTTCAGTTTATTAGCATTTGGCTGTGGAGCTTGTTTTTCTACAGAATTCCAGCTTATTAATAATGATGTCAGACCCCACGTCTGGCAAGACATGAACATGGGTGAAAGTTTCCGAAGAAGAAGAAGAAGAAGAAGAAGAAGAAGAAGAAGAAGAAGAAGAAGAAGAAGAAGAAGAAGAAGAAGAGGCGGCGGCGGCAGCAACTGAAAGTATTTCCATTTGAAATGCTCTATCCTAACAGGAAGCCAGCACTGCGAGAAAGCGTCTGGTTCCCCTGTTAGCGAATTCCAACATCAATGGATTCCTCAGCCGATTCAAGGAAAGAAAACTCAAGAAAGCCATAAGGGATACTACATGCCATAGTTCATGTTTAATGTTGCAGGACCAGCAGGAGAAAAGACAGATTTCAGGATTCCATTGATTGGTCTCAGCAAACAAGTAAAGAGGAAAGTGGATAAGAAAGTGGTGGTTCTCGTGATTAAGGGTTGGTTATGGTACAGTTGGATTCAACACTGAAATTCAGTGCTGCTGCAACAAAGCTTTGTGTCACAACATGAGAATTCTGTTGGCATCTATGAATACTTGATTCACCTGCGATTCTGTTTCTAAACAGCAGCTTTATAGCGTGATGCTAATAGTTATCATCAGAGAAAGCTGGGTTCAGATCTCCTCTCTGTCATGAAGCTGGCATGAAGCTCACTGGATTACTTTGGGCTAGTTACTATATTGTAGCCTTTGCCTACTTTACAGGGTTGTTGGGAGGATGAAATGGGATACTACACAACAGCCTTCCCTAGCCTGGTGCCCTCCCAATGTTTTGGACTCCAACTCCCAGCATTCCTGTTTTGTTCATGCTGGCTGGGGCCAATGGTAGTTGGAGCCCAAAATATTTGGTTGGGGAAGGCTAGGATACAACGTATCAACCACTCAGCTCTTTGGGTCAAATCTCTTCAGTTCTATCAAATACTTTGTCTTCTATTACAAGGTGCCTTATGTTTGCATCCCATCATTTCACAGAGTTTTAGGTTCTTGTCCTAATAGTGCACATTTCAGGGACTGGGAGCTCAGAAATGTTCATATTTATATTTAAGTTATTTATTTATTTATTTATTTATTACATTTTTATACCACCCAAAAGCTGAAGCTCTCTGGGCGGTTCACAAGGTATAAGTTACGTATAAAATTGCATATGCACATTTTATGCAAATCTATGTCTTCTCTTGTCTTCTTTGCTGTTTCATAAATGGACACCCAAAGCAAAGCCAAATCCACAACTTATTAGGGGTGTGCAGAGTGGGTCTGCTCCTCCCTGAAATCCGGAGCAGTGCTCTGATGATATGATTCCCTGCCCCAATTTTGGGGGCGGCTCTGTCTCCCTGCACCATAGGATTACCTGGTGGAGAACTGCTCCATTTTCGGAGGACCACTCTATTAGCGTCAATGGAAATTAACAAAAATGCATATATCTCCATCATTTTTAAAGATAAAGAGATGAAACTTGGCACCCTGGTAGCTCTTGGCTTTAGTCAGGCCAAGTTTAAAGCAGATCTCTTCATCCTTTGAGTTTTAGGATTTTTTAAAAAAAAAATCCCCCTCAATCCAGTTAATTAATCATGAAATATGGCCTGCCAGGAGCTCAACAAATGTCATGCAAAAACAGCAGGAGGGGATCTTCAAGCAATTGGCAGCATTGCTTTGTTAGCTTAGTGGGTCAGAAATCATGTAGCAGAACTGAAATAAAGTTGCCCCCAGATCTTCTCCTCTGCAAATGTCCATTCTGAACTTTATCTGGATGTCCAAATATTTGACATTTGCCAGCAATAACTGATGCCCATTTCATAGCAGTAGTTTCAGTTTGACCATCTGCCTCTGGCACTCATATCCTTTGAGAGTATCTGACAGGAAACTTCAATAGCAAGTAATATTGGGTAGTATTTGATAATTAAACACATGCAATAGAGTTTACTACATTTAACATTCACTTTCATCCAGTTAATCTGGGTGGGGGGACCTGTAGCCCTCCAGATGTTGTTGGACTCCAAGTTCCACCAGCCCCAACCCGCATAGCCAATGGTCAAAGATTATTGGATTAGTATTTCAACAACACCTGCAGGGTCACAAAGGGGTGCATTCCAAATGTCAATGTCAATTTTTTTTTCAGAAACTGAATTTATGAGGCCAGATTTCATCATCAAAATCTGAGTTTTAAAATCTGGAAATTCAGTTAATTTTAAAATTTGGCAGATCTTCATTTTTTGGGTCTATTGTGTAAGGTCTGCTGTGTAGAATAAGCTCTGCCATTTCCTTGCATCTGTCTTCATACACTTGGCATTCCAAACACCATGTCATCTTTGATGTTCATGCCTCAATCATCTTCAATGTTCTCCATATCTTGAAAGTAGCGTGTTCAGAAACCACACGGCAACTGATGGCTGAGATTGCACACACACAAAACAAATGTACTCTTCAATATAAGACTGTTCCAAAGATAACTAAGATAGATGGAAATCTACTGTCTGATCTCTACAGGTTTGATTAAGTCCCTCCTACACTTTCCCACACCAATTCAAATTCATGGAATGCTTCTTGCTAACTCAGATCAGGCTGAAAAAAAGTTAATCACCCTTAAATTGTTATGCATTGTCCCCAATTATTACAAATTACAAATCACTTGTACCATGTCCAGATTTTAATTATTATTTATAATCCAAAGGTGGTTCCTTTTTGTGTTCATGTGATTCAGGTGTTTTGGGGGTTCAGTTCTGGCCATCATAGTGGCTGATGCCATCATGTAGGTATAAATGTGCTGGTATAGATTTTGATGTTGCAAGTGGTGAGGGAGATGAACTCTGCACATGTTTGGGTCATTACTTCAGATACACCAAGAGGGACTGTTATTAGATTAACTGTGAGCCATGGCGCTGAAAAAATGGTCTAGGGCTCAGCTGAAACATTTTGAAACTTAGCTCTGGTTCTGATTAACCCCTATCTTAATGCTGTGCAAGAGTTCACTGTGGGCAAAGCCAGCCAAGCCATGAGATGCTTTCAAGGCGATGAATTTGCAGGCTCAGGGAATTCATTTGCAGAGCAATCGAAGGATGGAAACATTGTCCTGGTCTGTAATCTCACTAGTTCCAGTTTAGGGATGGGGGAGAAATTCATTTGGTTCTCATTTTATTATAAACTTACCTAATTCATATCTCCTGGACTAAGAGCTTTATCACACCAGCGTTATACTGTGCAATCACTGTGAATTGCATGCAAAGGACTCAGAAGTTTTCCACCTTATAATCTGCTTTGATTGTGAAATACTCCCATGCATCCTGCCTTAATTGTGCAATAAAGCCAAAAGATTTGCCGTATTTAGCCCCTACTTTTTGAGCATATCTTCCGAGCTGCCACTGGGGCGCAGGAGCAGGAATTTAAAGAAATGCTTACATCTGCGTAACTTTAAAGATAGACACCAAAATTGGCACAGTAATAGATATTAGGGAGAGCTTTAAGCATACCAAATTTGAATTGAATTGGGTAATCCATTGATTTTGTATGATTTTTTTACATTTCCCCCCTTAAACTCACTTCCTGGTATGCAAAGGATCGCTGTCTCCTGGTAGCAACAACAACAACAGCTGTGAAAGCTTAGTGCTACAAGGATAATCCCAATGTGAATATACCCGGTCACTACGTTCAACATCTAAGGTCCTCCTCTGGGTGTCTACTCTGAGAGGGGCTCGGAGTGTGGCAACGAGGGACAGGGCCTTTTCGGTGGTGGCCCCAAGACTGTGGAATGATCTCCCTAATGAGGCTCACCTGGCACCAACGCTGCTATCTTTCCGGCGCCAGGTTAAGACTTTCCTCTTTGCCCAGGCATATGGTGGCACATCTTAATCACCCACATGTTTAGGGTTTTTTTTAACAGTTTTTAATGCTTTATGTGTGTATGTTCTGTGTTTTAGAATTTTAAATTTTGTATAATCGTTTTTATCTTAATTTTAGAATTTCTGTGAACCGCCCTGGCTATGGGAGCAGTATATAAGTGAAATAAATAAATAAATAAATAAAATAATCCAAGGGAAGCAGTTATGTGGGATGAAGCTGTAATACACAACCAAATCCTTTTTTGCACTTCTGTGAACTTTGTGGTGCTGTTCTCTCATCCAAAATTGCATACACAAATGCATGCATTCCGGAAAATGTATTGTAAAAATGCATACACTTGGGGAAAATGCGTACAAAAATGCACACAAGTTTTTGTGCAGACATGCATTTGAATTTTTGTGGAGTCTTTTAAAAAATTCAAACTGATGTGGAAATGGGTTGGAATGAACCTATGCTTGAAAAAAAAAATTGCAAACATCATGGAAAGCAAAACAGACAGATTCATCTGTGCCTACTCCAGTTTCTGGAGTGGATGTACATGATAACTGAACACAGGTTCCTTAGAGCTTTGTCCTAACCAGTAAATACTTTTCACCTAGATCTTCCTGGTAAAAACCCCCCATTGTGCATCTGCCAAGAAACCTCTGTGTTACAGATGTTTTTTGGGTGTGTCTTATCATGCATAGTTTATATAGGACACCAGGAAGGATTGCTAGGCTTGGTGATTCCCCCCCCCCCCCACACACACACAGTGCTCTGCAACTGCATACTGAATTAGTCATGGGAACTGGTGAGGTGCCTCTCAGTGAGATTTCTGTCCACCATTCTTTGTCATCTCATTGAGGAACACCACGTTGGCTGCTCTGAGGTTTCTAGTTTGAAATGAAAATCACTAAAGGTGGGAGAGGGTATCTTGGTGGCATTCTAGAGCAGAGGGAGGCAACCTGGCACCCTCCAGATGTTTGGGATTACAACTGCCATCAGAGCCAGGTAACCTGGTCAACAGTCAGAGGAGAGAGGTGCTCTGCAGAACACTAGGCTGCCCTGTCCTACGCGATTGGCTTCCTTCATTGTAATAGATGGTGAAGTCATTGGGGGCAGGCAAATTCTCTACATGCATCAGAGCTGATGTGCCTGGAGCAGAACGTACGCCTGGGCCAACTCCATACAACCACCATGCATTTCAAAGTCAACCATTGAAATGAGCACAGCACAACAGTGCTTGGTCCAGAGTTTCTAGACAATTGGTGCCTACCCTTGCTTTAGAGCAACTGTTGAAGAAAACTGAATGCCTGTGCGTAAGGGCCTTGCTAGACCTACCTCAGAATCCGTGTGGGAGGAGCAGCCAGGCCGCGCTAGAAGTAGTGTGGGCTGTCGCTCCTTTCCACATGTCAGATGTGATGGGGAAAGGAAAGCCCCGTCGCGTCCTCCATTTTTTAAAAAAAGTTAAAGGGGCCATGTGCGCAGGAGCACACGAACGAAAAGGTAAGTGGTTTTTTTTTAAAAAAAATAAAGGGTTCCCCGCTCCCCCTGCTCCCGATTTCCCCCCCACAATGTCTGATGCCCCCCCCGCTCGCCCGCTCGCTCACCCCCCCCGCTCGCCCATCCGCTCGCCATGTCCGATCTCCCCACCCTGGCTCCATTCTGCCCCCCCTCATCTCTCCTGTGGGGTCTGCTCTTCCTCCCCTGGCCCCCATCTCTCTCCTCCCCAGCGATTCCCTCCCCCCCAGCCCAAGGGCAGCCTCTCCTGGCTACTTGCGAGTAAGTCGCGTAGCCGGGAAAAGCCGCTGAACCAGCTAGACTTTCTGCAGCCCCGGGCTGAGCCCAGGGCTGCAGAAAAACTGGGCCACAAATGGATCCGGTTATCCTGGGTCAAGGGAGGGTTTAGCCCGGCCTGACCCCAGGATCACCTGTGCATCATCTGCATGCACAGGGGTGAGCCCAGGTTTCAGCCTGGGCTAAACCCTCGTCTAGCAATGGCCTAAGGCAATCTTAAAGCCACTCTTCCAACTGGGGCTTAAATCTAGTACTTCAGGATCTGAAACTGGAATCTAGCTGAATGCAGTAATGTAGATTCTATGTGCTTTATTATTTTTTTATTTATTTATTTATTGCATTTTTATACCGCCCAACAGCCGAAGCTCCCTGGGCGGTTCAGAAAAACTAAAACCATTCAAAGTATAAAACAAACAGTATAAAAACATGGTATAGAATCTTCACGCAGCAGCAGAAGGGAAAGGGGGTGAGTTCAGCAGCCACCCAGAGGCCTCTGGATTGGTCGGGCTTGGTGTAAAACACACACACACGCACACACACACTTAAACCTGGTAGCAAATAGGCAATCACAAGAAAGAGATTTTAGTGTTGTGGTGGACACAGCTCAATGAAAATGTCAGCCCATTGTGAAAAAGGCAAAATCCATGTTAGGCATAATTAGGAAAGAATTTGAAAATAAAATTGTCAATATAATACTGCCATCATATTCATCTACTGTGCAGCCGTGCTTGGAATACTATGTACAGGTCTGGTCACCATTCCTAAAAAAAGGATATGGTAGAGTTGGAAAAGGTGAAGAAAATGGCAATTGAAATAATGAAAGGATTGGAGCAACTGTCCTTTGAGGAAAGGTTTCAATGCTTAGAAAAAAACACAAGTAGGAGGAGACTTCGGCTATTCAGCGGTATTATATATATATATATATATATATATATATATATATATATATAAAAATAGACATGATAGAGGTGTGCAAAATTATGTATGGCATGGAGAAAGTGGATAGGGAGACATTTTTCTCTCTCACTTATAATGCTAGGACTCGGGGTCATCCCATGAAGCTGATTAGTGGGAGATCCAGGACAAATAAAAAGAAGTCCCTCTTCAAACAGCGCATAGTTAAACTATGGAAATCGCTGCCACAGGATGTAGTGATGGCCACCAATTTGGACGGCTTTAAAAGGGGATTAGATAAATTCATGGAAGTTCAAGCTATTAACGCATGCTGGTCCTGATAATTATATGCTACTTCCAGTATCAGAGGCAGGATGTCTCTGAATATCAGTTGCTGGGGAATGTGGATGAGAAGATGCTGTGGCATTCATGCCTGCTTGTGGGTTTCCATGGGCAGCTGGTTGGCCACTGTGTGAACTTGGTCTGATCCAGCAGGGCTCTTCTTAGGTTGCAGTGCTCCCAACAACAGCCCAGCTGCTGCATTCTGCACTAGCTGCAGCTTCCATCATGTTCTGAATGTCAGGAAAGTTCCTCAATGAAGACACATCCTCCATCAAAGGCTGCTCCCCAGGTTCAGTTGTCACGGGGCTGTTTCAAGAGCAAAGGGAAGCATGCGCCTTCTGCAACTGCTAATTAGAAAATTACCGCACCGTCAATGGCTTGTATTCTACTGGCAGTGAAGGCTCTTCCCCCACTCCTCGCCCAATGTTCTAAAGTACATTCTGAATTGTTTGCTGTCAGCAAAACAAGCCTACTACCTGTGATTCAACAGACAACAAAGCCCGGCAGCGAGATTTCAGTCAGATGATGTCACCCAGGTAAAATTGTACTGACAAGCTTTTAATTAAAGTTTTCCCACACATCTTTTGCTGCTGGTCCCCAAGAGCTATTATTCATTATGCGCCGATTGTCAACCAATTGTGAGTTGGGAGGGAAATGTTTTATTTCCAAAGCCCTCACTGACAGCTACGGCACACTTTGTTATACAATCTGTTTACTTCCCCCCTCTTTTCTTTTACACACACACATACACACACACACACTATCATCTATCTATCTATCTATCTATCTATCTATCTATCTATCTATATCTATGCATGCTAAGCGGGAAAGGGACATGCAGTCAGTGGAAATCATAAATAAAATGTATGTGATAGTGGAAGGAAGGGAAGAAGGTGGGTGTGAGGTTGAGGTCCTGTGGGGAATGCTGCCTGCACTTCATCTTGTGAACAGCTATGCAAGCACACACACCTCCAAAGCCCCCAAGCTTGCCAAGGCCTCATTTCTTTGGGGAAAGGCAGGTCTTAACGGTACACAGAGGCATTTTTGAAGAGTGCAAAAGTTGAAGAAGTCTTTGGGTGAGAGGGTGGTGGAGGGGGAGATTTTTAAATATATATATTTTAAACTGCCTATTTCTATTTGAAGAACAATCCCCCAAAGCATCCACCTTCTCCAACCTGGTGCCCTACAGATGTTTTGGACTACAACTCCCATCATGCTAATGGTCCAACAACATCCCCAAGGTGAGGAAGGCAGATGTAACGTATACGTTGGTGCCGCCATGTAAACGTCCAAATACAGGACCAACAGGGAGACCAAATGAGTCTTCCTAATCATGTTGTTTGACTTTTTGAGTTTCAAAGTATTGAACCTCTTTTCCACTTATCATGAAACATATGCCACGTTTCCTTCTATCAGACACTGGAATGCATCTTCAGTCTATCCTCTTAGATATCTGTTTCTTAAGCAATACATTTGGCTGGTCCTTCCTTTTTCCTGATAAACCCTTATTTTAATTTGCATAGGGGATTCCTTCCAGCTATTCAATAAATTATGTAGAATGAGGTGGTAGTATTCTGGAATGTTCCACTTCACACTTTAGGTGGGCTGTATGCTCCCTCATACACACACACACACACACACACACAGAGAGAGAAAGAGAGAGAGAGAGAGAGATTTCAGCATTTAGTAAACTGGCACATCAGCAATAATATTTAGCATTTACTGTATGTCACACTTCATATTGTTCAAAAATGCTTTTCATATATTATCCCAATAAACCTTACAACAACCCTGTAAGGTAGTCTAGTGTTAATACCCCATATTGCCGATAGGGATGGAGCTGAGAGAGAGTTATTTGTGTAAGACCACACAGTGAGTTCGTGGCAGAAAGCCAGGGCCTTTGATTCACTGTTCACTCTCTACATGCATGGAGTTTTTTGGTTGGTTGGTTGGTTTTTAACATGAGAAAGACAATGATGAATGTGATGATGATACTACCATGTGTCACCCAGAATTACACCATATCATTCTGTGCAGAATGCCTCCCAACAGCAGAAGTTTATAATGACAGAAGGCATTTACTTCCAGCGCTTTGGCTGCCTTCTGAAAGATAGTCTTAAAAGCCAACTGCGCTTTCATCCAACAGTTGGATTTACTTCTCATAATTAAAGTCAAACCCAAATATGTCCAATATAAGCACTGTGAACCATTACATGCCCTTTAAGTCTTTAAAAGTCCCTCTGGTACCTGCTTTCCTACCTCATAGAACATAGAAGATTATGTATTAAAGTAGCAATTGTAATGGTCAGTGAAATGCTTTATTATTGCAAAATCAAATGTAAGTACTTTGTTTCATTGGAGAACTGCCATAATCCCGTGACAGTTATGCTATAAATTATGGGTTGGGAGACAGATCAGTGCATTAGATTAATACTTTGCCTTTTAAATCTATTAATCTACCACCTTTGGGAGGGGATTTTAAATCCACTCCAGACTGAAGTGACTGAAAATCATTCCGGTCTGACAGTTTTAAAAGATCACAAATGAAATGTGTTAAGAAGGTCTCCACTTGGCTGATACTGGACAGAAAGAATCATATCAAAATACACCTAGCACTGAAACTATTTTAATATTCCCACTTCTGGAAAATAGAGAGCCGTGTTCTATGAGTGTGCTTTTTTTCTGACTTAAGTCTGCCTTTAATAGTAAGATTGAGATATATGATCAGTCCAATATTGCTAACAGATTAAAATATTGGAAAGCAAAAAAGATTGGTGCTGTGGTACTGATGACACACAGATACATGTAAATAGGCTATAGACTTGCAATGTGCTTAAGAGTTTACTAAATTAGGCACAACGCAGTAGGAGATTATCCTCTGAATACCCCACTGAAATGAACAGGAGCTGTGCAAGATTACAAAAGATCACAAATGAAATGTGTAAAGAAGGTCTCCACTCGGTTGATACTGGACAGAAAGATCCAAACCTTTATATATTAAATTTGTGCACCCAGTATATATGCAGGGTGCAAGGTGGTCACTTATGAATCGCCCTCCAAAAGGAAATGCATCATCAAAAAACAGGAGAAAGGAGGGCACATATTTGCATAAAATGTGCATGTGCTAATTGAGAGAGAGAGAGAGAAAGAGAGAGATACAAATTTAGAAATGATTATTATAATTTAAATAGAAATAGAGTAAGCTCACCATAGTGTGCTAACCAGGAGACCTGTGGGCCTATCTGTTCAAGTATTAACTGTTGATGGGCAATGGTTCTTATATGGTTGGTTTTTAAAAAAATCTTTATTCCATAAATGTACTGGACAGCCCTTCAAAGAGAGGATGTCTTCAAATAGAGGACTGTCTTCTATGAAGGCCACCCTAGTTTGGACCACCTGTGTACAAGTATTGTCCCTTGCATATGTGAGCACTGGATTTCACATCCATGAACAGAGTAGCATGCATGGGAGGGTAGGAACTGGTGAGGAAGTGGTTCACCTCCTTACTGTAACACAGGTTTTAGCCCAGTGGTGCTTCCAAGAGGGGATCAACACTAGTATATGAAATATTTTTACAGTCATTGAACGTTTTGTTTTTGAACCATTTAAAATGTAGCAGTTTTTAAAACATTTACTTACTTTTCTCTTTCCATGGGAATGCATTCCTTTTTGCCACTCTAAGGAAAGAAATCTTTTCCCCTCCCACTTCCTCTTCATGCCGAGACAATCCTCCACCAGCCAGCAGCCTCCCAAAAGTGAAACTGGAAGTGGCTTGAAAGAAGAGGCTTGAAAGAAAAAACGGCTCCAACTTTGGGCACGGAAATTACATAAACATTCCCCCCCACCCCTGATGAAATCCGGCCACATCATACCAAATAGAACGACTTATTTCAGAGAAGTTCAAAATAAAAACCAGGGAACAGACAACAATAAAAGGTCACAAACAATACGTCATGTGGCAAAATACTACCAAACGCACACTTAAAAACGGTAAGACACATTCTAACTTGACTAGTGTAGATCCCCTCCAAGTAAGGGTGAGGTTAGTGAGTATTCCTATCTCTTCCCCCTCAACCTCCAATCACTAGACAGTGCAAGAGTATGACCAGGTTTTTACAATAACCACAGCCCACCATGGCCTATTTAAAACACAGGGGGTTGTAGCATTGTCGGTGGCCATGTTGCATGTTCAGCCCCTGGCAGAGGTGACCATGGGTTGTCGTGTCACCTGAAACTAGGCAGTAGGGATTGTTTGAGGGGGAAAGCAACCCTCAAATATAGGGTGACCATATTTTGGAAACCAAAAAGGAGGACAACATGGTCGGCCCCCAAGGGGGCATGTCTAGCACCAAGGGGGCATGTCCACCCAAACATAGCCTTGGTCACATGTCTGATTTTACTGTACACCTTTAAGACAAATCTGTTCTACAAAATAATTTTAAAACCTCAATTTTTAAAAAATTCCTAAAAAATCAATGGATGAATGGATCTGTTTCAAATTTGGTATGGCTAAAGCTCTATCTAAAACCGATCATGGTGCAAAGTTTCATCTCTTTATCTTTTAAAATGACGATTTTAAAAATAATAATTTTAAAACCTCAATTATTAAAAAAATCCTAAAAAATCAATGGATGAACGGATCTGTTTCAAATTTGGTATGACTAAAGCCCTTCCTAAGAGCTACCATCATGCCAAGTTTCATGTCTTTATCTTTAAAAACGACAGCGTTATAAGCATTTTTATTAATTCCCATTAGAGCTGCTCTTTGGCTGGGGAAGACTGGAAAAATCCAGATTTCCCCTCCCCCCGGATTTGTCACCAAAAAACCAGGCAAATCCGGGCAAATCCGGTCATATGGTCACCCTACTCGCTGCCTGTTGTAGGGTTATTTCCTCTTCAAACTACCCCTGTTGCATATTCAGAACAGCTGCCAGCATATGTTGCAATCCAGCACAGTTTAAACAAGCTGCAGGGAGTCACTGTGATCGTGCAAACTGAGCCTATGTCAATGATTGCCAAATTGGCTCACCACATGGCCGGAAAGTATAGATACTGAGCTCTTGGATAACTTAGAAATCTTAGAATGAGCTTAAAGTGGCCACTACACTGTAGATAGCTCTTTAAAATCAAACTCAGACTCATTTGGCAGTAGGCATAGGCCTAGTGTATCTTCTTAAACAATGGTTCCAATCCAGCCCACAGTTTATTTTCAATGGCATTTAAGCAGCCTAATTATGAGCAGGGCTGCAGTCAGTGAACATAGAATCATAGAATCATAGAATAGCAGAGTTGGAAGGGGCCTACAAGGCCATCGAGTCCAACCCCCTGCTCAATGCAGGAATCCACCCTAAAGCATCCCTGACAGATGGTTGTCCAGCTGCCTCTTGAATGCCTCTAGTGTGGGAGAGCCCACAACCTCCCTAGGTAGCTGATTCCACTGTCGCACTGCTCTAACAGTCAGGAAGTTTTTCCTGATGTCCAGCCGGAATCTGGCTTCCTTTAACTAGAGCCCGTTATTCCGTGTCCTGCACTCTGGGAGAATCGAGAAGAGATCCTGGCCCTCCTCTGTGTGACAACCTTTTAAGTATTTGAAGAGTGCTCTCATGTCTCCCCTCAATCTTCTCTTCTCCAGGCTAAACATGCCCAGTTCTTTCAGTCTCTCTTCATAGGGCTTTGTTTCTAGACCTCTGATCATCCTCGTTGCCCTCTTCTGAACACGCTCCAGCTTGTCTGCGTCCTTCTTGAATTGTGGAGCCCAGAACTGGACGCAATACTCTAGATGAGGCCTAACCAGGGCCGAATAGAGAGGAACCAGTACCTCACGTGATTTGGAAGCTATACTTCTATTAATGCAGCCCAAAATAGCATTTGCCTTTCTTGCAGCCATATCGCACTGTTGGCTCATATTCAGCTTGTGATCTACAACAATTCCAAGATCTTTCTCATTTGTAGTATTGCTGAGCCAAGTGTCCCCCATCTTGTAACTGTGCATTTGGTTTCTATTCCCTAAATGTAGAACTTGGCATTTATCCCTATTAAATTTCATTCTGTTGTTTTCAGCCCAGCACTCCAGCCTATCAAGATCACTTTGAAGTTTGTTTCTGTCTTCCAGGGTATTAGCTATCCCACCCAATTTGGTGTCATCTGCAAATTTGATCAGCGTTCCCTGCACCTCCTCGTCCAAATCATTAATAAAAATGTTGAAGAGCACTGGGCCCAGGACTGAGCCCTGTGGCACCCCACTCGTTGCCTCTCCCCAGTTTGAGAAGGTTCCATTGATAAGTACTCTTTGAGTCCGATTCTGTAGCCAACTGTGGATCCACCTAATAGTTGTTCCATCTAGCCCACTTTTAGCTAGTTTGTTAATCAGAATGTCATGTGGTACTTTGTCAAAAGCTTTGCTGAAGTCAAGATATATGACATCCACAGCATTCCCACAGTCCACAAGGGAGGTTATCCTATCAAAAAATGAGATCAAATTAGTCTGACAGGATTTGTTCCTGACAAATCCATGTTGGCTTCTAGTAATCACTGCATTGATTTCAAGGTGTTTACAGATTGACTTCTTTATAATCTGCTCCAGAATTTTCCCAGGAATGGATGTCAGGCTGACTGGTCTGTAGTTCCCAGGTTCCTCCTTTTTGCCCTTTTTGAAGATAGGGACAACGTTAGCCCTCCTCCAATCGTCCGGCACCTCACCCGTCTTCCATGATTTTGCAAAGATAATAGACAAAGGTTCTGAGAGTTCTTCCGCTAGCTCCTTCATTACTCTTGGATGCAGTTTATCGGGCCCTGGGGATTTGAACTCATTCAAGGAAATTAGGTGTTCTTTGACCATTTGTTTATCAATCTCAAACTGCAATCCTGCCCCCTCAACTTCTGCTTCACTTTTTCCAGGGGGGTCATAGATCCGCTTTTGGGAGAAGACCGAGGCAAAGTAGGAATTGAGCACTTCAGCCTTTTGTTTGTCGTCTGTTATCAATTTGCCATCCTCATTAAGCAGTTGAACCACCATTTCTTTCCTCTGTCTTTTACTACTCACGTATCTGAAGAAAGCCTTTTTATTGCTTTTAGCATCCCTCGCTAATCTCAGCTCATTCACAGCTTTAGCCTTCCTGACGCCATTTCGGCACTTCTGCACCACTTGTCTGTACTCTTCTTTTGTAGCCTGGCCTTCCTTCCACTTCCTATATGTATCCCTTTTTGTTTTCAGTTCATCAATAAGCTTTTTGTGGAGCCACATTGGTTTCCTCTGTTGTCTTCTATCTTTTCTCCTTGTTGGAATTGTTTGTAACTGTGCCTTTAAAATTTCATTAAAGGCACATGCTCCAACAGACATTCAGCTTAATCTTTAATTCATGTTTATTTGGAAGTAAGTGCCACTGTGTTGAACAGGGCTTACTCCCAGGGAGATTTACATACAATGCAGCCTTTGGGCATTATCTAACAATGTTATTCTGCTGAATCAAACCACGCTTGTGCAACTCTGCCAAAACAATCAGGTGCACAAGCAGTAGCAGGAGGCTTAAGCCAAGCTTGCACAAGTGGCAATAAGATGCACTAGCAGAGCTGTACAAGGGCTGTACAAGCATCGCACAACTGGAGTCCATTGCACGGGCGTAATGTACTATAGCATAAAGCAAAATTGAGCTTGCATAAGTAGAACCAAGATCCATTAGTAGGACAGTTGCACATAGTTATGCATCTCGTTTCTCTGAGTGCTAGCAGAATGACACCGTTGGATATATTGCCGTTAGTCCCACTGATTGTAATGAGAAAGCCTTGCACAGCTATCCGATGCCTGCCTGCTCAGATATAAGTCCCTTTGAGGTCAATGGGGGCCTTAGCTAGACCTAAGGTTTATCCCAGGATCATCCCGGGGTCGTCCCTGCCTGCTCCCGGGATATCCTGTGTGTCATTTACATGAACAGGGATGACCCCAGGATGATCTCGGGATAAACCTTAGGTCTAGCTAAGGCCGGGGTTTACTTCCAGGATATGAGTATAGGATTGCAGTCTTAAGCACATCCTTAACTCTCCCATTGATTTCAATTAAACTTAAAAGCGTTTGGACTGTTCATGTCTATTTGCCATTGGCACTGATATTTTTATTATTATTATTATTATTATTATTATTATTATTATTGTTGTTGTTGTTGTTGTTGTTTTCTCCTCCATACTTTAGTGATAATATTTAATCATAACAATAATTGGGGACTTTTCTTTACAAATGTAGGCCTCTTTGCTTTACAATTATATTCCCACTGCTTTATCAGTCCAATTTCCCCACTTAAAAAATTGGGGCATACGTATACAAACAAAAGCAGCATTAATTACTGTTTATGAGTGTCATATTTTTAATTAAGTCGTTCTTACTTCAGGGAACAATGGAACCCTTCCTTTAATAGGGTCTTCCAGATGTTGTTTCTGAGGCTAAGCATGAAAGGAAGACATCTGGACATCAAAGTATAGACATATTTGCGAAGATCTGATAGAAGGCAACACTGTGATTTCATGTTACCAATACTGTAATTGCAAGTGTAGCATATATATTTTTACCGTGAATTATCAGCTAACAATGGGCAGTATCACACAACACCCTCTAATCTTTTAGTCTCTTCCTCATTAATTCCTCCCAATTCTAGTGTGTGTGTGTGTGTGTGTGTGTGTGTGTGTACACATTTATCCAGGCTCAAGAAATTTTGCTACTTGAGGTGAAGGACATGATGGCACCCCCTCCCATTCTAAGTACAAAAGCCGATTGGATGGGTATCTGAATCCTTCTTCAACTCTGGCAATGGACATCCTCCTCCACCACATCAGACCAGCACAGGTCAGGCTGCATGGCCCACAGCTTTCTCCTCCAACACCTTGCTGCTGCCTACCAGCATCTGCTGCCTGAAGCAACCGTTTCACCCTGTCTAATGGTAGGGCCAGCCCTGCAGTCAGCATTTAGATAGCCTTTTAAATGCTCAGAGCACTTCACTTTGGGAACTAGGAGAAGAGAAACAACCAAAAGGGGAGGGGGAGAAAGAATCAAATGACACAAAGGCCAAAAGAGCCAAGAGGACGGGCAGGGCATGGGGAAGGGAAGTAGAAGGATGAGGGAGCAGAAAAATGGCAGCTGACTGGGGCCCTCAGTCCCTCATTGTCCATATCAATGAATCATATCAGTTCCTTTCCAGTAATTCTTGTTTCCTATGATTCTATGGGAACAGTTCACCAAAAACTACTGCTCCATATACATTGGAATGATAGCATGCTGGTTACACCACTGCAGTGCTCAGTAAACTGTGCCACATCGGTCCAGGCCTACGTTCGGTTCCATGCACACCAGCTCAGATGCACGTAGAGAATCCCCCTGTCTCCCACCGCACAATGAATACTCTAGGGTAGATATCCCCAACCTTGTGCCCTCTAAAGGTTTGGGCCTACAGCTCCCACAATTGTTGACAATTGGCCAGTCAAAGTCCAAACAATCTGGGGGAACCAGGTCAGGGAAGGCTGATCTACAGCCATACCATGGGGACACTTGCAACAGCCTGCCCTGTTAGGGACATCCCACACCCCTTCACCTTTTATTGAAAAAATAAAGACTTTGGTCCATCTTGCTCTTTATTGGAATGGCTACACCAGTGGAGGCTGGTGGCTACAATTTCAGTGGGGCTGTAAATCTATTCTGGCTTTCAGTTAGAAGCAGCCAGAACTCTGAAGGAGCTATCTGAGGTGTGAAACCTATTTGGGGGCTGGGGTTCAGCACCTTTAGAGTTCTGGCTGGTTCTGACTGAAATCCAGAATGGATTCATAGCCCCACAGAAATCAGAGCCACCAGCCTCCACTGGTCTAGCTTGTTTGGCAGCAGCTCTTCAGACAGGGGCCTTTCCCAGCCTTACCTGGAGATGCCAGGCATTGAACCTGGGACTATCTGCATGCTCTTCCCAAGTGTATACAAATCATAAGATGACAGGACAGTAGAGCTATAGTAAGGCTGATAGCTGAGAGTTACAACATCCCAGTCATGCACAGTGGATACCAAGAGAGATGGGTGGGAAAGATCATCTACTTCTTGGGCTGTGCAGGTGTGAATCTTTCCTGCTGCATAAAAGGCATTTGATGGATTTGGCACGTGTATTTATTTTAATTATGGTAATGCTTTATAGCATGTTAGTAAATGTTCTGCAGTGTAAGTAATTATTACTAACATGAGACATCACAGCAGGACTCTGCTATTAAATTTCCATCTATTTTGTGTGCTCAAATTATGGGGTGTGCCCATTAGCGATATGCAAATGAGTGCTATTCTTTTGGCAGAATTCAGCAAGCAATACACATGTGCTACTGTTCCCCTTCATGCATTTGTCCTTTTCCTTCTTGTAAGCTCGAACGTGGGGACTTTTCTTGAGAGGCACCCTTTGAGCGTGTTGTGATGTATCAAGGCTTTTTCAAAATCCCCATTTGAAATTGTGAAATCATCTTGAATCTGTTCATGCAGTTCTGTTTCAACTCCAGGTAGAAGTCCAGATTAGATCCCTGTATTTCCTGGGCAGGTGGCTGCTGCATGCATTGATGCCAACAACACACCTTCTCCCCTTCAGCCACCACCCCGTCCCCAAATCCTGATGCTACAGCTGTAGCATCCTCATACCCAGAAGTGGCAACGTATGACAAGGAATCCAACCGCTGCACGAAACTGAGCCACAATGAGGTTATATGATGAAACTCTTGAATTTTACAGTCAAAGCTACTGGATCCAAAACAAATGATTAAAAAACAGAACATCGGGGTTTTTTTTAAAAAAAAAAAAATTCTAAAGCATTTCCAAATATTTGATTAGTATTAATGATTATAACAGTATCATTCAAACAATTAAAACAGGAAATAGGCCAACACCCGGCAGCCATCCAGTACAAAGATCAAATACAATGACTCATCAGAAAAGTTTGGCAAAAGAGGAAGGTATGAAAGAATCATGTAAAGGTGGAAGTAACTTAGGGCATGCCATGGGATTGCGGCCAAAAAGTGGCATCTTTGCATTGTTTTCTTTCTCTTCTCTATAACTTGCAGGTACACTTGAAGGTACACGTGCCTCATGTCGTGACATGAACATTTGCGCTGCCCCATCTTTGTGGGGCTGGGAAATGTACAACATGATGGCATCACAACACAAGCTACAGAGAGTAGAAGGGGCAAATGCCCATTTCTACTGCGAGTTCTGCCTTCGAGCTGCAACTGCAATAGTTTATAACAAGATTAGTAATGACTACAGGCTGAACAACATCAGCTATTGCTTGTGAAGCACCGAGGGGGGGAGGTTGGGGTTGGGAAAGGCGCTATGTAAAGCACATTAAAAAATAGTGTCTTCCCAATGGGTTTGCAATTTAATATGGGCTTACCGTCTAATTGTATTTTGTATGATTTAACTATACAATCTAATTGAATGAGCCATCATGTATGTACTACCTTACCTACCAACTTACTTACTTATTCATAATACCTGCATACCAAATCTCTAAGCAGTGTGCAATATAGGTTTGTTTATTATTATTTCTTTATTTATTTATTTATTGCATTTCTATACCGCCCAATAGCCGGAGCTCTCTGGGCGGTTCACAAAAATTAAAAACATTCGAAGTATAAAACAAAAGTATAAAACCATAATATAAAGTACAATATAAAATGCAAAATTACTAATTTAAAACACCAAGTTAACATTTTTTATAGACTGCTGGGAGAATAAAAAGGTCTTCACTTGGCGTCTAAAAGCATATAATGTAGGTGCCAGGCGGACCTCTCTGGGGAGCTCATTCCACAGCCGGGGTGCCACAGCAGAGAAGGCCCTCCTCCTGGTAGCCACCTGCCTCACTTCTTTTGGAAGGGGCTCGCGGAGAAGGACCCCTGAGGATGACCTTAGGGTCCAGGCAGGTATATATGGGAGGAGGCGTTCCTTCAGATAGCCTGGCCCCAAGCCGTTTAGGGCTTTAAATGTCAATACCAGGACTTTGAATTGGGCCCGGACCTGGACTGGCAGCCAAGGAAGCTGGAAAAGTGTTAGGTTACAATAACTTATCTGAAAGTAAATGATACTTTTGAGTTCAATGAAACTGATTCATTTACTTGCTTACCTAATGACCTATTTACTACCATCTAATTATTAAGGCTCTTCTGAGTAGACATATATAGGGTTGCCCTGACAATGTCATGGAAAGATTTTTCACATCCCTTCACGTTCATTGGGTTAGATTGAGACTTCTACGGAGCGTAGGCCCATTGAAATCAGGACCCATTTAAGTCTGATGGATTTCAAGGGGCCTACTCTAAATCTCGATCTAACCCAAGGTTTTCAGTTGGTTCAGTTCATATGTTCTGTTACCAGACATCAAGTGCACCTTGTTAATCAGCTGCAGAGAAATCAAGTGATGTGCATCGATATGTGAATCGACCCTTTTCAGCTCCTCCAAATTCCACCTGCTTTTTTCTAGGTGTGTGCACGGACCCCCGATCCTCTTCGTGCATGATCCACAAATTGCGGATCAGGCCCGCTCTGCCCCACCTCAATCCGCCTAGGGGCCACTCCGCTCCGAAGCTCTGGCTCCGAATCGGAGCTCCGCAGTGGTGGGGAGTGGCGCCATGTAAGGCCCCCCTCCCTCCTCCCCCTTACCTGTGTCCATCCCGGCCCATCCCAGCTTCACTAGAGCCCGCGGCTCAACCAGGAACTGTAGGCCCCGCGGCCTACACTTCCTGGTTGAGCCGCAGGCTCTAGTGAAGCTGGGATGGGCCGGGACAGATGCAGGTAAGACCCCCCTCCCTCCTCTCCCTTACCTGCATCTGTCCACGGTCCCGCGGCTGCTTCAACTGAGCCTGAGGACTCAACCAGGAAGGCGGCCTAGTCTTCCTGTTTGAGTCCTCAGGCTCAGTTGAAGCAGCTGCGGGACCATGGACAGATGCAGGTAAGACCCCCCCTCCCCCTTGCCCCCTTACCTGGCTCTGCCGCCGTCGCCGCATGGGCGGCAGCGACAGCGGCAGGGCCAAGTAAACCCCCCTTACCTTTTTTGCGGAGCTCCGGATCGAGGCGAAGGATCCGCCTTCACCTCAATCCGCTCCTCAATCCGAGGCGAAGTGGAGCACATCCCTACTTTTTTCCCTGTGTCGGAAGAGCTCATTTAGATCAACTTAGGGCTCAACCCTATGCATGTATAGATCGGGACGGGGAGTCCCAGCATGCCCTATAAGTCTAAACATGCACAGGATTGTGCCCTTACTGTACATCAGTAGTACAGAAGCTCAGGCCCAGTGACCAAATCTAGACTGCTTGGGGGCCAAATCTGACCCTCCAGAGTTTATTTATTTATTTAGTTAGTTATTTATTACATTTTGGTACTGCCCAATAGCTGAAGCTCCCTGGGTGGTTCACAAAAATTAAAAACATGAAGAGCATAAAATGGCCACTCCCCTTCCTCATCCACATCCCCTTTCCCACAACCATGGATGGTTTGATGGTTTGCCAGCTTTTGTGCGCGCGCACACACACACACACACACACACACACACACACACACACACACACACCATTCTCAAAGGCTGAAATGCCTCTCCTAAAACTTAATTACTGGCAGTCAGGTCTTTGCGCAAAAACATGCCGGCATTTTGGTCCCACCCCTTTGGCCATGCTCTTTTTGCCTTGTCTTTTGGCATCAGTGGCCCACCCACCATTGAAATGCACACCTCTCCCCGGCCCCAACCTGCTTCTATCCCCCTGCCATGCCTTCTTTGGGTAGAACCATAATCCCACCACTGGGAGAGCACTGGGGCACAGCCATGTGTTGGGACAGTGCTTGGAGAGTGCATTTTAAAATTTAGCCACCAGGCCAAAGTGCCCCTTGCCCTTCCATCTCTCTGGCCATGAAGAGACAGCAAAGTTGACCCATGGGTGGAGGATGGGGCAGGGATTCTCTGATTCAGCCTGCCCTCTTGTGAGGGGGAATCCCAAAGGCTCACAAAGCACAGAAGGTCCCAACCCTGGAAGGGCAGGGCAAATGGGCATTTTGGATTCCAAGGGGTAGGACCGGCTCTACCATCAGAAAGAGTGAGGCAATAGCCTCAGGTGGCAGATGCTGGGCGAGTCCAGCTATTGCCCTCTGTTTGAGGACAGAGCCCCACACAACTTGTCCTGGCCCAGCAGTCGCTTGCCTTTACAGAGGGCTGCTCCATAAATCTAGGTAATAATATGCTACTCAGCACTTTCCACAGTACAATGCCTGGCATATTTCAGCCCTGCCTATACATCTGCTCACTGCCATTTGCATGAAGAAATCCTTTCAAGCTTAAGCAAACAACTAATTTCGTGCCTTTGAGGTAGGCAAGAGTGGTGAACATTTCAGTCAAAATGCCTGTTCAAATGTGTCAGAGGACGACATGAGGAGCCTGAGGAGCCTAGAGCCTATTCGTTCCACGGCCACTTTGCCTCAGAGCAGTTTCACTTTTGAAGTCATTTAAACGGGCCACTTTTCTCTTTCAAAGGCTTCAGCCTGGTGCTTTTGTGTTGTCGCCTTGTGGGTTTCTTGAGGTTAAAGGCGCCAGTGAGTACAAGTGCCAGTGGCTATAAATTATCTGTTAATAAATTTAGGTTGGTGATCAGAAGAAAATGTGCTACCATTTGATTCCATAAGTGTTTCCCTCAAATACCTGTGAGAGAGAGAGAGAGAGAGAGAGCATTACCCCTTATTGCTTTGAAATGAATAAGTCCCACCATGTTCAGTGGGAGCTATTTCCTAGGGGCTGCCTAGATGGTCCAAAAGCCCCATGGGGAGGGGATCTACACGTCGTACTGAAGGCGCTTGTGTTTGTGTGTGTGTGTGTGTGTGTGTGTGTGTGTGTGAGAGAGAGAGAGAGAGAGAGAGAGAGAGAGAGAGAGAGAGAGAGAGAGAGAGAGAGAGGGAGCGGCAGCAGCAGCGACCGGGAGAACTGGTAATTTATGCTGTCGCCAATCACAACTCCAAAATAGCGACATTTCCCGCCTTTTACGGGAAATGCCCCTCTTTTTTGACCCCCCCCCACCTGACAAGAGCAAGGCAATCCCATATACATGTCTACTCAGAAGCCCAATTGGGTTCAACAGGATTTACTCGCATGTAAGCGCACTCAGTATTAGAATCCCGAGCTGATCAACAGCAGCTGGGAATCTCCCCGTTGAGAACTGAGGGGAATAGAAAAGGCGTCTTTTCCCACCTCTCAAAGGCAGGGTCTATACATGGAGCTTTGGGGCGCTTGCCTGAGTCTGGAGTGTGCCTTCAAATCGACGTGTAGGTGTGTGCGGTGCTGCTGCATTGGTTATTCAACAGAGCAGCCATCTCATAGCCATCGCTGGGCTTTCTTATGGAACTTACCCTGACTTTTTTCCCCTGGAGAGAGGTGAATATGGTGCATTGATTATCTATCCTTGCTCCAGAATCGTTCCTGAGTGGATGGTGACCCCTGATCAGTCTCTGTCCACCTGAGTAGAAGGCAGGGGTTGGGCCCTGCATGCCAATGGCCGCTGGAAATGGAAATCCCATGCCCTCCTTCTGCATCAGGATTAGTTGCTGCTTAAGGCAGTGGCAAACCCAGCCCCATATAGGCAGCCCCTAATGTGTGCCCCAGATCTGCCGTCTTGCAATCTGATATATGTCTACGCAGAAGTAAGCCCAATTGTGTTCAATGGCACTTATTCTTAGGTAAGTGGGTATAAGACTGTACTTCAGCAGTAGTGATCATTTAAAGTCATGAAGAGTTTATTTCCTACCAGATATTATGTTTTGGGTCCTCTTCTTCCAAAGAGTCAACATTTGCCAATCGCAAGGGTAGTATCCAATGGTACTTCTACACAGAGTAGACCTATTGAAGTGAATGGGCCTAGTTTATATAGGACTACCATTGGATACTGCCCATTGACCAGAATATTGTGTGGGATCGACTTTGAATGTTGAGCCAATATTAATTTCTGTTAGGGTTGGTTCACACATAACATGTTGACGACCAGAGGATCAAGTGATAACTTGTTTCGATGAGTAAGCCAGCACAGATTTTTTTAAAAAAATACACATAAACCCTCTGTGTGTGTGTGTGTGTGTGTGTGTGTGAGAGAGAGAGAGAGAGAGAGAGAGAGAGAGAGAGAGAGTAGTTTCATGTCATTTGCTATCACCTCAGATGACTCCTTGCCAACATAGCCAGTTAATATTAATGGCCGTTGCATGCTATTTATAAAGTACAATCACTAGATGTAGTACTATGTAGAGTAATAGGGGAAGGGAAAAAAACAAGCTCTTGCCCTAAGGAGTTATGGACTGGAAAACGGTGGAGGGAGAGGAGGAGGAGAATATGAAGCTTAGTTGGGAGTGAGGACTTTGGGACTGGGCCAAAGGCTTTATGGAAAAGTTGGGTTTTGAAGAGGGCTTTGCGCCGTCCCACTCGTCCTTGGCTCTCTGGCCAGTTGTCGGTTGCATTCAGTGTCCTTCCCCTTTGGACTGCACTTTCAGAAAAGAGTCAGAAAGGGTCAAGTCTTCAAATGATGAGAGATCGAGTGATGTTCACATGCGTGTGAAACAGTCCTCAGAAAGTCTTGGTGGAAGGACTCTGCCTCTCCACTCAGGCTAATCTGCAGAAATATTTGGGGTCTAGAAGGGGGTGTCTCCACTTGAGAGGGTTTTTCAGTCATTCCAATTCCTCTTCGTCACAGTGCATTGAGTTCAGTCCTGTCTCCTTCTCGTAATGTGCTGTAATCTAGATTGTGAGTCCTTTCCCCTAGTGACATGGGGCTGAATGTGAATGTAAGAACATCAGAATAGCCTCACTGGATCAGGCCAATGGTCCATCCAATCCAGAACTTTGTGTCCAGAATTGGCCAGACAGATGCCTCTGAAAGTTCACCGGCAGAGCTTGGCGCTGATGGCCACCTCCCCCACACATCTGTCCCCAGTTTCTGGTAAAACCTCCAGACAAAGACACCATTGCTCCTTCATACATTATCCTTTACACAGTTGTAATCCCTACTACGTTTTCCCATCATCATAATTATTCTTGCTCTTCCCTTTAGGTTAATTGGTGGACAATGCCACCCCTGGAATAGGGAAGAAGTTGAGCAATGACAAGTACAAGGTTTGCTGTCCCTGTTCCCAGAGAGGAAAAAGACATTATCTGTAATCTCACATTATGTCTCTCTATCACTTGAGAATGCAGGCAGGGAATTTAATGTTTGCATGTTTCCCAATATTAAACACATACACACACACCCTGCAAACAGAAAACTAACGTACTTCTCCCTGAAACGATAGAAGATACCTGAATCCCCACTTACCTGCAGATTGAAAAGAGTGAAAAGGACTATTTGAAAACTTTGAATGTTTGAACCTCTGGATTGACTTCCAAGAAGCAACTGAGTAGTGGGGGAGGGGGAGGCCAGTGCTGGTTCCAGATTTTTTTCAGGTCCATGTGCAAGAGGCCATGCTCCATGTGCCCCATCTCTCAGTGAGTCTACCTTCTCACTGCCATTGTCACTTCCTCCTCTTTTCCCATTAATGCAGCTACCACTTGCTTGCTTGACAGGACGAGTTCCAGTGAGCAAGTAGGCGGTGGCATCTGTTGCTTTCCACCTCACCACCACCACCGTTGTCTAGGCCAGAGCAAGAGGCGGGTGAACAAGCAGGTTTCAATGGTGGACAGGAGGAGCAACTCCAGGGGGTGCCTTGACCAGTGCCCAACCATGCCTCCCTTTGACGCTGACCTTGTGGGAGGCTTCAAGTCTGGTTTGGTTGCAGCTGTTTTTGGAGAATGCTGCTGCTTTAGGAAGAGCACTCTTTGCCTGGGTGGCCACTTCTTTCCACTTGCTCAACCTGTATGTTCACTGGTGCTGTCAGGGCAGGATGTTAGGGCTGATGTCCAGGGCCCCACAGAGCAGAATGAGCAAAAGGACATCCCCCAATGCAGCACATTTTGAAGCAAGTAATGCATATCACCATCTACAGCGTGGGAGAGGGAGTGGGGAGAAGATTAGTTGAAATAAATAAAGCTTTAATGTTTCTACGTTAAGAGTCACCCCCACCCCCACCCCCACCCACCACACACATAAGGCCATAAATCTAGGGTCTAAAATTGCCCATTTGGACCACTGTAGAGATTTCTCCAAAACTGATATTTCTAATACTATTGATTGTTGGGAATATTGTAACCCCGTCTGCAAGTTTCTGGAAGGGGGCAGTCCTGCATAGAATCATAGAATAGTAGAGCTGGAAGGGGCCTACAAGGCCATCGAGTCCAACCCCCTGCTCAATGCAGGAATCCACCCTAAAGCATCCCTGACAGATGGTTGTCCAGCTGCCTCTTGAAGGCCTCTAGTGTGGGAGATTAGTTAGTGCATGGGAATTTTAATTTCCTTTTATATTTCTATACCACCCCATAGCTGAAGCTCTCTGGGCAGTTCACACACACAAGCTCTACACTGTACCTGCATTGTAAATGCAAGAATACTTGTGAGTAAAACTGTTTTCTTTTCCTCACCAAAGCAGGATGTGGTCTCCTTTATTGTTCTAAGCTAGCCTGTGTGCAGGTGAGACTGCTAAGCACTCGTTCTGTTTTTCCCTTTTTTTGTTTTTCTCTTCTAATTGCCTTTCCAACAGGAGGCCTCATTACTAAATAATCCTATAAGGTAGCGTGACCATATGAAAAGGAGGACAGGGCTCCTGTATCTTTAACAGTTGCACAGAAAAAGGAATTTCAGCAGGTGCCATTTCTATGCATGTCACACCTGGTGAAATTTCCTCTTCATCACAACAGTTAAAGCTGCAGGAGCTATACTGCAGCTATACTGTGACCAGATTTAAAAGAGGGCAGGGCACCTGCAGCTTTGACTGTTGTGATGAAGAGGGAATTTTCACCAGGTTCTCCATATATACAAACGACACCTGCAGAAATTCTCTTTTCCATACAACTGTTAAAGATACAGGAGTCCTGTCCTCCTTTTCATATGGTCACCCTACTATAAGGCTGCCCTAAAATGTCATGCTTCTCATATCTTGATGTTACTGCAGCATGGCATGTCAATAATTAGAAGGACACTCATGCCAAATTTCTACAAAACAAGCAGTGGTGTAATTTAAAGCAGGGGGAGAAATGGTGCAGATTCCATCCCTGATTGTTGCCTAACACACACACCCCAACACTCTCCCCGCCAGCTTTTTTTTTTTTCTAAGTAGAGGTTATTTCTGGTATTGGGGCCCCATTTGGGAAATATTAGCTGGGGAGAAGTTATTTTTGGTAGAAGGTTCACATGGGGGGAAGGTTTGGGAATCCACCCCACCTGCCCAACCATGCTGCATTTTAAATAACCCCCATTACCTAGCTTTATACAAATTCAGCCATGCCCCCCTTCTAGCATCTAAGTGGGTCTACTGAAGTCACGTCCTGTTTGTCCTCCATAAAAAAAGCCCCCTTTGCATTATCTTTTCCCTCAACTTGTTAAGAATGTAAGTGTGATTTTTACCTCATGCATTCAGCCAAAGCAAAGTCTCAAATGTTATTTATTTCTGGCGGGTGGGGGGATTGCAAAAAGTTATAAATATGGAATATACACAGCAGAATGACTGCAACATCTGAGAATCTTGTGGTTTTTCAATGGGAAAGATCCTCAGATCACATGTGCTGAAGTAGTCTCTTTATCTCCAACAGACCTGTCAGGTCATATGTTCTAAAAGTGAAGCTGGAGTCTTTCCATTAATAGCAACATGGCTTCCGTACAGCTATCCCTTCATGTTATGCCAAACAGTTAAAGCATGCAAGATGCTTTTTAAAACATCCACTGGTCTGTGAGAGCTGCAGTCCCTCTTCTTTGTGTTGGAGGGAACATATGGGATGCAGCTTTCTGGAAATTATAGCATTGACAAGCTATTGGGTGTCATAGGTTCCACCTGGTGACCTACCATCCTGTGTAATGATGTTCCAGATGTCTACAAGTGAATGCATCTGTTGGCTAAACTCTTCCTTCTGAATTGCTTCAATGGTTCAGCTGAAGTATCATTAGACAGCAGAGAGCTAGTGTAGTGTAGTGGTTAGAGTGTGGGACTGGGAACCGGGAGATCCGGGTTCTAGTCCCTGCTTGGCCATGAAGCTGAGTGGTGACTTTGGGCCAGTCATGGACTCTCAGCCCAACCTACCTCACAGGGTTGATGTTGTGAGGACAAAATGGGTTCCTTAAGGAAGAACAAAAAAAGGCAGGATGTGAATGTAATAAGAAATAAATAAAGCAGAGATGTAAGAGAACATGTTTGGGGAATCTGTGATGTGCAAAGGGGCCTACAAGCAACAGTAGAAAGGGGAAACCTCTCTCAGTGCAAAGTTAGGAGTATTGTAAGCCCGTAGACGAAGCTTCTATCATTTGCCTTATTAACACATTTGGAAAATCTCATGCTCAACCTTTCGAGGTTGTGGGGTGATAAGACATGCTGCAGATTCCAAATACTCATTTAGTGTTGCCATATTTCAGTTCCTCCAATCCAGGCAATCGGGTTTGCACATAATGCCAATTCTGCCAATGGCACCAATTTTAATCTGTGTAGAAAACACATTTTTTTGAGTTTGTAAACGGTTCCAGTTTTAAGCAATTGAAAGGCAGCCTATCTGCATGCAAGGCAATGCGTGCAATTGAGCTCTGGATTTGGCTGGGAGTGGTTTTGAGGGGACAAATGAACTCGATTGATATTTGCAGTGACCTGAGGAAGGGGTGTGTTTTTTGCACGTGGTGGGTACTCTGAGCTGAACTAGACATCAACAGAAAGGGCTCAGATCAGGCTTCTTTTAGTGCAAAGTTTTAAAATACTGTTCAACAACCTTGAGGTTTAAACTACACATGGGTTCCTCTCCCCACCCATTTTTATTCTCTCTCTCTCTCTCTCTCTCATTTTTTAAGGGAGATTAAGTTGGCTGGGGGGTTGCTTGGTTGATTGAAGCAGAGGCACTGGGGGGTGTTGATGAACACTTTCCCTTTAGGCTGTTGGGGGAATGCCAACCCATACTGTGCTTTAAATTACCCCATTTGTTGGGGAGACACTTTGGATATCACCCATTTTTTCTCTCTCTTAAAAACAACGAGACTGACAATAGCACTGGCTCTGGCTCTATGTCAAGTGTGGGCACAATGGCAAACCCACATCACTGCTGCATAAGTATGCTCTTGCCCCTAACTCTGAAGGGGAGTAATGAGTGGGGATGGGGTTGCTTCTGATGACCTTGGTGGGAGGAGAGGCACAAGGAAGCCATAGATCAGTGGTAGAGCAGGTACTTTGTATGCAGCAGGTCGCAGGTTCAATCCCTGGCCTCTCCAGGTAGGGCAGGAAAAATTCCTTCCTGAAAACTTGGAGAGTTGCTGTCAGTCTGTGTCAACAGTACTGGGCTAGATGGACCATTGGTCTGAGTTAGCATTGTGCAGAATGCTTTAACCCATTTATTTGTGACCATTTGTTGGACGAAGGGCAGATAAGAAATTTCACCCTAAGACTGCAAGAGAGGGTGAGAATTTTGGAGAAATAACTCAGGCCATAGCTAGACCTGAGGTTTATCACTGGATTGTCCAGAGGTCAAACTTGTTCATCTAGGTGACACACAGGGGATCCAGTGCTCAGGCAGGGGCGAACCCCGGATGATCCCAGGATACACCTTAGGTCTAGCTGTGACCTCAGTGTGCAGGGCTTCAGGTCTTGCCTTTCGGTAATCACATCAACCCCTCAAGAAGATTTAAGCAGGGCTGGATCTACACTACTGCTTTAAAGCGCTTTAAAGCACTTTATAACAGTTTTGACAACTGTTTTGACAACCCAGGACACACTGCATACACAGTTTCAAAATGTTTTCAAAGAGCTTTAAAGTGCTTTAAAAGCAGTTGTATAGATCCCTCCCTGGCCATGAAGGACTTCCTCCCTTGGGGCTTCTCTGTGCTACTGCCTGCACAGTGCCTGAAAGCTGAGTGGGGGGTTGTTTGTTTATTTATCTATTACATTTCTATACCGACCAATAGCCGAAGCTCTCTGGGCAGTTCACAAAAATTAAAACCATGAAAAACATAAAAACAACCAACAATTTAAAAACATGAATACAAAATACAATATAAAAAGCACAACCAGGGTTAAAACCACACAGCAAAAATTGATATAGGTTAAAATATAGAATTAAAACAACAAAGTTTAAATTTAAGTTAAATTAAGTGTTAAAAAAATGCTGAGAGAATAAAAAGGTCTTCAGCTGGCGATGAAAGGATTACAGTGTAGGTGCCAGGCGAACCTTTCTGGGGAGCTCATTCCACAGCCGAGGTGCCACAACGGAGAAAGCCCTCCACCTAGTAGCCACCTGCCTCACTTCCTTTGGTAGAGGCTCACGGAGAAGGACCCCTGTGGATGATCTTAAGGTCTGGGCAGGTACATATGGGAGGAGGTGTTCCTTCAAATAACTTGGCCCCAAGCCGTTTATTTTATTTATTTTATTTATTTATTTATTTATCATATTTATACCCCGCTCCTCAGCCAAAAAAGGCTCTCGGAGCGGCTTACACTTAGCAAAAAAGACAGTCCCTGCCCTCAGGCTTACAGTCTAATAAAGACATGACACACAAGGAAAAGGAGTTCAGGAGGGAAGAGGTAAAGAGAGAGAGAAATTAAGTGGACTGGGGAAAGGGCTGATGGGATTGTCCTGCTCCCGAAGGAGGGGAGTCCAACTGGAGCAGGCCCCGATGTTTCCTCGGCCTGCTCCTGTCCCCTCGGTCCTTCTTCTTCCCCACAGGACCAAGGTGGCAGTTTGCCCTGTGGGGGTGGGGGAAGAGTCCAACAGGAGCAGGCCCCGATGTTTCCTCGGCCTGCTCCTGTCCCCTCGGTCCTTCTTCTTCCCCACAGGGCCAAGATGGCAGTTTGCCCTGTGGGGGTGGGGGAAGAGTCCAACAGGAGCAGGCCCCGATGTTTCCTCGGCCTGCTCCTGTCCCCTCGGTCCTTCTTCTTCCCCACAGGGCCAAGATGGCAGTTTGCCATGTGGGGGTGGGGGAAGAGTCCAACAGGAGCAGGCCCCGATGTTTCTTCGGCCTGCTCCTGTCCCCTCGGTCTTTCTTCTTCCCCACAGGACCAAGATGGCAGTTTGCCCTGTGGGGGTGGGGGAAGAGTCCAACTGGAGCAGGCCCCGATGTTTCTTCGGCCTGCTCCTGTCCCCTCGGTCCTTCTTCTTCCTCACAGGGCCAAGATGGCAGTTTGCCCTATGGGGTTGGGGGAAGAGTCCAACAGGAGCAGGCCCCGATGTTTCCTCGGCCTGCTCCTGTCCCCTCGGTCCTTCTTCTTCCTCACAGGGCCAAGATGGCAGTTTGCCCTATGGGGGTGGGGGAAGAGTCCAACAGGAGCAGGCCCCGATGTTTCTTCGGCCTGCTCCTGTCCCCTCAGTCCTTCTTCTTCCTCACAGGGCCAAGATGGCAGTTTGCCCTATGGGGGTGGGGGAAGAGTCCAACAGGAGCAGGCCCCGATGTTTCTTCAGCCTGCTCCTGTCCCTTCGGTCCTTCCAAAGTTTTCATTCAAAGTTTAGGGCTTTGAATGTTAGTACCAGCACTTTGAATCAGGCCCGGACCTGGACTGGCAGCCAATGAAGTTGTAGAAGGACTGGCGTGATGTGGTCTCGTCGGCCAGTCCCTGTTAGTAGGCAGGCTGCCGTGTTTTGTACCAGCTGAAGTTTCCGGACCATTTTCAAAGGCAGCCCCACATATAACGCAATGCAGTAATCCAAACGAGAGGTTATTGTTGTTGTTAAAAGTACTTTTAACAATAATAAAACAAAAGGGAAAATGCCTCATTTAAGACCATGATGTCCAGGGTCTAAAATTACCTAGCTTCATCATAACCAATGGACATGCTGGGAATGATGGGAGTTACAAACCAATACATCTGTAAGGTATCAGGATGGGGAAGGCGGGCTGAGTTTGGATGACAAGCTAATCAACTATTGCTTCCCATTCTGTTCCTATTACTCCCCCCACCCCCAGTTGATCAGCGTGTCATCCGAACTCAGCATATTTGTTGCATATCTCCTCTGTTGCATATTAGTAAAGCTGTGCCCCTAGGTAAGGCAAGGCAAGGCAGGTGTCTTGCTCCTTTATTTGAGGTGTGAGCACCAGGTGTGAAACAGCCTTAAACAGGATGGCAACAAAAAGGTAGCAGCCAATTAATAGTCAAGTCAGGTTTGCTGATTCAGCATTAATTTAATACCATTCAGAATCTGACCCCTGACATACGACGACAACCCCGTAGCATAATTTCCACGACTACCTTTTCCCATGTGAGACTTTTCCATTCAACTTTGTTTTCCCTGTCCAAAAGTGGCCTCCTCTGCTGTGACTCAGCGCTCTCCTTCATACATCCAGATCTTTAGAACTGTTTGCCCATGGAGATCCACCTTAGGTAGAGTGACCATATGAAAAGGAGAACAGGGTTCCTGTATCTTTAACAGTTGCATAGAGAAGGGAATTTCAGCAGGTGTCATTTGTATATATGGAGAACCTGGTGAAATCCCCTCTTCATCACAACAGTTAAAGCTGCAGGAGCTATACTAGAGTGACCAGATTTAAAAGAGGGCAGGGCATGTGCAGCTTTGACTGTTGTGATGAAGAAGAAATTTCCCCAGGTTCCCCATATATACAAATGACACCTGCTGAAATTCCCTTCTCAATACAACTGTTAAAGATACAGGAGCCCTGTCCTCTTTTTCCTATGGTCACCCTACCAGGTTTTTTTTTTTTTAAGGTATGCCTTCTTTAATTCCAATTCTGACTTCTTCTTTTTTTTAAAGAGGGGTGGTTAGAGCCATAGAAAAAGACATTATTATTATTATTATTATTATTATTATTATTATTATTATTATTTAAAAAAGACATCTGTACAGGCTCTTGTGGTTCCAAACTAGGGTGGCTGCTTATGAATCCCCAAAAAAGAGGACAAAAGTGTATACACATTGGTATAAAGTTTGTTTATGCCTGTTTATGTCCATAGATGAAAATTTATAATAGTTATTATTTAAAAAGAAATGTAGTGTATCTCATAGAAAACTGCGGCCATGTGACTGGTATGCCAGGCCGTTCAATCTGCTGTCCAGTTGCTATCTGGTGATGTGCAAGAGTTCTGATGGTTCTTTATCATTCTACCAGACTTGGACTGGACAGACCTTCAAATACAGGACAGTCCTCTGTAAAATGGCCATCCTATGATCAAATACATTTTGCAGAGAACTGCTGGGAAAGGAAAAAGGGTTTATGCTTCTTGATAAAAACTGTGTGGAACAAAATGATATTTTTCAGTAAACACAAGCAGGTGACCCAAGGAGTTTTCATTCAAATTAAGTAGCACAAAACCTTTCCCTTGATAAGAGCTCTAACTGAAATGCACTGGAAACCTGTGCAACTGTTTTTTTCCATTTCACCAACATTCTTGTTTGTCTTGTTTTAAGTGGTTAGTTATGGCTTTACTGAGCTAGCCAAGTTTTATATGTATGGATGTGTGTGTGTGTGTGTGCATGCATGTGTGTATACACATACACACACACACACACATCATTGATATGATTCTTAAGATTTTACTAATTGGCTTCAACCGCACAAGTAGTTATTTATTTAAGATTTGACAACTTGTAAACTACCTTTAGTATTGTTCATTAGAAAGACTTAGCACAACTTTTTAAAACAGAAACACATAAAATAAATTATTGAATATGCATTTTGTAGAAATTTCACCAAAGGCCATAAGCTAAAGAGTTCACATAGTCATGAAAAAATGCTGCAAGTAAGTAAATTTTAATTTTTACCTTGAAAGTCGGTGGCAACTACATATGCCAATACAATTAAGAATGAGTAAGGCTCATTGCAATCAATGGGACTTTCTGCTGAGTAGACATGTAATAGGATTGCACTATGCATATCGTAAGCCCCACTGTATTTAATGAGGGAAGTGTGCATAGGGTTGCAGCCTATGATATTTTACAGTGCAATCCTATACATGTCTACTCAGAAGTAAATTCCACTGAATTCAATGCAATTTACTCCCAGGCATGTGTGTAGGAATGCAACATTATTACCTAGGGTGACCATATGAAAAGGAAGACAGGGCTCCTGTATTTTTAACAGTTGCATAGAAAAGGGAATTTCAGCAGGTGTCATTTGTATATATGGAGAACCTGTGAAATTCCCTCTTCATCACAATAGTTAAAGGTGCAGGAGCTATACTAGAGTGACCAGATTTAAAAGAGGGCAACTTTAACTGTTGTGATGAAGTGGAAATTTCACCAGGTTCCCCATATAAATAACACCTGCAGAAATTCCCTTTTCAATGCAACTGTTAAAGATACAGGAGCCCTGTCCTCCTTTTCATAGGGTCACCCTATTATTACCATAAATGTGGATACAGTTCTGGGCCATAGTTCAGCTATGGACTACAACAGCTACGCTGTCCATCAGCCATCAACCACATATATGGCTCCAATAAATAGTCACTGTTTTTAATGTTTAGGTAAAAGCTAGCAGTTTTGTCAGCTTCCATTCTCCTTCACCATTGCCTATGCTGGCTGGAGCTGATGGGAGTTGCAGTCCAACAAATTGCTCTCCCCTGTAGTGTGGAGGGAAATACTTTTTAAATGATTCTAAGGCCAGATCTACACCAAGCAGCATATGAAACTTTGAAAATGTTTTGAGAACTGTATACAGAGTGTATCCTGCGCCCCAACAGTTGTCAGTGCTGTTATAAACCATTTTTAAAGCAGTAGTGTAGAACCTGCCTAAGATGGAAGCAGGATGATTATGATAATAAATAACTGATTTGAAGTGATCTCTAAAATCCCTGAAAATGTGAGAGCATTAAAAACATGTACGTTGATTCTGATTCCAGTTTAGCAATCAAATGATGAAAATCTAATTATGCAGCAGAATTACAAGCCGAATGCAACTGAGAGCAACGGAGGATTGAATTGCTCGTCTTTCTCCACCTTGTCCTCAGCCAAGTGGCATGCAACAGCTGGCCAGAATTTCTGAATGCCTTTAATGAAGTGAATAGTTCATTGTTAGTGTTTGGTGATTAAATGCAAAAAGACTAATATTCCTGTGTGGATTTGCTGAAAGACAACTGCCCTGAAAGGCAGGCATGGCTCAGAGAGAATCGCATGTCTTACCTGGGGGAGTCAACATATTCCAAAATGCAGAGTGTATGCATGCCAAGTCACAGAGCAATCCTATGAATGTTTACTCAGAAGTATGTCCCACTGTATTTAATGGAGTTTATTCCCATGTAAGTGTGCATAAGATCACACCTTTACAGTGCACTCCCATGCCAGCCTACTCAGAAGTAAGCCACACTGAGTTCAATTGGACCTGCTCTCACGTAGAAGACAGGCTGTGTGTTTGTGGAGACCCAGCTCTAGAGGACATAACGCATTATGTATTTGACTGTCCCTTATATACAGACATAAGAAAAAGTTATTTGGAGCCTTCTTTAAAGAAAGTGAAACATAGGGGTGCTAAGGAGAAATTGAGTTATTTATTATATTCAACTGACCCATATGTGATACAGACGGTTGCCTTATTTGCAGCAAGAGCTAACAGATGTAGAGTAAAGTTTTTGGACAATATTGGTGTGAGCTGTTATTTATTTATTTAATTATTTATTACATTTTTATACCACCCAATAGCCAAAGCTCTCTGGGCGGTTCACAAAAATTAAAACCGTAATAAAACAACCAACAGGTTAAAAACACAAATACAAAAATAAAGATTCAGAGATATAAATGAATTGTGATTGAGAAGTAATTAAAGGTATCTGTATGTTTGCTGTTCTCCCATTTTACCACCATTTTAGTAATGGATGTTATGTATCTGATAGCTCTGTCGTTTTAACTATATGTAGTAGTATTGTACAATAGTATAGTATAACTTCAAGTTTGTATGTGTTGCAATGATCTGTGGATTGAGCAATAAATGTTTTGGGATGGATGTAAGAGTGTATAAGGATAGGCTTTGGTTTAAATCATTGCAGTTATTTAAACCTTTTTAAAACACACACCCCGACTGCAGTATAAATGCTGCTCCTGGCCTTGAAAACCTGTACAAAAATGAACTTGTGTCTATATGAATTGAGTTTCCTGTCAAAAACCTTCTCCAGCATTCTAATGAAATGACTTCCAAAGCCTCAAGAGACACTCCAGGGAAGCACCATGTGATGTGATATGAAGTCTTCCAAAGGGGAAAAAAAAGCTTCAAGCCAGCATCTGGTTGCCAAAGAGTTATTTCCAAGCCACTGTCATCCAAATATTTCAATGCTTACATCTTCTTTCTCATAACACGGCATTATAAAATGAGAAGGAAGAAGCACCCATTATTTCAGGCACATTTACTACATGTTTTGCATCTATATTTCAGAATTGACTACTATAAAGGTTGCTTTCTTGGTCCTTTCTCTAACGGTTTCATGAACAATTCTATGTTTGTTGCATAAGAATGCTCTGGTCAAAATAAGGGGAAATCCATGGGCAGCTGATATAGATGTGAATCCAGTTTTAGATCACATTCAGACACTCCTCAATTGACATGAATGCTCTTGTTGCTGATGGGGGCACACAGTAACGAAGACAAGGCTCAAGTTGGATCGGGGGACAAAATGTTTACAATTGTGGTCTTTCCCACTTTCACCTTATATATAAAGCACACTTGAGCCCATGTTCCTCTCCAGTAACAGCTCTCAGGCAGCCAATAATTGTGCAGGGTCCAGTGTGGGGGCTGTTCTACCATTAGGAAGAGGGAAGTAGTTGCTTCAGGCAGCAGGTGCTGGGAAGTAGCAGCCAGGTGTTGTAGGAGAGAGCTGTGGACCCATGCTAGCTGCCCTGCACCCCCTAAGTTTGTTGCCTTCTGGTATGGTGGAAGAGGATGCCCCACACTAAAATCAAAGAAAGATTCAACTCTCAGTCCAGTTTGGTTTTTTGTAAATGGAATAGAGAGGTGCCATCTTTTCCTTCAACTCAGGCAGGAAAATGTCTTGAGCTGGCCCAGTACACCAAGCCATTTCTGTATGCCCATCCCACACAGAGAGACCCCGGGCCAGCAGGCAGTCTACTCATGCTCCGTGAGAAAGCATCCTCTGTGCTGGAGCCCTGTGTAGGAGGCATATGTCACTTTTCATTCACCATAATGACTAGCCATATTGCATCATGCCCAGCAGGGAAGGAGGTGAGGGCTCAAGGGTGCCCTACTGAGAGGATTCTCTCCCAATATTGCCATGTGTTAATAATAATTGCCATCATAATGTACGTTAATGTTCTTGATGTAGAGGTGCCTAGATGAGAATGAGTCAGAATCAGGAGCTGGGCACCACTTTGCTAGGAGTAAGAACAGGTGATAATTTTGATAAGGGTTTACCAAAATTCACAAAATTCTCCTTATTCAGGGCAGAAAGAACTTGAGATTTTTATTTTTTTTAAAAAAAATGAACATAGGAGAAACCAAAATGCACAGATTTCTCCATTGAGGCCCAGGGCTTTGAATGTTTTGCTCTTAAAAGTCTCGGTTGGAATCCCTGTGTATTCAGCCATGTTTGTGGTGCTGTATTAGGGTGGCCACCTCTTTTTTTCTGACAGGCTCCTCACCTTTAACAACTTATACCTTGCTGCAGCAGGCGAGTATATTAGGGTCTCCTGGGAATAGCTGTGCATATTGAATTTGGCTGGTGCAGATGAGCACAAATTTTGTTGCAGTTCATTTTGATAAGAATTTACCATAATTCAGAAAGTTCTTTATATTCGGGACAAAAATAACTTGAGATAACTGAATGAGGGAGAAAACAAAGCTGACAGATTCTCTCATCCTTAGTCAAGGGGCAAAAGCCTTCATGACAGCTTCAAAAATTTAATTAATTAATTAATTGAAAAAGTACTCTGCTCATTGTTCAAACAGCTCAGGGCAACATATATGGGGTAATCTAATTTTATTCTCTGAAATATCAGCTTTTTTTGTCTGAGGGATGGTGACTTGCCTAAGAACATCAAGTGAGTTTCATGGCTAATAATTTGAACCCAGCTACTTAACCCATTTACCTGCCTATTAAAGTAGTGTAGGATGGAGCCACATGACAGCATTGCCCCATAATTAAAGAATTGGCCATCAAAAGAGGTAAGATGTGGTATCTTGTAGGGTACTGGCCATTCCTAGGTCTGAAAATTTGGAAGATCCTTGATGTTGTATGTCCAGGGCTGGTGAGGAACCCCATGAGATATGGAGATGTGTAACTGTCATGTGATGTCAACACTGGTGAGTGAGGAGGTGGAAAGCGAGCTAGAGGAAGCGGCCAACGAACATATAATGCCAAATGTTGACTAGCCATAGTCAGACACAGAGAAGTAAAGACTGTTGAAGGTAAAGATGTAGAAAGTGGATGTAGAAAGCAGCATGGGGCCAGTGTGGAAAGTTAAGCAAAGGAGGGTGTCCTAATCATAGCAACAGGAGAGGAAGATAATTTCAGCTTAACAGGGGTATTTTTAATTGACAGAAGAGGGGAACAGCCAGCAGGTGGGAATGCCAGCAACAAACAGCGACGGACAAGGGGCCGCTTTTCCGGTTTAGCATTAATTATAAGTGAATTTTACAAGTATCTGCTCAGCATACCTGATTACCATGGTTTCTGAGGAATTTCTTAAGGAGTACATTTCAGATTTAAATCATTTAATCACCTTTCAAAATTCACAGCATTAATAACATTTTTGCTAGCATTTTCAAAATGACGGCACTTAGTATACTTAATCACCATGTGCAAATTGGAGAACAGTTTTAATGAATGTGTTTCCACTGGACATAACAACTGTTGCAAGGGATCCCGTGTGAGACATGGGCAGCTAACTGGCCAGTGGCAGATCAGCTAATTAGGAGGCATTATAAATCAGATCTCTATTGTCACTGGCCAAGCTACAATCAGTAGGAAAGGGTAAGAACAGGAATTGTACAACATTCTTCTAAATCAGTGAGCAAAGATCTGGGCAAACTTATAAACATTTGTGGTTGGTTTCTACCCAGTTTATCATTTTCAGCTCCCTGCATGGAGCAGGGAATTTTCTGTATGGGAATTGGCTATCGATAATATTCAGAAATCTTGAGTATGATCCAGGTAAAGTTAAGCATATTGATGTCCCATTTATTTTCATGGGAGAGATTTAAACAATTACTTAAATATCAGTGGGAAAGCGGGGGGGGCACTTTTATTTAACTTTACCTGCCCTTTGGTTTCATTGTTGCAGCTGTAAAATGGGAAGTGGAACACTTTCCCCTAACGGATTTGAAGTTTCAGAATACAATTTATATATATCATGCATTTATGTAAAATGTTGTTTGCTAAATTTCTTTTAAAAAGCTAAAAATTAAAGTTTTAATTTCTTGTTTTCACCTGTCATTGTAGATCTGCTTGACCCAATCCCCTGGATTTTTCACCTTTCAGATCCATAATGTCAGCTGTTTCATCATCTGTAAGACCTAGGAAATCCAGGTCTTATGGTAGTTTAGAGGAACCCAAAACAACTAGCCAAATGGATTATACCAGTTCTTAACAACAAGCCCTGTTTCACTGGTGGGCTGGGCCCCTGAGGAGAAGAGTTGAGGAAAACCCAGCAAGCCAGGTGAATTGGAGTGTGTCCTTTCCACCCAACACATCATAACACATCCCCCACACTCTATTTCTGATGGCTATTCACATTTCAGCAGAGGTACTAACCAGCCAACACAATTTGGTGGTTCTGGTGCAATAACCAGGCCACAGTCTATGTCCCAAGTGTTGAACCTCCGGCCCACCTGGGCTTCCAAATCCAGTTATCTGGTGTTCTTCAGATGGCCACGCCCCCTTCCCCTGGCCCCACCCCCTTTTCCCCAACCACCAATTGTTGTCTGGTTCCCCAGCTTTTGTGAGTTTCTTCCCATTCTGAATGGTCAAAATGCCTCCCTGGAGTAGGAGCTTGAAGCTAAACTGTGCTGGCATTTTATTTTTATTCTTTGTATTTTGTCCTTGCTCTTTTTGCCTTTGACCCCACCCACCACTGGAATGTGCCTTCCAAGAACATCTCTGAATTTGACCCTCAGGATGAAAGAGGTTCGACACTCTTGGGGCCTTGCTAGACCTACCTTAAAATCCGGGCATGTGGCGGGGCTATACCACGCTAGAAGTAGCACGGGCTGTCGCTCCTATCCACACGTCGACGTGACGGGGTAAAGGGAAGCCCCAGCATCTCGGCCATTTTGTTTTATATCTTAAAGGGGCCATGTGCACAGGAGCGCACCAATGATAAAGGTAGGGTTTTTGTGGGGTTTTTTTTAAAAAAAAGGGTTCCCTACTCCCCCCCTGCCCCCGAGTAAATGCGGTATCCAGGAAAAGAGGCGGAATGGGCTACACGCCCACAGTCTTGGGCTCAGCCCGAGACCACGGGAAATACCTGGCCACAACCGGTGACGGTTATCCTGGGCCAAGGGAGGATTGACCCCTGCCTGACCCTGGGATCCCCTGTGCGTCATCTGGATGCACAGGGGCCAGGCCGAGGCTCACACTGAGCTAAACCCTGGTCTAGCAATGGCCTTAGTCTATGTGATCAATGCTCTTTCTTCCAAATCACCCAGGGCCATAAGAGCTGTCAGGGTACTCATATTTCCATGCTTGCACAGTGATATTTTGTTCACAGCACATCCTCTACCTGGGTTAAACAATGAGATTGCCAATGCCTTGTCTGATTTCCAGATCAAATGTTTCCAATTACTAGTTTCAGGGCTGAGGACTAAGCCAGAGGCTATGTGGAGAACTATGGCGTCTTAGGGTGATTGAGGCAGAGGGAGCCGTAGAGGCATCTCTGGCTGCCAGCACTAGGTCTAACAACTGTAGGGCCTCAGTGGGATTTGGGGCTTTCAGAGAGAAGGAGGTTTGGGGAGAGAGTTGGCCCACTCCAGTTGAACATGTGACCCACTATTGTGTAACAAAAAGGGAGAGAGCAGTGGCCAAGCCCATTTGCATTCAGGTCCAGGAAGAGTTCACACTCATTAAGGCTAGTTAAGGTGGGGTTGGGTTTATACTGTCAGAGATTGGAGGTTCGGGAACCCAAAACAGATGGATGTATCCAAGAGAAAATCAACATATGAAGAGAACGTTGCTGCTGGAAGTGGGGAGTGTCACAATGCTTCCCAGGATTGTACACTCCCTGATACAACAATTAGGGATGATGGAGTAGTGCAATTTTCAGATGAAGATGTCTTATTGGTGGATCTCAATGGAGAGTGAGAGATGGTATCATTAATTGGTGGAGAGGCTAGTCCTCTCTTGTGGCAGGTGCAGTGTGGGTTCAAGGGAAAGAAAACTGAAAACAGCAAAATGCTGAACACCCTGAGGAATCTGTTAAGGTGCAGACCAGCCTTTCATGGGGCTAGAAGGGGTAGGTCTTTGGCCAGATTTACACCAAGCAGGATACAACACTTTGAAGACAGTTTGAAAACAGTATATGGAATGTGTCCTGGGCCCCAACAATTGTCAATACTGTTATAAACTGTTATAAAGCGGTAGTGTAGAGATTCAGCCTTGGTCTTCCACTTGGGGATTTCCAGTTTCAGCCATGCAAAGCTGTGAGGCCCAGGGATGTTGTTGCTGGTATAGCTTCCTCAGCACATCTGTGTGAGGTCCATGGGAAGCCTAGGTCAGGAGAAACATTAGTTATAGGCTCTGGTGCAGGAGAGCTCACCTGAAAAAGACTGAAGGAGAAGGAAAACTCCCTCTTTCCTTCTGAAAGGTTACCTGTACTGGAGAGAGTTAATTGTGTTAAACAATAACCTACTGCAGATCCATTGAAAGTTCAATAATGCAGTTGTACTTAAAATCCCAAAGATATGAGTCTTGTCTCTTCATTCCAGAGTGTTGGGTGCAAGTGAAAACCACACGGCTCGTGTCCTCCACCAAGTTGACCTTCTGCACTTTCAATAATTAGGGATCCCAGGCCCAATTCATATGGCTCAAAGTGGCCTCCAGTGCATCACATCTCCAGCACTGAACAAAACCTGGCCCTCAGCCTTCACCCAACCTAGGTACTTTGGTTGCATTTGGCAAAATGCTCAGATCCAGCAAGGCAATCTAACCATAAACATGTTTATTTGAAGGGACCATTCATTGAGTTCAGTGGAACTGCTGCCAAAATGAATTCACCCCCTCCCCAAATTCTCCTGTGACTTTTGATGTTGGATATCAACTAGATATTCAAATTTTTGACAATGATGTGCAATGATATTTAGTACTAACAAACATTGATGTGCAATGATATTTAGTACTAACTGCATTTAAAAGCTGACTTGCAGTGATATTTATTATCAACAGCATTTGATCTGGACAGTTTTCTGACAGCTAAGAGCTTATGAGTTTTCTTATTTTACTCTCCCAAGCAATCAAAGCAATTGAGAGATGACAAGTAGCCCAAAGTACCTGAAAACTGAATTTAAATTCCATAATCAAGGTTCAAATTCCTAATTTGAAATTTAAGATTTTTGTGAATTTTAAGTACTAATAAATGCTAATTTCAACTCTAAATGGGACTGACTATCTAGGAAAGAAGTTTAAGATTGCAGCCAGTGTCAAATTTCCTTGTTTGAAACAGATTATTTATCAAGTAGATGAGAGTATTCTGTGAGGGAATGCTTTGTTAGTACCCATTCGGGATTGCTTGACAATGAAACTCTTCTATCACCATTTATTTTATTGATCCATCTCTCTTCTAAGCACTCCATCTGCTCAAATCCTGCTGATTCCTCATGTGAGCATCCCTCACTGTGGCTATATGAGTCACATAAGGAAGATGAACATGATTCTACTTCTAATTTTTCCTGTAGTATTTACCATAATGTGTTTATTGTAAGAACCGCTGTACCTTCCTCTCAGTTCCATCCACACTTGAGTACTGAGGTACTGTAATTATTTAGGCAACAATCCCAGTTGACTCTTTCTGTTAAGACCAACATCTAGCTTCATGGACCAATCCAGATAGAACAATACACATGTGGAATTAAGTTTTCATGTGCGGGAGGTGCATATACATACAGATTGCATAGGGAACTGTATACTCTGAGGCCATAGCTAGACCTCAGGTTTATCCCTGGATCGTCCAGGGGTCAAACCTGTTCATCTAGGTGACTCACAGGGGATCCAGTGCTCAGGCAGGGGCGAACCCTGGATGATCCCAGGATAAACCTTAGGTCTAGCTGTGGCCTGAGTCCAATAGGAGGTAATGGGACTCAGTCCCAAAGAAGTGTACGTAGGATCACGGCATTAGCCTTTGTTATACTTGAGGAGAAGGATACCATCATTATTGTGGCTAAAGCTGCTGTTACTACTACAACTATTGCTACCACTTGTAGTAGTACTAATAGTAGCATCAGCAGCATTTATTTAGCAGCAAAAGCATGCTGGGTACTTACCTTTCTCTTCTTTTTAAAAGAGCATTTGTGCTCTGCCTTTCAGCATTTTACTCCCAAGGCAGTTTACAACAATAGATCACAACAAAAACAAAATAAGCATCATTAAGATAAAATCTTTAAAAGATGGCTTGATACAGACCAAGTAATGAAACAAAATTATTCCTGAAGTGCAAATAGAATTGTTTTGACCTGGTGCCTGAAAACTGAAAGTGTCAGGCAAACTTGTCTAGGGTGAATATTCCACAAATGGGGTGCCACCACAGAAAAGACCCTTTCTGCCCACTTAACCTCTGACGGTGAGGACACCCAGAGAAAGGTCTGAGAAGGCCTTAAAATGTAGGCAGGTTCCATTGAATTCCCTTTCATCCTTTGAATTCCCTGGTCTGATGCCATTAAAGGCTTCATAGCTCAGAACTATATCAGAACCAGCACTTTGAATTCTGCCTGGGAACAAATTGGAAGGCAGTGGAGAACTTTAACACTGGCAGTAATATATTTGGTTTGGCTGTTCCCAATTAACAACTGTTGTATTCTGCTCCAACTGAAGTATCCAAACAACACATTGCAGTAATCCAACTTGGTAGTTACCAGAGCATGGATAACTTTGGCAGGCAAGCCTAGCTTCGAATGAACTATAGAACTGAAACAAATCCTACCCAGAAAGTTTACAATCAGTATATCAGATAGGATTATCGAATATATCAGATGGACTACTGTAACACACTCTACATAGGGCTGCCACTGAAAACTGTTCAGAAAATTCAGCTGGCCCAGAATGTTGTGGCCAGACTGTTGACCAGGGCCAGTTGCAAGAATTATGTGACTCCCTTGTTACAAAAGCTTCACTTGGTTCTGGGCACAATTCAAAGGCTGGTTATGACCTATAAAGCCATATATGACCTAAGACCAGGCTACCTGAAAGAACATGTTATCCTATATGAGCCTGCCTGGGTTTTAAGATCTCTGCCGGAGGCCCATCTCTTGGTACTGCTGCCATCAGAGGCATAGGAGTGCACAGCACATTTCATTAGGGTGCTCACCCAGGGAATTTTTTTAAAAAATGTGAACACTTTTAAAGGGCATTATTTTTATTCATTCATTTATTAAATATGGTAGACACTGATGCTTTACTCCACATTTGGCTTGCCTGACCTCAAGAGGGCCATTACAGGTGAGGGGGGAGAATGAGGAGACGCTCCTCAAGCCTCAGCATTGGTGGGGCTTTGTGTTGACTAGGGTGACCATATGAAAAGGAGGACAGGGCTCCTGTATCTTTAATGGTTGTTTTGAAAAGGGAATTTCTGCAGGTGTTATTTGTATATATGGGGAACCTGGTGAAATTTTCTCTTCATCACAACAGTTAAGGCTGCAGGCACCCTGCCCTCTTTTAACTCTGGTCACTCTAGTATAGCTCCTGCACTTTAACTGTTGTAATGAAGATGGAATTTCACCAGGTTCTCTATATATACAAATGACACCTGCTGAAATTCCCTTTTCTGTGCAACTGTTAAAGATACAGGAGCCCTGTCCTCCTTTTCATATGGTCACCCTAGTGTTGACACTGGCTGGAGGAGGGCTTTTGAGGTGATGTTAGCCTTCGAGGTCTTTCCTCCTGGCCTCTTTGAAGCATGGCTTCTGGCAGAGAGACGCCCGGAAGAGCGATTCCTTTTTGCTCCTGCTGCCTGAAACAACAGTGTGCTGTTGGGGGCAGCGGAGCAGCCAGAGTGCAGCTGGAAGACCATTCCTGCTACAGGTGGATCCCCTTCCGGATCCCTACTCAACGGTCCCCAATTCGGTGCTTATTGTTTGAGAAATTAGGGTGTGGCTGGGCACACCTGGCACATCCCTTGCACACCCCTATGATCAGAGGTGTGTTTGGTGGGGACATGAGAGAGGGCCTTCTCAGTGGCTGCTTCTAGGCCTTGGAACTCCCTCATAAGTGGCGAGGTTGGCTCTCGCTCTTCTGTGCTTCCACCAGCAGGCTAAGACGTTTTTATTCAAGAAAGCCTTTTGGCATCCAAGCTGAGCTGTTGGGTTTGGCGCTTCTTTTATTCTTTTTATTGTGTTTTTAATTGATTTGTTTTAGGATTCTTTTAAACCAAGTTTTTTATTTTTATTTACATTTTGTTGCATGTTATTTGTTAGCCACCTTGAAACACCGTTTCTTTGGTGGAAAGGTGGTACGAATCAAATAAATAAATAGGCAGGACAAAGATGGAGGCTCAGAGGGATCAGATATTGTGACCAAGTAATGGGGAAGAGCAGGTGGCAGTGCAAAAGCAGACATAGAGAGGATGAGGTGGTTTGGCAGAAGCTGCATTTTAAAAATAGATCTGGAAAAGTAGAAGAAAAAAAGGAGCTGCTACAGGAAGACGAATCAGGATGGTGGAATTTAGGGTGATGGGAATGGGAGACTGAGGGCTTCTTCACACCAGCAAAATAAGGCATGCTGATGTCTGGCCACTCACAGAAGTTTGTGGGTCTTTTTGATGACGTTGGCAACCTTCTGCATGTCTTCCGTGCCTTCCCTTGGTAACCCAATTAAAAAAAAAACACCCTATGATATCTTGGTTCTGTTGAAATATCTTGGGATTTCCTACTGTGTACAGAGGACATTGTGCTACAAATCACCCACTAGAGGGTGCTTTCCCATTCAGGTTTATGAGCAGCAAGAAGAGGGGAAGTTTTCCATTATAGACCATGTGGTTACCCCACCCATGTAATAAAGCCCATTACAATTGTGCAAGAGAAGCAGGAAGCAAAGTCCAGTAAGGAAACACAATTTCCCCTTAATCTAAAGAAGCCATGAAACAAAGGGAGCAGCTTGGAGTAGATGAGCATGTACAAAACAGGAGGCACAAGAATAAGTTTAAAAGGAGACACCAGATAAGGCATAGTAAGGCATACAGAGGCAGAGAAGTTTAAGACTAACAGCTTGATGCTTACAGTTGATGTGAAGCATGACAGGGAGCCAGCCAGTATAAATATTTAAGGAGTGGGAAGGATGTAATGGTAGCAGAAAGCTAAGCCTTGTTCACACCATTGCACCTGGATCTACATCATTGCCAAGGCCAACTTTCAACAGTCCTGGTGGAGTGCAGAATGTATGGGGCTCTCACATCATCACAGCTGCGCCTGACCCATCCTGGGCAAAGAGGGCTTTCTCAACACAGCTGAATGATCGAGGGGATGAATGTAATCAACAGCTACCGGCAATTGGGGAGTGGAGATAAGGTGTCATTTCAGACAGCACAGATATATTGTAAGACAAGATTACAAGCTCAGTTCTGATTAAGGAAAAGGGCTACATCCAGGCACAGTTAGTAATGTGGTTGCTGTGCTGAAGTTGTGGGGCAAACAAATAGAGTTTTTGAATCTACCTGTATGACTTGTCACTCCTCTCTTAAAGCTTTATGAGTTGCAGGCTGGTTGTATTGCTGGGAACCATTTTATTTATAAAAAAAGCATACATGGGAGAAGTGGAAGATTTTTATTAAAAATGTAAATGTAATCTCCTATGAAAAGTGCAACGCTATGCTTAATACAGGAGGGGCCCCTCCTCTGCTTTCAGAAGTATCAGATCAAAAGTTTCCTGCTTGAACTATTGCAGGAGAATTGTAGTATATTAATTATATTATATCATATTACATTATAATGTCAGAAGACACATTTTGAGAGGATTATTTTGGATGTGAAATGGTAAGAGAATCTTATATTTGAGCTGTATCAAATGATAATGAGGTTAACCACATAGAGCAAAAGGATAAACCAAAGAGGAAAGCCAAATTCAACATACAATTTTTACAGGAGTGGGAAGAGACCCTATTTCCACCTGACAACCAAAATATCCTATCTTTTGTAAGATTGACTGGAAAAAAATATCTATGAAATTCTATACAGGCAGAACTATACATCAGTGACAATTAGAGCCAAATTACTTGGAATGCTCCATTGTGTGCAGTTTTCCTCTGACGTTTTCTTTTTGTATGAAATGCAGTCTCAGAGGCCCCAATTTGCAGCAAAAGACTGGAGCAGGGTGGAGGCAAGGTTTCCTTAACTCTTCTCCCTCCAGTACTTTTTCTGGTAAAAGCCTTTCCCGAGCTGCTTTTCCCCCCATGGGAGAAAAATAAATAAATACATGTATCCCTATCTTAGGAGTACGTATGAAATGCTACTGATTGTTGTTATTGATGTAATTGCTTATATGCTCTTCATTTAGTGAGAATGTGTGGGTTTGTTTCTTTTCATTTTTGGAGAGGGCTTGTAGAAGCTATTTCACAGCGTTAGGTTATAATTATCTTCCCAGAACACTTTCATTATGACTTCTAGGATTCTTAAAGGATTATGCCCTCCTGAACAACATGGAACTAGATGGCAACTCAATCTCTACAGAAAGGTAGACAGTGGTGAAGAAATGGAAGTCAATGCAGATTCCCCGTAATGGAAGTAACGGCTTGGCAAGGCCTGGGAGGCTTTGCTTATTTATAAATTAACAGCAATGCAGTGCTGGAGGGAAACAATAGCACACAATATGCATATCTTTCCAAATTGTGGAACCATTTTTTTTGGTAACTCATCTTGGAATCTAGAAAACAAGAGGCACAGTAACAAGTAATGTACAGTATTTTCAAAGATTCAGCAAATATTTTGCAATTTACCATTTCACATAATCTGTGGGAACGTTGCCACGACACAGGCTCTGAACACCAGACCCGGCCGAGGCTACTCCCTGCTCAAGCCAAGCACCACCGCTTGATACGCCTGAGGCAAGGGATAAAACCCACCTTCCTCCAAACTATGTGGAGAAAGGGGTTTAAAATGGAGAAGGATTTTAATATATATAATAATGTGCTGTGAGTTATATCTGCTTAGGTGAATGATTGTCAGAGTGGGTGCTGAATGTGTAAACTTAAGATGATAAATGCCAAACAGACACGTGGGATTTTTGTGGTAGTTTAAAAACAAAACAATCAAAATTTATTTTTAAAAGTTCACAAGCTTTGTTTCAAATAACAACATTTAAAAACCTTTTTGAAACCTTTCATACAATCCTGTCACTCACTCACATACGCGCTTTCCTTTTTCTCACACAATCACTCTTGAACTTTCCTTATTCTCAGTATTGCTTAATATACATCCACTACGTGCACACCACACTCTAAAGACACCACTCACTACATTGACCCTCAAATTTCCCAGAACTTCAGTACCATAAACACAGAGAGCACTAAAGGCTCTAAGAGTACCTAACAAGTCCCCCCGAAAGTTTTCTCCATCCCCTCAGTCATTCCCTTATATATCACTCCTCCCCCTCCCAAGACATTCTAACTCCGCCCACTCAGGCCAACATTCTAAAAACTGCAGACTTACACACTGCAGACATACCTTTGGGAACTGACTTGTGGGGTGTAATGCCACAAACGTCCCCATCCATCAGTTAATATACTAAGAATGGTGTTGGAAGAAATATGCAAAGGAACATGGAACATGAAACCTATAAAAATAAAATTGTGCCTGTGGTTATTATTATTATTATTATTAAGTGAGCCATTTATACATATGCTATCCTGTGTATGCTATCCTGGCACTTGAAATCCGCCTGCTGAGTTCTTTGAATGTCTTTAAGCAGGCATTAAAGGCTCTGTCATTCCGGCAGGCCTTCCCTTTTTAGAATCTTAGTGCTGACTGTTAGATATTGTTTATGGCATATTATTTTATTGATGTTTTATCTTGTTTAAATCGTTTTGACTCTGTATGACACCTAGAGTATTTTGTATGTAGGTGGGATATAAATAGAATAATAAATAAATAAATAAATAAATAAATAGTATGTATTTTAGCTACCAATCTGTTTAGCTGTTTTATTGATCCCCTTGTTGAGACTGAAATTGCAGGATATAAATATTTAAATTCATTCATTCATTAATTTCTAATTCTAAGGAAATGGAAATACATTGGGGGAGAAGACAGAGGATGGGCATAATTAGAGAAGTTGGGGTTGCTGTTCATTCCAGTCCATTTTTTGTATTTGCCTCTCAGCCCTGACTTCCTCCTCTTTCAGTTTTAGTTGGGCTTGGTTACTTGAGTCTCCTAAGGCTACTTTGCTCTACAGAGATATTTCAGTGTTGTTCATGACGCTCAACGTCTAGCACACTGTAATCTGGATTGCAGGGTAAGGGTTAGGTTATGAGCAAGTCAACTTGTTTTGGTGGGATGCAAAACCCTTCCAGATCTCTTCTCCACAACCCTACTAAGCATAGTGTAGGAGTTGGTAAGAAAATAAGCCATAAACTGGGACATCCACAGGTCAAATCACATCTCAGCTATTAAATCAATTAACTTGATGGCCCGAAGCAACCCGGTCTCATCTGTAATATAATATTATCTGCCTCACTCACTGAGATTGTGGTTATTTCCATTTGTCTGGAATAGTAATCCTTTGTTCACTCAAGTTTTATGGGGAATCCCGATGATGTATTTGCTAGCCTGTATTCCAGTGATTTCCATGCTCATCTTTTTTCCAGACCTGATTTATAATGATGATTTGGTTCAGATGGATTGGCAAAGAACAAGTAAGGATTTCAGGGCTACTGTCATTTTAATTGGCAGCTTCCTATGCCCCACTTTTTTTTTAAAGTTACTTATTTGCTTCCTGTTCACTCATCATTGCTGCAGGATTCTTGAGCTGCCGTTCATTAGCCATTTCATTTCCAGGGAGGATAAGGTGGATCTTAATTATTGGTTTCCTCTTTGCAGTGAGAGCTTTAACTTTTAGTTTTTAGAAATGTTACAATTGTGATCACATATACACACAATATTTTATTTTTAAATTCTGTCTGCAAGAGGTAACCAATAACTCAAGTCCACCTACCTGGCATGAAACAGGAATTAACTAATTAAGGGCAATTAGCCATGAAGATTGCTATTTATGATGGCTATGTTCTGCCTCCAGCTTCAGAAGCAGCATGCCACTGAGTAGCAGTTTAGGAACAAGAACAGGACAAGGATATTGCCTTTGTGTCATGCTTGTGGGCTTCCCAGAGGCAACTGATGGCCACTGTGGAAAACACGTTGCTAGAATAGATATGCCTTTGTTCTGATGTAGAACAGGGCCTTCTTAGGGTCTTGAATTTTTGGAATTCAAGATGGCCATGGCCATGGAACAGGAAGTAACTAATTAGTCACCTTAAAGGGAAGTGAAGATGCAAATGATTAAAGTGACAATGGCAAGGAGAAATTGCTGAGCAGGACTTAATAAATATAATAATAATAATAGAAGGATCCTGTCCATGGATAAGATACAATATAAAACTAAGTGGCATGTGAAACCACTGTTTTCATTCCACTCTCAGAAAATTGGGAAGAAAGCAATGCCTCAGCAGCACTAAAGGTCTCTACTCCAATGTGGTGTAGTAGCTAAAGGTGTTGGTCTGGGAGTTGGGAGTTCCAGGTTCTAGTCCCCACTTGGCCATGGAAACCCACTGGGTGACTTTGGGCCAGTCACAGACTATCAGCCCAGCCTACCTCACAGGGTTGTTGTTGTGAGGATAAAATGGAGAGGAAGAGGAGGAGGAGGAGGATTATGTATGCCATCTTGGGTTCCTTGGAAGAAAAAAGGTGGGTTATAAATGTAATAAATAAATAACAGAGAAGTGAAGTGACTTGAGTGAGCTCTTAGGGAAAGTGATATATAAATACATTTATTGAGCTGGATCCAGAGTTTATTCTGCTGGCAGAAGTATCCCTGAGGGGAGTTCTGTTCAGAACATTCCCATTGGTGGGAAGAGGAGCAGGCGATATTTGCCAATGCACACCTCCATCTGCAACTCCCAGTGCCACCTCCCTTGCTGTTCCAGAGGGTCTCCCAGCCCTCCAAAGCAGATTTTGGGGGGATATAGGGGGTGGCAGGGAGAAGGGGAATGGATAGAAATAGTCTCCTCCATTCGGCCAGTTGAAAAGCTCCACCAGATAAGAACTAAGGTGATGAATGTTCTTACTATGCCTACACCTGCACTACAGTTCTTCAGGTTATATGTGCATCCGCCATGTCTTTAGAAGTTAAATATCTCTGTAAAGGAGTGTTTGTATGTGTGTGGGAATGGGAGAGGTGATGCATCAATGCTCGTGTGTATGCATTTATATACAAGTACATACCTATAGACACAAAATGCCAGTGTGCTGCTTATACATATGGACACAAAATGCCAGTGTGCTGCTTCTCTTCCAACCCTCCCAGTATCCAGATAGTAAATGGTAGTGAATCATTGCATACAGCCAGATCCATTGTGAGATTAAAGCTTCTATTCCATGTTCTATTATATTAATGGGAGGGGTCACAGCTCAGTGGTAGAATGCTTGTTTTGCATGCAGAAGGTCCCAGATTCAGTTCCCATCATCTCCACCTGGAACCCTGGAGAGCCACTGCCAGTCAGTGTTGTCAATACTGAGCTAGATGGACCAAGACTCTGACTCCGTATTAGGCAGTTTCCCAATGTTCTTATGAAACTGTTATGACTTGCTTATTTAAATGTGCCATTCTGAGTGTGTGAACCTGGGGCTTCCGACTACATATGATATTACACAAGAGCATCTGTAGCTTTCTGGGCTGCCTGCTGGTTTTGTATTTTGAGTTGCTCTTGTTAAACGATACAATGGATCTCTGTCATAGGTGGAGCCTGCAGCAAAATGTTTCAATGTTTCCCCACTGCCAGGAGCCCTCTTGTTCAGGAGTCTGGGCTGAACTAGTCTGGAACAAGATCCTATTACTGCTGTTCTGACCTCAGGGGAGGAAAGTAGTTGGGGAGGGGGGAGGAAAGAGAAACCCTTTTTCTCTTCCCCACCATCATGGTATTCCCCAACTGTGCTATATAGCACTAGAGGGCTCAGGTTTGGGGATGGCTGCCAGTCCCAAGTAGAAATGATCAGAATCCTATACACACACCCCTCAATGGGGCTATTCATTCCCTACAACCATTGGGAGGGGGAATGTTGGTGACTTTCAGGGGGAGCAGACAATCTCTCTCCTCCTTTCCCCCCCCCCAAGAATGCCTTTGGGAACTATGCTACATCCTGTCCCCAGGAATGCCAGCAGATGTCTGTGTCCAGCAAAGCCCCCATTTGAAGTATTTGTAAGGTCATTTCGTTTCTTTCGTTCATTTCTTTTTTAAGCAAAACAGAGAGAGAAGAAACCTATTTTCAGCCAAATCATCAAAACATATGTACATTCCCCGTGGGTGTGGAGAAAATGGTGTGACACCTTGCCCACCAGGGGACCAATCCATCTTAAGAGAGAGTTTTCCCTGTCCCCTGAAAGTGCCGATGATGATGATGATGATGGGCCACATATTTCAACCCAGTACTAGTCCCCAAAATGAATATTTTATTGCTATGTAATAGGAATAGGTTCTCAGGTGAGCATGAAAGAGGAAAGGTGGTGCCCTTTATTCTTTTCTTCCAGTGGATATATGTCGAACATAATACAAGGGCATTCATTCCCCCCCCCCCTCAATTCCCCCTTCCAGAATAGTCAATATAAGTTCTTAGGGGCCTGAGCAGGCCAACTTTCTGTTTTCCCCTGCCTTCCAATTTCCTTTTCCCCTCCCCTCAACAGACACCACAAAATGTCATAAATGATCATGTTTAAAGTTATTAATATAGTACTTGAGAGAGTTCACATTAGCACTCTTACAACAAAGAACAGTTAATGCTGTATAACTCTGCCCCATCCCTGAGATCTGGGCTTAGGGGGCCAACTATTCAATGTTAGAGTGTTTGGTTTCTAGGAAGACTTGATGCCCACCCAGTCTCTCTTTATAAGTTGACAGCAACATCAGAGCAAGCGTCGGTTTTCAACTGGGGGTGGGGGGAATTATAGGAGTCCGTTTGATGTAGCAATCTCCTGTCTATAGTTTTTGTTTGTTATAAAATTGCCTGAAAGAGTATTTTGCACTGAAGTTCTGTGCGAAGGAGAAGCCATAAATGTCTTACTCTAGAGTTGCTCTGTGAAAATAATGTAGGTTTTGCAAAGTAAAATGTGTGGCTGTTGCTGCTGATTTAGAATCCAAGAGAAAGGGCTCTAAAAGTTCCAGGTGCTTTGCATGGTCTGTAATCACCGTCTTAATGACAATATGGAAAGGGATATTGAAAGACACATAGGCCTTACCTAGACCTAAGGTTTATCCCGGGATCATCCCTGCCTGCTCCTGGGATATCCTGTGTGTCATTTACATAAACAGGGATGACCCCGGGATAAACCTTAGGCCTACCTAAGGCCTCAGAGAGAAAAGCTTGACTAAGGCTACCTAAGAGCTTGGATTAGATTTGAACCTGAGTTTTTGGCACCCAGGCTGCGACCTTACGTATATATTTTTCTCAGTGCATACTGGCTGGGTGCTTGATCTGATCCTCAGAGGCATTCAAGAAACTTTCTAGTAACATCTGACATGACTGAAGTCAACAGCCATTTGCACTGAGCATCTACTTTTATCGTCCCTGTTAACACTATTTCATGTGGTTTTATCGCTGTCTTTCCAGTCAACATGCCAGGCTGCGTAGACTACTTCTTATTATATTGCAAACTTGATTGGAAGGAGCAATCAAGAACATTGCCCAGAACTATGAAAATACTTCTTTTAAGCTGGAGAGGGAGCCCTATATTTTCTAGCTATCTGGAGAACTTCAGGACAAGCCAGTCAAAGGAAAAATAAGAAAGTTTTTTTAAAAATTCAACCCCTTGATTTCAATAGGAGAGTTAAGCATGTACTCATCCACCTCAATTGAAAGTGGGGATTAAAAGTGCTTTAGGGCATGAGCTGATGCATATTTAGAAAGAAATAAGTCCTACTACTCCTTTAGCCATGCTAGCTGGGAAATGCTGGGAGATGTAGGACTTTTTTTCAGTCTAAACATGCATAGGATTGTGCCTTTCCTTTAATTAGATCGTGCCTTTTGGTTCCTGGCCAAGTTCTCATGGAAATGGTAACCCCGTGCCTGAGCTGTACCACTTCAGTTCAGACTGCAGTCAGGAGCTCATACCTTTGAATGCTGCACCATGCAAAAAAGAAATTCATCCCCCCCCCCAAAAAAAAAGTAGCACGCTGGCTGCAGAGAATTCAAGGCGAAAAACCCTTCACCTTGAAATGCTAGCTTTCTGACTGCAGAGAATTGCTTTATATGGTGCCGTCCTTTATGGGGCCAGACACAGTTTGACCAATTTCCTGAGAGCAGGCCCAAGATGGGCTTTCCTTGAGTTCCAGTCACAGCACATCAGTCTGGGGTATCCCCCCCTCTCCACGCCACCCCCACCCCCACCCCCACCCCTGTTGAGTGTTGGGAGCTGACTAACCTCGCCTTGTAAAACCCCGACTTAATCATGTAAACTTCTGTGTAAGCAAGAGGGGAAAGAACTTCAAAAGGGTCACCAAAGCCCGGAGGGGGAGCGAGATGGAATTTTGTGCGGAGACGCCAGCAGGAAGATCCTAATCGAGCTACTGCAATCCGGGGCTATATTTGTCCAAGGAGCTGAGACAGGCCGCGCGTTCCAAGTCAAAGAGGGTAGAGGGTGGAGGGGGGGGGCAGCTCGAGTCAGTCGCCATCCCCCTCCGAGAGTATTGGCTTTTGCCAGGCTCCAGGCAGGGCTGCAACGCCAAGGGAGCGGAGCTCAGCCCCAAACCCTGGAGGGAGGGAGAGAGAGAGACGAAGAGAAAATGAAGTACAGGAGTAATTTGAGATAATGACTTTCTAACAGGCTTGGGCAGACCTTGGACACAAGCAAGCGATGTTATCGCCCGAGCCCAGCATTCCTCCTCAGGAGCAGGGGTAGGTGTTTCGTGCGGGCGCGTTATTTTGGTCTCGCCCTCCACCCCTCCCCACCCTACCCCCTTCGCGCTTCTTCCCCGCTTACATTAACATTCCAGCCAGGGCTGCTAAACAGAATCTTAATTAGTGCTGATACTCTTGTGCGAGGGTTTTTCTTAACTAATGGCTGCTGTCAGGGTCTCTCTCTCTCTCTCTCTCTTTCTCTCTCTCTCTCTTTCTCTCTGTGCCTCTTCTTCTTTAGGTTCTTTGGGGGATATCGTGTTCCTGCTGCAAAGCATGACTGAAATGTAATGTGCATGCAGGAAAGAGGGGAGGGGGAGAGGGAGGGGAGGGGAGGGGGAGAGGACAGAGCGAAGGTCTGCAAAGCTGGAGTCGCAGGCCGACCCCCTAGGCCTGTCTAACCGGGAGGCATTGTGTGGCCTAAGGAGAGGCTGTCCCCCGCTTCACCAAAGCAGCGCCCTCCTTTCTGTTTATAGACACGAAACAGGCTATCCAAGAACAACAAACGCACAAGGCAGCGGTGGTGATTAGGACACACACACACGCACACCACCATCCCCAAAATCCGTACAGTGTAATACCTTTATTAGGCTAATTCAACGTTCACCAAAAATGTGCCAGCTTTCGAGATCCACAGAGCTCTTCATCGGGCGAGATGTTACCAAAAAAGCAGGTGGGCGGGATGAGTGGGGAGAATCGTTCTCTCTCCTTCTATCCCCCCACCCAAACACACACACACACACACACACACACACTTTTTGGGGTGGGGGAGGTAACATCTTGCCTGATGAACAGCTCTGGAGACCTTGAAAGCTTGCACACCGTTTTGTGGTCGTTGAGTTGGCCTAATAAAAGCGATACGCTATATTGACTTTGGAACTAAACAGCCTTGTTTCAAGGGACCCTCTCTCCTGGGCTTCCGCTCTCCTTGACAAACACCACCAGGAGAAAATCCGGCTCTGCTTCACAACGATGGTGGGCGGGGGGGGGGGGCGTCCTTTCATTTTAGGCCATAGCTAGACATAAGGTTTATCCCTGGATCGTCCAGGGGTCAAACCTGTTCATCTAGGAGACACACAGTGCTCAGGCAGGGGCGAACCCTGGATGATCCCAGGATAAACCTTAGGTCTAGCTATGGCCTTAGATCCCTACAGCCTCCTTCTCAGCTGACCGCACCCGCTCCCCCCAGCGGGGAAGTACTTTTTTTCCCCTAGTTTATCATTCTGGCGATCACAAAATGCCCCAAAGGAGAAGCAGCCACCCGGCGGCTCCATCCTGGGCAGGCTTGGAGGCAAGCGTCCAACCCGCGGAGTTTAATGACCTCATCTCTAGCTGCGAGATGAGGTCAAGTGGGGAGGCCCGGGCCAGGGCCCGGCTGCATGTCGAGGCATCCTTACCTGCGCGAGTCCCTTACCGGTGGGTTGAGTCAGCCTGGCTCTGGCGTCCATTGCATTGAATGGGGGCAGATTCCTCAGCGCGGCACCCCGTCCTTTCTCCTCAGAGGAAGAAACGCCCGCTTCATTTGCGCGGCTTTGGAAGGCTGCGCTCTGAACGCAGTGGGGCTTCCTTCTGAGTAAACGTGCCACCCGCGGGATCACACAACGGGTGACCAGTCAGGCTGGCCTTCAAATCTCACCCCCTGAAGTCAGTAGATCTCCCGGGCCTCATCTACACCATGCAGGATATTGCACTATGAAAGTGGTATATAAAAGGCAGGAGCCACACCAAGCAGGATATAGCGGTATGGAAGTGGTATATGGGATGTGTCAATGGGCCCCAACAGTTGTCAGTGTGCTTCAATACTGCTATAAAGCAGTAGTGTGGCTCCTACCTTTTATATACCGCCTTCATAGTGCAATATCCTGCTTGGTGTAGATGAGGCCCCGCTCTCTCCTCCCGCATTTGTTAGCTGGGGCGAAAACCATCCTGCCCTGAGACCGGAGGCTGCTCTATGTAGGACTGAGGCGTTTGGGCCCCTTGAAAGGTGAGGTGAGGGGAAGACTGTGTGCACGATCCCGGATCTCACTGGTCTGCTTGCCCCTTTGGTTGCCATGTACACATTGCTCTGGCAGTAAGCCCCATTGAACCGGGTGAGGTTTATTTCTGAGTAGACCGATAAGATTGCTCCATTCATCCCGGTTGCTGCGCTCCGTTGGATTGAAGAGCGCTCCACGTTGGCAAAGCAACAGCGAGGGACCAGGCAGCGAGGAAGCCCTGTGTATCCCAAGAGAACTCGCTGGATGATTTTGCAGTTCGAGGCTGGCGGCGCGAACTGCCGGCGCGAACTCCTCCCCCCCCCCCCCCACACGCAAAGTCCGGCCACAGCTAGACCTAAGGTTTGTCTTGGCATCATCCAGGGTTCGTCCCTGCCTGAGCACTGGATCCCCTGTGTGTTACCTGGATGAACAGGTTTGACCCCTGGACGATCCAGGGATAAAACTTAGGTCTAGCTGTGGCCTCCATTAACCCTTCACCTTGCAGAGGAAGAGCGCAAGAAAACCCCTTTCCAGGTTTCTCGGGAAAGGTCCAGGAACAACCAGGCTCTTGGTCAACCAACCTGCTCTTTGATGTCACCCAGATTTTAGAAATGAGTCGATTCGATATTGATTATAAATGACATCCACACGACTATAGAGAGGCAGATGCCAGGCACCTCTGTGCAATGCAATCCTAAACGTGCCTAAATTAAACCTCGTTGAGTTATGCTCAGGGCCAGGATAGGACACTTTGAAAACGGTTTGAAAACTGTATGTGGAGTGTGTCCTGGAGCCCAACAGTTGTCACTCCAATTATAAAGTGCTTTAAAGCATTTGCAGCTTTAAAGGTGCTTTTGTAGTGTGTCTGTTTTACACTATTCTGTTTTTAGCTTGATGTTTTATAATATTTATATGGCTTGATTTGTGTTTTAGGTTATGTGTCGCTGGACAGGTTGAATTTGTTCAACTTAATTTTTTTATTGATCTAAGAACGAGGGATTAGACGGCTTACATTATTATTATTATTATTATTATTATTATTATTATTATTGTTATTATTATTTAGAAAACCGTGGACCGGGAAGATAGAGAGGCTTGCGCTCTCCCGCGATCTTCTACGAGCTCTGTAGATAAAGCGCAGACCTCTTTCTCGCAGCTTGCGTAAAAATATCGATTCCTCGACAAAGGGGCCGTTCGCCATAAAACTCCCCGGGTTGGAGCTTCGCGAAGTGAGACAATGGGGCGAAGTTGGTCGGTGTGGTAGCTGCCTATGGCGGCCGGGCAGAAGTCAGACGCGCGGCTCCCGACCATTTAATTGCTCCTTTTAAACCTGTTATTACGATGTTAACTGGTTAAGTATATATCGCCGCCTTTTATTGCCTTGATGTGACAAATTAAAGCATACCCTTCTGAAAAGCGGTATTCATTGGTGGAGGGAGAGGCAGGGGAAGGGGGCACGAGGAGGGGGGGGCAGAGCTGTCAGGCTGAATTAATGGGGGAAACTTGCATTTTGCCCTGCAAAGCAAAACCCTCTGCGATTCTGCTGCCCCTGCGATTTCGAGAGGGAGGGGGGAGTACTCCAGCGACAGTAAGATGTCTGTTCTCTGTTCCCCCCTCCCCCAATCCCAGGGTATTTTGATGCCGTTAACTCAGTTTATATAGATTTGTCCAATTCATTAATTATAAATCTTAGCTCTTCTTCCAGGTTCCAATGGTCTGGGTTTCCCCTCATTTCTCCCAACAACCCAGTGAGTTAGGTCAGGCTCCATCATCCAAACACGTTTACCCAGGAGTAAATTCAATGGAGCTCACCACCAGAAAAGCCAGGGGTGTTGAACACGTGGATGCCTAAAAATGCGAAGTGCAAGGGTTTGCGGCTCCCAGGCCATAGCTAGACCTAAGGTTTATCCCTGGATCGTCCAGGGGTCAAACCTGTTCATCTAGGTGACACACAGGGGATCCAGTGCTCAGGCAGGGTCGAACCTTGGATGATCCCAGGATAAACCTGAGGTCTAGCTGTGGCCACAGTTGCTTGTAGGTTTCTTGGTAAACCCGGATTCTGGGTTGTGTAATGTGTGAATGAGAGAAGAAGCTTGCATAAGAGTGCCCTAGGCTCAGTCCAGTCCACTGCAATTCGATGATAGCAGCCCGTTATAAATCCACCAACGAGACTAGTACCTCCTGGAACGTAATACACATCCGTTGTAGAAGTAACGGAAGGTAGGTCCCCTTAATCCGAACAGGAGGCATTTCCACTAAAGCTTTTAGGACCGAGGTGCAAATTATAGGGGGCGGTGGGAGACCGTCCCCTCCCGATTTCAAACCATGTGGTTTTCCTTCACCTGCATTTCTCCCATCTCCCCAGGGAGGAAAGGGTCCAAAGGCACAAATCCCTTGAGTTTAAAACGGAGTGCTGGCATCCAATCGATACAAATGCAGAGATTTTTGGTACTAGGGCTTGAAAGAACCACTCCGTTCGAATCCACTCACTTGTTCGTTTAAACCGCAGTTTAAATTCTCAGCCATATTCTCGCTATAATTATGAAGTATTTAAAAAAACACACCCAGAAGTATAAAACACACACACCCCGGCTCCTCCCCCGTCCCCATTTTAAGCCTTGCTGGGAACCTTTTCGTGTTTCAGTACCTTTTCTGCTGTAATTTCTCTCTCTCCCCCCCCCCCCCCCCATCAATCTCCGAACTCTGAAATGACGCCCTCTCAAAATCGCACTTCGGTGTAAATGGGTTAAAAGGACAAAGTGGTGAATTGATCCGAACTGAAGGAATTCCACCTACCAAAGGTATGTTTGTTCTTAGAAGAGATCCCACCCACTCCCACCCGGTGGTTAACCTCTCATTCGTTCACAGCTGAGGCCTGAGGGAATCTCAACAGTTCGTCAAAAGTCCCGCGAAGGGAGGGACAGGGAGAGCGTCTCAGGTTTTTGCCGGGTTGTAATTCCAAGGAAGGCAAGTCGTAGTATTGGGGGGGGGGGGGTGACTGAATTAAGCAAACAAAAACTCAACCCCCTCCCCAAACCCCACCACAGATGCGCAAGAAATGTTCGCTTTTTAACCTCCGCTCTCCAATTCTTTTGCCCTCCAAGGAGGGGAGGGGGGGGGAGGCAAGTCTGAAAGCATTTAGCCATTTACCCCCAGAGATCAAAATGCTTAAAATGTTAAGTCGGCAGTTCAGTCGCAGCACTACTGCTTGCGCGAGGATATGTGTGTGTCCGTGTCCTATGCACACTCACTTAAAGAGTGAGCTCACGTGAACTCGCAGGTCTTGACTTCCGAGGAAGCGTGCACGAACAGGATCGGGCTGCGCGTCTTATGATAAAGCCCCTTCAGCACTGCCCCTTCCTAAAGCTGATTTTTACGACCCTGTTGCTTCGCGAACCGTTGCGGCTAAAGGTCCTTTCGAATCCGGATTCCGCAAAAGGGAGGTTGAGAATTTAAAATAATCCTGTCCTCCCTCACCGGGGAAGGACTAGAAGGAGCCAACGGGCGCTGTTCCCCTCTATACGCAGCGGGGCTGCCCCGCTTCCAGCTGCGATCCGTTTCAGCCGCCGTTTCTCAAAACGAACTCCTCTAAGAAGGGAGAAAGGAAGACTCCCACGAAGGACGATGGGGTTAGGGTACGATCCCATCACAAGCAACGGAGCTCCACCTCCACCTCCCCAAGTCTGCCCGGAGAAGGGAGGGAACGGAGGACAGCGATGACATCGTAATGAAATCAACTCGGAATCCATTACACAAGAGGATTAGCTAATTACCAGATCAGAGAGACGGAGAGGAAAAATAAATAAATATGCCTTTAAGTAACCGAAAGTAATTATAACCCCATTGTTGACGCTAACGATTAATAATTGATCGGATGTTCTACACAATGAAATGTCAGTTTAATCTCCTTTGAATGCACATATGGCTATTTCTTTTAAGGGAGGAAAAATCCCTTGTCAACCGGATCCTAAACATTTGACTTGGAAATATCCCCCGTAATTGAAAGTAACGGCCCCGTTCTTTCTTCAAACAAGGCTCTCGCCGTCTGACTAGTGGAATATTCCACCTGGGCGCTGCCTAAGAGATAAACTGGCACATTTGATTCCGGTTTTGCTATTATATTTTAGCCACGACTTGTGATTATACCGGCGCCTTATTTAACAGGAAGATCGAGACCCAGAGGTCAGGTTCAATCCTGAAGATCTTTTACTCATTTATTAAAGGAGGGGAACTACCGCGTTTCACAGGCAACTTCTTTAAATTAGGAGAGACCCTAGTTGTTGTTGTTGTTTTAAATTTTATAAACAGGCCCCCTCCCAATTCTTTCACGGGGAGAAGGGGTGGAGGTTTATAATGGGTCAGCTGGACACTCTGGGGAAGCTAGTTACTGGTCCTATTAGAAAAAGCAGGTACAAAACCTCTCCTATCTTGTTCATAACGCCATTAAAGCCGAATTGGCGTAATTCTTACCCGTGGCAAATCTCCCATAGAGTTGAATGGAGCATACTTGCATGGAAGCCAATGATAGAATGCAAAGCATTAGAGGGAGAGAGAGGGGCGGAGGGTGTAGAAACGGTTTTCCGTTACTACATCCCTCCGAGTACAACAACAACAACAACAATAATAGGTTGCTATTAGCACGGTTCCCCTTTCGAAAGCCGTTTTCTCTCTGCACTGGCACAGAAATCTCATAGAATAACGTAAAACAATAGAACGCCCACAAAGCTAGACTTGGAAACCAAGGAAGGCCCAGCCTTTGCAAGCGTCAACATTTTAATGTTTTGATTTTGTTTTATTTTCGAAGTGTGGGACTGCGTGTGGGTGTGCGCGCGCGCGCCTGTGAAAGTTTTGCATGTATTTTGTTCATTCAACGAGTTCTGTCAGATGTGGAGATATCGGAAGGTGTCCCATGAATGCAATGGACTTAATGTCGGGTAAATTGTACGTAAGATTCCAGCCTTAATCCTTTTTGCCAGCGTTAATAAGCAATAAAGCCTTGAGCTGTTAATTGGATTTCGGCTTCACTTTTTCTGACGTCCTGTTATTAGCTGTGACGTTCAGGATAAATTTGTTAAGGACCCGTCCCCTTTTGTGCTTGGCGCAGGGCGGTCGAATTGGAACGAACCCCCCCCCTCCCCCAAGTTTAGGAATTCCCCTTTCTTTAATAGAGGAGAAAGCTCTGGTTGTCTGCTCTACCAGAGTTTTAGGCGTGGCTGACAAGCGAAAAATCGACACCTATTTAACTTCCTGCTGTTTGTCGTCTTGCTCGATAATAAAATACATCTTTTAAAATCCCCAGTGGTGAGCTCCGTGAGATTTTAAAGCTAATATTCGGCAAAATCCAACGTAAGTCCTACATAGAGTAGACCCACTGAAATGCATGTTCCCATTCGTTTTAAGGAGTCTGCTCTAAGTAGGACTTACATAGATTTTACTCATCCATTTTTCCAGATTTCCACCGTAGGAGTCCAGCTAATACTGACAGCCCCCGCCCCCAACCTCAAAGAATGGGCACGATCCCACCAAAGTTCAGCTCCTGTGCAGCCTGACCCTACCCCATGTCTACTAGCAAGGAAGTCTCGGTGAGTTCAAGGTAGTAGCTTTCTCCCGTGTGTGTGTGTGTGTGTCGGATTGCATCCTGGCAAACTCCCAGGACCACGCTTGTGAGCCCGGTTGCTCGTGATGGGATCGTACCCACGTTCTCCTGCGGAGCAAAGAGGTTTGGGGGCGGGGGAGAAGCGCCTTCGGTTTCCATTTCCGTGCGAGGAGCCCCAGATGCGCCAGAGGGCTCCCTCGCACGCCAGCGGCTTCCACGCCGTCCCAATGGCAACAGACCTCCCGCCGGTGCCGACGACAAACAGCGAGGTGAACCCTGCCCCCTGGAACCGTGAACTTGTCCGCCGAGCGAGTCGCTCCCAGTCTTCCCTTCCCCCGCTTTTAAAAAAAAACCCAAATCGTTTGTCAGGGGAAGAGAAAGGCCGGTGCAGGAGGCAGCGGCCCCGGCTGTGCTGTTCCCTTTGCCCGCCTCCAAAGGCAAGCTAACAAAGGTGGAGCGCCGAGGGCCTTCGGCAGCTTCCCAGAAACAATCGCGCTCTTACGGCGAGCAAATGTTAATATTTGAAGGCAGGAGAGAAGGGGGGGGGGAGCGCGGGAGAGGGGGGGGTGGAGGAGAAAAATCCCCTTGTCCCCATATTGTCTCTTTCTCCTAGCTGAGGAGTGTGTGGGGCGGGATGGGGGGTGGGAGAGTAAGAGAACGACGCGCCACCTGACACTCAGCCTTGCATTGCGCTAAGTCGATGCTAAAACTGCCCCCCCCCCCCGGGGAGGGCTGCCGCTTGGGCCAGTTCCATGTACCAGCACCAACTGAGAACCAGGGCAAGTTGGGAAGCGGGCGAGAGACTCCGGAGGCGAAGAGTTCGGCCTGTGCTGTAGGGCGATGGGTTATGATGATTAACTAAGCAATAACAGTCGCCCCTTCGTTTAAAAACTGAACAAAGCCCCCAAAGAATTAAAACGTATCTCCATGCAAATGAGCCATTCCTACTGACCATTCCAGCACTTTCTCGCTTTCATTACACTGCTTTGATGGTGACGTATCATCATCATCATCATTATCATCATCATGATTTAATTGTAAACTGCCCAGGGATCTTAGGCTGTTGGGCAGTATAAATATGTAATAAATAAATAAATAAATAAATAAATCATCACCATCACCATTTAATGTATTATTACAGCAGCAGCAACGATTTAACCTTCAGCGTAAAGTCTCTCATTATTTTAGGACCTGCGAGTGGTTCTCCTGCGTAATTTCCCATTTAAAACGGATAGGGAGAACTTCACTCCGCCAAACCGCTATTGAAATGAATGGGACATGAGCAAGATTATGCTTTAGTCAATGGAGGTTTGGCGCGGGGGACTTCGAGCTGAATTATGCCCTTACTACAGAAGAAATGGTTTCCGTTCATGTCAATGGGGGCTTGCGCAGGAGCGCTTCCCGGTGGATTCACCTTCCTTAATGATTATTTCTGAAACCGGCTCCTTTGCCAAATCTTTGTGCGAGGCGGGGTGGGGAGAGTGCCCACTGCAGACCGGTAGCAATTCATATTCTCTCTCCCTCTGTCGGAGATTATAGCAAACCCGTTGGATGTGACAGGCAAAGAGGGAACAGTTTCAAAGCCAGCTGCCCAAAGTCTTTCGACTTTTCCTTCCAGAAAAAGAAATCCCAGGTCTAAATTCTAGCAAAGGGTGAGTAAATTATGGAAATCTTAGATAATTCTTCGGGCGTATAAACATCAAAGGAGAGTCGTTAGCTTTCCTAATCTCTGCCACAGAATGGATTTAAAATAAAATAAAATAAAACCAACTGAAATGTACACGTTACCCCGGTGGAGGACCTGGGATATAACAAGGAAGGGGGAAGGAGAGAGAAAAGGGGAGGGAGAATTATCCAAGCAATAGGGAGGGGACGCTCCTATTCAGAGGTAGCCATGGAGAAAGGGGTGGGGGACCCTTCTCTCTCTCACAGTTTCCCCCACTAGAATAATCTGACTAGATAGGATGGAATAGTATATGCATCTATATCGCCCATCTGCCTGAAGGCACAACATTCCCTCAAGGAGCTTTAGCCTCGAATATCTATATCTATATCTATATCTATATATATCACATTTAAAAATGAAATTATCTTCCACCCACACATTGCAATTAGAAAAAATAAAAATCTCTTTTATTATCATTGCACACACACCCCACAAAATCCAGGGTCATTCATTTACTGGTAATGTCTCTTGCGCAGGCCCCATCAAAATGATCAGGAGATGCTCAGGAATACAAACTCTTAAGCACCACACCCTGCACTGGAACAGTTCCCATTCCTTCTTCTGAATCTATCAACATAGGCTGCAGCTTTTCCTATTGATCGTTTACATGTATATATGGTGGTAAAGAACGTACATTTGATCAGTAGGTTGGAATGCTAGGAAACTGCCCCCACCCCAAATAATAATAATAATAATATAGGCCTGAATAGCTCAAATGAATGGACCTGATTATAGATCGACTAAAACCCCAACATACCTATTGTCATAAACCTTAAAATTAGTTCTATTTGTATCAGCGGGAACTTCAAATTAAGTAGCTTAGGATAGCAGCCTTAGAGAAGGAATCCTTTATTACTGGAAAAGCAAGTTGGTTTACTCTCAGAGAGTTTGCCAATTTGTCCAAGCTCAGATCTGTCTTTTGGTAAAAACAAACAAGAAATAATAATACTCTGCGTACCAAGGGAACAGCAACATGCATACATTATGTAATGATATCAAGTGTATCTAACCTTCCTGTAATTACAACATATGCACATATAACACACCCACACTCATACACACACACACACACACACACACACACACACACACACACACACACCACTCTTTATCCAGTTAACATTCCCTAGGCTGAAGGCTGAAGTATCTGAGATCACTTTCAAATGCCCTTTCTAACAAGCCCCTGAGCAAGAGGCCACTAATTTTCAGTGAACAAAAAGCCACTGGAGAGAGCCCCGTTTGTCAATATCAACTGGTCCAGCAATTTCCCATCTTCAGACACATCGGCCTATCTGAGCTGGCAGATGTTTAGACAAGATTTTATAAATTGTTCAATATCAGCCCGTAATGAACCCCAACTGACCATTCTAAAGCAGCTAAAAGCATCCAGGATCTCCCCTGCTGGGATCTAATAATACTCTCACGCTGGAACATTATTAATCATGGAATAAAATAGATGAGCCTCTTGAAAAATAAGTGTATGATTGATTAAAGGGCAATCTAAGAAGCTATTATTCTTGTTTCATAACCGTAAGTTATATTCACTCAATTTATCTTTGGGGGAGAAAATAAATGGTTGTTTGTCTCTTTATTGAAATTATATTATATGGGAATTCTCGTTATTTATTGGTGGGAGGGGAGAATGAAGTGATGGTTGAGCTTTTTTTTTTTAGCCCAAAGTTGATCTCTTAGGCAATTACCATATTATAGATATGAATGGAAAGTATTTTAAATGAGGAAGGGATATTTTGCATTTTTTGTACTTTTAAGCTATTTTTTCTTACCTTTTGATAAAATAAAATGTAAATGCTTTCTTAAACTGTGAGTTAAAAGGACAAGTTGAATAAAGAATGTTAGTGCTTACACAACAGCATGTTCAATAATAGTGTAAACATTTAAGTTGTGTATATAGTCCAATGCAATAGATTTAACTCTGAATGTTCTCATTGCAGCCTGAATAAATTATCTTTAGCTAATATCACAGTGATTTTATATATGAAAATGAATAAAAAAGCCACCACCTTGTTGTAGACTAATCTGTTTTTATTTACAATTAAAGATATAAATTAGTAAAGAATTCTCGTTAAACAACGAGGGATTGTATAACCATCAATGTCTCAAATAAAAACCAGGCATAATTTATTTACAAAAGAGTTGGGATTCCATTGCAATACAACTTGCATAAATTACTAGAAGCTCTTATATCATTACAAAAATAAATATCAAATTTGTTTCCACTTTGTAAGTACTCAAGTTCTTCAGTCATGGTTTCTTTAATTAATCCCTACTGTTTTGCATCTTTTACAAAGGGCTTGTACAATAAATCTTATCACACCTACAGAATATCTATATCTATATCTATATCTATAGATATAGATATATATACCGTGGCAATGAAGTGATCAATTCCAGATATCCTGAGAAAAAACAGATTTGCTTCTTTTTTTTCCATTTCTTTTTTAGTCACACATACATTGGGGGAAACTAGACTATATCAGCAAACTCACATAATGTCCAACAAAATTCTGCTTTAATAATTAGAGTCTGTAGATTTAATAGTGCTCTGTGGTCTTCTTTTATACAGTGGCACAAGATGTGATCCGGATTTAGAGTTTTGTTAGAGATATAGATATAGATAGATTAGCTTGGGGAGATGATGGCTTGTTGACTTTTCTCAAAGCAATTGTGACACCTACCTGTGGACCAAGGAAAACACCAGATCATCCACAATCTTTCAGTTACACAGGGAGTGTTAAAAACTGACGGCAAGCTAAAATGCTTATTCTCCTTTGGCATAGAAGGATTAGGTTTGGGTTTTGATGTTATTATTTTTGAGAGAGAGTAAGAAATACTTGGTCAAAGATTTTCTTTATTCCAGCTATCTGGAAATACATGGGGAAACAGACATAATTCATGCAGACAGTCTCTGGAACCCAGCCAGGATTTGTCTCATTGTCCCTCTCTGCCGTTTGAAATGTATATGAGCATAGCAGATAAATTAAGTTCTTATTTTTAATGCACAATTCTTACAATATCAGGTTTGTATAGCTACATTAAGGTGCAAGCAAGCAGGATGTTCTTCTGCATGCCTCCACTGAAATGAATGAGATCAACTATGTTCTCTCACACCTTTTATTTGATATGCTTATATACATTTCAAATGGTAGAGAATGACAATGAGATGAATTCTGGCTGGATTCCAAAGAGAACATGAGTCCCTCACCATTTCATTAGGGTCTTGTGCAGGAGAACTTCCTACTGGATTGTGTCCTTGATTTTCAAATAATAACTTGGAAAACATGGATGAGTATTAAAATTTAAATATTCATTTAAAACATAGGATTTTTAAAAGTCAATCCAAGTGGTGTGTGAAACAACTGAACTGATTTCTCAAAAAGGAAGAAGATGGAAATGCAATAGGCTTTTCTTTGTAATCATGCTCTTTGGTAATGGAGCAAGAAATTAACATTAAGCAAATTTACAGGCTGGGCAATATGTCTCAGGAGCTAATGCCAAATGATCCTCCTAAGCAGTGTAACACAGAATAAAAGGAAAAAGAAGAAGAAAGAAACTGGTCTCACTTACTTGCCTGGCTGCTGTGTGATTGCACTTCTATAGGTATGGTTGTACTCCTACTGTGCACACTTCAGTGGGGTCTGTCAAAATAGAAGCGTCAGTTAGTCACAGGACACAGCTGGCTAACTAGATTATACACTCTGGGCATGGCCTAGCTCCCTCTTGCACACAAAACCCGGAGCCCAATCCTTGGAAGGCCTGTCCCTGAGTTTAGTATTTCTCAGCTGACTGGGGATTTGAGGGGCAGCTCATTTTTGGACCAGCATTTTAATTATTTTTGTTTCTTAAAAAATAGGTTGGGTTGTAATAATTTCTTAGAACAAGAATAAACATTTAGGTGAGGCAATTGAACGGAAGTTGCAATCTTAACCACACTTATTTTAAAATGACATGGTCCCAGAACACTTTCTTGAGAGTATGTCCCATTGAACTCAGTGGGGTTACATCTTAGTATACATGCACGTGGTCAAAGTCCCAATTATCCCACTGAGATTTACTTCTAATTAAATTTACTTAGAAAAAAAGCTTTATGGACTGTTTGCTTCACTGTGTGTGTGTGTGTGTGTGTGTGTGTGTATTTTTGTATTTTTTCCTCCACAAACTGAAACTGCACTTCTTTGGGAATATTATGTACATAAATAGCAAAATCACACACTGAATCTATATCTCTCCCAACAACAATAAAAAGAATAATTAAATACTTTAAAAAAATAGTTTCAGTATGCCTTTTTACCTAAAGTTTTAATGACTTAGATGCTGGGATATTTTGCTTGTTGTTGTTTTTTTACACACATTTTAAATTATATCATGCAATTAAAATACATGATGGAAGTATTTATTTACATTCCCTTCCTAACCACAATTTTTGGAAGGTTCGTCCCATTGTTTTCATCAACATCTCTCTTTCTTTTTGTGTGTGTGTGTAACAGAGGCCTAGTTAAGATCACAGCCCTAGGCTTCAATCCTGCAGGCACAGGGGCTGCTCTTAAAAAACATGCAAATAAAGCAAAACGTTGAGGTCTAAGGGATATCAAGCAGCTGAACTGTATACTGGTTTGCAGTTTCGATAAAAATAAAGTAAAACGGAAGAACGGTTTTGCAGCACCAAATTGCAGGGCTGTAGCCCCTTCCTTCCACTCTCACTGTCCACGACTATATTATGGGATGACTCTTGGGTCGGCTGCTTTCCTGTTCCTCTCCTCTCTCACACACATGGGTAGCTCAATTCTTCCCTCGGAAGACAAACCAGCGGGGCAGCCCCACTTACCTTTCTTGGAGTCTGAGCTGGAGGGCTTGTAATGTTGTTCTAAGTGGCTCGCGATGGTTTTCAAAGAGGTCTCCGAGCTCTGCTTGTGCGCTGAGACGCCGCTGCCGCCGCCGCTACTGATGACAGTCTGGTTTAGTCCTTCTGTCGAGGCCACCGCGGCCGAGTTGTACCTCAGGATGCCCTGGCCCTGGAGGGCGTTGAAGTTCCCATAGTTTGTGTAATTGCTATAAAAAGGCGACGTGTAATAAATATGCCTCCCCAGGAGCGAAGAGGGCGAGTAGGCAGCGGCGTTGTGCGGGGCGGAGGACGGCGGGGCCGCTGATGACGGCGGGCAGCTCGAGCCCAGGCTGTGGGGGTGGGGATGATGGGGGGGGTGGTGGTGATGGGGGTGCTTAAGGTCCGAGGTGGCGATTTCTGCCAGCGACCAGAGCTTGGGCTTGTTGGCCGGGGTGGTCTGCGCCGACGCCGACGGCGGGATCCGGGCGTCCAAAGCGGCTTTGCTGGCGTTCCTGGCGGAGTCCTCCCCGTGGGGGTGGCCCAGGAGAGGGGCTTCCACCCCGGTGAGAGGGGAGGAGGTGACGGGCTTCGCGGGGAGACCTCGGTCGTCGTCTTCGTCGTCCTCCTCCTCCTCTTCCACGTCGTCGTCCTCCTCCTCGTCGTCGATCTCCTGGTACTTGTCCTTGCATTCCGAGCCTGACTCGCAGAGCGGCTGCCCGGCCCGGCACGGGGCCTTTTCGCCGTCCGACTCGGCCGAGCACGAGTGGTCAGTGAGGGAGTCCACCTGCAAGCTGATCCCTGCAGCGGAAAACCAGGGGAACCGTCAAGGAAACCCGGCAGCGGGAGAGCAGCCCCCCCCCCGCCAGCTGCAAAGCCGCCCCCTCCCCAGAAGGAAACGCGCGGGGATCCGCAGGCCTTTGCTCTCCGATTAACATTCCGACGCGCGCGCGCGCTCCCACGCGCGCCCCTCTGCACCCCACCCAAGCCCCACTCTGCAGGCCTGCGGGGATTCCCTCCCTTGGCAGCCGGCAATCGAGCTCTGGTCGATTCCACCGGGCTTCTGCCTGCCTCGAACTTTAATGAGAGACGGATCCCAACATTCAGATCTCGCCCCCGGCGCAAACTCGGGCAGTGGCCTTCCCACTGCAGGCTTTGAAGAACAAGCCTGGCCTCCTTTCCAGCCCTGTCCTAAACAATTTCTGAAGCGTTTTGAACGCCTGAAGAGCACCAACGTTATTGTGATTCGTTATTATTTCTGTTTATTTGAAATAAGCGGAGAACTATCCAGAGGTCCCCTTGGCCCTTCCGGTGACCAAGGCCTCACACGGGAGAAAATTGCGCGCAACTCCGTGGCGCACGGGAGCGCGTTCTTCCGCTGCGCTTTAACGAGATCGCAGGGAGGCTGCAGAGTCCCCGGGGATGGATCACGGCGATGCCTTACTATAGGAGCCTGCGGTGCAATTCCGCCCGGAAAGCCCAGCCTCATCAGGCTGCAAGCTGCCCCACGCCCTTACCTGAGACAGAGCCCCACTGGACTCTGAGGCGAGCAGGCATAGGGCTGCCGGGCTGCACGGCTGCTCCCGGGCCCACGGAGCCCCCTGCCCCACGGAGCCAGCCTGTCCCTCTCTCACCTTCATCCTCCGCCGAGGTTTCGTTGCTGTCGCGCCCTTTGTCCGACGACGTCTCCTCCTTGGCCCGGATGCCGCCGCCGTCCCCTTCCAAGTCCTCGTCCTCGTCCTCGCTCTTGTTCCGGGGCGCCCAGGTCATCTTGTTCTCCTTCTTGAGCCTCCTCCTGGCGTTGGCGAACCAGGTGGAGACCTGCGTGAGGGTCATCTTGGTGATGATGGCCAGCATGATCTTCTCGCCCTTGGTCGGGTAGGGGTTCTTGCGGTGCTCCTGCAGCCAGGCCTTCAGCGTGGCCGTGGCGTCTCGCGTGGCGTTCTTGCGATAAGCCGGGTCGTTCAGCTGGTAGGGGTAGGCTGGGCTGCCGTAGGGATGGTAGCTGATGGCCCCGCTCATGCCCGTCGTGTGGGCATCGTAAGGAGAGCCCTGCCAAGCACAAAAGCCAGGAGGTGAGCCAGTTCGGAGCGCGGGCAGTCCTGAGCCAGAAGCCGGCAGGACAGGACCCATCACTACAACACAGACGTGGTGCACGAACAAAGTAGTATGCTAGCGAATAATGCGCTATATTATTTCTTCACGGACACTTCTATATTATTTCCCAAAAAGGTACCCAGAGGGCATTAGAATATCTTTCCTTCTCCCCTACAGAAAAATGCTGACGTTTTCATCTACTCGTTTCTGTTCATTCTAAGTTAATGCAGACATGTTTATTTTTTCCCCCTCCAAGGCCCTACAGGTAGTTTCTTAATATCTTTCTACTTTTCCTCTCCTTCTCCTCCTCCTCCTCCACACACGGTTGCAACGATATTTCCTCTCTTGCTATAGGGAGGGGCGGGAGAGAAACAACAAAGCCCCCCCCCACACACTTAGCAATTCCCTTCGCTAATGCATTGCAAATCCAATTTGCAAACCAGAAGATATGCACCGTTTCGAATTGGTCAAATGCGATATAATTAGCATTTTAATTCACCCTTTAAACGTTTAAATTGCGCTGATTTAAGGTCTGCATAATATGGAGGTTTCTGGGTGGGGAATTAGTCGAGCAACTTGATAACTTTCAGAGCCGGTCCAGGCAGCGAAGCTACAAGGCGCTCTGAATTTACCTAATGTTCTTAAATAGCCCGCGAACAATAAGACTTGGCAACTTGAGGCTGTTTTTCTTCTGCTACGAGAAAGTCAAACAGAGGAGCGTTTGAGATCGGTTCCCATTATCCTAAATAAAGATCACCAGCCTGAGAGAAAAGAAGGCGGCGCGGGCGGGGAGGGAAAGGGGGGGGAGAGAGAATACTCCAGCCAAAGACGCTCGATCTGATATCTCTTGTGTAGTGAAACAAAACGAACCCTTTGCCCCACTTTCCCAGAACCAATTGGCTCTGCTATCTTTAATCCTTCATCGGTTTGCAATGGCTACAAAATACGCACAATCGCCAACAGCAACACGCTTTGAAGGAATCGAGAAGAGGTGGAAATTCGTCCGAAGGTGCTGTTAAGACACTAAAAACCCCCCACCACCACCAGACACCCCTCCTGCCCCACTTCCCCCCCCCACCATTAGTCCAATTTTGGCTTGGACGTAAATACACCAATAGAATGCCCCCACTGCAAATGGTATAGAAAGAGATAAAAGTGAAAGAAGGGGGAGAACCGAGCGATCAGGAGAGAAAAAAGTGGCCAAGGAAAATACGGAAGTCAGAAAATTAAAGCAAAGCGGGGAAGAGCGAAGGAAAGAATGAAGGGGGGAAACAGAGGGGGGGGGGAATGAAAGAAGGTAAGAGGAAAGAAGAAAAGACAGAAAAGTGGGGGAGGAAGGAGAAAGAGGGAGGTGAATGATGAGGCATAAAGGAGGGAAAGACGGGGCAGCCGAGTGCGGAAAACGAAGGGATGAGAGAGAAGAGCGAGGAAGAGGATGGCGAGAAGGAGGCAGCTGCCCTCCCCATCCTCTGCTCAGTTTGTGTGCTTAACGCGGGCTGCCCGCACGACCCTCCAGCCTGCCCCAGGTAGCCTCGGCGGTGCGAGTGGGGGAAGCGATGGAGGAGGAAGAGGAGGAGGAGGAAGATGGAAGAGGAAGAGGAGGCTGATGCTGAAGGCTGGCGCCCAGGCGGGTAGATCGCTCTCCCTCTCCCCCCCCCTCTCTCTCTCGTCAGTTACCCACCATGTAGGAGGGGAATCCCGTGGCCGGGTCGGTGGAGTACTGGAGCGGGCTGCTGAAGCCGGTGGCTGCCGCTTGGGCGGTGAACGCCGCGGATCCCGGGTAAGGGCTGAACGCCGAGCCCGAAGACGACCTGGCCAGCTCCTCGCTCCTGGGCGCCGCCAGCGCCGACGCCCCGTACGCCGGGCAGGAGTAGAGGGCCAGCGAGCCCGGGGGCTGGTAGAGGTAGCCCTGAGGGTAGGACATGGCTGGCCGGCCGGCCGACTGGCGGGCAGCGGGCAGCAGGAGCGGAGGCGGGGGCCTGGGCTGAGCCGCTCTGGGAGGAGGAGGAGGAGGAGGAGGAGAGGAGGAGGAGGAGGAGGACGGCGGGCGCTTCAGCTGCTGGCGCCGCCGCCGCTCTCGCCGCCGCTGTTGCCGGGCGCTCCAGCCGCTGCGGAGCTCACCGCGTCCCCTCCATAGGCAGGAGCAGCGCGAGCCAAAAGGAGAGCTGGGCGCGAGGCGGAGGGGAAACCGCTGGGTCCTCCAGGGCGCGTGCGCGCGCTCTCCGCGGCTCCTCTGCTTCTTTCCCACGCAGAAGTCACCCACTGCTGCAGCAGCAGCAGCAGCAGGAGGAGGAGGAGGAGGAGGAGGAGGAGGTGGGCATCTGGGCAGGAGGAGCGCGCGGGAAGAAGAAGAGGAGGCGGCGGCGGCGGCGGCGGAGGAGGAGGAGGAGGAGGCGTCGCCTTAAGCCCCGGCAGGGAAGAGGCGAAAAAGACACGCGAGCGGCAGGAAAACCCAGCCCCGGCCAGGCTGCAGCTCCGCGCGAGCAGCCGCAGCTGGCCCCGGCTCTTCCTGCCGGCCGGCGTGCCTCCCTCCCGTGTTCGCAGCCCGCCGGTAAGGCAAGGCGAGCTTTCCCCCCACAGCGCCTGCGACTGCTCTTGGATTTTGGAGAAGTCATAGGAGTCGGCGAGGCGAGGAGTTGGGCTGGAAAGGAGTTTCGGAGGGACATTGGCAAGGCGAGCTGTCCGTCACGGCAGCTCATCTGCATACGGGCGAGGACACGCCCCTCGCCGCCCGGCTTCTTCCCAGAGGGAGCCGAGGGAGGAAGGAAGGACGGGGGCGGGGCTCGCGGAAAGCCCAAAGACGAGGCAAGCAAATCCCGCCCCTTCGGCGCCTGAAGAAGACAGGGGAAGCGCGTGCGCGCGGGGGGGGGGGGGCTGAGGCCCAGCGACGTCGCGCCTCGGCTGCGACTGAAAAAGCTGGCCGGACGGCGAGCCGCGAAATGCGTTCCTGTCGTCGTCTCTCCACCCCTCTGGTCTCCACCCCTCTGGTCTCTCCCCCTCTCCTCCTCCTCCTCCGCCGCCGCCGCCAGCCCTGGGGGTTATATAGCGTCACGTAGTCACAGAGCTGTCCGCCGGGGAGCAGAGGGCGTCGGGAAGGGGAGAGCAGGCCGCCGGCCACCAGGGTTCAGGCCTTCCCCATTGGCACGAGGCTGACGCGTTGACCCAGGCCCGGGTGGACGCCTCAGAAGTCTGGCTGGGACTCCCGCGTCACAGAGGAGGGTGGAAAAGTTGCAAGCCTCCCGTGCCCACGAGAAGCGACAAACCAAAGCTCCAGAGCATTCCGTGGGATTTGCTCCCCCCCCCACACACACACACGCACGCCCCATAGGGCAGGGGGCAAAAGAACCATTCGGGAAGCGCTTGGCGGGCGGCCGTGCTCAAAGTACCTGCCGCCCGGAACCAGGCGTGTTTATTCGGAAATCAGACCAGAATTCATCGCATGCTCCCACGTGCACATCGCGTAACCGGGCCGACTTCAAAGTAATCGGGCGTAAATTCAGATTGTCCAGTTACAAAGCAAGGCAAAGGGTATTTGGGATCGGGTTGTAAAAGCGCTTATAGAAGAATGTATAAGCAAGAGCAGCAGAAGCACGGTCTGAGACAGGAAAGCAGGGCTCCAATTTACTTGTTTTTGCTGGGGCAAAGGACAAGTTGGAGTAAAGAAATGTGCAGGCAGCAGACCCCATTTTTTTCCCAGTGAAGAGGAAAACGGCGGTGCCATTAATTTATATATCTCGTGCCATTAGCACAAGTTGCAATAGTACATGGAATTATTGTTCTAACACCGCTCCCCCCAACGCATTTGTGCATTTCTATTTCTCCAAGAGAGCTGACCTGGGAGAATTGGGGTGGGGTGGGATTATTTTCAGGCACACCTTCGCGCCTTTGGAAACAGAGCCCGGTCCGGATCCGATCCGTTCATTCGTTGCTTTCCCTTCTTTCCATGGGCTCCGATTTTCCTGTGGCGCTGCTATCCACACCCAAATGGACTCTATAGGAAAATCTCCTATCCTCGCCTTAAGGCCTTGCTCCACGCTTACGCTGATCTTACGCAGGAGCTCTGGTTCCAAAACCAGCCTCTCTCAATTAGGATTGGCGTAGTGGGGATGTCAAGGAGCAACGCCAATCGCATCCCTTAATGATTCCGGGTAGTAGAAAAAACAGGAGCATCTGGACGGAATGTCTCTGTGCATATAAACCACATGGATGCACTTTCGCAAGTGGAAGTTCAGCCATTATAGGACTCGAGGAAACGGCTTGAAGAAGTGGATCAAATTTTGCAGCCGAACCCGTTTTAAAGCAATAATATTACTACCCACTGGCTGATGGGGCGGAGATCCATCACATTTCAGGGGAAGGGTAGGAGGCAGAGGTGGAATTCGAGGTTCTCCCCAGAAGCCTCCTCTACAGAGCCAGTTGCAGCTTGGGGTAAACTGAACCTACGCTTTTTGTGGGCCAAGAGCTGATTTGGGACTACCAGAGACGGCGGGCGAATGATAGTGTCAGCAATCTGCATCACTGTGCACGTAAAAGCCTAGCACAGCATGCATTTAAATTTAAGTTGGAACAGCAATAATGAATCGCGGTGATTCCAGAGGGTAATCTAGCCCACTACTGATTATTTCCTCCTAGAACTGCAGCCACTGCAAGTGATTTGGAATCACTTCGAAATCAAGGGGGACTTACTTGCAGATGAAAACTTTTCGGACTAGGGCGTCAAATGCCAGTTTGCTACGGACTGCGGGATGTGCATAGACGCCCCCGCCACCACCACCCCGCTCCAATATTTCCCCTTATTCTCGAAGCAGCTGGCAATTTGGGACTGCAAAATTAATTAGAACGTCATAAAGCCCTCCGAGATTCCTGATGCTCCCAGGCGAAATTGGATGAACAGGAAACGTGGCTTCCCTCTATTCCTTTTTCTATTTTTCTGGTTGAAAATTGGGAGAGCTGCACCTTCCGAACACGGGAGAGCCGAGGAAATACATGTGAAGGGCTCGAACTGATTTCTCGCTCAATAATTATTATTATTATTATTATTATTATTATTATTATTATTATTATTATTTTTACAGGCAACTTTCTAATGGGAAATCGGCAATTAAGGAGGAAGCCCTTCTTTCTTTCTTTCTTTTTCATTTCATATTACAGAATGCTATAATTAGAAACACCTAACATATCCGCCACCCCTCTCCAGCCAAAGTTGAGAGTTCTTCCCTTGAAAAGCTTCAGAACCTATATTTGTTTCTCTCCCTTCCCTAGATGAGGGGCAAATAAGGCACTCTGTTGCCTTTGTCCTCCCGCTAACCACGCCGACCCGAAGTCCATCACGTAGAAAGTGAGTCCCATTGATTTCTGCGGGCTTTACTTTCCAAGAATGCGCCTGCCTGCAGCAAAGGGTTGCTGCGCTCACCGTTCAGGTCCTGAGCTCAAGAGCAGGGCAGGCGACTCTTAAGCGCAGTCAGTATTGCCTCTGGCGCGGATGTAGGTATTAATAAAATAAAATAAGAACCCCGAGATGAAATCGCATAGATTAGATGTCCCACTTTTCTTCTCTTTCCCCAATACTTTCTCCTACCCTGCGAATATACACTGTTGCTCTCCATACGCACAAAAAGAGAGGCGGGGGTGGGGGAGAAAGCAGCGGCTAGTTTTCCAATAAGTGCTTAATGAATAGAGCATTACCATTTCAAAAGGCCAGCCTTTTGCTTTTGGGTCGATTTGCATAATTTTTGTATGGCTTCAAAAAATAAAAATAAAAAAGAGAAAGGTGTGTGTGTGTGTGTGTGTGTGTGTGTGAAAGAGGCAACACCACATTGCTGTCATGCATTTCCAAGACCGAACATAATACAGTCTGTGTGGCAAAGGGATCCCTCCTAATTTGACTCCGCGGAAGACCTATCTGGAGCATTTAGCTGTTTAAATGGGACATTTTGTCTATTTCGCAGGGCTGCCGCTGGGTTCCTTTCTGTCTGTCTGCATGTCTGCGATGAGACGATACACGCTCGCATCTCTCTCTCTCTCTCTCTCTCTCTCTCTCTCTCCCCCCCCCCCCCCGTGCTTTTGGGACATCTTTCCCCTGAGCTGCGGGCTCTTTCCCCTCTGGTGCAGCTCGGCACTGCCCTATCGCTCTCTCCCTCCGTTCTCCTGCCTTTCGAAAACCGTGCAACCCGCCTTGTGACACAGCGGGGCTGTCTTGCGTGCGCTTATTACCGATAATAAATGAGGGAGGTGGAAAACGCCTCTGTGAACGCTTTCCCCTTTCCAGGCGGATCTTTGTTGTTATTTAAATACTTATTATTAGAGGAGCGTTTTGCCCCTTGGCCCTAAGTGGAATTCGCATCTGATTTAGCTGAATATCAACTTTTCCCAACCTGCGGTTTACCAGCAGCGAAGAAGGAGCAATCCATTATTTCTCGATAAGGTCTGGAGGGGGAAGTTTGGGGGTAGGTGGAGGGGTGTCGCCTGCCGTCTCCCCACCATAATTCATTCATTCTCATGGATGGCTTTCTATAGCCCGCCGAGGCGTGTGTTTGTGAGTGTGTCTATAACCGAGGGTAGGATCCGGCCGAACTTAAGAACTCCTTCAATCCCATTGATTTCAGGGCAAAGCTGGCTGAACTCTCTGCCACTGGAATCAATGGGATTTAACAATGCAACCTCAAGCACACATACTAGGAAGACAGGCTCATAGAAATCAATGTGGCTTATTTCTGAGTGCAGATGGTTGCGTTCGGGTTACCGCGGTGCCTAGATCCTGCCCTTCCTGGAATGACTCTTGTGACTTTTTCCTAGGCTGCGATTCTACAGTATATACGCATACACTTGGCTAGAAGCAACTCCTACTGAACTCAGTGGGTGTTAGGGGGTTAGTTCTGAGTAGACATGGATAGGATCGCACTGTTCATTCTTTGTGAGATTCTAAAATAAGAGTCATGGGAAGGTCAGGAACTGGTCTTCTTGATTGCAAAGGTGCCTCTCATCCTCAGTGGAACTGGGAGGTGCTCTGGAAGAGCCAGGACGGGTCGCTGCAACCAAGCGCGATTTTCTGCTCCTGGTTGCAGGGGAATCCTTCGGCCTTTCTACCGTGTTTTGAACCAGTGGCCCGCTGAATCGAGGATACGCCCAAGACACAGACCAGACCCAAGTAACTTGCTTAACAATAAAGTATTATTTAGCATCACAGTAGCGCGATCCTGTGTGAAACACACTTAATGGGGAGTAAGTCCCATCCAACTCAGTGGAACTTACTTCTGAGTTAACAGAGTCAGGTCTCTGTGGCTGCAATCCTACCTGCACTTACCTGGGAGTAAAAGTTCACTCAATACAGAAGGGCAGCCAGCTTTCCCCAACCTGGTACCCTCCAGATGTTTTGGACTACAATTTCCAGCATTCCTGGCAATAGGTCATGCTGGCTGGGGCTGATGGGAATTGAAGTCCAGAACTTCTGGAGGGCACCAGGTTGGGGAAGGCTGCAGTAAGGCTTACTTCTGCATAAGCTGCATAAGATCAGCTTGAATGAAATCCTGTACACATTTAGGTGCTCACTGAAATGAGAGCTCCTTACTTCTGAATAACTATGCTCAGAGTCCAGCTGTGCAATCCTATGCATGTTTATTCAGAAGTAAGCGTGCTGTGTTCAGTGGGGATACTCCTCCTAGGTAAGGTTTCAGCCCTACCTCGAAGTTCTTTGCTTTAAATGCAGTCACACTTACTTCTGAGTTAATATATTTAGGATCTTCTTGTAACTTAAAATAATATTACTATGGACTCAATTGCAGGTTCAGCAGAGGGGAGGGGGTGGCTGTTTGTAAAGATATTCCAGTCAGGAGATTCAGCAATCCTCTTACCAAAGTTGAAAGTCATTGTCATGAAGATATTCAAGGTTACATTGCCAAAAATAATAAATAAATAAAGTGTGGTTTAATATAATTTGATCTTCTTTCTTTCTTTCTTTCTTTCTTTCTTTCTTTCAAACACCTTTCAATAATAAAACTAGGGCTCCTCCTAGGTGCTTCTGAGGAATATGGCCTGACACAGAGGGGGAAGAGGTCAACTGCTTCTCTGCCCTACCTATATGGATACAACTTGAAGTGCTTTTTTCACATGATAAACAGGAGCCCACTAAACCTTGCAACAACCCTGCAAGATATGTCAGTATATTATGAAATATGCAGTCAGTTCTACCTTAGGGTTGCTGGTCTACTGAAGGGAAACCAAAATATCGCCCAAATGGTTTAGATTCGAGCTCTTCTGCTCAACTGCATTGTTGATGGATTGCAGTCTGCAGAAGTCTAAGGCCAACATGATCTCGTGTTTGGACTATACACCTTTATTTGGGATTGAGGCTGAGTTATTATCATCTTAGGATCAGTTCACACACATGCACGCTGCAAACATCACTCGAAAACAGCAGAATTGATGGCTGGCAGTCAACCAAATGTGCTGAGCAACTGACATGACATCTGCTGATGATATAAAAGTTCAGTCTATGACTGTTAATTCTGACTGCTCATTCACACATGTTAGTGTTCATCACTTGACGATTTGCACGTGTGGGTGGGCCGCCATAGATCTTACACCAGAAGAGAGAACTTCCAGATAACATCAGACACAACTCTTTTCAGGGGAGTCACTTGCCAGTCATTAAGTGTAGAGAGATCAAGTGGTTAAGATGCACGTGTGGACCAGCCGATCCCTTTCCTTCAGTGGCAGCAAGTCCGTTTGGATCCAGGATTTTAGAGTTAGTATAAGCATATAATGAAGTGGAGGCTGATGGCTTCTATTTCGGTGGGGCTCATTCTGAATTTCAGTCAGAACTCCAGAACTCTAAAGGAGCTGCCCAAGGTGCTGAACCCTAGCCTTAAAAATAGGTTCAGCACCTTGGATAGCTTTTCTTTTCTTTTTTTTTTAGTTCTGGGTGGTTCTGACTAAAACCTGGAATGGATTCACAGCCCCACCAAAATCGGAGCCACCAGCCTCCACTGGTATTAGTAGACTCAGGATCGTGGCTGCAGGCTGTGATCCTAAGCCCTGAAGAGGTTCTCTTGCAAGGAAATTCCATTGCAACGAATTAGGCATATGTCCAAGGAATTCTATGGGGAAATACACGATTAAACTCTCGTGTTCCGCCGAGAAGGGGTTGCGGATCTGGCTGAATCGCAGGGCTCTCATGGCAGGGAAAAAAGTCCAACGCTGGGTGGAACAGATCAGCAGGGAAATTCGGCAAGCCCCTCCAACCGGCCCTTCTTCTCCTTACTTGGTGATACTACGAGAGAATGTTCGGTTTGAAACCGCAGGATCTACACTACCGCTTTAAAACGGTTTATAACAGCAGTGGCAACTGTTGAGGTCCAGGACGCACTCCATAAGCAGTTTTCAAAACGTTTTCAAAGTGTCACATCCTGCTTGGTGTAGATCTGGCCACTCAAAGCGGTTTAGAATCCGGCTGGAGAAATCTCGGTGGGAGTTTTGGTCGGGCGATAATCTGACCCGTGGAACGCGGGGGGGGGCACTCTGGGGCTGTTAGGACGAAAGGAGAAGCGTCAGAGGGAGAAGTCCGGAGTGCGGTCACTTGGGAGGGAAAGCGGCGCCCTGATCCTGGCTTTGGAATTCTCGAAACCGAAAGCTTCCCAGTGCCGCAAGGTGTCATCCTTTCGAAATTCAGGGCGGACCCCTAGTTCTATATACAGCTAATTAGGAGCTGTTGTGAAGGTTGTTGAATCCCAACTTTCCGGAGCTCAGATTGGCTGCTCCTGAACAACGTTAAGTGGCGGTGCAAAATAAACAAACAACAAAAACCCCTCCACTTCTGGATTTTCTCTTCCTCCAACTCGCCAGCAGGGCTCAGGGGCTGCATGTGCTTGGCTGCCTTTGGGCCGCAGACGCGGGGCCAAGCCGCACTTGGCATGCTGCTCTTATTAAGCCTCTGAGAAAGCAGGTTTCCCCCTTTTCATCCCACATCACCAAGAAAAGAAAAAGAAAACGCCAACATCACCGCAGGCTTCTTTATTCCACACGGGGAAGAGAACGTGGCATAGTTTAACATAACTTCTCCGGAAGTGCAGAAGCAGGGCAGGAAGCCTCTGTTCTCTGTCCCCAGCAGAGAGATATTGCCGCTGAACATGGAGGTTCCATCTAGCTAGCACGGCGAGTAGCTTCCATTCATTTCCCTAATGCCTTGCTTAAAGGCTTCCAGGGGCCACAACATTTAGTGGAAGAGAAAGACACAGATTGATTATGCTTTGCGGGAAAGTCTACTTCCTTTTGTCTGTCTAATGGACGCTCCGATTTTGGTGGGGCTGTGAATTCATTCTGGGTTTCAGTCAGAACCAACAAGAACGCTAAAGAAACTATCCATGGTGCTGAATCTAGGCGAGGGTGGTTCAGGACCTTGGACAGCTCCTTTAGAGTTCTAGTCAGTTCTGACTGAAACCCAGAATGAATTCAACAGCCCCACCGAAAACAGAGCCACCAGCCTCCACTAAGTGGACATAAGACTACGGATGATCCAGGAATTTCATTGGGTGGCCCCCGAGTCATGGGAGAAATGTCCCAGCTAATTCAGTGGGTCTTACTTCTGAGTATAGATCGGATCGGGGCTACAGGTGCTTTTCCCTGTTAAGCGAAGAACGCTGTTGCACATTCAACCACCACCCATATTATCTACCTTATTCTACAAAGTCGCCCCAAACTTTCCTTGGCTAAGTTTCACTTCTCCCCATTTCATTCACACACACACACATGTTGTGGGTGGCCCATAGTTACGGCTGGGAACACTATTTTTCACGTTGTTTGGTCGTGTGTCAGAAACCTTTTCTCTCTCCACATAAATTCCAGCCTCAAAGTATGTTTCAAGCTAGAAAGGTCCGACTAAAACGGTAGAACCAGAAAAGTGAACTAAGAAAATACTAACAAAAGGTGGGTTTTTAAAATAAAAACCGTCGGCCAATCCAACGTCAAGATGTTAGTCCCCATTGATTTCAGTGCGAAAAATTCGAGGACAGGCTGGTTGAAATCAATGGTAGTGTGAAACGCGCATAACTAGGCTGAATCGTGTCAAAAATACTTTATCTTCCTTTCTTCTTTCCTTCTTTCCATCGTGGGGGGAAACCGACGGGTCCAAGATTTCGAAAGCGGATAGGGAGTCATTCCAGATTACCAGGCGAAAAATCAAAACCATTTCCGGCGAAAAGGTAATCAAATCTGGTCCCTGACTTAAGTGTGAAAAGGCAGACACGCTGGAAAGCGAATTACTACCCGACTGAAGCGATGTTGGAAGTAATGCAAGGGACACCGGGAGAGGGGTAGAACGGTTTCAGACCCACTTATTTCACTGGGAGAAATGTGCAGCGCGATCCTAACAGGCTTACGTAGAAATAGGAGCCGCTGGTTTTAATGGGCCTTCTTCTTAGCCAGCATGGGGAGGGTTGCAGAATTAAGCACCTCCTTAACGCTGTCAGAAAACCAATAGGTCCAAAAAGTGCTTCCTGTTGGCCGAATCGCTCCGATCCCTTCTTTTTTCAGCGGAATGGGATGTGTGCCAGAGAGAAGCGACTCTACAAGCAGAATAGCACCGCCCAAATAATGCATACCGACTGCGAAACACTCTTCCGTCAGATTCACAGCCTGGTTGAGAAGAGGAAGCAAGGGATCTCTCTCTCTCTGTCTCTCTCTCATAACACTCAACTGTTGCTTTTATTTACTTGTCGCTGTCTGAAAGAACAGAACGGTAAGCTGTCTTAAAGTGCTGCCCTGTACATGTCTACTCTGAAGTCAGCCCCACTGACGTCCACGGGAAGTACTCCCTGGCAAGCGTATCCAGAATTGCAGCCTGAAACTTATACCCAAAACCAGCAGGATCCAAGAGGCGGAGGAATAAGGAGGGGGCCTTCTCGAGTTCGTTGGGGTGTGTGTGTGTGTGTGTGTGTGTGTGTGAAAGTTTGCTTTCTTGTGTGTGTGTGTGTGTGTGTGTGTGTGTGTGTGTGTGTGTGTGTGCGTTTTAAATTTACATACAAGCATCAAAGGGGTTCCTCCTTCCCCCGCTTTCCCGGGCTGCTCTTTTCTGCCCTGCGCCAAATCCAATGGACACTCCAGTGCAATCTCCGGCCTGGGCACCGCCATTCAGCCCCCCACGAATGGAGAAGACGGATCCTTCCCGGTTTGATATGAGAGCTCTCCCCTTCAGCGGGAGGCTGAGATGGAGCTGAACTGAATGGCCGGAGAGAATCGAAGGGAACGGGGAAGTTTAACCAGATCGATGAGCGGTAGTCACCGAGGAGGCCGGCACCAGGGCCGCCCAGAGGGGTTTCTGGGGGGCAGATGCGATCGTGGGGCCCCGCCGCTGTCTCTGCAAGGCCCAGGACCCAGATGTTCAATGGCGCAGCAGAGACAAATCTAGGTCTGTTGCTACTCCTTCTTTACACCTTTTCGTAATGGTAGATTGACTTCCACCGCTTTTCGCCCTGAATATCCGAAAAAGACGTTTCCGGTGGGCCCCGGTCTTCCCATGTGACCCCGGTTCACACCCGGGGGTGGGCTGAGACCTGTTTGGCCCCATCCGGCGTTAGAAAGAGGGGGCGTTTTTAACCAGCAGCAACCACCTCATAGGCACTCTAGGAGGAACAATGCAGAGCGTCGGAGCGTCACGTTTGAAGCAGCCTTAAAGAGTGTGTCTGTTGGACACAGGTGAGCTACGTGATAGAGCCTGGGCGGAGCCAATGGAAGGCGTAGGAGCTCAGGGGGGAGGGCGTTTGTTTAGGGAGGGGCGAGGCCAATTGTCCCAGTCCCTGCCCCCAACCCTGGACTACACTCAGCCCCTGGCGGTGGAACTCCGTGGGTGCCCGTGGTACTTCCAGGCCCTTGGGAATTTCTGCAGGGCAGTGGGGGCTGGGGGCTCCATGTCAGTGGGGCAGTGAATCCATTCTAGGTTTCAGTCAGAACTCTAAAGGAGCTATCCACGGTGCAGAACCCAACCCCGAAAATTGCTCCAGCACCTTGGATAGCTCCTTTAATTCTGGCTCTGGTTCTGGCTCGAAACCCAGAGTGGATTCACAGGCCCACTGATGTCGGAGCCACCAGCCTCCACTGGCGCAGGGTCAGCTCCGGCTGCTTCTCTCCGGAGATTACTGTGGCCAGGCCAGAGCCATGGCCCTCAGTGCGTCAGTTGCCTTCCCCTCGGTGCCTTTGATAAACGCTAGAGCGCACCGGATCACCTGCTTTGGGCGTTCGCTGGCAGGCAAGCAGAGGAAGAAGCCCTGAGCACACTGGGACCCTCATCTCACCGTTGTGTTAAAAAGAAGGGCCACAGGAGAGGCCTCAGCAGCAGGCCAATCGCCCTGACCGCACGCCCAGCCCAGCCAGCCTTGGGATGGTTCTACTTCTTGGGGAGCGTACTAAAGAAAGTTCTTTTAATAGATCTGCCACCAAGGTTCCGACGGTGACTGTATTTTCATCCCCAATGGAAACCACACTAGTCCAATTTCCAGAGGGTAACTGTTGCAGCGAAAACAACGAAGAGTCTTGTGGGCCACCAGCCCACAAGAAAGACTAACGGTTCAATTGTGCCGTAAGTCAGCCTTCCCCAACCTGGCGCTCTCCAAATCAGCCTGGTGTTTGGCCGTGTGGCGGATGATGGCAATTGTAGACAAACACGCCTGGAAGGCACCACGTTGGGGAAGGATGCTGTAAACTTTTGTAGACTGTGGTCCACTTCATCAGACTCATGTAGAGTTCTCCTGGGTTGACCCATACACATGGGGGTGTATGTGCGGCATGTTGCAAATTTTAATGCTGTGTTGAATTTAATGGATAGATTGTGTTTTTATTGTATTATTGTTGTTTTTAATTGTACTATACAATGCCTACAGAATTTGTTTTATGAGGTGTTTAATAAATGTAACAAATACTTAAGTAACACCTGCAGTGGGGAGTCTCCCAAACATCTGATAGCTGAGGCAACCCCCCCCCCCCCAACTACAATTAGAAACAGCCTTCATTCTTCCATTTAGGCTTTTTAAATGTGAGCAGCAAGGAGGACAGCACCTCCCTCTGTGTTCCTGCATGAGTCACTGTTCTGGGCATGCCTCCTCCCAGGGCATGCCATCCTTCTATGTCTCTTCATCTCCATTAAATGTCCCAATCATCATTTGATGCAGAGACAGGGCAGAACTACATGTCCTCAGGAGAGATTGGTTAGAAGGAAGGAAGGGCAAAGCTATGAATTATGCAGAAATGCATCAGGGAGCCTCTTGGGAGGGTGGGTACTTTGGGCTCACAGGAGATGTAACATTTTAATTAATTTATTGCAGCACATTAGCAGAGCACACTAACATGCTCTGGCATAACAACAACAACAACAACAATAACAACATCCTGCTCATCGTAATCAGAGCAACTATTACATATATCTAAAGTCCAAAGTAAGTTACAATGTAAATAATCATATTATCAAAAGCATTCAAGATGCGAAACCCAATTAAAACACTAGTTCAATAATGGTGAGGCTCTTGTGTAAACTGCACAAGGCAAATGCATGAAGTTTAGATAATTATTTCCCTTTCTCTCCACTCCACCCTGTTTCTACCATGATTCTAGGAATGGTCATAGTCGCAGTTCTATTTGATACACTTGATGGCAGTTATGTTCTTCAGCTCTTTCAGATCTACCCAGGATGTATCTTGAGCCACCATCTACAATCTGGAATATATTTTATTCTTGTGTGTGTTTTCTTACCTTACGTTACATACCTGTGTTTGTCTCAACGTTTTTTCTGTGTGTCTCTCTTCCCCACCCACCCTCTCTCATTCTCTTCCCTTAAAGGACAACAACCTCACCTGATCTCTGCCCACCACTTAGAAGATAATAAAAATGATGGTTCTGCCTGTGGTGCAACTCATCTTGGTACACAACTCAACTGTTTGTCCTAACCAATGCAATGTAAAAATCCATGCTTGATGATGAAGGGGTCAACTTGGAAGGCAGGGTGGGAGGAGGGTCATACATCACTTCTCAGGAAAATCATCCCATCACATCTATAGTATATTTATTTATTTATTTATTTATTTATTTAAGCATTTTTATGCCACCATTCAGCCAAAAAAGGCTCTCATGGCGGCTTACAAAAATATTTCTTGACAGTCCCTGCCCACAGACTTACAATCTAAAAGACATGACACAAAAGGAAAGGGGATTGGGAGGGAGGAGGAGTGGGGGGGGGGGAAGAAAAGCAAATTCAGGCACCACATTCTTAGTTTCAAAGTTGAGCAGTGACAGTTGAAAGTTGGCAGCAGGAGGGAGGGGGCTCTCAGCTGGAGCTGGACCCAGGCACGATGGAGAGGTGCCTGGCTGCTGCTTCCTCCCTCACTGGTGGCCTCTGCAGAGACAGTTGGTAGCAGGAGGGAGGGGGCTCTCAGCTGGAGCTGGACCCAGGCAAGATGGAGAGGTGCCTGGCTGCTGCTTCCTCCCCCACTGGTGGCCTCTGCAGAGACAGTTGGTAGCAGGAGGGAGGGGGCTCTGAGCTGGAGCTGGACCCAGGCACGATGGAGAGGTGCCTGGCTGCTGCTTCCTCCCTCACTGGTGGCCTCTGCAGAGACAGTTGGTAGCAGGAGGGAGGGGGCTCTCAGCTGGAGCTGGACCCAGGCACGATGGAGAGGTTCCTGGCTGCTGTTTCCTCTCTCACTGGTGGCCTCTGCAGTATAAAGTTTATAGCCTTCTGTCAGTGCCATCAATATGTGTGGGACTGCAGCTCCCATCACTGACCATGGGATTTGGCTGTTCTAGAAGACACAGCCAGGAAATAAAGATGTTCACTTAGTGGCAGCAGTGAGGACCACAGTGTGAGTATGTGTATTATGTTAGCTAGTTTGCTTGGCTCTTTCACAGTGAATGCCATCATATCCCCAGGTAAAAATTTCAGTCTTAAAGAGCATTTGTGGTCCAAATAGTCAGTGACTATATTATTAGTGAAAATTGTATTGTTAGACAAAGGTTCTTTGCCCAGGGGCGAGATCTAATTAGCCCCAAAGCACGACTCTACTTTCACAATGACAGAGGGTTCAAAAAGCACTTTATTGATTTAAATCAAAATCTGAGCTCTAAAAAAGGCGAGTGGTCAGACAAAGAAAACGAAAGTTAAGTACCCTTATATAGTTAGTGTCTGGGCTTTGCCCAGTGACAGTGTTAGCCAATCAGAACATAAAGTTTAGCATAACAGTTATCTTGCTCTGTACTCCTTTCGTCTTACAACAACTAACACTGTTCCTTTGTTCCACATCAACAATGACCTTCCAGGCTGGAGCTAGAAGTAATTGTTTTTGTTAGATAAAGGGGGAAACAAGTTGACACCTATGGATAGACGTGACTTCTCGCTTGCTGTGAAATAGCTGCAATTCTACTTCTTTTCTAAAATGGCTTCACTTTGGCTAAAATAGCTCTCTTTTTTCTAACAGTTTTGCTGAAAGGGGACTGGAAGTGGATGGGTGAGAATGGTTGTGGAAATTAGCGCACATGAGTTGAAGAAAAATGTGCTGCTGCATTCTGCACTAGCTGCGTCTTCCAAAGAAGCCACATTGCGGTAGTCCCGTATAAGATCCGGAACATGATTTTTGCTGCGTATTTTTGCATATACATCAAGAAGAGGTCATCTGGAGGAGTATCACGCTATAGCAGCTGAGTGGACTGCATTGCCATGCACACGTAACCCCTGTGCTGAAAGACCTGCACTGGCTGCCAGTTTGCTACAGAGCCAGGGTTAAGTTATTATTAACATATGAAAACCTAAACAATTTAGGAGCAGGTTTCCTGAAAGATTGTCTCCTGCTATATCAGCCTTCCTCAACCTGGGGCGCTCTGCTGGCTGGGGCATTCTGGGAGATGCAGTCCAACACATCTGGAGCGCCCCAGGTTGAGGAAGGCTGTGCTATATAGACCCGTTAGACCACTTCAATCTCCAGGGGAGGCTTTACTGTGTGTGCAGACCCTACAGAGTCCCATCTGGCAGCAAGATGGTAACCAGCCTTCTCTGTGGTAGCCCCCTCAGTGTGGCCTGACTTCTCCTCAGTGATATGCCAAGCGCCAATAGTCACACGCTTTCAACAGCTATTAAAAACGTACTCGTTCACCCTGGCTTTTCCCAAGCGTTAAATGGTGGTGTGCTTCGGTAGTGAAGTACTGTTTTATCATTTGTTGTAAAGTGCTCTAGGAATTTCAAAATGGGAAGTATATAAATATATTTAGATGAATAAATATTCTTTTTTTTTAATATAGGTACTGTCATACAGGGAATCCTGTCTATCCCTTATGGAGTAGTAAAACTGACATTGATTACTCTTGCCAGAATAATCTACTGTTCGAAGTCACAAACATGAATGATTGTGGAAGTCCATGCCCCTTTTTTGAAGAATACAAAGTAATGGGAAAAGAGGGGCAAAGAATATATATATATGAATGCAATTCCCACTATCATCCCTCAGAAGGAGAAATAGTAGATCATCGCCATCACCACCATTATTATCATTCAGCTCTAGCTCACGTCTGACATTATCTTGTAATGAGGAAATACCTATATGGAAGCCTCATTGCACTTGTGTTGGCCTCTGAGACTGATTGCCAATACAGGCAGTCGCAGCCACAGAGGCTCCTGGCATCCAGTGCATTGTTCTACCCTTCCAAGCAGAAGGGAGTCCTTTTGTTGCAACCACTGCAGCAGCACCTAGCTGTTTATTGCAAGGGAGAACAAGAAAGCTACTGCCCTAGCTCTGCATCTTCTTATTTTCTCTTGCTTGCAGTTGCAAAGGGAGGGAGCAAGCCCACCGTGGCTTATTGAGTCCTAAAACAAGCCATGGGTTATTTGAGGGTTGTTTCCCACTCCAACATTCCCTGCCGCCTGGGCTCAGACAACATGACAAACAATGGCAAACCACCATGATGTGTGTGTGAATATTTAAAATGGCCATTGGGACTTGCCACAACTCACTGTGGCTTAAATAAGCCGGGGTGGGCTGTGGTGATCATGCAAATTCAGTCAGTGTTACTGGCTGGTGGCTGAGGGACCATGGAAGTTGCACCACTCTGACAGCTCTCCAGAAGAGGGAAGTGCTGGTGTCATCCTGCAGCTCTTCAGCACCACCATTGGCAATGGCCAGAAGGCGTTATTACAGTGACCTGCTCAGGAAAGGTCACATGACACAGGAGGCCACTGGGGTTCCATTATGAAGTCATAATGAGTTTCTGACTCTGGCCCAGCTCCTCAGTCTGAGCAACTTGTCCTCAGACTGACCCATCTGATGGTGTGTCCTCTTTACCACCACCAGTTCCACTGTCTTCCTACTTCCCAGATTGACCATGTTCCCAGTGGGTATCTACTTGTTTCCATCCAGCAATCTATTGATGACATCAAACTTCCTAATGGCTCATATTTGGAATGTGAGTTTGGTGTGTATGTCAAGTGCTCCAGGATTCTGAAACAGGCTATCCCCAAAATAGTTGTTCTTTGGTTTGGATTTATTCTAAGCCAGAGAAGAATTCCCCTTCCATTCCCACCCACTCACTCAGCTGTGGCTACAGCAATAGCAGTGGTAATAAAAGGGAGGAAGGTCTCTTTTCATCCTTCTCCCTGGCAAGGGGCTTGCACAACCTCAGGACCCCCAATCCAGCCACCTGGGGTCCTCAAGATAGCCATGTCCCTTCCCCCTGGCCACACCCCTTTCCTCCGATCACCAGTCATTCGATAGTGCAGTTTTCTTCTAAAAAAAGAAAAAGAAAAGAAAAGTTGAAATACCTCTCCTGAGACTTGAGTCTTAAGCTAAAATAGTACTTTTGGACTTAGGCCTCTTCCACCACTGGAACGTGGCTTCTTAGAACGTCTCCAAAATAGGCTGAAAGCAGTTCAACACCTCTGCCCTAGAACCTGGAAGTTGGACTGGGGATCCCCCATCATGCTTCCAGTGGTGTCATAGGAATATGACAGGGCCTAAATCAGGCACAGAATTGGCCTTGGAATTAACCAAGCTATTTTCCCATTTGTGGGGTGTAGTTCAGTTATCCAACTGGAGAGCAAGTGAGGGGGGCAGGGAGGGGAGGAGGATTTGCCATCGCTACTGCCAGATTTCAGGCCTGTTTTATGGAGGAAGGCCAGGACTGGGCGAGAGCACCCCAGCTGTGAGCCCCTATTAGATCAAAACAAGCACAGGAATGTGCTCCCTCCCAAAGAAGTAAACCAATTTCTAAAAAAGAAAAGGGAAAAAAATGCCTCTGCTATAGAAATGCACCTCGCTCTCATTAGCTTGTGTCTTGACTTCCCCATAGAAGTCAGCATGGTGCTGAGGTGCATAAAGGGAGAACCGTAACTCAGGCCTTAGCTAGACCTAAGGTTTATCCTGGGATCGTCCCAGTGTTGTCCCTGCCTGTTCCTGGGATCCCCTGTGTGTCATTTACATGAACAGGGATGACCCCGGGACGAACCTTAGGTCTAGCTAAGGCGAGAGACTCTAATTTTATCCACACTTCAGGGTTATGGAGCCCTTTCCCCCATGCCTTAACTCATATGAGAGAAAGAGACTGAAATGCATAATAATGATAGGATAGGGTGCTATGCCAGGGGCCTTTGGGAAATTTGCTTGAGGCCCTGGGCAGCTACTTGCCATCCCTGGCCAATGGTATCTCAGCTGTCACCTTCATAGAGCATTCATGGTTGCCATCATTTCTTCATTTCTTCGCCATTCAACCCTCATGTCTCACACTTTCTGCCATTACATCCTGATGTTATGCCACATTGCAATACCCTTCTACTGATTTGTCAACTTGATTTTATCTTCACATTGAATCCTGTTGTATATTTCTACAATTATACTCCTCTGGAGCTCTGCCTTCTAAAACGTCTTGCACTACCTTCACAGGGTTGGTGGCCAACAAAAATAAGCAGATAATCTTGGCTTGAAAGCTGTTGAGTTCTACTACTGTGTTCCCATAGGATGCAAAGGAAGGAAAACATGAGAATCATATCATCACATTTTCCCTCTGTCATTTATCAGAAGTGTTTCACAGGCACAGGATCTATAATTCAATTACATCCGTGAAGTTAAAATACTTAACCTATTCGCCCTTCCACCCCCATAAGTCTGGAGCTCCACCCCAGGACACTTTTATGATGCTTCCCTCTCTTTTCCCCTTTAAATCCTTCCTCAATAACCAATTAATTAATTAACTTATCAATCAATCTAATAAATAAATAAATATAAACAATAACAAATTACTACTACTTCTATACTGCTGCTGCTACCACGTTTACCCTGCTTAATTCCATTGGTGGTAGTAGGGCAACATTTATTTTTATCCCATTGCTCCAATTACTCAAATGGAGTGTGGATCATTAGTAAAGTAAATCAAGACAATAAGGATTGACAGTGCAAAAATGAATAAATAAAAATGACCCATTAAGACCAATAATGTGAAGAGGCAAGCGTAGGGTGGGGAGGAGAGGTTTCTGGAGACTTGGGCCACAGCTAGACCTAAGGTTTATCCTGGGATCATCCAGGGTTCGCCCCTACCTGAGCACTGGATCCCCTGTGTGTCACCTAGATGAACAGGTTTGACCCCTGGACAATCCAGGGATAAACCTTAGGTCTAGCTATGGCCTTGGTTCCTCTCTGTTACATCAGTCTGGTAGCTCAACATAGCCCATTTGCACCCAAGCATATTTTCTTACCCCTCCCATTGTTATGTGCCTCATAGCATATATGCCTTCTTGTCCCTTGGGGTCTTATGTAGAAGCCATTTAAGGCTAGGCAGTTTGTAAGCAGAGCCAGGACCTTCTCTGTTGTGGCCCCTTCCCTTCTGAGAGAGATTTGTCTAGCCAACTTACTTGCTTATTTATTATGAAAATATTTATACGCTGTCTTTCAGTTACAAAACTGGGTAGCTCGAGCAATAACTAAAATAAAAATTAACGGAACAAAAATGTCTAAAATTTCATTAAAATAACTGAAAAACACATGCTAAAAAGATAACAATGTAGGTTCTGTATTAGGGAGCCACCACTGAGAAGGCCCTCTCCCTTATTGCCACCTTCTGAGCCTCCCTCTGAGGAAGCGCCTGGAGGACAGTCTTAGATGATGAGTGTAGCATATGGGTAGGCTCATGCTGGGAGAGGCTCTCTGTCAGGTATTGAGGTCCTGAGGCACGTAATTTTTTATAGGTCAAAACCAGCACTTTGAAATAGGCTCAGAAATATACTGGGAGCCAGAAAAAGCAGGCCAGAACCAGTGTATATGTTCAGACCTCCTTGTGTACCTGTTATCAATCTGACCACTGCATTTTGCACAAGCAGGAGCTTCTGAACCATCTTCAAAGGCAGCTTACGTAGAGTGTAGAGTGCATTGTAGTAATCTAACTTGGAGGCTACCAGAGCATAGATGGTTGAAGCGAGGTTATCCTGTTCAGATTGGGGCATAGCTTGGCCATCAGCTGAAGCTGGTAGAATGCGCTCTGTGCCATGGAGGTCACCTGAGGCTCAAGTGACAAAGATGACTCCAGAAGAACCCACAAACTGCAATCTGAAATCAGTGAGCTGGCCAGAAATAAAGGAGCCTGAGGGATCCAAGCTAGGGATGTGCTCCGCTCCATTTAGAATCGGAGAATCAGAAGCGAATTGGCCTGCTCCGCCTTGCCCAGAGGCGGAGTAGAAGCGGACCACGGACCCTTAGAAGCATGGCGAAGAGAAGCGGCCATAGGAGAAGCGCTTCTCTTTTCGTGGAGCGCTCCGCCCACCATTTTGGATCATTTCGCCCATAGGATTGCATTGCGGAAAAGATTAAGGCATAACTGTGTTGTTTTTAAAGCTATCTTTCTGAAATTTCTTGTGCTTAGAGAGTTGTGGCTGGGGGTCATTTTGAGCCTACTCTCAGCACTCTGCGTGGTGCGGTTCGCTTGCTAGAATTTTTTTTAAAATCGGGTAAAAAAAGCGGGAGAGGTACCTTTTTGAAGTGCTGAGAGGCAGATTCATGATCACATGATCCCAAAGTTAGAGGAGGGGATAGGCAAAACGGGGTACTGTTTAAGTAATTGCATGTAAACTGGTCTGGAGAGGAATGAACAAATATGAATGCTCAAAGCGAGAACCCAACATAAGGAGCGAGGTGTACATCCTGAAAGACCGTGTGCTATTTTCCTCTGCCATCCCGGTCCTTTTTTCCTTGCGTGTCGTGTCTTTTAAGCCTGCAGGTAGGGACTGTCTTATTTAAGTGATTGCATGTAAACTGGTCTGGAGAGGAATGAACAATTATGAATGCTCAAAGCGAGAACCCAACATAGAAAGCAAGGTGTACATCCTGAAAGACCGTGTGCTATTTTCCTCTGCCGTCCCCGTTCTTTTTTCCTTGTGTGTCGTGTCTTTTTAAGATTTTAAGCCTGCGGGTAGGGACCGTCTTAGTAACTTGGGACACTGGGAAACTTCTCTTTCTTAGTCTGAACGGACTTTTCCCAGTGTTTTTTAAAACTGTATCCCCACCAAATGCACAAACACAACCTGAAATCATATACTAAGCAAATAAATAACAGATAGGAAACATAGCACTGCTACCCACCCTAACCTTGGTGAACAACTGAATAGATGTGGTGCAAGGGGATGAGGTCCCCTAGGGCATGTGGACGTGCCCAGTGCACTCCTTGGAGGGTCATCAGAGCCCTCCCAAAAGTAACCAGTGGAGAGACTGGAGAAGCTAATGCCTGTTATGAGTTGAAGTAACAGGTAGCTTCTTAATTACCCCCTCCCCCTGGGCACGTCCACTTCCCTATTACTGGTAAAAGACAGACATAGCCTTTTAAAAAAAATTCTTGTTGTTTATTCAGCAGAACTGCTGCTTTTAATTCCACCCCTCCTTTGTTTATTTATTTATTTATTCCATTTTACACCTCATAGCCCAAGCTCTCCTGGCTTTTATTTATTTATTTATTTATTTATTACATTTCTATACCGCCCAATAGCCGGAGCTCTCTGGGCGGTTCACAAAAATTAAAACCATTCAAAGTATAAAACAACAGTATAAAACCATAATATAAAATACAATATAAAAGCTCAACCAGATAAAAACAGCAGCAATGCAAAATTACAAATTTAAAACCATGTTATTTAAAATTTATAGATTGTTAAAATGTTGGGAGAATAAAAAGGTCTTCACCTGGCATCTAAAAGCATATAATGTAGGTGCCAATGTAGGTTTCCTCTTTAGTGAAGTCAGGCAGGCTTTCATTGTGGTTCAACTCCTTGTTGTTGTTGTTGTTGTTGTTGTTGTTGTTGTTGTTATTATTGCTATTAATATTAATTAGTACTGCTATTATTAACATTATTATTTTGTTGTTGTTTAATAATGGCTGTGATCACAATGCAGTCAATAAACTCTGAAGCAAGGATCACAAAGCTTTACTCTTATCCTCCTAGCCTCCTAGTTATGGGATGCAAAAGAAAAGGCATCTCTCTGTGCTGCTCCCGCCTCAAAGGGATGGTTTGCATTACTGGCATCCTTGGCTCACTTCCTTGTGCCCCCAGAAATGTCTGCTCCATGCCTGCCTTCCAGCCTCCGCCTGTGTGCTGTTGTTTTGGGGTATACGCCGGGACTGACTCCCCCATAGATCTATGGCATATCTTTACCTGCCTCTATGCCCACCTGTCCTCCTCCTCTGTGCCCGCCTCACAGGGATGGTTTTTGTGTGTCTTGCTTTGTCTCAGGGGACAAGTCCTTCCTGCGCTCACTTAGACTTTTTGAAGTTCCACATCAATTTTACAAGTGTGAAAGAAGATTCATAGGTTTATCTACTCCCCAATTCATGGCATGTTGGGATTTCCTTTGAAATGGCCCCATTGAGCTGTCTGCAGCTTTAAATCCCTGAGATACTGAGGTGTCCGATTTCCAAAAATTCCCCAAAAATCAGGGGAGGCTTGGATTGGCTTGAGTCTTGGCATGCTTGTGTATACGTCCATGAGGTGTCATGGTGCCAAACTTGAGGTTTCTAACGTGAAAATTGACATAGTTCTAGCATGGGACTTGATTTGGGGTGAGTTAAAAGGTTAAAGCCCCGCCAAAAATCAGAGGATAATGGGATTTGCTTGAAACTTGCCATGAATGTGGATCTAGATGGCATCTGTGAGGGTGCCCACTTCAAAGTTTTTATCTGTCAAAATGTAAGAGCAAATCCCATGTTTGAAAATGGGGTGTCCGATTTTCAAAAATTCCCCAAAAATCAGGGGAGGCTTGGATTGGCTTTCGTCTTGGCATGCATATGTATACATGGATAAGCTATCATGGTGCCAAGTTTGAGGTTTCTAACATGAAAATTGACGAAGATATCAAAAGGGGTGTGAATTGGGGTGACGGGTGATGCGTTAGAGGTTAAAGCCCCGCCAAAAATCAGGGGATGATGGGATGTGCTTGAAAATTGGCATAAATGTGGATCTAGATGGCATCTGTGAGGGTGCCTTCTTCCAAGTTTTTATCTGTCAAAATGTCAGAGAACAGTCCATGTCTGAAAATGGGGTGTCCGATTTTCAAAAATTCCCCCCAAATCAGGGGAGGCTTGGATTTGCTTGAGTCTTGGCATGCATGTATATACATGCATGAGGTGTCACGGTGCCGAATTTGAGGTTTCTAACTGTAACAGAAAAAAAAGTTGTAGACTTTTTTGGATTTCAATGCAAGGCTATGGGGGGAAAAAGCGGAGTTCCGATCCGGATCCGGAGCTCCGCAGCGGAGCGGAGTGGACTATAGGCGGAGCGGGGCGGAGCAAAGCAGCCCGATCTGCAAATTGCGGATCTGGAAGAGAAGCGGATCGGGGGGTCTGTGCCCACCCCTAATCCAAGCCATATGCTCTTACTAAGTTGCAATCTTACACATATCCTATTGAACTCTGTGGGACCTATAGACATGCATAGAAATGCACTGTTAATAGAGGGAATACTAGCATATGTGTTTTGCATATGGATTCATTTAAAACAGTGACATGTTTTCTCATATTATCCATCCTCGTATTACCTTAATTGTGTGTTGTTTAATGTACAGTGTTTAAATGACAGGGGAGCATGTGCCCCCATATGTTTTCTAATAACCCCCCATAGCTATTGTCTTCAGAAGGCTACAGGGACATGGTTTAAATTGAAGGGTGGGGAAGACAGGGACTGTGAAATTCTTTACTCCCCCTTCCCCCATAATCCAAGCACTGTTCATATGATAAAGTCTGCCTTCTTTAATGGTCACCCAATTAATTATACACTTTGATGAAAGGGTTTTCTGAATCATCCAATTTGCACAAAAAAAGTATTTTAATTCACGTATTTAGAACACATTTCAAGCTCACAAAGAGTTTCCAGATAACCCAATTTCTTTATGTTCAGCAATCTCAGAAGAAAGATGCAAGTTTGTTCCTTATTTTGTAACAGTAATGTCTATAACCCTAAATAGCTGTATGATCATAATAGATGCAAAATGCAGCTTTATAAAGTTTAGCATGTAAAAAGGCGAATTGCTCAGGGCAATCTAAATTCACGCAGTGTTTGCCTGGACAGACAACTGAGTGGAAATGGGCGTGTAGCCCCAAATAGTCTTCTCTGCAAAAGTTGAAGGTGAAGTTCAGCTAAAATTCACTATATGTCCAAACACTGGCAAATATTTGCTAGTATATTCAGCATTAGCATTTGACATCTGAACATTTTGCAGTTATGGTTATTATTTGACAGCATCTGAAAACTGGCATGAAGTAGGCAGCAATATCTGACAGCGACTGACATAGTCAACATTTGATAGTATCTGACAGCTGATGCAACAGCAATCAATATTTGACAGTATCTGGCAGATTATTTATTTATTTAAATTTATGCCCTGCCTTTCTGCACTGGGTGCACAAGGTGGCTAACAAGAATAACATGCAAATGCATTATAAAAGTTGAATAAATAAAACTAAAATTCAAAATAATAATAAATCAAATCAAGAGCAGATTAAAAACAGCAGCCAATGAGAAAACACCAGCATAAAATCACTTTGGCAAGCTTCAGGCCTGTCTAAGCAAGAAGACCTTCACTTGGCAAAGGAAGGTCAACAGAGACCTGGGAACGAAGTTCTGAATGATAGGCATAGCCATTGCCCTTTCAAATATGCTTTAGATGTTGGCAAGATCTAAAGAGGGTGACTCCCAAAAATCTCAAAACTTGGGCAGGTTTGTATAGGAGAAGGCTGCCCTTCAGGTAAGCTGGTCCCATCATAGCCATGTTCAGGGCCGTTGCTAGGCCTGAGGTTCAAATATGTTTCACAGGGCCCTGGATCTAGTTCCCAAAGCCCTAGGTGTCCTTTAGTGCCAAGAGAAGGTTTGGTTTCTCAGCTGAATTGCCATGCAGGGCAGGCAATTTCCAGGGTGTGTGTGTTGCAAATTAACCCCATCCTCCCCACATGCTCTAGTCACCAGAAACTTCTCCCATATGGGAATTAAGCTTAGTGTGTGTGTGGATCCCTTTTCCATTGGTTTCGGATGATCTAGGGCAGGGTGCAAATTAACTGAGGAATTTATTTTATTTGAGATGATATGGATGAGAAATTAATTGGCTGGCCTTGCCTCCTGTAGAATTTAAATAAATCCATTCCCCTCCAAATTAGCATATATAAATATAAGCACATGCAGAATTTATGCAGATTTGTGTCCTATGAGCCTGGGCCCCATATCTTTGAATTGCCTAGCAACAGTCCTGGCCATGTTGGTCCATACGAAAAATATATATATCCCCAAATCACAGTAGGGTAATACTTTTACTAGGACCAAATAAAATATCTCAAAATAGTGAGCAAGCTTTTAAATTCTCCAGAATGATTCTTTAGTCTGAATATTAATTAAATTGGGATGGGCCAAGGAGAGATCAAAAAATGTTGGAGCCCAAATATCTCCAGGTTGTATGAGCCTTTATAATTTATTTGTTAATGTCCTAGTAACTTCAACCACTCATGACAAATGTTGAACACTGATGTCAACTTTCAGTTCTGAAGTTCGAATCTCAAAGTTGGTATGTGTGTGTGAGTTTTTCACCCCAAAATGCCAAATTTGTGAATTTTCATTTCAGCTGCTGTTCACCCCTTTGGGGGCAGAGGCAGCCAGGGACAGCACCCTCACCACCCACAGTATAGAAACATGCAGCCACCACTTGGCCCAGTTTTCAGTACAGATTCCCAGCATTTGGGGGTGGTGGGTGGTGGTATCTCACTAGTAGTGACTCATTAATGTTACATACCATTTTTGCACTCAGTACAAATGAGGCTTTCTATTTTGACTAACGCGCATACTAATCAAATTATGCTAGTTCAAATAAGAAAGTTTCCAAATATATAGTATTCTTGTCTTTTATATTAAATTAATGCATCAGATTAGTTACTTTCCAACTGTAGCTTAAGTAGAATGCTGTTTGATCACTAATAAAATACGATAACTATCCTGCTCTTGAGATTAGCCCAAGAAACCACTGGATGCTTGGGGGTGAGTTATTTTGTTGAAATAGTACTCATGGGATTAACAGTGATTATATCCTCTGGGAAATCATAGTGCTTTCTAAATCCATTTTGAGTTTTCTTCAGAAGAACTTGTAAGGGAACAAGAAGTGCAGTATATAGAATGATTTCCCATGGTCTTTGAGAAGCAATTCATCTAATTGTGTTACATTTACATAACTCCAATGCCTTTTTTCTCAGATGGGTTCCCTCCCCCCCAATCCATCTGTCATATTTTATTCTTTAGAACAGAAATCACAACATGCCTCAGAAAGTTTAATGACTGAAACTATGAGCTGCACTTTTATGTACAATAGGCACAGCCAACAGTGCAAATCTTATAAGGGCACATTGGGGACTCCACTGTTTGTGAACCAGGAACCTTGTGGTTGGCAGTGGAGACCTACACAGTAATCTACACATGGACTGTGCTTATCCCTGAGATTCCTCACAGAAGGGAAGAGGGTTGTGTGCCACAGCAGCCCATGGGATGGGCAGACAGCATGAAGACTCTGAATTTGACTGGACATCTGGCCTTCAACCATTGCCTTCAAGACAGTAGTGCCTTCTTCATGTTGCTGAACGTCAAGCTAGAGTTGGAGACTTCATACCCTTCAGCCTATGCAACCTCAGAGTGTTTTCTTCACTCTATCTTTTCTGATTAAAAACAGTAATACAAAACAAATGTTCTGATGTCATCAGGCTGTGCATGTCCCAGCCCCCTACTTCACTTCATTCCCTGTCATGTGTGGGGATAAAGAAGCTCACCAAGTTATCGAGTAGTTACCTTCCCCCACTTCAGTCTCCTTCAGGGGTGTAATGGAACCTGCACTCACAGGGACACAGCACTGGCATTTTTTGATTAGCAGGGACCATAACGTCATCTGCCATCCCACTTAGGGTGACCATATTTTGGAAACCAAAAAAGGAGGACAACATGGCTGCCCCAAGGTGGCATGCCCACCAACATGTCCAGCTCCCAAAGGGGCGTACTCACCAACATGTCCAGCCCCCAAAGGGGCATGCCCACCCAAACATGGCCTTGGTCACAGGTCTGATTTCACAGTACATAATTAAGACAAACCTGTTCTACATCTTAATGTTAAACTCACTGGAATAAAGAACAAGTGACACTTGATGTATCTGAAATTAACTTCACTCATTCTCACTTTTGTAGTTTTCATTTTCCTCCCTCACACCTCATGAAATGCTAAAAATGGAATGGTTGAAATTTTCAGCACAGCACTAGTAAATGCACTACCTTGCTAAACACCATGAGTTACCTGGGAAGTGAAGGAGCAGGTTCGTAGCTTAGGGGTTCTCCTAGAACCATCTCTGCCTCTTGAGGCTCAGGTGGCCTCAGTGGCATAGAGTGCTTTCTACCAACTCTGGTTGGTGGCCCAGCTACGCCCCTATCTGGACAGGGATAACCTAGCTTCAGTTGTCCATACTCTGGTAACCTCCAAATTAGATTACTGCAATGCCCTCTACATAGGGCAGCCTTTGAAGATGGTTCGGAAGCTGCAGCTTGTGCAAAATGCGGTGGCCAGATTGATAGCTGGTGCAGGGAGGTCTGAGCATATGACACCGATTCTGGCCTGTTTGCATTGGATGCCCATAAATTTCTGAGCCCAATTCAAGGTGCCGGTTTTAACCTATAAAGTCCTACATGGCTTGGGACCGCAATACCTGATGGAACGCTTCTCCCGACATGAACCTACCCGTACACTGCGCTCTACATCTAAGGTGCTCTTCCAAATGCCTACTCCGATGGCAACAAGGGAGAGGGCCTTTTTGGTGGTGGCCCCCCAACTGTGGAATGATCTCCCCAAAGAGGCTCGCCTGGCACCAACATTGTTGTCTTTCAGGCGCCAGGTCAAGACTTTCCTCTTCTCCCTGGCATTGAACGGCATTGAACGCTAAGTTTGTTTTTTAATGGACCCCAGAATAGTTGGTTTAAATGGATGCTGCTGTTTTTATACTGTTGTTTTTATGTCTTTGATGGTTTTAAAATTTTGTATACTTTTAATGTTTACTGTTTTTAGCTTTTGTGAACTGCCCAGAGAGCTTCGGCTGTGGGGCGGTATATAAATGTAATTAATTAATTAAATAAATAAATAAATGTTAGGGTTATTGGCCCATTCTACCTCTTATTGCCAGTGACCTTGAGCAATCCTGGGGCATGTAAGCCTCTAGTCCATCAAAAGCTGACCAGTAGGGATGGGCTGCAATGGCCAGTCCCCCTCCTCAGGCCCCCTTCCTGGTGGGCACAAGATGAAAAGCCCAGATTGGCTCACGATGGCTCTGGGGCTCAGAGTCAGGTTGGGATATCCCAGGGGATGAAACCAAAAGTGGAAGGGATGTGCATATATATACACCAGGTGCCCTAAAGTAGGTATATAGTTGTTTAGAATGTTGATGGGAGGGGGAGAGTAGAAGATGTGTGGGTGGAGTAGAAGATGTGTGGGTGGAGTCAGAATGACAGTTTGGAAGAGTGACAGGTGGTGACAGGTGTGGAGAGTGAGGGGAGTGAGGCCCAAAAGTAGGTATACAGTTTAGTTTTTTAGTTTTTTTTTTTTACTGATATTGTGAATGATGGCAGCGAACTTGAGTCAAGAACAAAGAAAGTGGATTCTAAAGCAGTACTGGAAGACTGAAAATGCTGAGCGGATGCGCACAGCGTGGCAAGAAGCATCTGACACTCCTCCACCAATACGTCTGACAATTCATTGTCTTAGAGATAAATTTGAAGCAACAGGTGCAGTGGCTAATGCACCAAAATCTGGATGTCCTAGGACGTCTGTGACAGAGGAAAACGAGATTAGAGTTGCTCTGACATTTGTGAACAGTCCGAAAAAGTCCACACGATGTGTGTCTAAGCAGCTGTCCATACCTAGAACGTCCTTGCAACTCTTAATGCATAAATTGAAATTAAAGCTGTACCATCCAAGACTATTTATTTATTTATTTATTTATTACATTTCTATATCACCCAATAGCCAGAGCTCTCTGGGTGGTTCACAAAAAATAAAAACATTCAAAGTATAAAACGACAGTATAAAACCATAATATAAAATACAATATAAAAGCTCAACCAGATAAAAACAGCAGCAATGCAAAATTACAAATTTAAAACACCAAGTTAAAAATTATTGATAGACTGTTAAAATGCTGGGAGAATAAAAAGGTCTTCACCTGGCGTCTAAAAGCATATAATGTAGGTGCCAAGCGAACCTCCTTAGGGAGCTCATTCCACAGCTGGGGTGCCACAGCAGAGAAGGCCCTCCTCCTGGTAGCCACCTGCCTCACTTCCTTTGGTCTTCTGGAGGACGACCCAGACTGTCGGTTGCAATTCTGCAAGATGATGCGTAACCAAATCTCTAATGAACCAGACCTTCTTGATAAGATCATCTGGTCAGATGAGGCTTCTTTCAAGTTGTCAGGCCACATGAACAGGCATAATTGTGTATATTGGGCAGATGAAAATCCTCATTTGACTATCACATCTCAACTGAACCAGCCAGGCGTCACAGTATGGGGTGCACTGTCCAGCGAAGGTGTTGTAGGACCTGTTTTCTTCGATACAGCTGTGGATAGTAACAATTACCTAAACATGTTACGTGACGTGGTAGTGCCACAACTCAGAACCAGGGCTAACTTCACCGAACTGCTCTTCCAACAAGATGGGGCACCTCCTCATTATGCTTTTGCAGTAAGGGACTATCTTGACAACACCTTCCCACAGCATTGGATTGGACAACATGGGAGCATTGACTGGCCGCCACGTTCACCCAACTTCACATCAATGGACTTCTTTTTTTGGGGCATAGTAAAGAATAAGGTTTTTGAGAGAAATCCCCAGACAGTGAACAAATTTAAAGAGTTCATCTTCGGAAGCATTTATGGACATTGATGAGGGCCGGAATTTGTGTCGTACTGTGTGTCACAGTGTTCTGAACAGGTTCGAGGAATGTTGCAATGTTGATGGAATACATTTCGAGCACTCGCGCGATTAAACAGTGTTAAACAAATGTAAATGTAATAAACAATGTAATAAAATGCAAATAAACTATACTGTATACCTACTTTTGGGCCTCTCTCTCTCTCTCTCTCTCTCTCTCTCTCTCTCTCTCTCTCTCTCTCTGTGTGTGTGTGTGTGTATAGTTGTAGGTTTATTATTCATTGCAGATCTTTGATGGTGACCAAAAATATTGTGACCCTTTAATCCAAAGCTTTGCCTTATGACTTCATCCTGATTAGGAGGTTTAGCTGCTCAACAGTGCAATCCAACAGGGCTGATGCTTCTTAGCCTCCATTTAGTTCTGAGGGATTCGTGAAAGGGTCCCCTTGCCTCACCCCAAGGAAGCGAATGGAGCTTGCACAGAAGTGATGCTTAGCGGATTGTACCCTACATCTATCTTATCACAATCTGCTGTGAGCTTAACTGCCTTTGATCTTATCTAATAATAGATAAATGGCTAAAATAATCACCATTTAAATATATTAGGTTGTTTGACATAGGTACTACACACAAAGAAAATCAATAATGATTATACAATCAGGAGATACAATGTAAACGGCATACCACGAATGCCTTTGCGGGGTTAGATAACATCACAGATCTCCTAATGAAAGTCAATAGCTATTTGTTTTCAGGAGCAGCACTTGAACTTTGGGGGTTATTCGTTTCTACAATAACTAATCCAACCATGGGTGCACGGTTTTAAAACAAATGAATATCAAAGAAAGAATGATATGTAGACTCAACAAACAAGTGTGTGGGAAAGGGCTTCAGTACGTTTTTGAAAAACAAAGAGGTGGATTGGTTTTCACAGGAAAATCTGGTATCAAGCATAGCAGTTCAATGCAATTCCCCCTCCCCCCCCCACATTTCTTTCCTTTAAAAACATTACTGGACATGATCCAGCCAAAATTCAGCACTTTGAAGTCCCATCTATTTCAAAGGGATGCATTTAAGTACATTTATCTATTAGTCTATAAATTAATTTTAACTTTGCTCTTTTAAATTTGTATTTTAAATTCGTATTTCTGCACTGCTGCGGATTTTATCCTGGTTGTGCTTTTATATTGTATTTTATATCATGCTTTTATACTGTTTGTTGTATACTTTGAATGGTTTTAATTTTTGTGAACCACCCAGAGAGCTTGGGCTATTGGGCGGTATAGAGATGCAATCAATCAATCAATCAATTCTCATGTGAAAATCAATGGGGGCTTAACTTTGGCAGAATTGTGCTTTATTTGCAATGGGAGTAATCTCCAAAACTTATATGCACTACAAATATAAGGCTTAATCTACATCAACACTGCAGCATGCAACACTGGAGGGCACTGTTCTCATGGTCCCAGATACCTGAGGTGTAGACAGGCCAGCTCTACCATTAGGCCAAGTGAGGCATCTACCTTAGGCAGCTGCTTTATGGGTATCATGCAAATTGGATGGTGGGTATTTGCTGTTCTGTCCAGGCAGCAAAACGTCTTAATTGTTTGTTATATATTTAATCTCCCCGATGTCAGACTTTCTCTGGGTAGATTACAAAATCCAAAGAATAAAACAACAAAATCTAAAAGAATAGAATACATAATAACAAATAGCATAGGACTAAATATAAGAGATATAGAGACAGCCACAAAACCCTTATATTTAAAAAGAAGTCCTCTAAAATGCCTAGGAGGAAAAAAGAAAAGGGTGTGTGTCTTTGCCTGGTGCTGAAAAGATAACAGTGCAGGTACCAGGCATGTCTTCCACAGCCACAACAGAGAAGGTCCTCTCTCTTATAACCACCCACCTAACTTCCTAAGGGGTTTTAGGGTAGGTCAGGACCTAGAGACTGCAGAACTGTAGTAATAGTTGCCTCTACGCACTCCAAATGAGGGATCTTTCAAAATATCTCTGCAAATTCTAAATATATCTCTGTCAAGACATACAGTACATAAAAACTCCACTATGCTCAGTAGTGGCCCAGCTAGTTCTTTCTACACCCTTACAGGGGTCTCCTTTCGATGACCATGTGCATTACTTCAGTTGTGACACACAGGAGTGATATTTCCTTCTCCACCCCCTCTAACTGCCCGCCTCTGCTTTAAAAATGCTTCTGCCCTCCTGATATGTTACAACAACAACAAAACTCTTTGCCAACCATGGTTTAAAAAGAATACCCTGAGCATATGGACGTTTCCGTTTTAAACTCACTTAAATAATTTCACCATCATGAGTGCAGGAATAAAGTGGAGTTCGCTTCTGCTGCCCTCAACACCTGCTGCTCTCTGGGTGGTCATTCCCCCCCCCAGCCACACACACTTTGGGCTGTGGAGACCTGGACTTCAGCCCTGAGGGTCCCACCCTAGCTGCACCATTGATACACAGTTGCCTCTTCTTACACAACTCTGTTCATTTTCCTTTGCTGCCTCTTTTGTCTGGAACGACCATCCTGAATGCATGTGTGGTGATCACCTATTCAGCGCCCTCTTCAAAAATCATCTTTTTCATGCACCTTTTGGCTTAATTCCTTAATCCTCACCCCCACCTGTAAACATGTTTAAGCATCTGTAACTTCGTTTTCTCATCTTCATTCATCTCTTGCTACCTTTGAATTCACTACTCTTTTCTTCTACACTTGCCATTTATTTATTTTTTTAAAAAGAAGAATGTAAGCTCCTCCCAGTCAGGGACATTTCTTTCCTTCCTTCCTCCTTTTCCCCCCTTATACAATGCTGCAAAGAAGCCCCACACACTTTGATGGTGGTGAATACATAAATATATATCCGGTGGCAGGAGGAATCTTTTAAAATTTCCATACCTCTAATTCTAGGAACTTCCCGACACTCAATTCATAAGAGAGCATCAAAAGGGGGAAATTTAGTGAGTTTCTTTTTTTAAAAAAGTTCATCATTATAATAAATCCGGTTTCCTTAATAAAATTAAAGGCATTTGAAGGCACAAATCCAACACTGCAGAGCCTTTATCTCCTAGCCTCTCCAACATGGCTGTCAAATTTACTGTTTACATTTTTCTTTGTAATCACACTATTATGCACTCCATCACCTCCCCCACCCCCATCATTCGACCTAATGGTTTTAAAGGGGAAGGAAATTACTTGTCTTTGCTGCCAGCCCTTGACACTTTTATGGGTCATTTGTAATGAAGCCATTCTTTGCTTTTAATGGAGACCTTGATTTGGATTGGTGTGAATAATTGTCGAAAGGTGATTAATTAAATAATCACCGCTGCCGCCGCCCTGTAAAATGGATCAACATATTACATTACACTGATCCAAAAGTTAGTTTATTTCTGTCCTAGACTTCGAATTCTATGCATTTAAACAAGCCTTAAGCCCAGCGATATAATTTACTACACATTACTTATACATTGCGCATGGCCAAAGAAAGTGTTTTACACTTCTTTTTTAAAAGATCTGGAACGTATGCTGTCATGGTGTTTAATAAGAGAATGGCAACTACTCATGAAAACACACACACACACACACACACACACACACACACACACACGTATAAAACCATTAAGCTAAGTAATTTGAAAAATTAAACAAAATTCCCTTTGATATGATTTCAGGAAATGTCTGCATGTTTTAGAAACATGATTCTTTAGCTGCTGAAAAAACAACAACCCCTATTATTTGTGGAAAACAATTCCTAAATGTTCAGTTATGTGCTTTAAGTGACCCAGATGAAGGAGAGTTAAGGGGTTAGTCAGACATGAGAGAAATTAATAAGTGCTAAAGAATTATCAAGTGGTGTTCTTGAATTCAGGGAATGCTCCAGAGAGGCACAGAGTACGGCTTTGATTTCCCACCCCCTCCAAATTAAACACAGACACATATGCCCAGAAATATGAAAGCACCATTCCCTCTATTGTATTGACTTAAAGGTGCTATAAAAGTTTTAAATCCTGAGTAAATAAATGTACAGTTTAGTTACAAAAGCAGTGGCTCCCTCTCTCTCTTTCTGTGTGTGTGTGTGTGGAAAATATTTGATGTCGGGCAAACTGGTAATGCTGCTAATTTACAAAATATTGAGGGTGCCATTGCATAGGATTTTTATTTTTTTTATTTTTTGAGGAAAGGAGCTTGGCGCATTCCTTCTCCCTTCAAACCCCATGCCAATAACAGCAGGCCTGTCAGAAATTGCCATCTGCGCTCCAGTGGCGCAGTTCACACAGGAGTTAGGTAGGTGCATAAAACCCCTTGCAATGGCACACCGTCATGCAGGAACATAGGAAGTGGCCTCATATCAAGTCAGACCATTGATCCATCCCACACAGTATTGTCCACAGTGACTGATAGTGACTCTCCAGGGTTTGGGGCAGGAATCCTCCCCCTCCCCAGCGCCTACCTAGAGATGCCAGAACGTCAACCTGGCAGGCCTTTTTGCAGGGAAAGCCTGCACTTTCCCACTAAGCTATAGAACTTCATCTGTTTCCTACCCTTCTGCCCTTTTGAGTTGTTGTCTACAAAGGGCTAAGCTAGAAGCTATGTTAAAGTGTGCAGCTTGAAGTAAGCACATGGGGCACTAATATGGATCAGGAGCACCAGCATGTATGGGTATAAAAGGTTGAAACCTTCTCAACCAGCCACTTCTTTCCCCTAAATCTCCCCCCTCCCAGCCCCCTTGGTCTTTAACCCACCCAAACCCTCCAGTAGTGTCAATGGAGGTGGGGTTTTTTAAGCCTTCATGGGGGTGGGGTGGGATTTAGGGGGAAATGCCTAAGTGGAAAGGTTTGAACCTCCTCTACCTACACAAGGTGTTCCAAATCTGGATTTGGGGCCCTCATGCTTACTTCAAGGACCAGATGCACACTGTGTATTTTGCATAGCTTCTCATTCAGCCCTAAGAGTCATGCTCAGTGGGTCCTCAAACTTAAATCTGTGGGATATCAGGTAGATATTCTGAGAGACAGAATTGCAGGGACAGACCAATCACACCTGCCAAGGACTCCTTTTAGCAATAGTAGGACAGAGAAGATCAAGTATTCTTCCCCAACCATTGCAAAGTTTGCCTGGGCCAGATCTACACCTCATGTCATATCAATACGATGCCGTCATGGTGACACTACACCCCACTTGCACATTTATATCTTGTGGCACACACAGGCCATCTACACCAGCCTGAAAATCTGGGCTGGTCATGGCTGAGTCCTTGTGCATCCAAAGGGACTTCCGGGGGCAGGGGAGGGTGAGCACGTGTTTTCCCAGGGATAAATAATCCCTGGGAAAACCTGATTCCTCCCACAGTCTCGGGATCATCCTGAGACCATGGGAGGTGTGTGGCCACCCGTCCTGGCTTCTTCCCTCCTCCCTGTGAGTAGTGGGTATCAGTAGAGGGAAGGAGATGGGCTGAGAGGGGTGGGGGTGGGGGAGTGGGAGCAGGTTTTGTTTTTGTTTTTTGCACTTACCTTTTGCTGGAGCGTGAGCGCACTCCAGCTCCTGTAGCTTTAAAAAAAAATGGCTGCTTTGACTGCTGCGACGTCCTTCCTTCTATCCCGGATGTCGCGCTGGCAGTTCAGACACATGGGACAATCCTGGAAGGAGGTATGTCTGGGATCTCCCCCCCTCCCTCCCTCTACACCCGCATGGTGTAGAAAGGGCCACAGCAACATCTGTTGCGGTGTTTTGGATAATATGGAATAAAAAGTGGGAAATAACACTAGTAAAGCAGTATATGGAATGTGTAATGTGCTCCAACAATTATCAGTGCACTTCAGTACCAATCAAAAGCACTTGTGTAGATCTTGCCCTGGTCAGCATCACTTGCTGATCTGAACAACTGGGAGGTTCTGTTGTTGCTCCCTTGTGCAGTCTCTCCTCTCCCAGCCTGACCTCGCCAAGGTGCCAAACTAGAGACACAAATGTGCCTTGCATGTTAGCAATGCATGCAAACAATGTGCGCTGGCCAGAGAACGTTCAGCGTGTTGAAATCCTACTGATTTCCAACTGAGATTTCCTTCTCCAGTGGGATTTAGAAGTGCTTCATTTTGCGCAGATCATGCTTAATAAATGCAATTGAGGGTCTCTGGCTTTATTTTTTAAAGCAAAGACAGAGGGAAGCTTTAAAGATATTCTGGTCTCCACCCTGATAACACACACACACACACACACACACACACACACACACACACACACAAACATATCCTCATAGAGAGAAAGGTGGGTTGTTGTTTTTCCCCATAACATTTCTGCACTTGTTCTGTCTACAAAATACTTCACTAGATTGACAAGAGGCCCCATTTCAGACAAACATTAAATAGCTCCAATGTGTTAAGTGATGATGACAGAAAAGGCAGCACTTCACAGGGAAAGGTAGGTGTCTGCTGTACTCCAAAGGCAAACAGCTGTTTTGAACTGTGAAAACTATTTAAAGGTTTAGTGTACACCTTGGATTCCTGCTGTCTACATAAGTACAGAGACCTAAATCCACTGCATTCTGGGACTAACTGATCAAAGCAGTAGTTAAATCTATCCATGGAAAATCTAAGTAGTCTTTGGAGGCGACTCTTTGAATGCAGATTAGCGATTTCATTGAAGTAGTCAATCAACTGTGGTTTCTTTCCCCCCTCTCGCTCCCCCCCCCCCGCTGTTAAAATGTCATTGAATGAACAGAGTACATTAAAAAAAAAATGGAAAGGAAAGGAAAAGATGAGCACACGCACACAAAAATTAATAATATTTCAACTTGAACAAACTTGCTATTTGTAAGACTGGATCATATGAATCTGCAAGAGACTCAAGATCATTTCAGAGGTAGCTACAGGAATGAATCCCACAAAGGGACTAGGTTTAATCATCCAATCCCAGACTGTATTGATTTTGGAACTACTTGCAATGACTATATAAATAAGCCATTTCTTTGCAACTGTATCTGGAGTCGGTCATGAACCCAAAAACCTTCACAACCTGGTCCAAAGTGAATTATGCCCTGCAGAAATAAATTAATAAAACTAACACAGCCAGGCTTCTCGACCAACTTATTTTCACGTTTCAAGAGCTTAAAAATATAAAATCAATAATCATTTAGTCATAAGGGTAAATGAAGCGACAGAACATCAAAGTATACCCTTTAGCCATTCAAGTCATTCTTGGTAATTTATCTCATCAAAAGGCAGGGGTAATAATCCTTTCCACTCTGAGACAAGCCGCCACACAGCTGCTGTATTATCCCAGAGTAAACAAGTTTGGAGAAAATATTAAAAATCGATATCTGTTTCCTTCTATCAGGCCAGATGGCATCCATCATAAATCTGGTTTTTTAAAGAGTTCTTTAGCTTGAACAGCCAGACTGTGAAAGACAACTGAATTAACGATAGAAAACTCAACTCCGTTTAATGGGAATTGACAGCTGGATTTCCTTACACTTGCAATTTGGAGGCAATGGGACAATTTTCTGAAAATTAAACAGACATGCAAAAAAACAATCCGTTACATTCACAGAGCACGAGCGCAGGAGGTGCAGCAAGACTTGGGGGACTCCAATCAGCAACAGCAGCTTTGCAGAATTCATGAGAGCACATGCAGAAAGGGAGCGCTTAGTTGTGACTGATTACGTGTCTTTGCATTTCCCAAAGGCATTGCCCGGTGTCTGGTGTGTGTGTTTTTTTCCTCCCAATGATCCTGCAGGGTAGGTTACTGCACTGCCCACTGTACAGAAGGGGAATTAAGGCCTGGTCTACATAAACTTGTTGTGATAAAATTGTTGCTGGGTTGTACCTCATCAGACTGCAAGTGGTAGTATTTTATTTATTTTATTTTATTTATTTATGTATTTATTTATTGCATTTATATATCACCCCATAGCCGAAGCTCTCTGGGCAGTTCACATAAGATAAAACATTTAAAAACAATATACAAAAATTAAAAACCACAAAAACATGCAACATTACTCCTTGCACGGATCTTTCATAGGCTTTACCAAATCGTTTTTCTGGTGGTAGCTTTTTCCACAGCAGGGACACTGAAAGGGCTTCTCCCCGGTGTGGACTCGCTGGTGTATCAGGAGTTCCCTCTCTGTCCGCAACTGCTTCTCGCACTCGAGGCATGTTGGCCAATCCCCCATGTGGACTTCTTCATGCCTCCGGCACCACCGGTTCTCCAAGTAGCTTTTTTCCACAGTAGGGTTGCATGTTTAAACATTCCCTCACACGCACCCTCCAGTGACTACATACAGCACACTAGCATGTCAGGGAGAAAGCCCTAACACCCAAGCATCATTTAAAATCTCTCTCTCTCTCTCTCTCTCTCTCTTTCTCTCTGTATAACAAGGGTGTTGATCCTTGCACCTGGGAGAGCTTCTTCAGAATTCTAATGGGTTCTGATTGAAACCCAGAGTGGATTCACTGCCCCACTGAAATCTGCTGCATCAAAGGAATCACTTCACGTTGCAGTCTGAGAAAGTGACTTGTCCAAGGCCACGGAGCAGGTCTGCAGCAGAGATGGGCCTTAAACCTAGGTGACCTATATGATCTACCTCAAAATCTCCATCCATTGTTCTGTACTAGTAGGCATCTGCCTTATGCATTCTTTCCAGTGCTATTCAAAGTGCAGAAGATGGATATATCCTTTTTCATTTTAACTTTAATATGAGGTACATGCGGAAGGACCATTTAAGTGTGCCTCTCTGCCATGTGGATTGCCCACATGGAGAAGGTTGCAATGGCAAGGAGGATACTGCCAGCCATCATTTAGAAAGCACATCTCAAACCAGTGGCATCCAAGTAGTCTCACAGAAATCAATTTGATTCAGGGCTGGCCCTGCCATTGCAGGGCAGGTAGAGTAAAGCAGCAGTCTCAAGCAGCAGATCCTGGAGGACAGGGAGTGATAGCAAGGTGCTGGAGAATAATGGTACGTGTAATAAACAGCTTGCACTGCACCCCTAACCTATTCTACTGCCCTCAGGAAGTGCAGAGACAGCCAGAAGTGAACTAAGGTCAACTTCTGTACATTAGGGGTGGGCAACCTCTGGAGTTCTGAGGCCCATGGGTCACAGTCTGTGGGCCAGTGCACAGTCTGCAGGGTGCCCCCCAAAACTCCTGTTGTCCGAATCTGCTCCCTGTGAGTAGCCACACGTGTTGACAAAAGAAACACTTCAGTGGTGGTTTGAAAGAAACTTTACTTTAGGAATAAGCAACTTTCCATCCTAGGGTGGAAAGCCATGTGGTCATCAACCCATAAGGCAGGGAACAACAAGAAGAAGGAAGTAGAGGGGAGGAGACAGGAAATGGAAAACAACAACAACATCCCAGCAATCCCCTCCCATTTTGTTCAGGCACACATTAACCCTTTAGCTCCAGGTTCGGTGACACAGACAACCGAAATTATCAGTTGAGATCACCATTAATATTTGGCTACAGGACACTACAATGGTTAAATTTAACTTGTTTCCATGGTAAATTTAACCCCTTTGGTGCGCCATAGTGGTTACAGAGCACCAATAGGGCCAAATTTAACTTGCGATAAGATTTAGCTTGCCCTGGCAAGACTGCGCTGGATGAAGGGATTGTACTGGCATTAAACTCTATGGTTACTAAGGAGTACTAGGTTAAGGCCCACTTTTATAAGTTACAAATGGGCAGAAAATAACAGGATCATAGGTGCTACCATAGAAAAAGCCCTGCTCCCATACATCCACCTATTTCAGTTCTGATGAACAAGGCCTAAGGAATAAAGCCTTCCCAAGCAATCTTAAAAGCAAGAGGTTCCTATAGGATTGCCAACCTGCCAGCGTTTTATTCATCCAGCAAATAGTGACAACAAAAGATGAAGTTTTCAGCATTATCGATGTTAAAAGTAAATAAATCACTAGGCCCGGATGTCATTCATCATAGAGTTCTTAAAGAACTCAAATATGAAATTGCTGATCTTCTAACACACACACACACACACACACACACACACACACACACACCCAGAGGACTGGGAATGGCCAATGTAACACCAATTTTTAAAAAGGGATCCAAGGGGGATCTAAGAAATTACAGGCCAGTTAGCTTAACGTCTGCTCCAGGGAAATGTTTGAAAGCATTATTAAAAATAAGATTATTAGGCATATAGAAAAAAAAAACATACCCTGCTGAAAAAGAATCAACATGGCTTTTGCAAAGGTAAGTCCTATCTCACTAAGCTTTTAAAATTCTTTGAGAATGTCAATAAACATGTGGACAGGGGTGATCCGGTGGACACTGTTTACGTGGACTTCCAAAAGACTTTTGACAAAGTCCCTCACCAAAGACTCCTGAGCAAACCGCAGTCCTGGGATAAGAGGAGAAGTCCTCCTGGTTAAAGAGAAGAAAGCAGAGAGTAGGAATAAGTGGTAAATTCCTCAATGAGGTAAACAGTGGGGTCCCACGGGGGGACCAAATGCTTTACAGCTTATTCATAACTGATCTGGAATTAAGGAGTGAGCAGTGAAGTAGCCAACTTTGACGACAGCAATTATTTAGCGTGGTTTAAACAGTATGGGACTGCGAGGAGCTTTGGGAGGATCTCTCCAAACTGGAAGAATGAGCATCAAAATGGCAAATGCTCTTCAATGTAAGTGATTGCAAAGTGATGGACGTTGAGCCAAAACATGGAATCTGAGCTAGCAGTAACTGACCAAGAAAGAGATCTTGGCATTGTGGTGGACACTTCAGTAAAAATGTCGACCCAGTGTGCAGCTCCTGCAAAACAAAAACAAAAAAAAAAACAAAAAAAACAGGCAAACTCCAAGTTCGGAATAATTAGGAAAAGAATTGAAAATAACTACTTCCCTTATACAAATACATTGTGCGAACACACATAGAATATTATGCACAGTTCTGGTCACTACACTGAAGAAAGGGTATTGTAGATTTGGAAAAAGGGCAACTAAAACGGTCAAGGGGCTGGAGCAACCCCCCTATAAGGAAAGGTTACAGCAGAGGGAAATATTTAGCACAGAAAAAAGGTAAGTAAGGAGAAACCTGATAGAGGTGTACAAAATTATGCTGTAGAGCATGTGAATAGGGAGACATTTTTCTCCCTCTCTCAAAATGCTAGAACCCAGGTTCATCTCCTGAAGCTGCTTGGTGGGAGAATCAGGACAACTAAAAGTACTGGGGGGAAAGCAGGATATAAATAAATAAGATAATAATAATAATAATAATAATAATAATAATAATTCGCACAGCACATAGTTAAATTATGGAATTCACTTCCACAAGATGTAGCAATGGCCACCAGTTTGGATGGCTTTAAAGGGGAGTTAGGTAAGTGAATGGAGAAAGCTATCAATAGGTGCTAGTACTGATGGCTCTGTACTTCTTCCAGTAACACTTTGGCCTTAGCTAGACCTACCTGTAAATCTGGGCTAGAGGAGGGGAGGGGAGATCCCACGATGCAACTATTGCGGGATCTCGTCCTCGTTCACACGTGAGGCACGACGAGCTCTGAAGAACTGTTGCACCTGCCATTTTAATTTAAGTTTTAAAGGGCCAGCAGATTAGGAGCACTCCAGCGATGGCAGGTAGGTGTGTGGGGTTTTTTTTTTAAAAAAATTCTCCGCTCCCCCACTCTAGCCCAGATGGGTACAGCGGCTCCTGGCTACGCGCGAGTAATCGCACGAAGCCGTGGAGAAGTCGCTTCAACAGGCCACACGCTCGCAGTCCCCGAGACCGAGGGGAAAACCGGGCCCAAAGTGGTGCCCATTATCCCAGGGCAAAGGAGGGTTGATCCCTGCCTGAGCCTGGGATCCCCTGCGCATCATCTGGATGCACAGGGGCGATCCCGGGTATCAGCCCGGGATAACCCCTCAACGAGCTAAGGCCACAGTATACTAGTCACCTATGTACACCAGTTGCTGAGAAGCATGGCTGGGAGGGGGCTGTTTCACTCATGTCCTGGTTGTAGGTTCCTGGTTGACAGCTGGTTGGCCAGTGTGTGACTAGATGGCTCTTCTTGTTCTTATGACATTTGTGGTTCTGGTATTCAGCATGGAGCTACACATCACAAAAAACACAGCACTGCTGCTAAAAAAAGACAGGCATGTGCTAAATCCCAGCCCCCAGGAACTTCAACTTACCCCATGTCCTGAAGTCATTATGATATACATCTCCATGTCCCACCTCCACATCATTGGATGATGCTGGTTGATGGTATAAGAATAAAGAGGGGCAGAGTCACACTAAAACTAGGGGCCTTCCTAGACGAGGGTTTAGCCCAGTGCAAGGCCCGGGCTCCCTGCTGTGCATGCAGACGACGCACAGGGGATCCTGGGGTCAGGCCGGGCTAAACCCTCCCTTGACCTGGGATAACCGGATCTGCTTGTGGCCTGGTTTTTCCACAGCCCCAGGCTGAGCCTAGAGCTGCGGAAAGTCTAGCTAGTTCCGTGGCTTTCCCCCGGCTGCTTGCTTACTCGTGAGCAGCTGGGAGAAGCCACACACTGGGCACAGCGCTCCATAGGAGCGCTGTGCCCATCGGGCTGGGGGGGGAGATCATGGATGGGGGGTGGAGGGGGCATCGGACATGGCGAGCGGGCGAGCAAGCAGGGGGTGGACAGGTGAGTAGGTGTGTGTGGACATGGCGAGCGAGGGGGTGGATGGGCGAGCGAGCGGACGGATGGGTGAGCGAGGGGGCGAGCGAGCGGATGGACGGGCGAGTGAGGGGGCAAGCGGGTGAGCGAGCGATGGGGCGAGCAGGGGGGGTGAGCGGACGGACGGGCGAGCGAGGGGGGTGAGCAGGGGGCATCATACATTGTGTGTGGGAAATCGGGGTGGGGGGAGCGGGGAACCCTTTTTTTTTTTTTAAAAAAAAGACTTACCTTATCGTTGGTGTGCTCCTGCACACATGCCCCCTTTAAGTTTTTTTTAAATGGCTGATGCGACGGGGCTTTCCCTTACCCCATCGCGTCTCATGTGTAGAAAGGGGTGACGGCCTGTGCTAGCTGCAGTGCGGCCTTGCTCCTTCTCCTCACCAGATTAACAGGTAGGTCTAGCAAGGCCCTAGGTTGAGAGTTCTAAGTTTCCTCTATTCTGCTTGTAATATAGACATTACAGTACCCCTTCCTAGGTATTAATTCTAGGCAATGAAATCATTGCTTCTTCTTTCCCTTACAACTGTCTACAAGCCAATACTCTCCAAATAGTTCACCTTAGAGCTCACCAAAGCAATGCTTAATAATTTAGCTGAAAAGTTGAAATTCAGCCCATGTGTATAGTATAAACTCTGTGTACAGCAATGCTGTACTTTTAGAATGGAAAATAAAAAATTCATATGAAATCATCAGAAGAAAACAGGGCTTGCTATTTTTAATTTTTCTTTGGGAAAACAAACAAAAAAACAAACAAAAACCCTAACCATGTACATAGACCCTTTTGCGCCTTTGATAAGTGTCATAAAAAATTAACACTGCTAATTTCTGCCTGCAGTGATTCTTTCATATTAGACATGTATTTACCCAAATTACTGGTTCTAAATTGAATTATATTCTTCCAACTCCAGCCACCCAACACTTTCAGTGTTTAATAGAAACATCCATTTCTTGCTTACATTAAGAAATCAAAACGTATATATAACATGACTCTAGATTAATTTGCTTCAGTGAAGTGGAGTATCACTTCTCTGTTTATTTATTATAATGATGGGGAGTACATATATCAATATACAATCTGGCTGCTCTGTTTAGCACACTGATGATGCAATAGGCCATGGGTGGGTGGGGGGGACACATGATACATGTGGTCCCCAGGCCTTTTTTTTTGCAGACCTCACTGCACCCCCCCAATAGAATTTGCCATGTTTGTGGCGAAGAAGTGGCCATTTTGCTTGAAAGCAAGGTGCTTGGGAAGCATGTCTCTTCCTGGGAAGACAAATCACACTCCTAGAAGCCTCCTGGGAGCTTGACTTCACTTCCAAACAAGGCATGTGCGTCCCACGCACCTTATTTTCAAGGAAAACCACCACTTTGGGGGCAGTGCCATGTTGCAGCATATTCAGCAGTAACAGTGGGGAGAAGGAATGCTGCTCCCAGGAAGGGGTCTGGCCTGTCTGGGGAAGTAATGACCTGGTTTGCATGACACAAGAAGCTGACATAGCTTAATTTACCCACAGGCTAACTTGCTGTGGCTTGCCATGTCATGTGAACCTGACGGCAGTTTGAAGGTTAGGAAATTGATGCACATGGGCACCTGGCACAACACAGGCGTTAGCTAGACCTAAGGTTTATCCTGGGATCATCCCGGGGTTGTCCCTGCTTGCTCCCGGGATATCCTGTGTGTCATGTACATGAACAGGGATGACCCCAGGACGATCCCAGGATAAACCTTAGGTCTAGCTAAGGCCACAGTCTTCATAAGTAAATTAAGACATGGTGGGCTCTTATGTTGTGCAAACCAGGTCAATGTGATCCCTCCACCATTAGAAACTGCACTTTCCTACAATACCGTCGAAGGGCTCATCTACACCATACAGATATTCCACTATGAAAGTGGTATGAAAGCGGTATATAAAAGGCAGGAGCCACACTATTGCTTTACAACAGTATTGAAGTGCACTGACAACTGTTGGGGCCCATGACACATACCATATACCGCTTTCATACCACTTTCATAGGCCTTAGCTAGACCTAAGGTTTATCCCGGGATCGTCCCGGGGTCATCCCTGTTCATGTAAATGACACACAGGATATTCCGGGAGCAGGCAGGGACGACCCCGGGACGACCCCGGGATAAACCTTAGGTCTAGCTAAGGCCATAGTGTTATATCTTGCTTGGTGTAGATATGTCATGTGCCCCAATAGTTGTCAGTGCACTTCAATACCGCTATAAATCAGTCGTGTGGCTCCTGCCTTTTATATACTCCTTTCATAGTGGAATGTCCTGCTTGGTGTAGATGAGCCTTTTAATCAATGACATGTTATTTGCATTTCTCACATCTGTAATTCATATTAAAACAACGGCATTAGCTAGTCTGCTAAAAAATATTTAACTATGGAGCACGGCCCATGCTCTCCGGTGTATGCAGCTAATGGTGTTACACTCATAGGAGGGTCCAATTGAATACTTTTTGTGATGACCCTGAGACAAACATCTTCATTTTCAGGTTTTTCTTTTCCTTCAGAAGGACAATGCACAAACAGAAGCAAAAGAAGCATTGCCCTCACTCTGAATTGGCTTTGAGTCAAATCTGACCTCTTGGGCATCGTCACATAGCCAAATCTGACTGACGATGTCCACTAGATCATGAGACCATATAAGAAACTTCATGTCCCAGACAATTCTAAGATTCCTTTGGGTTGCTCTGTAAAAGGTTTTGATGAGGTGACCAGCAGACCACCAGATGTTTATTTAAATTATGACAAGCTGGTAGCAAGATTATTGTAAACACATCCTTAACTCATTCTTTAAAAACAGTGACGTTTGGCTGGATCATGACCTCAATAAATACACTGTCTCTTCCTTGATTTTTAAATGTGTGATCATTCAAAGCCTGGCATGATAAAAGTTCCTTGGTTAGTGTGTTCAGAAACAGCTACCCCAAACCTTTTGAGAGGGATGTTGTGTATAAACAAAGGAAGCTATTGGTTTTCACAGCAACAGGATTTTGTCAATGATGTCAGGCTTAATGTTATTAAGGAATAATTAAGGAGCTGAAGTGTGGTCTTTTATGCTTGCTAATCTTGGTCACCGGTGTACATGCGATTGTTTGTTAAATGGCAACGTTTATTGATTTGGCAAATTCTGCCCCACATTGTATATTTCCATTCCGTCAGTGTTTCTCTGTGTGGTTCAGCATTTTTAAATGTCAACAGCAAAGTATTATTGATCTGTAATTAAAAGTGCAGAGGAAAAATTAGCATAGTAGAAGTTTAAGGTCATTAGTACAAGTACTGTTAGACAATTATTTAGCTTGTTTTAACATTTATTTCCTTCCCAGGTATTGACACCAAGTACGGCTCCCACTGAAACATTTTCATCTTGCTAAAAAGCCACATTTAGCAATTGCTTGTTGTTGGCAATTCAAGAGGATTTTGGTATTTGGCTTTCAAGCTGATGTGGCAGTTCTGAAAGGTAATCGCACGTGATGGATCATTTTGAAGTACGAGATGGACTAGCTGCCTCCTTTGGAGTATACTGCAGCTGACCCATGCATATAACTTGCAATAAGGGAGATGCTATGTTTCTGTTATGAACTTAAATGGCAAAACCATATTCTGAACTTTCTCTGGTCCCATAGAGAGCAGAAACAAATTTCTTCGTTCCTCTTTAAATTCCCTTTTTCAAATATTGATATGAAATATTCTCCAGGTATTCTCTGAATGACTGGGTATTTGCCAAAATATTTAGGTATATGTTTTGTGTTGTTTTTTACTCTTTTATCCTATTTATCCACCACTATGAAATCTTCAGATAGGTAGCAGTATATAAATATTGTAAATAAATAAATAAATGTAACACATTTGAATGATATTTGGTTTTAATATCCGATATCTGATTTTACATTTGAGACTATCAGGTAGACAACATGCAATGCATTTCACATTTGGCAATACCGATTATTGATCCACAGAGGTATATCACGGTGCTTTTTAATAGGGCTGTGCTCTGCTCTGATTTGGATCTCGAATCTGGAGCGGAGCGACCCGATCTGCCTCCACCAAAGGCAGATCCAGATCGGGTCGGGAGAGCTGCAGATCGAGGTGAAGCGGTTCACCTCCATCTGGAGCTCCGAACGCAGGTAAGGGGGGGAGGGGGCTCACCTGGCGCCGGCACCGCAATCCGTGCAGTGATGGTGGCAGAGCCAGGTAAGGGGGCAGGGGTTTAGTGGGGCTTACCTGAGTCTGTCGCGGTCCTTCAACTAGGCCTCAGTTGAAGCCTGCACCAGACTGCGATGGAAGCAGGTAAGTGGGGGGAGGGGGGCTTACCTGGCTCTGCCTCCGAAGTCCATGCGGCGATGAAGGCAGAGCTTGATAAGGGGGCAGGGGGAGGGGTACTTATTCAGCCCCCATTTTGCCCCCTTCCCAACTTACCTGCCTCCGCCGCCCGCCACGGAGGCAAGTAAGTAGGGAAGGGGGGCAAAATCTCGATCCACCCCCCGGATCTTGCTCCATGGAGTGGAACGGGGGAGGGTCGGATCGGCGGATCGGCTTGATCTGAAAGTTGTAGATTGGGCCACGAAGTGGTTCAGGGGGGGTCCATGCACAGCCCTACTTTTTAAACCCTCTACCTTCAGGAAATACATTTACACACTGACCTCTCTGCTAAGGATTTCCTCCACATTGTGGAGAATTCTGAGATTTATTCTACACTGCACCACACCATTACATCGTGAACCAAAAATGTGCCTTCTCACACACCTACTATTCTCCTGTGGTTGTTGTTCAGGTTTGTTGTCTCTCAATATGCTTAGAATTGGGGTGAATAAGTCTGAGACTCATTATTATTTTTTTCTAGTTAAAGTTATTTAGTGAATTTAAAAATACGGAATTTGTTCTTCAAAGATACACCCAATCGGTGGCCCTTGCTTTGGCCTTTCAGACCATCGCCATCTCCCATTGTGGTGTCCGCATGGCTGAAATGTTGATTGTCAATTTCTTGGGACAGGGCTGTGTCTTTTCGGGCTTACCTGGTGTCATGTATATATCAACTGAAAGTACTGACTACATTTACTATAGCAGCAGACGCTTTCAGAGGTTGCAACACTTTTCTTGAGACGGCAAAATAGCTTTCTTTCCTTTTCTTCTTTCTGCTTTTGAAGTTTTTAAAAAGTAGGGCTGTAATGCAAGCCTGCACTCCAATGAAGGACTGCTTTAAACTACAGGCTTCTGTCCTCACCCCTTTGCTATTTTGCTTCACACCCAGCTTGAAGAAGGCTTCTGGAAAACGTCAAAGTTTACTCACTACTTTCTGATATTTAAATTGGTCCTAATAAAGGTAGTACTGTACTGTGGCTTTTGGATTTTTGATGATGATAATAAAAATGCATATGGTTTATTGTGGATTCCTCATCCCTCCACATTTTTATTGGCATTTCTTTCCTTTAAACTGGCTCAGTTGTCAATGCTACTTTTCCGCACTGACGTTAAACACACCGGTAACCTCTTTTGAACTGCAGCCTGTTGCTTTAGTTAAATTCATAAATACACAGGCACATACACATATACAAAAATGTCATCACAGGCCCTTCCCCTGTAAAAGTAACCTTTACACAGACTTTCCAACTTGTCTGGTCTTCCTTGAAGGTCGATTGGGTTTTCAACTCTGTTATCTGCTAGGTGTTTGATGGAGTGGTCCAGATAACAGAGGAGAGAGCAAAGGAAAAAGGGTTTTTTGAAGATCAAAAGTGGCTGTTCATTTTGTTATCTGACCCTATCTGTAGTCATAGTAACAGGTTTCTTTTAACCTCTGCCATCAGATGATTTGTCTCTATCTGTTATGAATTCTACTTTGACTGAGTAGCTGGTGATAAAACACAAAGTGAGTACTGTGTGTATGTTCCCCACCCCCACCCCCAACCCTGGTTTCCCACTGCAATATTAAATACTGGGAGATAGAAGATATTAGTCAATTTCCCTACTAGAGGATTTAAATATTACCTTCAGATCACTTAAACCGTGCTGCTAATTTAACAAATTAGATCAGCCTTCCAAAGTAAAGATAAAGGAATTCAGATTGGACAGATAATAAGAAATAACATGAGACTCCTGGACCGAATACCAATAGGACCTGCAATGCCCATTCACTGAGAAAACCAAAGCAGCAAAAGCTGGTTCACACCTGAATATTTAACACTTTACAATTCCAGGAACTAGCCACAATTTGCATGTATGAATAGCCATTACACCACAGAGAAAAGTTCCATGTCACCTCAAATGCAACGCTTTTCACCTGGGTTGCTTTACACATTCAACAGAGAATCATCACAACGTTCAAGTGATACACATGCAGGGCCAGCCCTGCCGTGAAGCAGGGTGAAGCAGTCTACATCAGGAGGCATTTGTGTGTGTGTGTGTGTGTGTGTGTGTGTGTGTAGGGAATAGATGGAGACAGACACCGGTGTCTGAATGGTACAGCAAGAGTTTTTAAAGTGTTGGCTCTAACAGGTGGGAAGCACCATTTGTACTCTACTTCAGGTAGCAAAATGTCTCGGGCCAGCATTGTATGCATACATCTATGAACTAGGCAATTAGGGTTTGAGTGGCATCTGAACAAGAACACACAGTAGCCTCTACACACTTTGATAAGCAAGTGGATTCTCAGGCCTTAGCTAGACCAAAGGTTTATCCTGGGATCATCCTGAGGTCGTCCATGCCTGCTCCCGGGATCCCCTGTGTGTCATTTACATGAACAGGGATGACCCTGGGATGATCCCGGGATAAATCTTAGGTCTAGCTAAGGCCTCAGTCAGGAAGACTTTGTACTCTTTCCTTTCTCCCTCTCTGAAAAGCTGTAACATGATGGGCCATCTTTGATGTGTTTCAACTCAGATCTGTACATCCCACTTGAACACTGCCAGTGTCTACTCAGTGCAAGGAGATTTATATCCAGATTAGTCTAAATAGGGTTACAGCCTAAGGAATTTAGACTTCCTTACACCTGGTTACTCTTCACCAGTATGATTCGTGCTGCCTTCGATCCTGGTAAATGTGAAGATTTCTAATGGTTTTACTAACCATGTAATATGTTGACTGAGTCCCTTAGGAAATCCCTTTCTGGTTTCTTGTATGCATTCTTTTATTTAGGGCTTTGCTAGACCACGGGGTAGCCTGGTGCGAGCCCTGGGCCGGCCTCTGTGTGTCCAGATGACACATAGGGGATCCCGGGCTCAGGCAGGGGTAACCCTCCCTTGGCCTGGGATAATGTGCACCGGTTGTGGCCGGGTATTTCCTGTGGTCTCAGGCTGAGCCCGAGACCGGGGTGTGCAGCCCATTCCGCCGCTTTTCCCGGTTACTGCATTTACTCACGAGTAGCCAGAAAAAGCGGCATATGGCATACAGCGCTCCACAGGAGCTCTGCGGCTATCAGGGCAGGGTGGGGAGACGGGGAGGGGAAACGGAGATGGGGAGATGGGGGGAAATGGAGCCAGGGGGAATGGAGGGAAATGGAGCCAGGGGGGATGGGGGGACTGGAGGTCACGGCGGGGGGAGATCCCGGGTAGGGGGGATCAGAGATCGTGAGTGGGTGGGATCGGAGATCGTGGGTGGGTGGGAGATTGCGGGCGGGGGGATCGCAGCCAGGGTGGGGAAATCGGAGGCAGGGGGGAGCAGGGAACCCTTTTTTAAAAAAGCCTACCTTAATAGACGGTGCACTCCTACGCACCTGGCCCTTTAAAAATAAAAAATGGCAGATGCGATAGGGCTTTCCTGCAGCCCGTCGCATCTGACGTTTAGACTGGGGCTACTTCTAGCACAGGCTGGCCCCTCCTCCCAATTGGATTCAAAGGTAGGTCTAGCAAGTCCCTTAGTATGTTTCTATCCTGCCTTTCTTCCAATGAGATCTTTGCGATGTACATTGGTTTTCCTGTTTGATCCTTACAACAACCCTATGACGTAGGTTAGAATAACAGAGAATGATGTGTCCAAATATATAGGTGGGCAACTTTAGCCTAATTTCAAAAGCCCTCTGAGAGCGATCAATTCGGCTCACTGGCAAGAGCGCATGCTTGTCCCCCAGCAGCCTGCTGGGTGTTGTGGAAAAAGGGGAAGAGAGACAGAAAGAGGGGGAGGGAGGGAGGGAGAAGGTGTGTCTTTGCCCATGTTTGGTTTTGGCCCTGTCCACCATTGGCTGTGGTCCCACCCAGTGCTGTGATGTGCCCCCGCCATGACAGATTACCCCTGATGCAATGTAGTCCTCAATAGAAAGAAAATATATTTCCATAATCCTGGCCCCAAATCACCCAGGAAACTTTACAGCTCAAATTCAGGCTGTGATCCCACTTCAGAATGACTGGAAAGTTGAACCATCCATCTGTTCCCTTCGACACTCATTCATCCCTATTCAACATTTACTTTTCTTCATCAGCAGCACAGATGATCTGGGTGGCCTCACTTGAGCCACCATTTTATTCTCCCAGACATTGTACCATTGCTGGGCTTCCAGGGGGGAAAATGGGGGCTGCCATTGTTTTTAGTTTTTGTTTCTTGTGGCGGCTACCAGGAGCAGCAGTGGAAATGCATTTATATTTATAGGCTTTATTTATTGACCTTTTTACCAAAAATGGCATTCCAAAAATGGAAAATCAACTTTTCTGCCCTTGCCAGCACAAGTGATGGGACTCCCACCCCAAATTAAATGTAAATGGGGGGAAATGAATTAATGGTACACAACTGACTGTGATGTTTCCAAGTCAATCATGACACAAATGAAGTCTAATAACAAAAATGAATGGGGTAATGAAAAGATCCCTACCTGCCCCCCGCCCCCACCACCACTTGCACACCACTATTTCAGACTCAGGTCCTTGTCCATGCCCAGGACTATGCTGAATGCACCATTTGAAAAATGTGCATGGAAAACAATGCACGCAAACATGCTTTAATCAATGTGGGGATGCATATATTTTAACAATGTGCAGAATTGGTCTGTACAATTGAAAGAAATGAAAATGCATACGAATTTCCACACAAAAAGAAAAGCACATTCTCAGTATAATAGTGGACCTGAATCTGAACAAGCTTTGAGGTGGAATTTGGAGAACCTCCGGTTTTGCCAATCTGCACATCCCTAACATGCGGGATTTAACCGTGCCATGAAGTCCAACCACTTTTATATTGTATTTTATATTATGGTTTTGTATTGTTGTTTTATACTTTGAATGTTTTTGATTTTTGTGAACCGCCCAGAGAGCTCCGGCTATTGGGCGGTATAGAAATGTAATAAATAAATAAATAAATAAACCGTGTGAGTGAGAGTTAGAATGCAAAGCAACCCAAGATCCTTAGACAAAGGATGGCTTGAAATACTTGTCCTGAACCAATATGGGAGAAACTGTAGGAGGAGCAGCTGTCATCCTGGTGAAGGCATGTATAAAGTTTTGTAAACTGAGGCCATAGCTAGACCTAAGGTTTATCCCTGGATCATCCAGGGGTCAAACCTGTTCATCTAGGTGACACACAGGGGACCCAGTGCTCAGGCAGGGGCGAACCCTGGATGATCCCAGGATAAACCTTAGGTCTAGCTGTGGCCTGAGTCTTAGGAACTCATGAGGCTTTCTCCATCATGGCAATTAAAACTGATTTCATGTTGCATGATTTGCCTGGCAGTATGTTTCTCAGGTGGTGAACAGACAGTGTGGTTACCCTGGATTATGGTGTGTGAAAAGTCACCATCCTTAAATCTCTCTTGCTATAGGTTTACAAAGCACTAAGGGAGACCTTGGAAACCTTATTTTGGTTTAGCAGCAACGGCTCTTGACAACATTTCACAGGAAAGCACAAAATGTCCCTTAGTATCCCAAACACATTTCAATCCTCAGCTCTGTGTGTGGTGTGAATGGTCAAGTGAAGCCATGACTTTTCATCCTTGCTCTGCCAGAGTGGCTTCTGTTCTTTCTGCATATAGGAAGCAATTTGGAAATGTATGGGGGATTCATCAAAAGGATGACTAAGGCCCTTATCAGCAGTCTTTCCTCCCCCCCTTCATTTTCTTTTGCTAGCAGACAACTGTGTGACTGCTGAATAGGCCCACAGGGTATAAGCAGGCTCTGCTTTGGTCCACAGCTGAGCTAATGTTAGCTGCACCTAATTGGCACTCCTCAAGTTAGTGAACCTTTTAATTAGGGAACCTTTGGGGAGGAAAGAGGAAGCAGCCATTGCTCAATAGTCCAGCACATGCTCTGCATGTAAAAGCTCCAGGTTGCCAGTTCAACCCCTGATATCTCCAACTGGAGGGTAGAAGGGCTACGGAAGACCTCAGCTGGAGACCTTGGGGAGCTACTGCCAGCCAGAGTGGGCAACGCTGCTTTAGCTGGACCATTGCCTTGACTCAGAATAGGGTGGCTCTCTATAAGCTTCATCACACGTACTTGTTTCCCTCGAATTATCCCCTACAGAGCTAAGCTGGCATTGTTGTTGTTAGCTAAATCACACCCCCGGGTGGCAGCGCTCCTAAGATCCTTTGCAAAGGGTCTAAGGGGGGGAAATGTAAAAAAATAATTAAAAAATCAACGGATGACCCAATCTGATTCAAATTTGGTCTGCTTAAAGCTGTCCTTAATATCTATTACTGTGCCAATTTTGATGTCTTTATCTTTAAAGCTTACGCAGATGTAAGCATTTGTTTAAATTTTCTTTAAACATATCAAATCCTGCTCCTGCGCCCCAGTGGCTGCTCAGAAAACAACAAATGATTCGCTCGAAAACTACTAGCAAAATACTTCGATGCTTTTCCCCTTTATAGCACAATTAAAGCAGGATGCATGGGAGTACTTCATAGTCAAAGCAGATTATAAACTAGAAAACTCCAGAGTACTTTGCATGCAATTTGCAGTGATTGCACAGTATAACACTGGTGTGCTAAAGCTCTATGAATCTGACCGTGAGCAAGCCTCATTCTCAACAGTTCTGAAGCATGAGTAACTTGAGTTGCATGTAAGGGGGAGGGCTAGCAGGAGTTATGGGAGTTGTGCATAGATCTCTAATTCCCCAACTGCTGCATGCCAGCTATCCAATATTATCAGATACCAATAGCATCAAGATTCAGAGAGGAGAATTTTGAAAAGCAAATTTATTTCAGCTCTAATAACTATTACATTTCCTCCTCCTCCTCCTCCTCCTCCTCCTCCTCCTCCTCCTCCAGTTTCCTCTATAGCAGGGGTCAGCAACTATGGGAGATCCGGGGGCTATTGTTTCCCCTGGATACCCCCACCATGCAGGCTCTCTTGGAGAGGCAATGAAAAAAATGATATCGTCTGTGGTGCTACAGAGCACCAAAAGGGTCAAATGAATTGTTTGCAAGCTACATTTGACCCTGTAGGTGCTCCATAGCACTATAGATGCCATTTAAAAAATAATAATGGGGGGACAGTGGGGGCCCCAGCAGAATGTATGTTGCTCACCCTTGCTCTATTCCAATGAGAAATAGAAGCTTACCACACACAACCATGGGGATTTTGTGGGAAAGCCCACATGAAAATAATTCAGTGGGCTGGATCCAGTTTTAGTTGTACTAAAAGTAGACCTCTTGAAATCAATGGGACTAAAGTTAGTCATGTTTCATTGATTTCAATGCATCTGCTCTTAAGTATGACAAAGTCTGGATCCAATGAACTGATTTAAATTTGGAATGCTCTCCCTCTTCTGCCTGTGAAATCAGCAAGCAAAGAATAGTGGTTGTTTAAAACTACCTCATACTAGGGCTGTGCATGGACCCCCCCCCCCCGATGTGCTCTGCACATGATCCTCAACTTTCAGATCAGGTCCGCTCTGCCCCGTGTCAATCCGCTTATGGTCCCCTCCGCTCTGCTGCGGAGCTCTGGATCTGAATCGGAGTTCCACAGCGGCGGCGCCTCCGCCAGGTAAAGCCCACCTCCCTCCTTCCCCCTTCCCTGTCTCCATCATGGTCTGGCGGCTGCTTCAGCTGAGCCCGGGGATTCAAACAGGAAGACCTGACCACAGCTGCCTGGTCTTCTGGTTTGAGTCCTCGGGCTCAGTTGAAGCTGCTGCCGGAACGCGATGGACTCAGGTAAGACCCTTCCCCCTGCCCTCCTACCTGGCTCCACTGTCATCGCCGCACGGACTGTGGGGCGGGGGCGGCACCAGGTAAGGCCCCCCTCACTCTTCCCCCCTTACCTGCATCCATTGCGTTGCAGCAGCGGCTTCACCTGAGGCCGAGGCTCAAAGCGGAAGGGCAGGCCGCGGTTGTGGACTGGTCTTCCGGTTTGAGCCTCAACCTCAGTTGAAGCTGCCACCGGACTGTGACAGAGTCAGGTAAGCCCCCTCCCTCTGCCCCATTACCTGGCTCTGCTGCCATCACCGTACGGACTGCGGCAGCACCAGGTAAGTCCCCACTTACTTTTTTTTTTTTGGAGCTCCAGATCGAGGTGAAGGATCCGCTTGGTCTCAATCCTCTTCACCTCGATCCGCAGCCCCCGTGACCCGCTTCGTCTCCACTTTTGTTGGAGGCAAATCAGGCCGCCTCGCTATTATGTCTATGCTCCGATGCGAAGCGGAGCACAGCCCTACTTCATACACATATTTACATTCGTCTTCAGTAGTTATTCCAGCACTTTCATATATCTATAGTTTGTGGCTCTCCGTTGATATGGCAGCGACACCTCCAATTAATCTGTCGCTTTTGCATGCACTTCGCATTAGGCATCCAGATCCATGGAACTGCTTGTATGCCGTAAACCATGTGCAAAATAATTGATGCCTGTGGAGATTGCTGGCCAATAGGGAGAAAGGATTGCCTTCTATAGAGGGCAGCCACTTCTCTCAGAAATCTCTACGTACAATATTCTCTTTATGGTTGTATCTAAAGAAAAGCTTTCTAAAACCTCAGTTGATGGGGTGTTTTTTTCCTCCCCTACCTTTTGAATTTTTATGGATATATATTCTTTTTTTATTGGGGGCATTTTTCTAGAGAGAATTTTAAATGAGTTTTCAAAAGCAAACCAGAGTCAGTTCCCTCTCTTTAGGGCAGGAGCGGGTGGGTCTGGTTCCTTCAGATCTGTAAACTGGGGAATCTACAGGCAGGTCAGATCTCAAGAGAGAAGTTTGTCATATGGAAATGCTTAACGGTCCAGCTTACATTCTGTATAGTCTCACTTTTATCTCTTCAGGGTTTGAACATGATCCTTTCAAAGCTAGATAACCCTGAAAAAATATCCTCACTACTGCTTTGCTTGCTACCCGGTTCCTATAATCACACTCCACAAGGAATAGGTTACTATGACAATATTGTTGCAAATAGTTTGGCTGAGTGTTTTCCTCTCCCCAACCTTCCCAGTGCTACAGACTTTTTCCAGGCTTGGGGAAAAGACAGGCAGAGAGCGAGAGCAAGAGCAAGAGTAAGGATACCTTCTGAAGTCTTACATGTGCACCACGCAAACGAGATGGGTTGTGGGTTAAACATTTCAGCACAGTCGCAGATCTGTCACTGACCTGCCTTTTTAGCTGCTCTTTAATCCAGATCCTAAATGCGATGCTTGCAAATAAGGCCAGCGCTAGGTAGGATGACCAACATACAACTACTGCCCAAAGCAGCAACCCTGTATCTCCTCCTGTAACGTTGAGTAATGCAAAACATATGTCCTGATGTCATCAGGTTATGCCTATCCCCACTCCCTTCTTCACTTCATCCTCTGTCACAGGTGGGGATAAAAAGCTCAGCAAGTGATTGAGTAGTTACCTCTACTTTTCCCCTTCAGTCTCCTTCAGGGGTGTAATGCAATCAGCACTCGCAGGGTTGTAGTGAAGCCAAGGCACACAGGGACACAACACTGGCACTTTTTTATTTGCAGGGAGGCCGATGTCGTCTGCCACCCCCTGTTCCCTGTGACCTTAGCTGCAAACTTTGCAGGAGCTGGGGAGAAATGAATTTTCCCAGTGACAATGTACTGTACGCGGTGAATTAACCCTGTTGCAATGCAAAGCAATGAAGACCCACTAGCTCACTCCCCGAACCCAGCGAAACGCTGCCCTCATCCCGCAGGACTTACCTGAAGTCTTCGCTTGTGCTGTCAAGCTGCCTGAACTCCAGGAGAGTCACTCTGAACTGCTATAGATCTACTATAGAGTTGCCCTCCTGGGGGGAGGTAACGAGTGGGGTACCGCAGGGCTCAGTCCTTGGCCCAGTGTTCTTCAACATTTTTATTAATGACTTGGATGAGGAGGTGCAGGGAATGCTTATCAAATTTGCAGATGACACCAAATTGGGTGGGATAGCTCATACCCTGGAAGACAGAAACAAACTTCAAAGTGATCTTGATAGGCTGGAGTGCTGGGCTGAAAACAACAGAATGAAATTTAATAGGGATAAATGCCAAGTTCTACATCTAGGAAATAGAAACCAAATGCATAGTTACAAGATGGGGGATAATTGGGTCAGCAATACTAAAAATGAGAAGGATCTTGGAATAGTTGTAGATCACAAGCTGAATATGAGCCAACAGTGCGATATAGCTGCAAAAAAGGCAAATGCTATTTTGGGCTGCATTAATAGAAGTATAGCTTCCAAATCGCGTGAGGTACTGGTTCCTCTCTATTTGGCCCTGGTTAGGCCTCATCTAGAGTATTGTGTCCAGTTCTGGGCTCCACAATTAAAGAAGGACGCAGACAAGCTGGAGCGTGTTCAGAGGACGGCAACCAGGATGATCAGGGTCTGGAAACAAAGCCCTATGAAGAGAGACTGAAAGAACTGGGCATGTTTAGCCTGGAAAAGAGAAGATTGAGGGGAGACATGATAGCGCTCTTCAAATACTTAAAAGGTTGTCACACAGAGGAGGGCCAGGATCTCTTCTCGATCCTGCCAGAGTGCAGGACATGGAAAAACGGGCTCAAGTTAAAGGAAGCCAGATTCCAGCTGGACATCAGGAAAAACTTCCTGACTGTTAGAGCAGTACGACAATGGAAGTTACCTAGGGAGGTTGTGGGCTCTCCCACACTAGAGGCCTTCAAGAGGCAGCTGAACAAGCATCTGTCAGGGATGCTTTAGGGTGGATTCCTACATTGAGCACAGGGTTGGACTCGATGGCCTTATAGGCCCCTTCCAACACTACTTTTCTATGATTCTATGAATATAGGTGGCTTGCCGGCACATGGGGAGGTTTCAGGTAAGTCCTGCAGGAAGGTGGGTTGGTGGGGGCAGTGGCTGGCCCTCAGGCTGAATCAGCCTGAAGTGCTTCAGTTCGAGGTGGCCCAACCCAGTCCTGAAACAGTTTTGGTAAAGATAGGCTGAATTGGCCAACTTTGACTCAGATTCGGGATTTGGGACTGAGGTAAAGCGCACCCTTAGTAATCTTGCATTAAACCTGGACCGAATACATTTCTCACCTGTCCCTACGTGATATTTGTGCAATATCAAAGGGTGGCCAGTTGTCTTTAATTTCTTCTTCCTTTTGGACCCGGAATAGGGACCATCATTCAGATTAGGGGTATGCACGGACCCCCCGCTCTGCCCCGCAGGCCGATCCAAAAATTTCGGATTGGCCCGCTCCGCTCTGCCCATACTCTGCTCCTCTTCGCCGTGGAGCTCCGGCTCTGAATTGGAGCTCCGCAGTGGAGGGGAGTGGCGCCAGATAAGGCCGGGAGAGGAGGGTGGGAGGTTTACCGGGCCCTGCCACCATCGCCGCCTGTGCGGCAACGGCGACAGAGCCCGGTAAGGGACCAAGGGGGAGGGGGGCCTTACCTGCCTCCGTCCGCGGTCCGTCGGCGTCTTCAATTGAGCCTGCGGTTCAACCAGGAAACGTAGACGGGAAGGGGGGCCTGCCCCACCCCCACGAAGCGAGGGGGGGCTGGCCGCCTCTGCTTCCCCCGTCCCTGGGGGCCGAGTGGGAGGGAAGCGCGAGATGGTCTTCCTGGTTGAACCGCGGGCTCAATTGAAGACGCCGACGGACCGCGGACGAAGGCAGGTAAGGGAGAGGAGGGCGGGTGTGTGTGTGTTACCGGGCCCTGCCGCTGTCGCCGCATGGGTGACAGTGACAGCGGCAGGGCCCGGTAAACCCCACTTACCTTTCCGGCGGAGCTCCGGATTGAGGCGAAGGATCCGCCTTCACCTCGATCCTCTTCGCCACGCTCCGCCAGCCCCCCAATCCTCTTCGCCTCCGCCTTAAGGGCAGGCGAAGCCCCCCGCTCCGCTTCTAATTCGCCGGTCCGATTAGAAGCGGAGCACATCCCTAATTTAGATCCCTCCCACCTGCTCCTCAAGCTGGAAGAGGTTCCCCAGCCCTGGTCTAAGTGGTACCAAAGTGGGTCATTCTTGGATCAGGGATAGTGAGCCTCTTCCAGCTTGAGGGCAGAAATCTGGTCAAGAGCTCATGGGGGCCATATTCCAGTGGTGAGTGGAGCAGAAGGCAAGGGGGAGGAGCCAAAAGCCAAAAGGGTGGGGCCAAAATACCAAAAAGTATCAAAAATACTTTTGCTCTCCATTGTGGCACATGTTTAGGGTTGGTTTACTAGGGAGATGGATGTGTGTGGCTGTCATTGAAGCAGACTCAAAAACTTTAGCTGAAGCAAAATATGGCTGCCCAGCCTTTATTTGTCATGGGGAGATCTAAGCATATTGAACCAGTGTTGCACCAATTGTACTGGCTCCTCTTGTATATTTGGACTTATTTAAAGGTGCTGTTTTTGACCTACTGAGCCTCTCACGGCCTGGGATTTGCAGACCTGAGGGACCTATGTTGGAGTATGTGGCAGTTACAATTAGGTGACCAAGCTCTTTTTTGTAAACCTTCATTGCAAGATGTTACAATGGGAAGCTTTTAGTGTGGTGGGCCTTAGGATGATCAGGATTTTGATGCGAGGAAGAACCCATCTTTTGTTGTTCCCTTTCAGGGCCACGATGACTTTTTATTTGGCAGGCATGTGGCTGATTGAGTATCTTCCAGGTTGCTTTTATCATTTCTACTTGCTGTCTGATTTTATTATTTCAATCTTTTTGTTTTGGCATAATGATGCCTACATGTATTTTAAATGAACGATTGAAGAGTTTTGATGAAAAGAATGAGAAGAACATTATGATTCAAACCCACCTCCTGTTGGGCAGTAAAGCAGGGGGCACCCTCTAAAAGCTCCATCACACCAGGTGTTAACATGCTCCCTACCTCACTTCTCCGCCTGTGTTTTCTTTCCTCAAGTTACTTCCTCTTTCAAGAAGAGGAAGTACAGAATGAGCACCAGGCCCATTGAGTCCGCTGCTCTAATGGCGCTGCTTCTCCTGCACACAGCAGGAGAGAGCAGCAATTCCGTGTTTAAAAATACATCAGACTTAATGAGGTTTTATTTTGTCGCGCAAGGAAGGCCAGAAGGGGTGGAAGGCGTACGGGAGGCAGACAATGTTATGTGAGGGACCTGAGCAAACCCCGTGAGTGCCCAGTAATGAGTGTGCAATAAAAAGTTCATGGGATGGAGCTTTTAAGTCAGAGGCTTTCTCTAGCCAGGAAATCAGAAGACGTTTACTTCTTGGGAGGAGAGCAATGACAAATCTTGATAAAATAGTTAAGAGCAGAGACACCACACTGACAACAAAGGTCCGCATAATTAAAGCAATGGTATTCCCCGTAGTAACCTATGGCTGCGAGAGCTGGACCATAAGGAAAGCTGAGCGAAGGAAGATAGATGCTTTTGAACTGTGGTGTTGGAGGAAAATTCTGAGAGTGCCTTGGACTGCAAGAAGATCAAACCAGTCCATACCCCAGGAAATAAAGCCAGACTGCTCACTTGAGGGAATGGTATTAAAGGCAAAACTGAAGTACTTTGGCCACATAATGAGAAGACAGGATACCCTGGAGAAGAGGCTGATGCTAGGGAAAGTGGAAGGCAAAAGGAAGAGGGGCCGACCAAGGGCAAGATGGATGGATGATATTCTGGAGGTGACAGACTTGACCTTGGGGGAGCTAGGGGTGGCAACGGCCGACAGAAAGCTCTGGCGTGGGCTGGTCCATGAAGTCACGAAGAGTTGGAAATGACTGAACGAATAAACAACAACAAAACAGACCTAAGGTTTATCCTGGGATCATCCAGGGTTCGCCCCTGCCTGAACACTGGATCCCCTGTGTGTCACCTAGATGAACAGGTTTGAACCCTGGACAATCCAGGGATAAACCTTAGGTCTAGTTATGGCCTTTGTCTTTTATTTCTTTTATTTAGATCACAAGCTGAATATGAGCCAACAGTGCGATATGGCTGCAAGAAAGGCAAATGCTATTTTGGGCCGCATTAATAGAAGTATAGCTTCCAAATCACGTGAGGTACTGGTTCCCCTCTATTCGGCCCTGGTTAGGCCTCATCTAGAGTATTGCGTCAAGTCCTGGGCTCCACAATTCAAGAAGGATGCAGACAAGCTGGAGCGTGTTCAGAGGAGGGCAACCAGGATGATCAGGGGTCTGGAAACAAAGCCCTATGAAGAGAGACTGAAAGAACTGGCCATGTTTAGCCTGGAGGAGAGAAGATTGAGGGGAGACATGAGAGCACTCTTCAAATGCTTAAAAGGTTGTCCCACAGAGGAGGGCCAGGATCTCTCCTCGATCCTGCCAGAGTGCAGGGCACGGAATAACGGGCTCAAGTGAAAGGAAGCCAGATTCCAGCTGGACATCAGGAAAAACTTCCTGACTGTTAGAGCAGTACGACAATGGAACCAGTTACCTAGGGAGGTTGTGGGCTCTCCCACACTAGAGGCCTTCAAGAGGCAGCTGGACAACCATCCGTCAGGGATGCTTTAGGGTGGATTCCTGCATTGAGCGGGCGGTTGGACTCGATGGCCTTGTAGGCCCCTTCCAACTCTGCTATTCTATGATTCTATGAAAAGGGTTTTTAGGGCCTAGCCCTCCCAAGATGGCTTACAGAACACAATATAAAAAGACGTGAAAATATATTTATCACCAAACAAATCTTTAAACAGTCTCCAAAAGACAACAGCTTAAAAGCGTGGCCAGAAATATTTGGATATGTTAGTATAAGAGAAGTTTGCATAGGTTAGCCTGAAGTTAGCATAAGTGTATGCAAAGCCAATCGCACTGCATTGCCACTCACTGATGTCAGTGGCTTTACAAAATACCTGGCCAGCCTCTCATTGGCTGCATCTACCTGCCTCTTTGTTTTGCTATCCTTTTGCTTGAAGACTAGGAAAGTGAAGCAGAGGATCTGACCCTGGGAGATAACTGGAGCATTGCTCACCCTCGAGGGAAAATACCTTGCAGTGGTAGCAGGTTTATAAAAGGAGGAAAAAAGTGTATTTTACTCTCCTTTAGTTAGAAAAAGTGATTTTGTTCTGTAGCAATCATCTCTTTATTATCTTCATGTCACAGCCCCAACACTCTGGTGGGTTCAGTCTTATAGAAAGATTTCCCATCATCTAAAGTGGCAGCTTTTCTGTTTTCCTTCTGACATCTGTACCTGGGCCCCTAAAGGGGAAAAAGGGAGAAATAAATAAAAGCAGAAATATGAGAGAGAAATAGGAAACTGTTTGGAAACATTTCTTCTTCTTCTTCTTATTTTCACCATTTCAACTTTGGAGAAAATGCCATTTTAAGAGCTGGTGGTGTTTTAATAGATAAAAGTCTGGGTTTTCTTTCAGAGACATTTCAGGCCCTATGGGCCAGTTCATATAGTCAGCCATCTGGAAATACTATATGCACATGTATAATCTCTGAGCATTTGCATTGTGCATACTATATAATGTCTTTGTATAGTAGACATTATATGTGTGTGTGCATGTGTGTGTGCATGTGAGCGTGCGTGCGTGTGTTTTAGATGGAAGTATTGTGGGAATCAGCTATATGCACACACGTACATAGCACATGTATGGCCAAATATACACATTACATCACATGTGCAGTGGCTCTTTGACAGTTCTCATGGGGCTGTGCACAGGAGAATGCTCCAAAATATGCATATGTGTTTTCGTTACTGCTGACACACCTCCACCCATTCTGTTCCATTTTGAAATGAAGAGGAGCAGCAGGATTGGTGAAATCTACTCAGTGCTACAACTGAAATTTTGAAATCCCATTTCAGCCATGATTTTATAAGGTGGCTGTAGGTAAAACACACTCTCACTGCCTTTCTGACTCTAATATGGGAGCAATAATTTAATTTTTGTTGCAAGCATTACTGAAATAATGTACATGAAGTGGCTTTAGCACTTAGAAAAGTGTAGTCATTATTATTATTATAATTATTATTATTACAGCAGTTTTTATTTTGTATAGTTTTATATTTTATACTATATTTTCTATCTTTATTTGAACCTGCTCCCTGCCCATGTAAAATGTGGAGTAAAAACTGAATAAAGAAAACAATTCCATGCAGCACTTAACTGCAATTAAAGCTAAATAAATAGATAAATAAATATGAAGTTTTTGTGTTGTCCTCTGGATTTTCAGAAGGCCTGAAAAGTAGCAGCACTCCTAGCCAAGGGAAGGAATAAAACAGAGATGCAGAAGAAAATCTTACGAAAAGATCATACTTTTCAGTCCTACTGGTTGACCCAAGGGCATAGGTGGTGCTCCCCTAATATTGGCTAAGAGCAGAGAAAGAACTTGATGCAAATACAGAATTCCATAGAATTCCATCTACTGAAGGACCTTAGCTTCATGGAAAATGTAGTTCCAATGTGCTGAGATACACCCCAGAGCTTGGAGCAGCCTGCAACCTAAATGGCAAACCATGGGTATTTCTGTTCTGCACATCCCAAGTCATCTAGAGTGGACTTCATTGGTGTGGGCCTGGGTTCAGAGAGCCTGTGAGAGCTCCAGGCCTCTGTCTGGATTTTTAAGGATCCCTTGGATTCCAGTAAGTCAAAGTCTGATCCAAACTGTCTCTGGAGGGTCTCAAATTTTCCAAATTTGGCACCAATATCCAGTAATCCCAGATTTCAGTGCTGTCCCTCTGTAGCTGTAAGCCTCCTGCAACACTCCTTCTAGGTGCCCGTGTTTGCCCTGCCTACAGTCATTAACTGGCAGAGGAGCTCTTGTCTCTTTTTGCAGCTTTGCACTTGGCAGCGCTTATTCTGTTATCTTAAATGGCAGCAAGAGTGAAATTAGCTCTTTGAGTTGAACCCGACAAGCAAAACAGTCAATTACATTGAAAAACAGGAGGAAATTTAAGGGGCGGGTCTGCCTGAAGTTTCTGGTAATTACTAGCTGCAAGGTAGACTGGACTGTGTATGATATTGTATGTAAATTTGCAAACTGCCCAGGAATCAAATGCTTGATGAAGGGTACTAAAAATATATATATATATGTTCCAAATAAATAGAGTTGAATGGAGCTCTCTTCATTTGCCCTTCCTGGTTGGGTAGCCCTTTACCAGGCATGCATCACAGTATATCTTGAAGAGCTGATATTGCTCTCACTGACCGTACCTTTATTCATTCAATAGTTTTATTATTTTGAATTTTATATCTTTGTCACTGCTAAAAAAGAAGCATGGAAGTGATAGACTTTTCCTTCCCACAACCCCTTTTTTATTTCTCTCTCTCTCTCTCTCTCTCTCTCTCTCTCTCTCTCTCTCTCTCTCTCTCTTCTTTTAAAACACTGTCTTTATTTACAGCTCTTAAAGAAGAATCCTTTTTTAAAATAAATAAATAAATAAATAAATAAAAAATACCACCTCTATTCAGCCAGAGCTATCAGCAGAGAGTTAATAAAAATTACCCATGCATTTAAGGATGTAAGAGCACATCAGAATCTGAGCAAGCACACGATTGCTGTAGCAGATTCCACCAGCTGAACGGTCACTTTTTCGGGGAGGAGGATAAATATTCCTGAATTTCTCTGAAAGGTGTGTGAATTATTGATATTCTCACACACAAATCGCAGTGTGGAATTATGGGGAGGTCCTTTTACTAGGCTTTTAAGAAGGAAAGCTTAGTGCTGTTTATTCCTCCTTAACTGAAAAATAAAAATAAAGATCAAGTTAAATAAAGTCTAGTGTGTGGCTGTAATTTGACAAACATAAAACTATTTCTCAAGCTGCTCATGAATTTTATCTTTACAGCACTGTTCCATGAGGATCAGCGTAGAAGTATTCTGGCTAGATTCCCCTCCCCCATATACCTTTCTCACATAGACTAATATTTCTAGAGATGCCTCATCTTTGGATTCATAATAAGACATATTATACAGTGGTGCCATCAGGATGGCGCTTTGGGGCAGATGTGCAGGGCCCAACGCCACAGAACGGGTAGAAGAGTCCCCTGAAATGCAGCAGGGCTGGCTCACCATACTTTTGAAGTAAGTGAAGTAACACACATTGCCATCTCAAGGTAAGGCCATTGCATCTAAAATGCCCTAACAGTACCACTGGCAAAATGCCCTTTTTTTAATAGTAATAATAATGGGGTTATCAATGCAGTCAAAAAAAGAACTTATGGTTCCATTGCTGTTAAAGGGAGAAGTTCAAGCAACTGATTAATTCCCCCCTTGGAATAAGCAGGACACAGCTTTTGAGTAAACATGCATGGGGTGTTGCACCCATCAGCATTACTGGGATGCACGTGGCTTCCAAATCCCCATCCAATGCTTTGCACCGTTTGCCACCGCTCACCCTCATGATTCCCACTTCTCACGTCCATATGGGGAAGAGGTCTGGGGTGGGTGGAAGGGTGACAGGGCTCCTGTATCTTTAACAGTTGTATTGAAAAGCGAATTTCAGCAGGTGCTATTTGTATAAATGGAGAACCTGGTGGAATTCCCTCTTCATCACAACAGTTAAAGCTGCAGGTGCCCTGCCCTCTTTTAAATCTGGTCACTCTAGTATAGTTCCTGCAGCTTTCACTGTTGTGATGAAGAGGGAATTTCACCAGGTTCCCCATATATACAAATGACACCTGTCCTCCTTTTCATATGGTCACCCTAGTGGGTGGGGAGGTTTGCAATGAACAAGAGCATTACCCATTTGCTTAGGCAAGGTGCAGCAGCACACACACACACATACACCCGCCTTGCTGGTACTCCAAGTGTTCCCAAGTGTCTGTGCAAGGATGTGCACAGACCAAAGCATGATGAGAAAAAACTTGCTACAGTGATCTCCCCATCCCCAGTTGCTAATATAGGATGCTGGTAAATGACTGGCTGAAGTATAATTTAAGTGGAGCGGTAGGCATTCCACATCCCTAGTGTGCACATCTGTGTGCATAGTAGAGCACTACTGAAGTGGCCGTTGACCAGCCTCATTTCTGCTTCCCTAGCTAACCACCATTTTCTAACACAGGGTTTCATGCTGAATGGTGAAGAAGGACATCAGACTGCAAGCTTGCAAGGGCCGGGACTTGTCTTTTTGGCTTATGATGCTTTATGAAACACTATATGGCCAAGTTTTGGCCCATAAGCCCCATCGTCCTTGATCACTGGGCATGCTGACTAGGGTTGATGGGAGTTGTGGGCCAAAATATCTGGAGGGACCTGGGCTGGGGAAGCTACAGTCTATATAAATAATGATAATGATAATTGGTAAGCACTTAAACAGAGCTTGTTTCAAAACTGCTTAAAATAAATTGAAATTGCTGCTGGGAAATCCTTCACTATTCTGTTGTATTGGGGGAAAGTGTGGGCCTGATATTGAAAGCATATTAATGCAGCTCCAGGAAGTCTGATATTTCATTTAAAGGGAATATAATAAAGTGTTTTCTTTGTATTGATTGAAGAAATATAGTACTTATTTTTTCCTCGCTTTTTTTTCTGGTCATGATTCGGGAGGTTAAAGGGCAATACCATCTGTTTCCTAACAGGACAGTTGGTGTAAGATTTGCAAGTCCTACAGGTACCTTTAAGCATGGATAAATATGCACTCAAGGGTTCAGCTGGATAGTTTTTCACCACCAAAGGATGATTATGTTGTGTGCCTTGAGACATTGGCTATAATATATTTCCTGTCCTTTTATTGCATTTTGGAATCATAAACAATGACTGTTTGGCTCAAAGCCATTTATTCAGCCCAAAAAGACATTATTTGCACAACAAAAATCAATAAAAATGTTACTAGGTCTGGCTGGATACTTTGCTTAACTGTGATATTTGTCTGTCAGTGATGGCATGCCATCTCTCGTAGGAGACTGGGGCCAAAACACAGCTATTGATCCAGTCATCAGTGATGGATACTGGCATTTGGGAAAGGACTGCTGTAGAGAATCTCGATTAGAAAAAAATATTTCTACGTTTTGCCTGCAGCAGAGTCAAGATAACCTGAACAAGGAGATTTTCTCTTTTATATTGGGTTTCTCCCTCTTGTGGTTGTTAAATGCTGTGGACCAAAGTTCATTATTGAAAGAATTAAGTCAATCTATGTTTTGCCAAAGGCTTTGACATCATATCAGATTCTTCTGATTTAGACACGATCGAGTTGTCCTTTTCATCACCTTAAAAGCAGAGAGGAAGACTTTTATACACATCAGCGATAGCAGGGATGCGCCGTGAGGATGCTCACTTCCACCTCCCGACCACTTTTTGAGTGTGTGGGCAAGACATAAAACTAGATCTAACAAAAACAAGATATAAAAGATTCTCAAATAGAATTACATAACCACGAGTGCCACGGCAGCGATTCTTAACCTTTTATTGTATTTCGGGTAGAGGCAAACCTACTCAGTTAATTTTGCAAACATTTTGGGCGGTTTTTTTGGTAGTCCTTGCGAAAATGTTTGCTAATTCAATTACGTTGTCTTCACCAGCTCTCGCTCTCAGTTGCCTTCACTTCTTCTCAGTGACGTCGTTGTGTGGCCAAATCTAGGATGACCATATGAAAAGGAGGACAGGGCTCCTGTATCTTTAACAGTTGCATAGAAAAGGGAATTTCAGCAGGTGTCATTTGTATATATGAGAACCTGGTGAAATTTCCTCTTCATCACAATAGTTAAAGCTGCAGGAACTATACTAGAGTGACCAGATTTAAAAGAGGGCAGGGCACCTGCAGCTTTAACTGGTGTGATGAAGAGGAGATTTCACCAGGTTCCCCATATATACAAATGACACCTGCTGAAATCCCCTTTCCAATACAACTGTTAAAGATACAGGAGCCCTGTCCTCCTTTTCATATGGTCACCCTAGTCAAATCTGGTTGAGCAGCATTGTCATCCTGTTAACTGCATGATCCATGATAAGATGGATGTGACTAATCAGGAAGAAGAAATTGGTAGTAGGACACACACACACACAAATTCTCAACACTGAGATCTTCCAATACCTGGGTTTAGTTTCCTTTGGAAAGGGATTGCTGGGGACTTATTGGCATTTTGTAACATTTGTGCTTACTTTCAAAAACGCAGGTTGAACATAGGTGGACTCTGGAGGTACAGCTTAAACATTCCAACAGACACTTAAAGTTCCCTGTTCTGACATAATGGGCTCCATCACATGTGGGAAAACATGCTCCCTACCGTTGCTTCACCGCTCCTGTTTTCATTGCTCATTTACTGAGGCCTACCGGATGAGGGGAGACCCCGTGATGCAAGTATCATGGGATGTCACCCTTGTCTACCCTTCAGGTACGATGAGCTCATGAGGAGAGCCATCGTGTCTGCCATTTTAATTTTTTTTTTAAAGGGGCCAGATGTGCACGAACGCTTGTGCGCTTGGGTAAGTGCTTTTTTTTTTTTTAAAATTGTTCCCCCGCTCCCCCTGATGGGCGCAGCTTCTCCTGGCTACGCGCGAGTAATTGCGCACAGTCAGGAAAAGCGGTGGAACGGGCTACACACTCACGGTCTCAGGCTCAGCCCGAGACCATGGGAAATATTGGGCCAAAAGTGGTGCCCATTATCCTGGGGCAAGGGAGGGTTGATCCCCTGTGCGTCATTTTAGCCTGGGATAACCCCTTGTGTAGCTAAGGCCTTACTGTTTCAAAACAGGTAGTAAACAACGAGCCCAAGGCCCATTCAGTAGGCTGTTCTAATCCCGCTGCTTCTCCTGCACACAGCAGGAGAGAGCAGCAACTTCTGGGTTTAAAATTATACCAGACTTTCTTGAGAGTTTTTTTGTCGCGCAAGGAAGGCCAGAAGGGGTGGAAGGCACATGGGAGGCAGACGACGTCATGTGAGGGGCCTTTGAAAATCCATGAGTGCCCAGTAATGAGCGCGCAATGAAACACTCATCGGATGGAGCAGCAGTTCTCTAGGGCTGCATCATAAGATGCTTTAGAGTCCCCAAAAGGGACAATTTGAAAGTGTACCAGAGTCCATTTGCGGTTTCCGACTATGGTTTAAGGACCACTGAACAACTCAACTGATTGGAGAGTATTGATAGCTTTTAATTTCACTACACACTCGGAATTAGATCAACTGAACCAACTGGAGAGAAAAGCAGCTGCCCCATTATGAAGCCTGATTTCCTCAGATCCCAGCTTTTCATCTCACTATCAACTTTGTCCCTGCATTTTGGCCAGTTTCCCAAGCACACCCGTCCTGCCCTCCCTCCGTACAGCTGCTCCTGACCTTAAGCACTGTGAAGTTTCTTCTTTTTATTATCTCTGACCATCATTTCATGGGGGGAAATCGTGTTTGCTTACCGTTGCTTCTCTGCCCACGCATTTGTCCCTCATTACTTCCTCGTTTGAAAGACCAAGTAAACAACTTGCACGTGGGCCATTCCGTGGGCTGTTTTGATCCTGCTGCTTCTCCTGCACAGAGCAGGAGATAGCAGCAACTTCTGTCTTTGAAAATAAGTTGGACTTTGTGTGTGTTTTGTCACATGAAGAAGGCTAGAAGGGGTGGGAGGCACACGGGAGGCAGACGTCGTCATGAGACGGAACTGTGAAAATCCGTGAGTGCCCAGTAAGAGCGTGCAATAAAACGCTCATCTGATGGAGCTCTATGTATTGCCTCAGTTTTATGTCCACTCTTTCTATAAGCTTCCATGTCGTCTTCTTCAGTTTCTTCTATCTCATTTTATTACCTACATTGCATTCCTAGGGCCTTTGCATTCCTATGTTTTATTGCTAGCCAAAATTGCCATATTTGTTTTCCTCACATAATTTATTTCTATTATTGTAATACATTTATACCCTGCCTTTTCCCTCCTGCAAGTCTGCATCCATGATCTTCCTCCTCTCTATTTTATCCTCACAATAACAACCTTGTGAGATAGTTTAGGCTGAGAATCAGTGACTAGCTCAAAGTCACCCAGTGAGCTTCATGGCTGAGTGGGGAACTAGAATTCAGATCTTTATGCCACACTGGCTCTCCAGAAACTGGGCTACAAACATTCTGACAGTTTAGTTCATGACAATTAGAATATTTATGAACTTTCAGTGCCAGCACATCGCCTCAGCAAATCAACGAAGTTTTACAGTCATAAATACAATACAATTCATATGGGAACAAAAAGCATTTTGTTTCTTACAAAAGTGACCCAGTTTTACTCCAAACTATTTGTGACTTTAAATTTCAACTTTATTTGGAAATAAGTCTGTTTGGAATAAACAATAATATCACATTCAAGTTTGGGTGCCCAAAGTGATGGGAAGCAGGTTGCGATATGTGTGTAGGTGTTTTTAAGAAATCAGAAATGTTATATTTGGTTTAATCTCTTTTGGGCCTCCAGAAGACTAAAGCAGATAAGCCTGAGAGATTTTGATGTATTGTTGTTTTAAAAATGTAATCACCAGATGGAAGCTGGCCCGTTTGCATGGACTGTGTCAAATTGTGTATGCTGCCTTATAATTTATTGTGTAGTTATTTCACTCTCATCATGGCACACACTTTTTCCTCCTCGCGACTATGGTGCTCGAAGAAACTTTACCCCAAAGGCAGAGACTTGTTAATCCAAGGACAATTAACACAAGGCTCCCTTTTATTGAACCGGAGGGTCAATAAACATCCCATATGAGCTGCCTGCACTGGCTTGCAAAACCAGAAACACTCTCAATCATCTGGCAGCTGCCATGTATAGTTGGTCAATTTGGCTTACCAATCAGGTATTGTGGCTTGCCAGATGCTTGGCAACCTCCCTGTTTCTGCAGGCCCAGGCAGGCACCAAAACCAAGTGGTCTATTATATCCCAGGGAGATCGCCATGCATGGCTGGTGGCAGTGCTGAAGCAGGATGTGGTAGAGGAAGGGGGAAAGGCCACAAGCCAGCCATGGAGTTCCAGGGAGGTCCAGCCTGGGCTGCAAGCCCATTACTACAAGGAAAAAAGATGCTATGAAATCCTAAGGGAGAGAGGGAGGGAGGGACGGAGGGAGGGACAGACTCTAAATTTCTGACATGTGGCCAAGGGTTCCAATAATAAAAACACGAACACAGTAAAATGTCAATAAAAACAACAATAAAATCCAACAGTAAAACCAGCAGCAACAATGCAATAACAGCAACAAGGAGAAGATCGAGGTAGAACAATATTTTTTTCAAAGCCTTCTTAAAAGCCTGCAATGACGGGGCATGGCAGACCTCTGATGGCAATTGGTTTGAAAGGGATGGGGCCACTTCAGAGAAGGTCCTCTCACATGTGGTCACCCACCTCACTGCTTTCATGGATGGGGGAATGAGAAGGGCCTCTCTTTCTGATCTTAAAGTGCAGGCAGGCTGATATGAGTGAGGGTGGTCCTTCAAGTAACTTGGCCCCTAACCATTTAAGACTTTAAAGGTCAAAACCAGCACTTTGAATCGGGCTCAGAAATGCACTGCTAACCAGTGCAGCTGGCACAGAATAGGCATTATGTGATCAAATTGCTTCACTGTCAATAATACTCAGGTGGCCGCATTCTGCACCAGCTGAAGTTTCTGAACCTTTTTCAAAGGCAGCCCTATGTACAGTACAGTACAATAGTCCAGTCTGGACATCACTAGGGGCCTGTCTACACACAGTCGTCGAGGCACCCTGAAGGCGCTTCAGGGCACCCCGAAACTCCTAGTGTAGACACCTGTTCAGAAGAGACGGAGGAAGAGGCGGCGGCGGCGAAAAGTTCCCAGGGCTCGGTGGCTTCGCTGGTGAGTCCTTGCCGCCGAGCCCAACTCCCCGCCGGCCTCCTGCTGCCGGCGAAAGAGCCACCCGGGTTGGAGAGCTCGGCGGAAGCAGAAGCCGAGTTCTCAGACCCGGGTCGCTCTTACCCCGGCAGCAGGAGGCTGGTGGGGAGGCAGCGGCGGTGGCGGCAAGGACGCGGCCAGTTCCCCAGCTTCCGCCTCCTCCGTCTCTTCAGCTGCCGTCTACACCATCGTTTTGGGGTCGTACTGGGGGCGCATGCATGCACCTTCAGTACGACGTGTGGAAGGGGCCTAGTGCATGGATAACTAAGGCAAGGTCCATCCTCCCCAGATAGGGCCATAGCTGGTGAACCAGCCTGAGCTGGTAAAATGCTCTCCTGGACACTGTAGCCACCAGGGCTTCCCCAGTTAGCTCTAAGTCCAGGATGACTCCGAGACTGTGAATTTGGTAATATGGATTAGATTAGACCTGGAAAAATCATCTATCTATCTATCGGCATTGATAGCCTACTTATTCATCTGTAAAATGACTTATATGAGATTAAAAATAATATATACAGTAAAATCAAAACAAAACCACACCTGTCCACAGGTGCAACAACCCAGCAATAATTCTAGGTGACAAAGGCCTGTCTAAACAGAAAGATTGTAACCAGCCTGTGAAAAACTGCCATTGACCTGGCTTGGTGGGGATCCTTAGGCTGGGAATTAGAAAGAGAGGACCACTACTGAGACCTTGTTCCTTGTAGCCATCTGCCAAGCCTCAGACAGTGGGAGCATTAAGTAGACACCCCACCTCCACACATGACCTCAAAGCGTATGAGGATACACATGGGAGGAGGTATAACAGTAAGTATTAATTTGTTTGGTTCCAAATATGACTTATATCTATCAATTAGGCTGCAATCCTATACCCACTCACCCCATTGAACTCAGTGGGACTTATTTCGGAGTAGACATGTGTAAGATTGCACTGTTAGCCACTCCGATATCCTCACACTCCTTTGGATATACATGCTACCATTTTGATTTTCCACTTGCTTCTTGGTAGACACTAGTCATTTGTTTAAATTGCAAGGTAATATCGGAGACATGCTATTTTTCCTCTGTAACCCCTAAAACTACAGCCAAATTTAATGTTGATAGTCTGCTAATCAAATAACAACTTACCTTAACACTTCTATTAAAAAATAAAAAATGTTTTCAGAGGTTTGTGTGTGTGAGAGACAGAGAGAGATTCTGTGGCTTAAATCTAACATGACACTAGTGGAAGTCTTCTACTGTGATGGGACTTCCTTCGTTTCTCTTTCCCCTGCAGCCCTCTGTGCCATCTAAGTGTCTACTCTGGAGGGTTGCTCAGCACACAAGAGCAGATTTTAAGGGCACATGGGGGAGAGAGTATGGGGGGGAACTCCCTCCTCTTGATTCCACTGATGGAAGCATTTCTGTCAGTGGAACGACATCTTTTAAGCCAATCCTAAAATTCTCTGCTACTTTTCTGTCCACACGTACCAACACAGGATCATCCATTGGCTCAAGGTGTTAGGAAGTAGTGGATCTCTGGATCTCTGGATTAGGGGAAATAGCTGCAGTCCTAGATCCCAACTTAAGCGTGTTCCATGTTACTGTAGATGCTTTGGGATGAGATAACATTGTTATCTTTTCGGCGCCAGGTCAAGACTTTTCTCCTCCCAGGCATTTTAACAATATTTAACAACGTTAAGTTTGTTATTAATGGACCCCAGAATTGTTTTAAATAGATACTGTTGTTTTTATACTGTTTTTTATGGTTTTGATGGTTTTTAAATTTTGTATACTTTTAATGTTTACCATTTTTAATTGTAAACCGCCCAGAGAGCTTTGGCTGTGGGGCGGTATATAAATGTAATAAAATAAATAAATAAATAAATATAAATTCTCTCTAATTTTGAGAGAGAAATTGCAACTTTAAGTGGAAGAAATGGGGTGTGTGGTCAGGAACTGTAGAGATGCATGGACACGGAAATTAGGCAAAATTACAATAGTGCCCATTACTTGTGATAACCAATTCTTCTGCTGACTAACACCAGCTGTATTTTTTTAAAACTCATAGTCTGCTGTTGTTTTATTCTTCCTTTTTGCTGTCATGTAAGACAAATGTTAAAAGTGTAGGTATGTAATCCAGGAGTATAAAGTAGGCGAATTAGACTTATCACAGCCAAATGGTTGCGGCTTGGGATTGTTCTTGTGAAATAATGAGACTACCAATGACATCTGCTTTTTCTAAAAGAAAAATGATGTCTTCGGGGAGGAAAAGAGTGTCTGTACCACTCGGGCCATTTAATAATGCCACCTTTTATGGCTTTGGGATTTAAAAACAAAACAGAACATTTCATTGGTGAGAAAAGTAACAAACAATCAAGATTTGACATAGTGGTTTTTTTTTGGTGGTTTTTTGGAAATGTATTTCACATTCCCGGCTATGTTACTTTCAGGCAATTAAAAGACTTTAAGCAGGTGTAACATCCCGACAATACTTCAGGAATCTAAATAGGGATTGTAGCACACGGTAAAGATTTAGTAAATACTTTTCTAGTCCAAAATCAATGCCATCGATTGCCATTAAAGCAGCAAGCTAAAACAATGAAGAGGCTTCTAATTTTCAGGCTCCTGGTGGAGCCAGTTCCATCTCTGCCTCCTCCTCCTCCCAGTTAAGGGCATCATTAAACGGTAAGAGCAAACAGCATATTGAGAGGCCAAGTGTTTTATTAATTCATCATCAGAATTATCTCAGTGCATTAATATTAATAGCTTCAAATTGGATTTCATTTAGAAGGTGAAATAAATACGCTGATAGTAAAAGCTTGCAGACCTCGGGAATCTTAAGGCACCGGCACTTAACACAGAGCGAGGCTCAAAAATAGATTTGATAAGTCGCGCTGACTTCCTTGAGCAGAGGGACACCTTATGGATAGGGTTTCGGGCAGCTTTGAAGAGCACAGGAAATTTTAACTTTTCAAGGAGGTGCCCCCCTCCTCCTGCAAGCGATGGGCTGGCAGAATGAAATGATAACTGTGCGCTGTTCCCCACCATCACTGCAGATGCTCTGCTTGTGTATTTCCTATTTACTTGGTCTTTGAGGTGTGGGTTGTACGCTCCCAAAACTGCCAGGCTTATCAGACTGCAATCCTATACCCATTTACCTGGGAGTAAGCTGCATTGGAATCAGTTGGACTTATTTCTGTGTGAACATGTATAGGATCACAGTGAAAGTGGGGCCATAGCTAGACCTAATAATAATAATAATAATAATAATAATAATAATAATAATAATAATAACAACAACAACAACAACAACAACAACAACAACCCTGGATCGTCCAGGGGTCAAATCTGTTCATCTAGGTGACACACAGGGGATCCAGTGCTCAGGCAGGGGTGAACCCTGGAGGATCCCAGGATAAACCTTAGGTCTAGCTGTGGCCTAGGTTAACAACTCACCTGTCCTTTGATGGGTGTCATCATGGTGTGTGTGTGTGTGTGTATGTGTGTATGTGAAGGAAGAGGCTGTGAGCTGCAGAGATTCATAAGACAGGGTGTCTGCTGGTGGAGACCAAGCCACCCAAGGTCAAGGATGGTGGTGCAAATGCCCCCTCCCTTCAGCAATGTTATCCATAAGAGCAGCCATTATATGGGATAAAGTAAACAGGGGCAAGTGGGACACTATTCGGGTGAGGACTAAACCTGCTCCCTGTTCCTAAGGGCTCTAGTGTATGGGATGAGTGGACAGTTCTCTCCACTCAGCTGTGTATCCAGCTGCAGCCCATTTGATTTGTTCTATTGAGCTTAATGGGCCCATGGTGTACTGAGACAGTTTTAGTCATATACCCCACCTCCAGTGGTGTGATGGTACATTTAGAAGTGCAGGAGCTCATCATGACGGTCCCCATAGCCACGCCCCCAAGGAGAGTCCAAAATTCAAACAGCTATGTGGATCCATATCAGCAAGCCAGGTCTAGCAGTTTCCATCTCCACCTGGAGCAAGACTTTTGCCAAGCTAATGGGTCTTAATTGCCCATTCAAGTCCAGACCACTTTGTATTAGGAAAGGGAACACTATCCAGCTACTGTGAGGATCACAGCTAAACTCAGAGGGAACGGGGGCGGGGGGGGGGGGGAGAGAAAGATAATGGCACTGTCCCTGCTAATAAAAAAGTGCCAGTGCTGCCTCCCTGTGGGCATTGTTCCACTACATCACTGCTCACTTCTTCATCTGCATGGCCTCACCCTGGTCCCATTCCCTGAGCGCAGCTTCCTTTCACTGTAGGCTTTTTCTGCTTCATTTACAGTAATCGCATCGAGCAATGGACTCAACACTTCTTTCGCCTTCCTGTCTCTAGCATAGCTGCCAATCAACTTGCTGTTTCTTGCATTGCTTTTGCGTCTCTCCCATCTAGGGGATGTACAAACCATCCCTGCCTTGAGGAAATATGGGAGTTGCATTCTGGATTAGGGCTGTGCACGGACCCCCCAAACCGCTTCGTGGCCCAATCCGGAACTTTCGGATCGGGCCCGAACTGCTTCAGGTCAATCCGACCCTCCCCCACTCTGCTGAGCGAGATCCGGAGGGGTGGATTGAGATTTTGCCCCCCTTCCCTACTTACTTGCCTCCACGGTGGACAGCAGAGGCAGGTAAGTGGGGAATGGGGGACAAAATGGGTGCTGAATAAGCCCCACTCCCCCTGCCCCCTTACCTGGCTCCGTTGCCACACGGACTGCGGCGGCGAGGCCAGGTAAGCCACCCTCCCCCTCACTTACCTGCCTCTGTTGTGGTCTGGCGCAGGCTTCAACTGAGGCCCAGGCCTCAGTTGAAGCCTACACCAGACCGTGACGGACACAGGTAAGTCCCCCTCCCCCCTGCTCCCTTTCCTGGCTCTGCCAGTGTCACTACAAGGACTGTGCCAGCGCTGGCACCAGGTGAGCCCCCTCCCCCCACTTACCTGCGTTCGGAGCTCTGGTTGGAGGTGAACCACTTTGCCTCAATCCGCAGCTCCCCCGACCTGATTCGGATCTGCCTTTGGCAGAGGTGGATCGGGTCGCTCCACTCTGGATTCGCAATCCGAATCAGAGCGAAGCCCAGCCCTATTCTGGATATGTTGAACTGGACTGTAAGGTTGCAATCTAAGCATGGTTCCCAGGAAGACGTTTCCACTGAAACCAATGGAAGTTACTTTGAATTACATGTCTTTAGGTTTGAGTTAGTGGCATTTTAAGGGGTTACAAATCTTGAAGGACCAAATCTAGAGGCCCCCAAAATGCTAGTGCTCCAAATGATGCCCTTAGGAGCAGGACAAAGTGAATGCCCAGACCCTTCATGAGACCCCCTCTTCCCTTTCCCCAAGCAGGCTGCACCTTTGTCCTTCCTTGGATTCTAAACCGCTATCAATAGGAACTTCCAATGCAGGCAGTGTAGTTCGCCAAGGCTTCTGCATCCAGTGCCGGCATCAGGTGTCAGCATGGTTGGGCTCCTGTTGAGAGCCTAGGGGCACAGAAGGGCTTGTCACTGCCCCTGTTGTCATTGGGGGGGGGCATCCAGTGCTGGGGGGCCTTGCTGCCCCTGCCATAAGGGCTGTGGTGCAGTGCTGCTTCTGCTACTGCCAATTACCCATTTCACCTCCTCCTCCAGACACATGTGCTTTTCCCAATGAGCCAGGCAATGGTGCTTTTTATGGGTTGAGCTGGTGCTTGGCCTCATTCTGCATGTTGGATTCCCCAGGAGGCGATTGAAGAGAAGGCCCTGTCATGCCACGGCACGCAGAGGCTCTGACAGTGGCAGGAGTGGCAGCAGCACCATCTTGGCAGGGACTACGCTGAGGTTCCGCTGAAGTCTGGCACCAACCCTGTCTGTATGCTTAGTAAGATCCCAAGAGGCCTGGCGAAGTCGACTTCCCAGGGATCTTTGCACTGGGTAGTTCTTATTGGTAATGCATTAGGACCTTACCTACAAAAAAAACCCTTTGTGTTGCTCCTCACTGCTAATGAAAGTTAAGTTTGGGGAAAGGGGGCAGCTCAAAATGGAGCCAAGTTGATTTATGAGCTAAGCTGAGATCCAAAGGGATTTTGGCTTGGATGGCAATAAGTTCAGTATTTCTAACTCAAATTTCTGAGATTGTCCTCTACCCCCAACTTCTCCAAAGGACAGACTGTTCCTAGAAGGAGGTGAAGCAGCTGGGTATATGTGGGGTGACTGGGGCAGCTGGACAGTGGATGCAAGTACACTGAGTTGGGGTGGCCATGTGTCCTCTTTTACAGAGCATGATCCTCTGTTTGAAGGGCTGCCCAGTCCAAGCCCGGTTTAAAGAGACAGAACCATTAGAAGGGAGAGTTGGGCCTTGAAGTTGCCTATCAACAGCACCCAGACAGCAGACTGAGCAAGGCACATGGGTCACCTGGTCATGGCCTTCCACTTTTTAAAGAGATGGACTGTATTTCTTTTTAATGTATTATAATTCTCTCTAACTTTGCATCTATACCTATGAATCAGCACATGGAAAATGTATGTACATTGGTGGTCTCTTTTGTCTCCTCTGTGCTGAAGATGCGTTTCCTCTTTTGGGGGCCATTCATATGTGGCCACGCTACAGGGCATGGTTTTGTCTTATCAGGAATGGCTGAGGCTGTTGCAGCGTGCCTGGCCTGGTCTCCCCCATGAGGTGGATGGTGTGGTTATGAAATGCGTTCTGCGTTCCAGTTCCCCAAAGCATAAAGAGCTGGATTGCATCCACAAGTGATGAAAAGGAAAGAAACAGCCAAAGGTTTATGGCTTGTAGGTGGAAGAAGATGGTGACAGAAAGACTGGGTCATGTGGTGTGTACAGGAAAGGTGATTACTGAAAGAGGGGGCAATGCTTTTGTTTGTTTTTAATGGAAATCGTCGAATAGGAATGTAACAGGCGGAGAGAGAAAAAGAAACTGATTCAGGGTGGGAATAAGTGGTCATCTCTCAATGTGAAAAGAGATTAAATAATTGGCTGACCAACGACACCTTCGCGAAATAGCGCAATGTTTCTTAATCTACTGGAGAAGGATGGAAAACAGTTCTGGGAGGGCGCAGTGCACAGAGCTCCATTGGGGGGGGGGGCTTTGCAGAGCCAGGTGAACGGGCTGCTCAGTGGCCGACAATATTCGCTGTTGACAAAAGCAAAGTAATGCCCATTTGAAAGAATCATTTCAACTAATCTCATGCATTGGTGGGTTCTAAATTAAGTGTAACAACTCTGGGAAAAAGCTCTAGGCATAATTGGATAACTCAATGAAAACAAGACGCAGCCAAAGAAAACAGTCTTTAGAAAGGTATAGACAGAGACTATTATGCGCCCGGAATGGAAACAAAGAGTTATGGAAAGGCTGTTGAATGTATTACATGCCGGAAAAGGCTGACTCCAAACAACCAAACATGATTTTTTTAACTTGAGTCTAGTCCTAATTTTCAACCGTGGTGATATTAAGGAGCTGTGATGGACGCCCACTGCAGAAATGGCAAATTATTCACCAAGAGAAGTCTAGAATTAAGGTACCACTGAAAATACACGTGGAACAGACCAGATAAAAGTTGCACAAGGCAGAAAGAAAAAAGAACTGTGTTCGTTTAGAGAGCTTTGGCTATTGGGCAGTATAAAATGATATATATATATATATATATATATATATATATATATATAGTATTAGCTGGTCTTCTGAAGCTCTCAGAGTGGCCTAGAAAAAGTATTTCATCATCATTTAATGATTCAAAGCTCTTAAGTGCACAAAATATGCCTAGCATTAAGCTAGCTAGCCAACTCATTTTTATTTAAACCTGTCAGTTGCCAGACCCTCCCAAAATTAATCGAGACAAAGCTAGTTTTCCCACCTATGTTTGCCCCAGCTCGTTAATCTAGTTTGTTTATATTTGTAAACTATGTTTGCATTTTAAAAACGTGACTATTTTGCACAGGCATGCACTGCACATATGTGCAGAGGAAAGCCCAGAGGCAGGTGTGGGCACATGAAATTTAAAATGGCTTCCAGCTGCTTCCTTCTCTGGGAGATGATGGCTAGCGAGGGGGAGGGGAATCCTGGTTGGCTGGCTGGCTGGCTTAATCCCACTGTGCAATGGGAGTGAGGAGTGGAGAGGAGGAAACTACACCAGTGATGCGGATTGAAGAGGGATGGGAGAACAGTGACCCTCATTCAGCCTGAACACGGATGAATCACCCAGGAATTCATACCCAGGCCATAGCTAAACCTAAGGTTTATCCCTGGATCGTCCAGGGGTCAAACCTGTTCATCCAGGTGACACACAGGGGATCCAGTGCTCAGGCAGGGGTGAACCCTGGATGATCCCAGAATAAACCTTAGGTCTAGCTGTGGCCCCAGACTTTTAATAGCTAAGCACTCAAAGGCTTCGGCCTGGATGGAGGAATCTTTCAGTTCCGCTTCCTCGTGCGTTTTCTATTTCAAATTTCAAGCTCTTTCTGCCGCGTTTACGAAGAAATTTGCCAATGTGGATAAGCTCCTTTCAAAAAACTAACTGCACCAAGTTTTACCCATCCCTAGCAGCGAGTGGAGGCAGAAAGAAGGTCCAGGGCTGGCTGGTAGGGGTGTGTGCTAGGCAATGGAAGCAGCTGCTGCAGAATTCAGTCCTCGACTTGGGCCAGGGAGGTGGGGATGGTTCGTAGTAGTGACATTGGCAGTTAGGCACTTTTGTGCACAGTGTCGTAGGCAGCCTTCCCCAACCTGGCACCCTCCAGATGTGTTGGACTACAACTCCCATGATCTGTAGCCAGAATGGCCCTGGTGGTTGGGGAGATGTGTATTGTAGTCCATTACATCTCTAGGGTACCAGCTTAGGAAGGCTAGTCTTAGAGTGTCATCACACGGGGAAATCGCATTTCATTACTGTCGCTTTTCTGCCCACACATTTGTTCCTCATTACTTTCTCATTCTCAAGGGAGAGGAAAGAGGAAGTAAACTATGTGCGCATTGCCCATTCAGTGGGCCTTTTTCATCCTGCTGCTTCTCTTGCACACAGCAGGAAATAGCGGCAACTTCTGTCTCAAAAAATAAATCGGACTTACTGGGGTGTTTTTTTGTCACGCGAAGAAGGCCAGAAGGGGTGGAAGGGACACAGAAGACAGATGATGTCATGAGAGGGACCCACAAAAATCCGTGACTAACGAGTGTGCAATAAAATGCTTAGTTAAGTTAAGTAATAATGGCTGGGGAAGGCAACGGCAAACCACCCCGCTGTAAGGCCTGCCAAGAAAACGTCAGTGAAAGCAGGCATCCCTCCAAGTGTCAGTAATGACTCAGTGCTTGCACGAGAGGTTCCTTTCCTTTCCTAAGTTCTGCCAGCCCATTCCCTTCCTTGTTTCTTTCCTCCAGTGTGGATGCCAGCGACTGTATATTGTACACATCATGTTTCCTGTGCTTATGTACTTTGTGTACGTTCGTGAAAAAGGGGGTTTGTGTGCATAAAGTTGGGGAACGTCTGTGAAAGCATCCTGACAACAGGGGTGCTTATGTCTGTGGTTTCTAGTCCTCTTCTAGGGATACCCTCTGTAAAATGTATACATGTTTTCTAGCATGTTTTTGACATGCTTGTATTCTTGATCATAGAATACTCCTGACCTGTAGTCTTCAGCTTTGCTGTCTTGAGTTATCCACTCTGCATGTAGGTAACTTCTTATTCTCTGATTGTGGAATAGTTGTAGTATGGATTAGGTTATGATCTGTGAGGTCCTTCCAACTGCTGATATCATGTGTGGATGTAATTGCTGATGGCACGGGTCCTGCGTCTGCGCTTGGCCCAGGTCACACAGCAATATGTATAAAATGCAAAAGAGTAAGTAAAAAAAAAAAAGAGTTTAGACAATTTGGACAACACAGTTAGGTTAGTTACACAGGCAATCAAGAAGGAACCACAATTTCTGCCAATGTCCAGATAAAAGGAAATTTAATGTATTGTTGTTTTTGAACAGCGTCTAATCAACCTAATGAACTTGTGCCATTGTATGCCAAGTTAAATAATACCATTTAAAAATGGGCATGATCTGTGTGTGGGAGGGGATTTTCTATAGGGTATTACTGAGCTCCTTCCCTTCTCCCTTGCTGGACGTGTTTTGTGTGAGGTGCTCAGCAATTACTTTGCATAGGAGGCCTGTCCACAGGGGTAGGAAATCTCAGACCCAGGAACATAGGAAGATACCTTATACTGGGCTAGATCCAACACTAACCGGCAGTGGCTTCCCATTCAGGTAGGAGTTTTTCCAGCCCTATCTGGATATGCTGGGGATCAAATCTGGGTCCTTCGGCATGCAAAGCAGGGGCTCTGCCATGGAGCCATGTGGCCCCTCCAAACCCAGTGCTCCTGGGGTCCCAAATAGCCATGGCCACTTCCCTTGGCCTCATGCCCTTTCCCCCAACCACCCATCATTGGGTGTTTCTCCGGTCACTGTGTGGTGGTGGTGGGGGTGTATCTGCAATCGAAAACTGCCAAACAGCTCAATGAAGACTGAGCATGTTCAGTGGACATAGAATACAGAATGTCTGTTAAGGAAAACATATGGAAAATTCTCTCTCTGTCTATGTGTGTGTGTGTGTGTTGTGTAAGAACACACTTATAGCATTTGCAAGAAAGGCCAATGCTATTTTGGGCTGCATTAATAGAAGTATAGCTTCCAAATCATGTGAGGTACTGGTTCCCCTCTATTCGGCCCTGGTTAGGCCTCATCTAGAGTATTGCGTCAAGTTCTGGGCTCCACAATTCAAGAAGGACACAGACAAGCTGGAGCATGTTCAGAGGAGGGCAACCGGGATGATCAGGGGGTCTGGAAACAAAGCCCTATGAAGAGAGACTGAAAGAACTGGGCATGTTTAGCCTAGAGAAGAGAAGATTGAGGGGAGACATGATAGCACTCTTCAAATACTTAAAAGGTTGTCACACAGAGGAGGGACAGGATCTCTTCTCCATCCTCCCAGAGTGCAGGACACGGAATAACGGGCTCAAGTTAAAGGAAGCCAGATTCCGGCTGGACATCAGGAAAAACTTCCTGACTGTTAGAGCAGTACGACAATGGAACCAGTTACCTAGGGGGGTTGTGGGCTCTCCCACACTAGAGGCCTTCAAGAGGCAGCTGGACAAGCATCTGTCAGGGATGCTTTAGGGTGGATTCCTGCATTGAGCAGGGGGTTGGACTCGATGGCCTTGTAGGCCCCTTCCAACTCTGCTATTCTATGACTCTATGATTCTAATGGAGTATCTTGGAAAAGGGCATGGCTGGCTGGTACCCTGAACAGGAGCACTCTCTAGACTGCAGTGTTTTGTTGCAGGCCCCGCTTGTCTCTTTTCTAATTCTTAATTCACAGCTCTCCCCAGTCACATTTCTATATTACCCTCCTCATTTTGCAAAGCAAAGAGAACTCAGCAAATTGGCTCTGGCTGAGCTCTCCCTTAGTTGTTTTGCCCAAGACTCTGAAAAGAACTGACTGCCTTGTAGGCTTTAGCTATGAATCCCATGCTCTGATCTGTGCCTGCAACTTCACCATATTTGAACTTTCTGTTTCCTGGGGCACCACAAAGAACCTTTTGCTCCTTTTTACTCTTGAAATAAAAAGCAGTGTTCCTTATGAATTTTTAACACGACACACTTCTTTTCCTCCCCCCTCCTGCCATCGCTCTAAGGCAAGTCACGTCAGTGTCTGGACACTTGCATGTGAAGCTCCGAGCCCGACTGCCTCCATTTGTAAACAAGTGTGAACAACATGAGCACATTAGTGTCACTTCCCAGCAAATTCAGTGTTAAGAAATTACAAATGTATGTACTATGGAACGGTTTGACGAAGCGGTATCAGGATACATTATTCATAGTAATCTTTCTCAAAACTTGACATTTTGGAAAGTTTTCCACTTTGTGCATCATGAAATTGTAATGCGGGTTGTGAATGTGGTGTTTGGGGCGGGGGTGGTGGTGGTGGTGGGAGAAGCGAGAGTGAAAGGAAGAGGGAGAAAACCCTCAATGCCATTGGTCTTTTGCTTTCGAAGAATCTTTGTTTTTTGAAAGCGGCTTCTTTTCAACATCAAGAGATTTTATTTTGTGTCGCTGGTGCACAATATCGACTTAAAGGCAACCTATTTTCTTCTTTTATTACAAAGTTCCAAGTTTATATTAGTGTGTGTGGTCAGAGGCAATAATAAGTGTCAAGCTTGGCTTATAAAATCGTTCCTGGGCCTTTTAACCTTCAGCAGAGCTCTGAATAAGTGAGCGAGTCTATGGATGCTGACATTTATGGCGAAGCAGAAAATAGATGTCTATTGATGGGGCTGTATCTCTGATCATAGTTCATATCCCCTTTCAGCAATGGAGTTAACATTATCTAGCTGATGTCAGGCGCCATGATGATCGCTGCCATGAGAAGGGCAGATGGTCCCAGGCCTCCTTTGCCGGTGATGACTGTTTTGTGGATATGATCAGCATAACTCAATCGCTACCAGTGCTAAGAGCCAAGCTGTGCATCGTGAGACTCCGTGTGGCACAGCTCTGCTGGGACTGTACCACTTTGTGCTGTAAGTATGCATAGGGCAGGTTCACGTGTTTAAGAGAACTCCTAGCACTTGGGAACATTAGCATCTCACTGAGAATAGCTGTTGCAACCTCCCGCAATCTGGGTCCCTCCAGATGTTGCTTACAGTTCCTATCATCCCCATCCTGTGACCAAGGCCGTTGCTAGACGAGGGTTTAGCCTGGGCTGAAACCCAGGCTCACTGCTGTGCGTGCAGATGACGCACAGGAGATCCCAGGATCAGGCCAGGCTAAACCCTCCCTTGACCCAGGATAACCGGATCCACTTTTGGCCTGGTTTTTCTGCAGCCCCGGGCGACCTGAGGTTTTTGCAGTTGTCTGCTCAATGAAATCTTAGGCTTGACTGGTACAGAGAGATGTGAGATATATAGAAGAGAGACCTTAACAACTAGGTAAGAACAGCTGTTTATTATAACATTGCTGAATTCCTTGGATAGTTCCATATATGTATATTGGTTCCTAAAAAGGTAGCTGCATTAGTCTGTCTCAGGAAAAGCAACCAAGGGTCTTGCAGCATCTTACAGACTAATGGATAGATAATGGCATAAACGTTTGTGGAGCACAATAAGGGCAATAACACTCAACCACAAAAATTCACTTAGAGATGTAAAATAGACGCAGTATATTAGAGATATAAGTGATATATGCAATATATATATATAATCAATCTACAGAACAATTTATCCTAGCTAGTACATGTGCTTAAATCCCTTTAAACAAATCCAACAGTGCAAAACCTCCACAATAAAAATTAATAAAGAAAAACAGAAACAGAAATAATGCCCAATGTCACCAAGCACTGAAGTTCACAGTAGCATTTTACGTTTTTACAAAACTGCCTAAGAGCAAAACTTTTAGATAATAATAGTTCAGAAGTATATCACTCCACACATGCACAATGTCAGGCGTCAAAATGACATTCATAAGGCGTCTATTAAACATTCCTAATAAGGCGTCTAAAACAGTTGTCCGGTACATTTCCTGTTTTGAAGTATCTTCGTCAGTTGGATGCTGTAAATGATACAAAAATACCTCTCTCAACATTGGTAACCAGAAGGTACAAATAGGACAACAGGGTTGGGAGGGAATATGGAAACAAAGAGCGTTGAGAAATATGTCAGTAAGAATAAAAGAGAATTATTATAAAATTGTATGGAGGTGGTACCTAACTCCGGTTAGATTGAACAAGATAAACAATCAGCAAACAGAAAATTGTTGGAGAGGTTGTGGGGTTAAAGGAACGTATTTGCATATGTGGTGGGAATGTAACTATGTTCAGAAATTGTGGAAGATGGTATTTTTGGAAATTGAAGAAATTGTTGAAATGAAGCTAGAAAGAACACCAAAAGTTGCATTGCTGTCGCTATTTGAAGAAGATTTTAAATGTAAAAAGGAAATTAAGGAACTGATAACGAATTTGTTGACTGCAGCAAGATTAATTATAGCTAGGAACTGGAAGATACAAGGGGAATATTCTATTGAAGAATGGTATAAAGAAGTATGGGATATAGCTATTAATGATAAATTAACAAGTAATATTAAATGGAGAAGAGGTATAGCTAAATCAAATGATTTTGAAGGAATTTGGAAACAGTTCCTAATATTTGTATTTTCTAAAGGGAGTGGGAATCCACCAGCAGAAGAAAGTATGAGATTCTGGAATCAGGAATGAGATCCCGTGGTGGGGGGTGCACTGTAGGTGTATTGATTATGTTATTAAGATAAGATATTGTATTCAACTGAATTATGTAGTATGTTGTGTGTTTTTTTTTATGTGATGTAATGTGTATGTTTAGTATTGTAGAAAATAAAAAAAAATTATATATATAAAAAAACATTGGTAACCAGTCACATGAGTTGTCATATACTACTTCCAATACAAAAAACAATACAAAGAATCAGAATATATTGGCCTCACCAACTTGTTCATAAAGGGAGCCGTGGCTGTACATTTAGGGTGGAATATATTGCATCTATTTTACATCTCAAAGTGAATTTTTGTGGTTGAGTGTTATCATCCTTATTGTGCTTTGTTAATTTCAACCACAGCCTTCTATCTACTTTATAAACATTTGTGGACCACAATCTACATTGTGCATCTGATGAAACAGAATGTGTTCCATAAAAGCTCATATACAGTAAATGAGGCTGCTGTATTATTATTATTATTTATTTATTATTTATTTATTTATATAGCACCATCAATGTACATGGTGCTGTACAGAGTAAAACAGTAAATAGCAAGACCTTGCCGCATAGGCTTACATTCTAATAAAATCATAATAAAACAATAAGGAGGGGAAGAGAATGCAAACAGGCACAGGGTAGGGTAAACAGGCACTGGGTAGGGTAAAACTAACAGTATAAAGTCAGAACAAAATCAAGTTTTAAAAGCTTTAGGAAAAAGAAAAGTTTTTAGCTGAGCTTTAAAAGCTGCGGTTGAACTTGTAGTTCTCAAATGTTCTGGAAGAGCGTTCCAGGCATAAGGGGCAGCAGAAGAAAATGGACGAAGCCGAGCAAGGGAAGTAGAGACCCTTGTGCAGGCGAGAAACATGGCATCAGAGGAGTGAAGAGCACGAGCGGGTCAATAGTGTGAGATGAGAGAGGAGAGATAGGAAGGAGCTAGACCGTGAAAAGCTTTGTAGGTCAACAGGAGAAGTTTATATTGGATTCTGAAGTGAATTGGAAGCCAATGAAGAGATTTCAGAAGTGGAGTTACATGGTCAGAGCGGCGAGCCAAGAAGATGATCTTAGCAGCAGAGTGGTGAACAGAAACCAACAGAATGATGTGAGAAGAAGGAAGGCCAGTGAGAAGAAGGTTGCAGTAGTCCAACCGAGAAATAACCAATGCATGAACAAGAGTCTTGGCAGAAGAGACAGACAAAAATGATCGAATCTTGGCAATATTATACAGGAAAAAACGACAGGATTTAGCTACTGCCTCAATATGAGGAATAAAGGAGAGCGAGGAATCAAATATAAAGCCAAGACTATGAGCTTCTTTGACTGGAGTAAGTGTAACATCATTGACAGTAAGAGAGAATGAGAGATGAAGAGAAGGTTTAGGAGGAAAAACAAGCAATTCAGTCTTTGCCATATTAAGTTTCAAACGACGATGAAGCAACCAAGTGGAGATATCTGAAAGACATGCCGAGATACGATCGTGAACATCAGGAGAAAGAGCCGGAGATGAAAGATATAATTGTGTATCATCGGCATACAGATGATATTGGAGGCCATGAGATTGAATAAGATTACCCAAGGGCAACATGTATAAGGAAAACAACAACGGACCAAGCACCGAGCCTTGGGGAACCCCTACTGAAAGGGGAAAAGAAGAAGACGAGCTGCCATTAGCCAACACGCTGAAAGAGCGACCCGCTAGATAGGAGGCAAACCAGTTATAGACAAAGCCACAAAATCCAAGGTCATGAAGGGAATCTAAAAGAAGATCATGATCAACCGTGTCAAAGGCTGCAGTTAGATCAAGGAGGATAAGAACGGAATAATGGTCTTTAGACTTGGCAGTAAGAAGATCATTGGTGATCTTAGTAAGGGCTGTTTCAGTGGAATGCAAAGGACGGAATCCAGATTGAAAAGGATCCAGAGCAGAGTTACTAGAAAGAAAATCAAGACAACGGGAGTAGACCACACGCTCCAGGATCTTTGAAACAAACGGCAACAAAGAGACAGATCGGTAGTTAGACAGAGATAGCCTATCAAGAGTAGGTTTCTTGAGAATAGGAGAGACTGAAGCGTGTTTAAAAGCAGAAGGAAATGAACCAGAGGACAGAGAAAAATTAATAATATGAAGCAAGGAAGGGAGGATAGCAGGGATAAGATTAATAAAGACGCGAGAAGGAATCGGATCACGAGAACAAGTGGAAGGCTTCGAAGAGAGCAGTATTGTAGACAGTTCATCAGCTGAGACCGAAGGAAGTGCAAAGAAATTTGCAGGAGGAACCGACAGATGAGGAACAGGAACTGGAAGAGGAGCAGAGCTGGCTAGATCAGAGCGAATAGTTTGGATTTTAGCATTGAAAAAAGAGGCAAAGTTATTAGCAGACAGAGAGGCGGGGAGAGATGGTGGATTAGGCTTCAGAAGAGAATTGAAGGATGCAAAGAGCCGCTGAGGATGCCTAGCATTTGACTGGATCAACGTTGAGTAATACTGCTGTTTGGCCAATGAAATGGCAGAAGAGAAATAGGAGAGTACAAATTTGTAATGGACAAAGTCTGCCCAGTCCCTGGTCCTAATGAGAATGTGCAGATCCTGGATTAGAACAAGGGTTTACCTAGTCCATCTCTCTCTCTCTCTCTCTCTCTCTCTCTCTCTCTCTCTCTCTCTCTCTCTCTCTCGGTTACCATCCAGATGCCCCAGAGCAAAGGAAGGAGGGGGGTAGTAATATAATCACCCCTTGTTTATCCCCAGCACCTGGTGGTTATCCTGGGAATCCTGCCTTGTGTATTATAGGTGCTGGTTTAAGCTTTGAAATGTGACTTTTGTTGGCTAATGTAAAATGTTGTAACACTTTTCCTTATAGTTTGATGGGCTCCTCAAAGTTGATTCTCCACACCTCTCACCCATCCCCAAATTATTTGCAGTGGATGCCATAGTTGTTTCTGTATGATGTAGGATCAGATGAGTATAGATTGAGCTCTGTGTAACAGCCAGGCCCCCCTCTCCTTTTCCCAAATGACAGTCCATACCAGGATCAGGTTCCTGCCCTCTGACCCCATTTTCTTTCACATTCAGCCCCATAGGGAGCCTTAACCACCATTCTCAGAGGTTCTACCCATCCTCACTTCTGTGACACCCAGCACTTCTGCTTATTAGAGCAGCTCCTTCTGTCTTCCAAATTCCATATTGTGTCAACACCCTCCCTCTCCCTTTAGCTTGTGCGCAGGGCAGGTGGGACCAAGGCTGGAGAGATGGAGGAGGAAGAATTGTGACTTTAAAGACAAATACAGCCCAGCTCCCCTTGAAATCTATGAGCTTCATGACACCAGCATTATAGACTGCTGTCGCAGTGCATTGTATGCAAAGGACTCAGATGACAACGACCATGTCCTGTTGTGATTGTGGTTCTTCCCCCGCTTTTAGCAACTTTTTTGGCATGCGGAAAGTCTGGTTCTTCTGGTAATCTGAAAACACACCGCTCAAACTTCAACGTGTATTTTCATCCATCGTTTTCAATCCGATGTTCTGTGGATGTGTTTTCAAGGGGCAGTATTGATAATAAAAGAGAGGGGTGTGCCTTTTCTCCAGCGGGTGTTTTAAAATTCCAATTCAAATCCTTTCCTCCTCCTGCTTCCTGGCTGATGGGTTGAACAAAAGAAGGCTCTATTGTACTTCCATTCCTCCACCTTTGCTTCATTTATTATTTATTTATTTATTTTATTACATTTATATACCGCCCCCCAGCCGAAGCTCTCTGGGCGGTTTACAACAATTAAAAATAGTAGACATTAAAAGTATACAAAAAATTTAAAAAACATAAAAACAGTATAAAAACAACAACAGTATTCATTTAAAACAACAATTCTGGGGTCCATTAAAACAAACTTAACGTTATTAAATGCTGTTAAAATGCTGTTAAAATGCCTGGGAGAAGAGAAAGGTCTTGACCTGGCGCCGAAAAGATAACAACGTTGGCGCCAGGCGAGCCTTATCGGGAAGATCATTCCACAGTCGGGGGGCAACCACTGAGAAGGCCCCTTGTTGCCATCCTCCGAGCTTCCCTCGGAGTAGGCACTCGGAGGAGGACCTTAGATGTTGAGCGCAGTGTACGGGTAGGTTCATGTTGGGAGAGGCGTTCCATCAGGTATTGTGGTCCCAAGCCATGTAGGGCTTTATAGGTTAAAACCAGCACCTTGAATTGGGCTTGGAAACATATAGGCAGCCAATGCAAGCGGGCCAGAATCGGTGTTATATGCTCAAATCTTCCTGTTCCAGCTATCAATCTGGCCGCCGCATTTTGCACAAGCTGCAGTTTCCGGACCGTCTTCAAAGGCTGCCCCATGTAGAGGGCGTTGCAGTAATCTAATTTGGAAGTTACCAAAGTATGGACAACTGAAGCTAGGTTATCCCTGTCCAGATAGGGGCGTAGCTGGGCCACCAACTGAAGTTGTTAGAAGGCACTCCGTGCCACCGAGGCCACCTGTGCCTCAAGTGACAAAGATGGTTCTAGGAGAACCCCCAAGCTACGAACCTGCTCCTTCAGGGGGAGTGCAACCCCATCCAGAACCGGTTGAACACCCCCCATCCGATCAGAGGAACCACCCACCAGCAGCATCTCAGTCTTGTCTGGATTGAGTTTCAGTTTATTAGCCCTCATCCAGTCCATTGTTGCAGCCAAGCACCGGTTCAGCACATCCACAGCCACACCTGATGAAGTTGAAAAGGAGCAGTAGAGCTGCGTGTCATCAGTGTACTGATGACAGCGCACTCCAAAACTCCTGATGACCGCACCCAACGGTTTCATGTACATGTTAAACAGCTTGGGGGACATGACCGACCCCTGTGGAACCCCATACCGAAGAGTCCACGGGGCCGAGCAATGTCCCCCAAGCACCACCTTCTGGAGCCGTCCTGCTAAGTAGGAGCGGAACCACTGCAATGCAGTGCCCCCCACTCCCAGCTCAGCCAGACGTTCCAGAAGGATACCATGGTCGATGGTATCGAAAGCCGCTGAGAGATCAAGGAGAATCAACAGAGTTACACTCCCCCTGTCTTTCTCCCGACATAGGTCATCATACAGGGCGACCAAGGCTGTTTCCGTGCCCAAACCAGGCCTGAAACCTGACTGAAATGGATCCAGATAATCAGTCTCATCCAAAAGTGTCTGGAGCTGTCCCGCCACCACCCGCTCAAGGACCTTGCCCAGGAATGGAACATTTGCTACCGGCCTGTAATTACTAAGATTTTCCGGGTCCAAGGAAGTTTTCTTTAGGAGTGGTCTCAATACTGCCTCTTTCAGACGGTCTGGGACCACTCCCTCTCGTAGAGAGGCATTAATCACCTCCTTGGCCCAGCCGGCTGTTCCATCTCTACTAGCTTTTATTAGCCAAGAGGGGCAAGGATCCAGAGCAGAGGTGGTTGCACGGACCTGTCCAAGCACCTTGTCAACATCCTCGAGCTGTACCAACTGAAACTCATCCAAGATTACAGGACAAGACTGTACTCTGGACACCTCACTAGATTCACCTGCTATAACACTGGAGTCTAAGTCCTGGCGGATGCAAAAGATTTTATTCTGGAAGTGCCTGGCAAATTCATTACAGCGGGCCTCAGATGATTCTACCATGTCCTTGGGGCCAGCATGTAATAGCCCCCGGACAACTCTAAAAAGCTCCGCTGGGCGGCAAATTGAAGATTTAATAGTGGCAGCAAAGTATTGTTTTTTTGCTGCCCTCAGTGCCCCTGAATATGCCTTACTATAGGCACTTACCAATATTTGATTGCATCCACTAGGAGTTCGTCTCCACCTGCCCTCAAGCCTTCTCCTATTTTGTTTCATCGCTCTCAGCTCTGGGGTATACCACGGAGCCGTACGAGCTCTACTCAGGAGAGGGCGCTCGGGAGCAATCCTGTCAACTGCCCGGGTCATTTCTGCATTCCACAGATCAACCAGGGTTTCGACAGGAGAGCCAGCCCTATCAGCCGGAAAACTCCCCAGAGCCCTTTGGAAATCATCCGGATCCATTAGTCTCCGGGGGCAGACCATCTTAATAGGTCCCCCACCCTTGCAGAGGGGAAAAGCTGCTGTAAGTCTAAACCTCAGCAAGCAGTGATCCGACCATGACAAAGGGAGTGATGTAAGGTCCCCCACTTCCAGATCACCATCTCCATGTCCAGTTGTGAAAATCAGGTCAAGAGTGTGCCCCACTACATGTGTTGGGCCGATGACATGTTGGGACAGTCCCATGGTTGTCATGGAGACCATGAAATCCTGAGCCGCCCCGGATAAGGCACCCTCGGCATGAATGTTGACATCCCCCAGAACCAACAGTCTGGGGGATCTCAGCATTGCAGCCGAGACCACCTCTGTCAGCTCACCTAGGGAGTCTGTTGAGCAGCAGGGTGGGCGGTACACCAACAGAATCCCTAATCTGTCCCGCTGAGCCAACACAAGTTGCAAACACTCCAGACCAGTAGTCACATGGACAGGGAGCCTGCAGAGGGAGATAGAATTCCTATAGACCACAGCAACCCCCCCTCCCCGGCCCTCAGGTCTACCCTGATGCTGAACCAGGTACCCTGGTGGGCATAACTGGGAGAGACTGACTCCTCCCTGCTCACCCACCCAGGTCTCGGTTATACATGCCAGATCGGCTGCCTCATCCACAATTAAGTCGTGGATGAGGGAGGTCTTATTATGCACCAATCTGGCATTTAAGAGCAGCATCAGGAGGCCCGAGGGCTGGCTGATAGAGCAACCAACAAACCTGCGGGTGCAAGGAGGTTGCCATTAATTGTCTGGGCCGCGTTCCCCTTACCTGGCACATCCTCCTCACAACACCATATCTCCCCCCTACCCATCACTACACTAATTGGGGGCCCCTCAGATCCCTCCTCCAAGCTCTGTATCCTCCTTCCCAGGCACATATTTTCAGAAACCCCAGAAAAGAGCAACAACGACAACAGACAGACAGACAGGCAGGCAGGCAGCTCTCCTCTCCCCAGAAGGTGCAGATGTTCCCTTCTTCACATTGTGCCCAGCTGGGCTGCAGGCTGCCTTGGGTCTTTCAGTGGAGAGGGTGGGCATAACACTCTCCAATTCTTCTCTGAAAGCAAGATGACTAGCTTCCCGCCCACGGCCTCGGGCCGAGAGCCCTTTTGCTTTCGCCTCCAGAGCTCTCCAGGCTAAAATACTTGCATAGATGGGTGGGGCAAACAAACACAGCCAGCTGAAGCAGCAGGCCACACCTCCCATCACTCTTCCAGCCCTCCATGACTTGCTTTGGGGCGGGGGAGAGGGGTGGATGCATTGGTAACATTGTAAAGGGGGAGAGGGAGGGAGGGTGTTCGAGCCCATTGAAATGAACAGGATGCCACTGTGAATAAGCGCGCCTAGGCAGCTGCGGTCTTTCGTGCGATTGGAAGTGCATGACAAGGGGAACTCTATGCAACCTCCAGTGGCAGCTGATAGGAGTTTTAGTTTATTAATCAATTAATCTATGGATTAAATTTGCATGTGGGTTATAAGCAGTCCCTTATAATGAGGGCGGATAATTCAAGGGTAAACCAGGGCAAACGTCCAGGTGTGATGGAGCTTTATATCCCGACAAGTGGCAGAGTGCAAGGCTTTGGCGTTCCATGTGAAAGGTAGAGAACACTCCCTTTGGGGTCCAGCAGAAATGCTTGCTGGGGATCTGAAGCTGCTGGATGAATTCCCAGAACATTGGGGGTGCTTCCAGACTAGGCTTTTAGCATGCAATTGCTCTGCCTCATCCACAGAATTTTACGGGGGGGGGGGGAGGCAGGCAGTTGTTGTTTTCCTTTGGTAACTCTCCCATATTTCCCCACTGCTTCTTCCATCTTTCTTCTCACCACAGAAAATCCATCAAGAAGGGAAAGATGAAAGAGCTGTACAATGTCTTTTGATTGGTAGTGCTAGAAGTGCACTATGGTAGTGCTGGAAGCATCCCCCCAAAAGAGCCCACTGAGTCACTTTACTCATCTGCTCTCTAACACTTATTCTGCCTCTATGCTTCCCTACTACCACCACATTACTTGGCCAGTCTCTAGGCACCACATCTTGCAAGGTGCTACAGCTTTCATCAGTCCTGGAGCACAGTTATCAGTAGGGCTGTGCATGATCCCACCCGATCCACTTCATGGCCCGATCCAGAAAGTCTGGATCAGGCCCGATCCTCTTCATGCCGCTCCACCCGTCCCCTTCTCTGCAGAGCGAGATCCGGCTTCTCTGCCATCACCACATGGATGGTGCCGTCAGCACCAGGTAAGCCACCCCCACCCCCTTACCTGTGTCCATCATCGCGAGCTTCAATTGAGGCCCCGGCTTGAAGCCGGAAGAGGCCTCAGCCTTCACTTCCAGCTTCAACCGGGGTCTCAATTGAAGCCCACGACAGACGCAGGTAAGCCTCCCTCCTCCCTGCCCCCTTACCTGGCTCTGCTGCTGCCATCACCACATGGATGGTGGTGTCGGTGGCACCAGGTAGGCCAACCCCCCCCGCCCCCTTACCTGCGTCCGTCACGGGCTTCAATTGAGGGCCTGGCTTCAAGCCGGAAGAGGCCTCAGCCTTCACTTCCAGCTTCAACCAGGGCCTCAATTGAAGCCTGCGACAGATGCAGGTAAGCCTCCCTCCTCCCTGCCCTCTTACCTGGCTCCATCGCCGTCGGGACTGCGCCACTGCCACCAGATGAGTCCCTCTCCCTCCCCCCACTTACCTGCGTCTGGAGCTCTGGATTGAGGCAATCCTCTTTGCCTCAATCCGCAGCCCCCCTGACTTTCTTTGCCTCCGCCTTTTCCGGAGGAGAATCAGGCCACCTCGCTACTGCTTCTCCGAACTGAAGAGAAGCAGAGCACAGCCCTAGTTATCAGTTGTAAACCGCCCAGAGAGCTTCGGCTGTGGGGCGGTATATAAATGTAATAAAATAAATAAATAAAATAAATCAGCCCAGAACTTTATAAGCAGTGCCTGTTTAAATTGGAACCTGAATGAACTGTGGACCACCTATATAAAACATTATTTAAAAAGCAAGATTTGGCTTTGCACTCAAGACTGCACAAATAGTTTTTATACAAATATTTTAAAAACGCACCTATCTTCCATTTACTGGCAATGCAAATGTCACTAATGGAATGTAAATAAAAAGACAAGAAAACTAGCTGCAGCCACTGACTCATTATGCATTCCCAATGTGGCCATTGGTGCTGAACGTATTGCTCACATAGTGCTTACTGGATTAGTGAGAACGCTACATTCTCCCACTGAATGTGTTCCTTCAAAGGTCAAGGAGAAGAATGCTGGAGAAAGTAGGTTGTAACTCCAAGTGGCCTTGTGTTTGCTCGAAGGCCAAGTGGTTTGAATTAAGCAATGAACAGATGAATATGAAGACAGGAATATAAGAACAACTACAGCCTGAAGAAGCTGCCTTATACTGACTCAGACCATTGACCCAGGATTGCCAACACTGTCCGGAAGCAGCTTCCAGGTTTGGGGTAGGAGTGTTTCCTAGCTCTACCTGGATCTGCCAGGGATTGAACCTGTGACCATCTCCGCTCTACAACTGATGGTTTGGTGATTTCCCATCTTTGGTGCAATCTCCACCCCATTCAAAAATGTTGAAATGCCTCTCCTAACACTTAGTTATTGGCAGTAAATGCTTTTACATAAAATATGCTGTTATTTTTGGGCCTACTTGCATTACCTGTGGCCCTTCCCGCCATTGTAACATGTCCTCTAAGAGCTTCATCTGAAATTGAATTTGGCCCTTAGGCTGAAAGAGGTTCTATACCTCCTTCTCTACAATAGTTCGTCTCTTATCCCCCACTGTCATGTTTCCCAAAACTTCCCACTTTCTGAAGAGACTCTAGGGTGACCCTATGAAAAGGAGGACAGGGCTCCTGTATCTTTAACAGTTGTATTGAAAAGGGAATTTCTGCAGGTGCCATTTGTATATATGGAGAACCTGGTGAAATTCCCTCTTCATCACAACAGTTAAAGCTGCAGGTGCCCTGCCCTCTTTTAAAACTGGTCACAGTATAGCTGCAGTATAGCTCCTGTAGCTTTAACTGTTGTGATGAAGAGGAAATTTCACCAGGTGCGATATGCATACAAATGGCACCTGCTGAAATTCCTTTTCCAATACAACTGTTAAAGATACAGGAGCCCCGTCCTCCTTTTCATAGGGTCACCTTAGAAGAGACAATAAAAAGGTCTGCCATGTAATCAAGCAATAAACATCTCTTCCCACCTGAAGAAAGTCTCACCTCTAGGAACTTTCCTCTAGGCAAAACATGCAAACTGAGACAGCTGTCCTTTCAGGAAAAAGAAAAAGCCTTTCCCAAGAACACTTTAACTTCAAAGAGGCTGGTTCTGAAGAAGCCTTTGAAGCTAGCTGGGCCAACCTTCTCTCGCCTTCCTTTAGCTCTGCCCATTTGAGTCTGCAGCAGACTCTAGGATCAGCTAGCCCTGAGGTACCCTCCTCTTCTGAAGAATACTGATTTCCCACAGACTGTGTGTTGTTAATGTTTTCAGTGATACGGTCTGGTGAAGGTTCATCCCCAACTAGTGAAGAGCCCATGAGAATCACCTCCCCCACTTCCCTTGTAGGCTGGTACATTTCTGGCACTATCTCTTCTGCTTCAGGATCTGATTCTGATTGATCTCCTGAAACTCCTACCCCCAGCCTAAGGGGAACAGGCCTAGTTACGACACCCACTCATAATAGTGGACACTTTACTAGACATAGGAAGTCCATCTCTTTGTCACCCTCCAGGTTCACACTCTAACATGACAAGGAAAATGGAATCTGGGCTGAAGTCAAGTAGATAGGAGTACACTTGCTTCTCATTGATTTCCATGAAACACTTGGAGGAAGCCACTTTGGTGTGGGCCAAACCTGTCTGCTCCCATTATTGGGTGTCTTGCCATCTAGTGGAGGAGATACTGTATGTCTCAGTCTACAGCTATACTGCCCTTTCCACAGCATAATTTAGACCAAGCAGTGAGGAAGTGAGAGGATTAAAATATGTGTTTAGATTTGTTTAGTTCAAGTATAAATATGTTGAGATTTCATGTATTGTGGCAGGAAAAGAAGTGCTAATTAATGCAAGGGTAATTTGCGGAAAACGACACATTATGCAAGTGTTAAAATCATGTGGAACGTATTGCACTATCTCAGTGGATAATGATGTGACATTTTTGCCTTGATTTAGTCTCTTCTTCTTCTTCTTCTTCTTCTTCTTCTTCTTCTTCTTCTTCTTCTTCTTCTTCTTCTTCTTCTTCTCCTCCTCCTCCTCCTCCTCCTCCTCCTCCTCCTTCTTCCTCCCCTCCTCCTCTTCCTCCTCCTCCTTCTTCCTCCCCTCCTCCTTCCTCTTCCTCCTCCTCCTCCTCCCTCTCCTCCTCCTCCTCCTTCTTCCTCCCCTCCTCCTCTTCCTCCTCCTCCTCCTCCTCCTCTTCCTCTTCCTCCTCGAAATAGTATAAAGTTTTGTTTTGAGCAAAATTCCTTTACTTCCCAATTTGCATAGAAGGGGAATATTCTGATCATTTTAAAAGAAAAAAGTGTCTGGGCTGTGATCGCTTGGGACTTATGCATGCACCTGACAGTGCCTATAAAGAAGGAAAGGCAGCTTGTGGTCCAGTATGTCCAAATATAGTAAGTGCACTGAGGGATGTATGGGAGTTTTGTTTTTGCTCACAAAACATGTGAGCAGGCCCTGTATGCAATGTAAAACATGATTGTGTGAGCACCTGTCCGTCAAAAATGCTCATAAATTGCCAAACTTGTGCTCATTCGATTTGCACACATTTCCTACATTTATGCAAAATTTGTAGTTTGAGCAACTTCCCCCCTGTAAGAGTGCATCAGCCCCACTTTAGTCTTTGGAGGATATTTAGGACATTTGCATAAATGTAGGACATTTGCACAAACTAAACAGGGGGAAGGTGCACAGATTTCACATTCAAACACTGCTTGATTTGCGCAGTTTCCCCATTTGCAAGTAGCAATCGCAAATGTGAGCGGGAATCGTGCACAAGAGGAACAGCGAGCCAACATTCGGGGAATCCTGGCAATCTCAAACGTTGCTCATTCGCCCATCCCTAAGTGCAGCTCATGCTCAAATAGTTCAATTCACCCTACTTTAAGGTAACAGTTTGGGATCAGTAGTTTGGTTGAACTGTGTCGTGATTTGTCACTGTGTGCCGGCCCTACCACTCTAAGCCAAGTGTGTTGCCACTGTGCCAGGCACCCTGCAGCTACTGCCAATAATGTTAGACGGTTTGGCATTCCAAAATCCATTGGCACATTCTTCTTCAGGCCATTGGCACACAATTGAATTTTGGTACATGGACAATGGGGGACCGTTCCATGTACATAGAGCTGTCACTAATAGAAATGGATTGATCATGATATCAGTTCCAAAGATGTCAACTGGGGAAACAAAAATCCATAATTCGGGGTTGAAATATTAATAGCTTATGAATTAATTTATATCCCACTTTTAACAGCTGTAAATAAGGCCACAGCTAGACCTAAGGTTTATCCTGGGATCATCCAGGGTTCGCCCCTGCCTGAGCACTGGATCCCCTGTGTGTCACCTAGATGAACAGGTTTGACCCCTGGAAGATCCAGGGATAAACCTTAGGTCTAGCTATGGCCTAGGTGACTTACATAAAATCCAAATAATAATAAAAAATCAATAAAACACAGCCTAAAAACATATATGCAACAAAAACCCATAGTTAAAACAGCAGCAGTTCAAAGGTGCGTCCAGCTCAAGCTTTTATCATGCCATCTCCCAGTCTCATTCATAGAGTTTTAGGTGGGGGCCTGGGGAGGAGTTCAGACATGGTTGTCTTCCATTTGTATCCCTCCTGTGTTTTTTCACTGCTTCTGCTTCGTCTTCTTCTCCTCCATGGAAAATCTGTTAAGGAGGGAAAAGATGGAATAGCTGCACAAGACCTTCTAATTGGTAGCACTTGGAACCTCAGTCTAGAAGCACCTAAAGACAGCAGCTGAGGCATAATAAATCAAGATTCTAAAAAAAAAGAAAAAAGAGATGGCCTAAAATAAAATAGTCTTCATCTAAAGGGAGGTTGAACAGCGGTCAAGCATAATTATATTGCGAAGTTATTCCAAATCCTGGGTACCACAACTGAAATGGCCCTCTCCAGGGTACCTGCCCACCATATCTCAGCCAACAGTGAGATCTGGGCAAGGGCCCAGAGGTTTTGTACTAATAAAAAAGGCCCTGGGCAGCTTGATATGAGTAGATGCAATTTCTGAGGAATTCATGTCCCAAACCATTTAGGACTTTAAAGATCAGAGCAAACATCTTTATTTGAGTCTTGAAGCAAACAGGTAACCAGTGTATCCAGAAGAGGAGCAATGTAGTATGGGCTGAATGGGCTGCTCCTGTTAGAAACCTTATAGCTGTATTCTGGAAGAGTCTGGTCCACCTTCAAGGAAAGCCCCATGTAAAGCACATTATAGTGCCGTTGGCATAAAAGAGGAAGATCTCCTGGCCACTGTCATTACCTGAATGTTCAGGTGCAGGTCTGGGTACAGGAGAACCCCCAAAATGTGAGCCTGGTGCTTTTCAATTTTCAATTTAACCCCATCCAGAACAAGCTGATTACTTAATCCAAGATCATCCGCACACTCAAGCAACAGTACTTCCATCAGGACTAGATTCATTTTTTGCTTGTTTACCACCACACCAAGTTTAAAGCAGGTTCCTTCATCCCTTGATTTTTAGGATTTTTTTTTTTCAAATACCCCCCTACACACACCCAAAACTGTGCACAACCTGTCCTTTTCTTTGCTGATGCACAGTTGTGCTTCTTCAATTTATAAAAATAGAGATCTGCTTCACTTTATAAACATAGAGATCTGTTCCATGACTGTTTACTCTAATGGGATGAAATGGGTGGGTGTGCTCTCCCTATGGGAGGTCAGGCAAGAACAAACATAAATATAATACATTTATTTTTAATATATTTTTTCAATTCATATAAACTTGAGTTCTGTCTTCAAAACAGGAGATATACTAGTATTTCCTAGTACTAGTAAACTTTTCTTTCACCTTCTTCTCTTGATTTTAAGCCTGGCCAAGTTGCATCCATACTTGCAGTACACAGATCAGCCTTTGGCACAAGATTATTTTCTGTATCCTAATATTGGCTTGTGAGACTGTATGGATCTACTCTGCCTGTCAGTCATCATCACTTCCTGGGACAACTCATTTACATAGAATAGTTTTCATTGTTTTCACGAGCCAGCAAACAAATCAGTTCCAGCGCAGGGAAAAATGGGTTACACTATTTGCAATCCCTCCCCCTAAGCACTGTGATTGGAGGGGGGAACAGGGAGGAGACTGTGGCTATTGGTTAGCCACAGATGTCAATCTCAAAACTTCTCCCCCTTCACCCCTCAGTGTCTTCCTAATATGGAAGTGTGTTCTGTTAGCTGTCCATCAACATGAAATGTGCCTCACACAGCCTAAAAAGTCTTTGGGCCTACAGATCCATTCATTGCTCTAAACGATCTTCTAACTACACCACGGGTTTCTGCCGGTTTTAAAACCACCCCCTAAACACACTGCAATTTCAGAGGTTTGTCAGAGGTCCAGCAATTTCAGTGCAGAGCACACACCCCTAAATCCTACCGCTCAGATAGGACTTGAGACATTTTAAAATAGGATGCCCAACTGAGGCCGTAGCTAGACCTAAGGTTTATCCCAGGATTGTCCTGGGGTCAAACCTATTCATCTAAGTGCCACACAAGGTATCCAGCGCTCAGGCAGGGACGAACCCGGGATGATCCTGGGATAAACCTTAGGTCTAGTATGGCCTGAAATACAGAGGGGTACTGTGGATGAGATCAAAAGCCACAGAGAGGCCTGAGAAAATTAACAGTCAACCCTCTCTGTCCCTGTCCCCCAGTGGATGTCATCTAAAAGGGCACCTAAGGCAATTTCAGTTCCAAAACTAAACTGGTTTCATACTGAAAAGACATAATTCATATTACAAATTCCTGACTCTGTATTCCAATTCCAAATCAACATCAAAGAAAGATAAATTAAGGTGGTAGTGCATATTTAAGTACTAGCTAAAATGAAGTTAAGGTATTTATTTATTTATTTATTTATTACATTTTTATACCGCCCAATAGCCGAAGCTCTCTGGGCGGTTGACAGGTATGTCTCCTGAAGTGCTAAAACCAACAAAATACTAATTATTCCTCCACTGATGGTACTGTAGAGAATTGTACATGACACATTAAAAAAAAGTTTGCAATGTAATATAGAACTAGCTGGTACAGAAAAGAATTGTTTCTGCCTCTATCTGTATTTGGGGAGGAAAAACTTAAAAGCTTACATTAAAACAACATCATGAGAGAAGATGTGGGTGATTATTGCAAATACCTAATTCTAAAGCAGTGCAGGATTTAATGTCTGATTTGCAGCTCCTTCAGTCTGTTGGAATCTTAACTTTTGAGTGTCAGGTCTGTGCCGAGCTGAATATAACATCCCGATTGTTTGCTAAATAATGATCAAGAGCAACAAAAATGCACCCACTATTTACCAAAGATAAGGGCCCTACCTGATTGGTTTCTAGGCATTTGATCATGTGGGCCATTTAGCCACCTGCTTGGTTAAGTCAATATTCGTCTGTATATTTTAATCAAACCAGGTTATCCTAGGCGGGCTTTGCAAACATATTTCCGCCTTCCTTCCTTCCTTCCTTCCTTATGCTAACTTGTCCCGATAGTTCTTCTGCTTAGTTTTAAATGTGGTGGGTGCTAACTCATAAAATTAATTCCCATTTTGTGGAATTGTCAGAAATGAGGATTGTTCTGACCCCTGTTTGAACTCATCAGCTGAAATGAAGTTGTTCAGTGAGCTGCAGAAGACAAAGCGGAGCCCTTAGAAATTAATCAACACCATCAGCCTTTGCAATAGGGCCTGAAAATGGCACATACACCAGGCTGACCCTGAGCAGCTCGGATTCCCTCTGTAAATGGAAGTCATCATTCTTAGCAAGGAAGATACTAAATTATAGGCTTTTAAATTTAATTTTCAGTTTACTTGTGTTTTCGATTAGGGTGCCATGTTTCATAAAGACAGTAGTACCTTTAAGTAGTAAATGCCTTCATTTACCATCCCTGGCCCTGTTGTAATAAAATGTAAATATGAACAAAAAACAGTTAGCAAATGAAACCAAGCTGCCGTTCACCCCCCCCCCCCCAACCCCCTTTCCACAGTGACACCTTAAGCAACAATACCAAATTATTTTTCTTCATACCAAAATCAATAACAGGCTTGGAAATAAAAAGTAGCCCTGGAGCCTCGGGCCACAGATTTTCATGACAGGCTACTAAAACGATCTTTCAGTAGCCCGAAGGCCTGCCAGCTAATCATTCACTTTCCTTTCACTATTTAGTTGTTGGATACCTCTCCGGGCTAGTAAAACTTAAAAGCTATGTGACAAATTGTCTGCTAAAGCAACATTGTCCTTTACTTTTTCTTTTCTTTCTTTTTTAATCTTCATGGAACCTTAATCTGTAGCCGGTATACTAAGTTCATGTTGCTTTTGCAAGCAATGATAATATGAACTGTTTGGAAACTTCCAGAAGAAATATAGGAAACATTATTGGTCTGCCCCTAAACCCATTAAAGTCAACACTGAAGCTTTCATAGATGTTCATGAGCTCAGGATGGAGGCCTCAGTTAACAGAGAGTAACTTCATTCTCTCTCTCTCTCTCTCTCTCTCTCTCTCTCTCTCTCTGACACACACACACAGGGATGGGGGAGAAATTTATTTGGTTGGCTTTTTAATACGAACTTACCTAATTTTGCAGTCTTGAACCAATAGGTGAACCAAAACAGTTCTCCTTTGAAATTCACCATTCTCAGCATTTCGCGATGAAATTCTCCAATTTAAAAATGCAAACAAAAATAAGTATGTTAAGTGAAAGTGCAAGCAAAGTGTGCCCATTAGTGAAAAATAACTTTAAAAGGAAAATATTTGCTAAAAATGTGTCTAGTAGACAAAATTGCATACAAAAGTGCATTGATTCAAACTTCAGGATATACCAAAGTTGAGACTGGAGAAATTAGAAACGGAGCGGAACTGCTCATTGACAGTTTGATCCACGCCCCATACAAAGTTTTAATTGAAAAATCTTATTTTCTCTTTTAAAATTTAAACACTCTAGTAAAAGATTATTCTATATCTATTCATCCATCCAATCACAGGATTGGAAGATATTTTGCCCCCCCCATACCAAAAAAACCCTTCCTTTCACATATGAATCAAGCTCCTTGAAGTACTAATTCTCTTCCTGTGGTATTAATGGCATAGCTTCATAATAGGCTTGTCAGTCCACCAGTATTTTACTGGTCCAGACAGTAAAATGATGTTGTCAGTTAAGCAGTATTGAGGTCTGTAAAGACAGTAAATGTCATATTCTGCCTATCTGTGCCCTAACAAGTTGGATTATGCCAGGTCTACCCCCCAACAAAACTGGCAGGTTCTACTCTGGCTGTACATCCGGACTTGTCAGATTTTGTCCTTGCTTTGGCCCATACATGCAGCAGAGTGAGGTGGTAGAAGGAACGATACCACATCAAACTGCAGGTGGGCAATGCCATTTGTGAATTTATTTATTGATTTATTGATTTATTTCACTTATATACTGCTCCCATAGCCAGGGCTCTCTGGGCGGTTTACAGAAATTCTAAAATTGAGATAAAAACAAGTATACAAAATTTAAAATTCTAAAACACAGAACATACACACATAAAGCATTAAAAACCGTTAAAAAACTAAACATGTGGGTGATTAAGATGTGCCGCCACATGCCTGGGCAAAGAGGAAAGTCTTAACCTGGCACCGGAAAGATAGCAGCATTGGCGCCAGGCGAGCCTCATCAGGGAGATTGTTCCACAGTCTGGGGGCCACCACCGAAAAGGCCCTGTCCCTCATTGCCACACTCCGAGCCTCTCTTGGAGTAGGCACCGAGATATTCTTTGTGTCCACATAAAACAAATTCCCTGCAAGTAGAAATGTGGCATTTTAGGGAGGAGTGGTCCAGAGTTTTTAATATTCATTTAGTTCCTTTCTGTTTGTGAACACTTCTATTTTGACACTCTATTGGATGCGTGTGCATGTGGGGGAGTGATTTAGGAATAAGAAAACTGAACGTTCATGCAGCAAATTTCAAGTGTTTTGTAGGGGTGTGCAGAGCGGGTCTGCTCCACTCCTAAAATTAGAGTGGTGCTCAAATGAAGTGATACTCTGCTCCAATTTCTTGAGTGGATCTTTCTCTCTGCCCCATAGGATTACCTGTCAGAGAACTATTCACTCTATTATAGCCTATGGGAAACCAAAATGCTTACAGTTCTATCATTTTTAAAGATAAAGAGTTGAAACTTGGCACTGTGAGAGCACTTAGGTAGAGATTTAGCCATGACAAGTTTGAAGCCAATCCCTTCATCCTTTGATTTTTAGGATTTTTTTTTAAAGTTCAAGGTTTTAAAATTATTATTTTTTAAAAAAAAATGCTGTCATTTTTAAAGCTAAAGAGATGAAACTTGGCACCCTGGTAGCATTTAAGTAGGGATTTAGCCATGCCAAGTTGGAAACAGAGCCCTTCATCCCCTGATTTTTAGTGCGTAATTTTAAAAAAATCCCCTCAAACTATTCCCCCATACACACACACAACTGAAACTGTGCAGAACCTTTTATCCTGAAGATGCACAACTGAAGCACAATTGTGCATCTTCAGTTTATAAAAATAGAGATCTGCTGCATTTCCTGACCATTTGCTCTAGTGGGGTGAAATGGGGGGCAGTGCTCTCCCTATGAGTGATCAGACAAGAACAAACATAAGTATAATACCTTTATTTTAAATATTTTTTTCAATGCATATAAACTTGAGTCCTGTCTTCAAAACAGGATATATACTAGTACTAGCAAACTTTTCTTTCGCCGCCCCTTCTTCTCTTGACTTTAAGCCCAGCCAAGTTGCGTCCATACTTGCAGTACACAGATCAGCCCTTGGCACAAGATTCTTTTCTGTATCCTAATATTGGCTTGTGAGACTGTATGGATCTACACTGCCTGTATGGATCATCACTTCCTGGGACAACTCATTTACATGGAATGCTTTTCATTATGTTCACAATGTGAGCCATTTCCCCTCAATCCTTCCTTTCAGCCAACATCCATTTTTCAAGAAGTGAAGAAAATTGGTTGTAGTTTCATTCTAGTTCAGGCATATAATTGGAACATATGGTACCAAGTTGACACACATTTTGTGGGAGGTTCTAGTTTCTGAAAGTTCTGCAAGCTCTCTTGAGAGAAGATGAAGTGCATATGGGGAGTGGAACTTGGATTATCCCGCTCCATGTGCTAGCAGATGAATGAGTTCCAGGGCGGGGAAAATGGGTTATATCATTTGCAATCCCTCCCCCTAAGCACTGTGATTAGAGGGGGGAACAGGGAGGAGACTGGGGCTATTGGTTAGCCACAGATGTCAATCTCAAAACTACCCCTCACTCACCCCTCAGTGACAGCGTCTTCTTAATGTGGAAGTGTTCATCAACATGAAACGAACCCTCACATCAACTAAAAAACCTTCGGATACCTATGGATTAGAGCTGTGCACCCACCCACCCACCCTATCCGCCTTGGAGGCTGGTTCGGAGCCCCCAAAGCAGCCTCGGTTTGGCTCAGGGGTGCTTTGGGGGTTGCCCAACCTGCCTCAGCACCAAAGCTGAGGCAAAATTCGGGCCCTCCAAGGCTGTGCAGCCGGCACCCAGAAAAATCTCTCCTTCCCCACTTACCTGGTGCCTCCGCCATCTGCCATCGCCGTCCTTGCATCTGGCAGCTTCCACTGCCGCCAACACTTAAGCCCAGAAGTAGGCCCAGGTAAGCCCCCCTCCCCCCTTACCCACTGACCTGCTGCCTCCGCCGTCCGCCGAATAGGCTCGCCTTGGCTTGGATTCGGGGCCTCGGTCCGAGGCAGAGCACAGCCCTACTATGGATCCATTCAAGGCTCCAAACAATGTTCTAACGACATCAAGGGTTTCAGACAGTTTTAAAACCGCCCCCTAACCACACCATGATTTTGGAGGTCCGTTGGAGGTCTGTCGGACCCCCAGATTTTTGGTGCAGACCACACGCCCCTGGTGTTTCAACACTTTACATAAATTGTTTTGGCAGTGCTTAAAATAGCTCTGTAAAATAAATCAGTATTATACTGCCCATGCTGTGGGTGAGACTCAGTAAGCCAAGAGAACAGTCACTTAAGACCGCTCACAGTGCAATTCAATACCTATCTACTCAGAAGTAATTTCCATTTAGGTTAAGGGGGCTTCCTTCTAGCTAAGTCAGTGGGTATAGTGTTGCAGACCTAATGAATTCATGGCTGAAGCGAGGTGTGATCCAGGAATTTCATAGCCTCCGTCCTACACCAACTTTGGCAGAATGTTAGATGTGACTGGCAAAAAAATATTCAACATACTTTTGTAATATTGAAAACATAGTACTAAATTAAAAATTGGGGCATTTTCCAGCTAAAGGTGAGCACTTTTAAGCTCTGCTGATTTCAGCAAGAGAATCTTGTTTGAGTTTTCTCAGGCCTACCTGTTTATTCATTTTCCAGTCTCCCTGATCACCTGCTTCCCAAGCCGTCTTCATGCCCAGTTTGCCTTTCTGCCCCATTGCCAGTGATTTCACTGCATCTTCATTCCATCCCCTTTCAGTTTGACCTTCTCAGCCCTGATCCTGTCCTATCAGGGCCGGTGCCAGACTATTTTGCGCCCTAGGCAAGGTGAGCTACTTTCACCCCCTCCTCCCCCCCAAAAATGTCAACTTTGATTTTTAAGAACATATGTTTCCTGGAAATAATAAGAAGCACAAAACTTGAAACTGCTAAATTTATTTGAAAGTGCAAGAAATACGTCATGCCAATTATAGCAAACAAATTGGAAAGGAACGTCTATGGGTCTAAAATGCATTATTTAATAGGAATATCACCTCCAAATCATCCCCCCCAACTCACACGCGCACGCGCACACACACACTCAGCATCACTCACTCCAAACAAACACACGCATGAACACATGCATTCACTCAAAGACCCCATACACCCCATTTACCCATATATTCTCTCTCTCTCTCTCTCTCTCTCTCTCTCTCTCTCTCTCTTCCGGGTGCGTACCAGAAGTCCGAACGTGGAGCCGCCTCACCCCCACCCCAGCGTCCCTGGCTTCGCTTCGGCTGGGCAGGCGAGGGGCGCCATCTCGCCCACCCAGGCCCAACTGAATCCTCGGGCCGGCTCACAGCCAACGCATGTGAGTGCTGCACTGTGCCCGGTGCCCCTCTTAGCTTGGTGCTCTAGGCAACTGCCTGAGTAGCCTCTATGGTAGCACCGGCCCTGTGTCCTATAATTGCTTCCGTAGCCTCTGGATACCCAGAGGGTGGGGATTTGGCCAAGCATGCCACCCAGATTGCCATCCCAGTGATTCCGGGACATCTGCTTTCCATGTGCTCAGCTGCCTACAGCCCAGAGCTGCCACCATTTAAACAAACTGGCTTGCCCAAGGTCACCCCCACCCCCAACACACCACCCATCAAGTTCATGTGTGAACAGGGATTGCTTCTGGACATAGGTCCACTTCCAAGATTCTCTCCTCTAGACCACATATTCTACTGCATTTATTTTCACTTTTAAATGCACCTGCATTCTACTAGTCCTCTTTGTTATGGCAATCATATCAGGACCCTTTCCCTCTGCCTTCATGTGCTGCTCCTTGTTTTCTTCCCCTAGCTCATATTTAGCCTCCACAGACTTGCCTTCAAAGCCACAGAAAAAGAACGGAACAACAACAAAAGAGATCTTCACGTAGACCCTCTCTCTGGCTGTACATCAGTTGTATCATTATTGGCAGTTGATCGAGTGGCATGCATCTGTTTAATGGCGCATGGTTGACTTAACCTTCTAGACTGTACTTCCCTGAGGAGAATCTGCTTTCTCCTGGAAATTGAGTCATGTCAGAGCAACATGTTAATTATTATTGTAGTCATAATTCTCCACTCCATCGTAGGCACAGTTTGATACTTCTCACTTGCTGTAAATAAGGTACCTACATTACAAAGCCTTGTCTTGCTGCTGCACAGAATCACAAAGCCTCAGTCATCTGTGTAATTACAATACTAAAGTTCCAGAAATGAAACTACGCTCTCTTAAATGTAGCAGCATTTATAGCTGCTAGTAATATGTATTCCTCGGATACCGTGTCGAAACCTCCCCACTTCAGTAGAAAGGAGGAAGTAGATGAGGTTGCTCTGTGTGTGTCTGGTGGCTCAATCCGCAGACCCTTCTGATAGTGACCTCTATGATAATGGCCTTGAACCAGGATGGCTTGGGGGAAGAACACATGTCTGCCTGGGACCTGGCAAATCTGCTGCCTGTTGAAGCGTAAGGCAGATTCCTAAGTTCATATTACCTGCCCAAGATGTTCATATTATCTGCCTTTAAGTCCACCAGACACAGGGTTGGATCCAGACTGCGTTAGTTGTAATTAGGTCCCACTGAAATCAATGTAATATGAGATGATTTAAGTCCCACTAAGTATAAATAACATAGTATGGATCCAACCCATCAAGGCTAAGGGGGGAATTCTACATTAGGGCTGGGGAACTGGTTTTGGGTGGTGGGATGAATGAATACCCCACACACAGCCCTCCACAGGTTGAAGGGCGTCAGGAGTCAGGGCCCCAGCCTGACATCAGTGGGTGGGACCCATGCCTTCTCTTGTTGTTTGGTCCCTGACTGAAGCAGTGGCTGGAGCAGTGGTCCTCCAGCCAGTGCCATAGGGTGGCTTCATCTCTCCTGTGCCTTTCCCCATTGGGGAAGACATGCGATAGGTGAAGCTAGTGGGGAGAGGAATCCCTGGTGCTAGTGCCAATCGCTCATTGGACTTAACAGTATAGATTCCTCTCCCCTAGCCTTTGGGGGAAGGGGCCAAATGAGGTAGCCTGGTGGGCCAAATTGGCTCATGGCCAAGAGGTGCCCATCCCTGTCCTATACAAACCTGTTTGAGAACATCAAGTGCCCAGGAGCAGCAGCACAGGCGTTTGCAGTAAGGAATCTGACTCATCCACCAAATGCTCTTTGTTCTTCTTAAGGGTAGAGCCAATGTAGTTAAAAAGTTGAACTGGGGACCAGGGAGACCTAGTCCCCAATCTGCCATGAAGCTGACTGGTATCTTTGGGCCAGTCACTGACTCTCAACAAGGTTGCTTCGAGGATAAAATGTAGAGGAGGAAGATGGTGTATCCCACCATGGGCTCTATCAAGGAACAGCAGGATATTAATGTTAGGAAAAAAATGTAAAACTAGTGTAGAAGGCTGGAAGCTCAATTTGAGGCCATTCAAAGGTGCGCAGCTCCAACCCAGAGCACAAATCTTTTCAATACATGGTAGCCTTACTAGAATAGTTGGCTTCTATCTATCACCAGGCCTTGTTGTTATGTATGTGTCTACCTGGGCTCTGGATGTCATGAGATAAGCTTCTTGTATATTAAGGCCATGCAGTACAGTATTCCAAACATGTCTGGGTCTGCTAGGAGGCTTGATGGGAGACTCCCTGGGAATCCTATGTGTCCCACCTTGATTTCCATGGAAGAAAGGTGGGATCTAAGAGTGAATGGTGACCATGATAATGGTAGTGGCAGTCAAACTGATGCTGTGTTTTCTGTTGTTTACTTCCTGCTTCTTGCTGCTGCACTTGGCCTGTCAAAAAATGACTTCTAATCTAGATCCATTTTTTCAGATCTTGATCACCAGTTTTCAGACTCACTGGGAGCAAAAAGAGTATATGTATACATCTCTCTCTCTCTCTCTCTCTCTCTCTGTGTGTGTGTGTGTGCAGCTGGAATTTTTTTGGGGGAGCTGTGGAGTAAGGTCCCACTCCAACAAAAAAGTAGGTAAAAAAATGTTTCCCAAAAACATTGCCCCCCAACCCCCTCCCTGCCATCCCAGGGGTAGCAAAATTGCTGCCACCCCCTCCCCTGATGGTAACGGAGCTGCATAGCGCAGCTCCATGCCCATTTCTGGTGCTGTGCTTACTTACGAATAAGTGGGCACCAGGCAGGATGGGAGCCCACACCTCCCATGGTCTTGGGACAGTCCTGGGACCATCGGAAAAATTGGTATAACTGGGGAACCAGTTATCCCGCAAAAATGGAGGGATCATCCTGGTTGTTCCTGGGATTCCCTGTGCATCAAGTGGATGGGCAGAGATGATCCAGGGATGTCCCTGGTAAAAAGGCATGGTGAAGACATGTTGTAGGAGATTTTCGCAGTCATAGAGGTTATCCGGAATTTCTGAGCACCGTTACACTTCACTTGTAAGCATACATCAATGCTGCATAGATTTGCCCCTCCTCTACAGCGAGTTGTGAGTTTGTCTTGGCCACTTCGGAACTTTGCACTGCCTTCACTAAAGGTTGGTTCACATATGCATGTAAGCCCCTTTCATTATTCAGCCCTTGATTCTTGGCAGCTCAGTCTGTGAACTGGCCTCATTGAAAAGCATTCTGTTGGAAGTGATGTGAAGTGATACGAAACTCTGAACAGTGGTGATGGATCTGAGATGGTCTATTCAATTTAAGCCTTATTCCGGTGTTCTACATCTAGGTAAACACATGAGGAAGAGAGCATGCTAGTGCCACCCCTTCATGCATCCCCATTGCCATCTGCTCGTGGGAAGAGACTTTCTTGGGAAGAAAGCCTGTTGTGTCTATGGAGGTTCTCCACACAATATAGCATGCTGGGAAATCTGCATTCAAAATAATGTGAAGCGCCTGCGTAGATACAGGGTATCTGATAAGGTAGGCTGTTTTCTGCCTGATATTAGAGTTTTGCTATTAGCTCTACCTCCACATATATCTGGCTTTGCTCCCAGATGCCATTACTGCCATCTTTAAATACCACTATCTCCACCCTCTTTATCCATCGATCTGATATATTTGCCCTGTTTGCCAGGTCTAGGATGAGAGAGTTGGTGCTGTGTCATCTGTAACATTGGGAAATCAACTTGTCATCTTAGCCCTCCCTACTTGGAGTTCTAGTTCTAATTTAACTGTGACGCCAGGCAAGCAAGAAGAAATTAACATCGTACCATTCCGCAGGCATTGCTCTTAATCCAGGTTGACGTGCCTGCAGTGTGCCCAGATACACTGTTAGCTCATCTCAGGCCTTAGCTAGACCAGCCTTTATCCCGGGGCAAATCCTGGGATTGTCCCTGTGTGTTCAGGTGATGCACAGGGGATCCCGGGATCAGGGAGGGATGATCCCTCCCTGGCCCCGGGATTCAGCCCTACACTTTGGGCCCGCTTTTTTCACGGTCCTGGGCTGAGCCCGGGACCATGGAAGGTGTGGCCTGTTGCCGCGGCTTGAGCCAGCTCTGCGTGATTACTCGTGTGGAGCCGTGAGGCGTGCACGGGGCACAGTGCTGCTCAGGACAAATCTTACTTTATGTCACTCGTGCGCTGCAGGCCCCTTAAAAATAAAAAAATGGCGGCCGCAACGCCTCTTTTCTTGAGGTCGTTGCACCTTAGGTGTAAACGGGGGGTGAGATCTCACATTATTCACAACGTGAGATCACCCCTTCTCCATCCAGGATTATCCGGTAAGTCTAGCTAAGGCGTCAGACAGATTCCTATCCCAGGTGGGCAGTTTTTCTGGAGTAGTAGCAAACACTGCATATTTGTCAGCTGAGGTCTTGCTATAAATGAAACACTTGGCACATCCAATGCTTCACAAGGACGTCATTCTTGCTTACCTAGCGTTGCATTTAAATTGGGCCTCAGTTCCCTCAAAACCAATAGGATTTACTCTTGAGTAAATGGATTGAGGGTTTGGGGAGCCAGACCCCAGCCTGAAAGCCTTTTCTTATTTTTTTAAAATATATATCTTTGGCACTGACCTTCCACATGATTGTTTGTAGTTGGATATTTCAGCATACCATACCTGCGAGTGTATTGACTGGAGTATTTTGCCTGTCAGGATTAAGTTAATGTTGTTATCTTTGGCTGTAATGGGTTTTGAGCCTGCTGTTGCCTGCCTGCAAATGCAGCCGTAAATTACTTTACAGTAAGACATGATGATTTGCTAAGTCTCTTGATAGGTTCTTTAGTCAGATTTAGAGTAAAATGTGAGGTAGAAAAAGTTTGAAGGCACTAGATTTATATTTGGAAGGTAACATTTCTGGAGCCTTTCTAGGTCTAATCTCTCCTGACAAAATTCGGTTTATACAGCTGAAAACATACCAGCATTCAAAACATCTGAAAATACTTTTCTCTGAATGAAGTAGTAAATATTATTGCCTGCCCTTCTCTATATAGACAGTCATGGCTGCACTAATATTATACCTACCATTTCCAATTTATTCCACAGTTGCAGAAATAATAAATAGGGCTTTCATCCAATTAAAGAAGTCTTAGTTGATGAATTGCGTGAGCTTTACTCAGTCAAATTAGGTAGATCTGCATACATTTGCATTAGAGTAAAACGATAGTTCCAAAGAAGGAAGCATTATTTTTTAGATGATGTGTGCATGTGTCGAAGAAGATGCCATCTTAGCAGAGTCACTCCAACCATGGTGACAGAGAAGAAGGAATGGTTCTTCTAAGATGGTGCCGGTTTTGTTTGCTTTTTTGAAGTACTTCTATTAAAACAATCAAACCATTTCTGAAGTTCTGCTGTGTGGTTAATTTAGGGGCCACATTTTAATCAATTAAAAGATCTTTAACGTTTTTTGAGGGGGATTTATGCCCTGGCCTTTTAAAAACATCTCCAAAGTGAGCTCTCCCAATACAATAATGCAGCAAAAATACTAATTTAAGTGCAATAAAACAACAGTAGTTCAACCTTGATGTTACCAGGGCGGAGATAACTAAGGCTAGGCTGCCTCTGTCCAAGAAGGCACAACAGCAGAAGATGGTAAAAAGCACTCTGTGCCACAGAGACTACGTTCATCTCCAATGACAGTGTTAGATCTAGGAGCAATCCAAACTGTGGACCTGATCTTTTAGGGGAAGTGCAATTCCATCCAGAACAGCTTAAAACTGATTAATCTGATTGATTAATTAATTTGATTAATTAGAGATCAACCATAAAAAATATAGCTGTTTATTATTAAATAAATAATAAATGGCTAACACAGTGAGACCTTTGGATTTAACTCATCTCGTTGGCAATGTATTTGTCTGTAGGGTTATTTAACATGAGATTTCTATGGAATATTTAAATATTTTACTGCACACTTAGCATTTCTGGAGCCTTGGGTATCACTACCCACATGTACTGCTGGTGCCCCATAATATGCTTCTCTCTACTAAGTAAAGAGGCCTCAAACAAGCATGTGAATGTCCAGCTTTTAAGGGAAATCTCATTAAAATAATAACATTTCCAAAGTTGCAAGAGGATGTAGATTGCACTTGGACATGTTTCAGATCCTACCAAGATGTGAAAGAACCAATTTCCAGACTCCACCTACAGAGGGCTCCTGAAGTCTGTACTTCTTAAGGGAAATACATTTCTATCAAAACATGACACTGTGGTGAATTTACTGAAATCTTTGATTCAAAAGACAGGTCACTTTAGGGAGAAATTAAATCCTGACCACTTATTTCTGGAAATAGGCAAAAGATACCAGCACACTCATTTGTCAGAATACTTAACCTCTGAAAGAGATTCCAAGGTTTGAACCAGGAATATTATGGTCTGAGACTGGGATTTGGCCTAGTGGGACTTTGTGTACTGAATCCCTAGAGAGGCACAGAAGTGGGCAGAGATGCAACATCAACCCATCTTATTGTCAAGCAGTATAAAGAGTCAGGATTGGCTAGTATAAACATGTGGAACTGGGCTTTCTGACTTTGCCTGGTCAACAGTGCAGGAGTCTCCGCAGTTCAGTCAAGACTCCCCCCCCCCCCCAATTCCAGACAACCTGACTTCAGAGACTCCAAGTTGGAGAGCATACACTCCAGGTCTAGGTTTTTATACAGCCACCCATGGTCCCAGCCTGGCCCTGGCAAATTCTTTCAATAGTTCTGTGTAAAGTTAGATCAAGTGTTTCTGGGGAACACCGAGGAAAGCATTGTTTCAAAGCATGCTGACTTCCTAGCCAGTGTTCACATGACAAAATTAACACTGATGTCACATTCAGAAGTGACCAGTGCACACATTTCTTTTTCCCCTGTTTGCATAGTAGCTCTATCCATGTAGGAAAGAGTCAAGTGTGAAACTGCTCTTGCCCTCTATTAGCTACTTTCCCCTGTTATCTGTGGACCTTTCTACACCTAAGGATTATCCCAGGACAATGGAGGGATCGTCCCTGCCTGCTCCTGGGATCCCTTGTGTGTCATTTGGATGCAAAGGGATGATCCCAGGATAAATGGCTGGTGTAGACATGCCCTGTTTCTTTTTAAGCAAGGAAATTCTAGTCCTGCTGTTCATAGAACTTTGATTAGACAGTTGCATCTGTACTGCACCAATAGCATTATTACTACAGACCAATGCTTCTCAGACTATGTTCTGGGGAACCATGGGTTAACTTACCTCAGAAGCGACCATCAGTTTCTCCAGGAGAAGTTCAGCAATGATGGACAAACTTCCCTGAAGGACAACATACCCACCTTTATCAATATTTACTTGCAATGCACAACTATTGGCTATGTTCATGCAGGACAATAGTGAGGCCCTATAGTGTTATGCTATAACACTCTCCAGAGTCCCTTGCAACATGTAAGGGATTTGCTCTAGGCTGCAGGAGTAGGTTAGTGAGATATGTGCTGCAAGACGTCAGACAACTCCAAGACATCCAAGCAAGATCCCACCTTCCCAGGGTGAGGAATGCCTTCTGAAATGAGCCACACTTGTACTTGGAGCCTTGCACAACTATGACACCAAGTGAAACCTTGGCAAGCCTTCAGGGATCTCTGGTGAGTGGAACTGGTCTCAGGAGCAGCTGGTGGGGAAAGTCCTTCAGAGGGCTTCTGGTTGCTCTGGTAGTACTTTTTTCTCTCATAGATGGTTTTTCTCTTGACTGGGCTGCTGTTTCAGAAAAGGAATTTGTGTCCTCCATAGCTGCATCATCTTGATCAGAACTGGAGTTTGTACTAGGGTCTGGACATAGTGTGTCCTTCTCTTTCGTATCCATGTCTGTCCCACAGAATAGGGTCATGATATCATCCATATAGAAGCCATGACAGGGGTTACAGCTGCCATTTGGTGCTCCTATTGGTTTCTCAGGACATGCTCCAACAGGGCTTTAGTGGGATGTGCTACTGCAAGTCCCCGGTCATGTGGCCACTCCTCAGCTTGCTACTGCAGTGTGTGAACTGCTGTATATTACCATACAGATGGGAATAGAACTTGAGAGCCCTGGTCAACACTGAGCTGCAGCCTACCAAGGTGCATGAAAGATTGTAGAAGCCACGTGGTACTGATGGAATTTGACTGTGCATGTGTGCCATGTTGTGCTTATGATCTGTCAGTTGGCCTCTGGCTGACTTATTTATCAAAATGGACTACAGTCAGGACTGAATTTAGTCTTTACTCTTCAGTAAAGACTCTTCTTTACTCTTCAGCCCCTATTGCTGTTGGGATGCCAGCATCAGAGGTCAGTCTTTGTGAGCTTTTTTTAAACAAATTTATTTCTATTTTTTTTTATTTTTTAAACATCCAAACAATACAATACAATATAAAACAGTGCCCCATGATACACAATAATATAAAGTGAAAAATTTAATAAACATATGTTCTAACTTAATTCCATTTAACACAATCATAATTAACAAAAGTGTGCTCCCCCCAACCACGGGATCTTATTCATATTTCCAAAATCTCATTACTTCCTCTGGAGGTGTTTTCCCTCTCCCCTTTAATAGTACAAATTCAAAAAACTGTTTCCATATTCCTTCAAAATCATTCATTTTTATCGTTCCTCTTCTAACTTTCATGTTACATGTTAATTTATCATTAATAGCAATATCCCATATTTCAGTCTTTGTGAGCTGGTATGTTCACAAGTTGGTGATTATGGCTCTGCCCACACATTCACCAATAAATACAGGTCCATTCAGTGATTCCCTCCATGTGTGTGTTCAATGCCTCCATGAGTATATTAAAGGTATGGAATGGCTAGTAAGACCATGCTTGTTAGCTCTGCCACAAGACCTCTGCACATTTTCCCAGTCTAAACAATTATAAAACATTTTCCCCTTGGCAATATGTTTTAACAAAACCATTTAGATAGGCGTAGACTGAGCAAAATTATGCCACATAATACAATGAAGGAAATAATGTGTCAAACTAAAGAAGAATAAGCCTCATGTATCATCACACAATTCAATTTATATTATTCTTTGACATGTACCCTTCCTATAGGTGCATTTCACACTTGAAATGCACCCTTCCTACAGGATTCAGGATGATAAGCATGAGTGTATCCTGTTTTATCCAGCCCCGGGAGGTAGGTTGGGCTGAAAGAGCGAGAGAGAGCGCAATTGTGCATGGCCCAAGGACAGTTTCATGGCTGTCAGTGAGAATCTGAACTCAGGGCTACTTACCCCTGTTAAAACAGCTCCACTGGCTTCCAGTCTGTTTCTGGGCACAATTCAAAGTGCTGGTTATGCCCTATAAAGCCCTATATTGCTCGGGTCCAGGTTATTTGAAAGACCGTATTCTCCCTTATGAGCCTGCCCGCGCTTTGAGATCTTCTGGAGAAACCCTTCTTTCAGTCCCACCACCTTCACAGGCGCGCTTAGTGGGAACATGGGAGAGGGCCTTCTCGTGGTTGCTCCAGTGCTCTGGAACTCTCTTCCCGGGGAAGCTAAGCTGGCTCCCTCCTTGATGGGCTTTCGGAAGCAGGTTAAAACTTTTTTGTTCCAGCAGGCCTTTGGAGAATAATGTGGCCCTCCATCTATGTTAATGTCTCATAATTTTGTTGTGTATTTTAAACGTTTATGGTTTTGTTCTCCCCCCCCCCGCCAATGTGTGTTTTAAACTTTGTAAGGCTGCCTTGAGGCCCAGCATTGGGCAAAAGGCGGGATACAAATAAATATAGTAATAATAATAATAATAATAATAATAATAATAATAATAATAATACTCATTCAAGTTCAACATTCTATACAGCAGCCTTTCCCAACCTTGTGCTTTGCCACTCCCATCATTCCTGCCTAGCATGGCCCATGCTGGCTGAGGATGATGGGAATTGCAGTCAACACATCCGGAGGGGACTATGCTGGGCAAGGCTGCTATGCAGTATACGACAGTGAAGCCCATTCTTCAGAACACGTTGTCTAGGAGGCATTTGTAGCTACCGTTTATCCTCGCTACCTGTAGAGCCAGCTCTTAGTCTCCATCTACTGCTTAATCTGTCTCACTGTTACAAACCATCATAGAAGTGCATGCAAAAAAATTCAGATTATTTCTGTTCCCTGCACACTACATTGTTTTACCACGGTTAATGTTTTATTTATGAGGAAAATAAATTGTCAGAGTTTAAAAACAGTGCATTTTGTTCTAGGCAACACATTGCTTTTTATCACACATATAATTTATTGGTTCGGCTTCCAGATGAGTTCTCTGCTGACCTTTCCAGGTATACTGACTATTGCTGAATAATTCGTCTTGTTTGGGAAGTGTATTTAGCATGGCCATTAATACATACTGTCATAACCTTTGTGTTCAGCAGAGAGTTTATTGCATTGAATCCTGGAGTTCCTATTTAGAGATGTGCCAAAATCAGAACCTTCTACTCAACTCATAAATTTAGGAGAAGGTAATACATTTGTATGCCCAGATTTAACTGCTATAATTTAAATGGCTGGCTAGATAAAGCAGCACCATCCCAGTAATATCAAATTCTTGTGAGAAATAAAAGCCTGTGATTCAGTGGTAGAAGCAATGCTTTGCATGTGCATGAGTCAGTGTGTATCCCACTTCTAAACACTGTCACAGTCTGGTGCGAGTGGCCAAGAATCAACCTACATCAGATAAAAGGCTTGGTTCTCAATGGGACTTCCAGTAGGGCTGTGCTCCGCTTCGCTTTGGTTCTTAGAATCGATAGCAAAGCGGCCTGATTCGCCTCCGACAAAGGCGGAGACAGATTGAGTCGGGGGAGCTGCGGATCAAGACAAAGCAGATCCTTCGCCTCGATCCGGAGCTCCGAAAAAAAGGTAAGTGTGGCGGGAGGGGGGCTTACCTGGTGCTGCCACAGTCCGTGCGGCAGCAGAGCCAGGTAAGGGGGCATGGGGGAGGGGGCTTACCTGCCTCCGCCACCGGACCACGATGGAGGCAGGTAAGGGGGGAGGGGGGCCTTACCTGGTGCCACCGGCGCCACCACAGAGCTCCGATTTGGATCCGGTGCCCCGCAGCGGATTGGAGCATAGGCGGATCGGGGTGAGGCAGAGGGGACCCAATCCAGAACCTGTGGATCGGGATCCAGAGCAGATTGGGGGTGGTGGTCTGTGCATAGCCCTACTTTCCAGTATGGGGCAAGAACAGATTTAGCTCCAATCCCCAAGGTATTCCTGAATGGAGCACCCCTTTATTTCCCCCCATGAATGGCTGCCAGTCACTCCTGTGGGAAAAGTATAGAGCTGTATTTGGGGACACTGTCATTGTAAAAGGAGCCATGTGCTAAGGACACGTAGTTCCTGTTTTCTTTCACTTTCTCACACTCTAGTGTCATCAAAAGACAAAACTCTGGTTGAGAATATTTAAATGAATTATTATATGCCAAATAAATTTGTAAGTATAACAGCAATTACTTTAGAGGAACCACATTATATGAAATAAGATGATTAAAAAGTAATTAATTTCTTCTCTAAGAAGTGAAGCAAGTAAGAGTGAAAATGGTTCATGGATTGAAATAGTTGGTGTTTCTTGAGATATACCAGTGAATGTCAGAAATGATTGCGGTACAAAGCTTGTTTTTGGCATCTGCACCAAGATAAAGTTTGTTTTCTAATGGCTCCCAGAACTGTTGTTTTTAAATGGATACTGTTGTTTTTATGTTTCTGATGGTTTTTAAATTTTGTATACTTAGCTTCGGCTATGGAGCGGTATATAAATGTAATTAATAATTATAATTATAGTAATAATAATTAATAATAATAAATGATGTCCTTTATTGATAATTGATGCAAATGAACACATAATTTGGGCATTTCCTGAAGATGTTCACTTGACCATGAGATGTATCAGTAAATCATAGAAATGAGGTTGAAATGGAATGATTAACTGTTTGTTCTTAATTAGCTATGTAAAATTTCTAATATTCCCCCCCCCAAAAAAAAAATCTTTTAAATTACCAGTAAATAACATTCAGTACATTTGGAGGGTGGGGTGAGGAGTGCGGTGTGTGTGGGAGAAAAGATTTATAATAACATATAGACAAACCAATAACCAAATGGTGTTTTAGTACAGTGATGTTACTTGGTTGTGTTTATAAGACCTAGTTTGATTATTTATTTATTTATTTATTTATTTATTTATTGCATTTGTACACTGCCCCATAGACAAAACTCTCTGGGCAGTTCACATAAGATAAAAACACTTAAAAACACTATATAAAAATTAAAACCCACAAAAACATGCAATATGCACATACATTTAAAACCATGATAGAACTAGGCATGTGCTCCGCTCCGATTAGAAGTGCAGGAGCAGGAGCGAATTGGCCTGCTCCGCCTTGCCCAGAGGCGGAGTAGAAGCGGACCACGGACCCCTAGAAGCAAGGCGAAGAGAAGCGGCCATTTTCGGAGCGCTCCGGTTTCCGCAGTCCGATCCGATCGCCATCTTGAAACATTTCGCCCATAGGATTGCATTGCGGAAAAGAAAGGGGGATAACTGTGTTGTTTTTGAAGCTATCTTTCTGAAAATTCTTGTGCTTGGAGAGTCGTGGATGGGGGTCATTTTGAGCCTACTCTCAGCTCTCTGCGTGCTGCGGTTCGTGTGCTAGAATTTTTTTAAAAACCGGCGGGAAAATACCTTTTCGAAGGGCTGAGGGGCAGAGTCAACTCCCGGTCATGATCACATGATCCCAAAGTTGGAGGAGGGGATAGGCAAAACGGGTAACTTGGGATTCTGGGAACTTCTCTTTCTTAGTCTGAATGGACTTTTCCCAGTGTTTTTTAAAACAGTAGCCCCACCAAATGCACAAACACAACCTGAAATCATATACTAAGCCAATAATAAGAGATAGAAACACAGCACTGCTACCCACCCTAACTTTGGGGAACAACTGAAAAGATGTGGTGCAAGGGGATGAGCTCCCCGAGGGCATCCCATGTGGACGTGCCCCCACTCTCTCCTGTACTTGGAGGGCAATCAGAGCCCTCCAAAGAGAGTAACCCGGTGGAGCAATGCCTATCATGAGTTGAAGTGAGAGCTCTTCTCCTCAGCTCTCGTGGTGAAGCAATGGCTTTCATGAGTTGAACTGGCAGCTGCTTTCCCCTCCCCTGGGCACGTCCCCCTATTGCTGGTAAAAGACAGATATAGCCTATTTAAAAAAGTTCTTCTTGTTGTTTATTCAGCAACACTGCTGCTTTTAATTCCACCCGTCCTTTGTTTATTTATTTATTTATTCCATTTTATATGCATTACTGGCTTATCCTTGGCTCACTTCCTTATGCCCCCAGAAATGTCTGCTGCCTGCCTGCCTTCCCTCTCTCCTCCCCTGCCCGCCTTGCAGGGATGTTGTGTGTGTGTGGCTTTGACTCAGGGGAGAAGTCCTTCCTGCGCTCACTTGGCGTTTTGGAAGTTCCAAATCCATTTTTCAAGTGTGGAAGAAGATTCATATAGGTTTATCTCTACTCCCCAATTCATGGCATGTTGGGATTTCCTTTGAAATGGCCCCATTGAGATGTCTGCAGGTTTAAGCCCCGCCAAAAAACAGGGGATGATGGGACTGCCTTGAGTCTGGGCGTGCGTGTGTATCCCTGGATAAGCTATCATGGTGGTGAGTTTGAGGTTTTTAACATGCAAATTGACGGAGCTATTGAAAGGGGTGTAAATGGGGTGCCCGATTTTTATAAATTCCCCCAAAATCAGGGGATGATGGGACTGTCTTGAGTCTTGGCGTGCATGTGTATCCCTGGATAAGCTCTCATGGTGGCGAGTTTGAGGTTTTTAACATGCAAATTGACGGAGCTATCGAAAGGAATGTGAATGGGGTGTTGGATTTTCATAAATTCCCCAAAATTCAGGGGATGATGGGATTGCCTTGAGTCTTGGCGTGCATGTGTATACCTCCATGAGGTATCATGGTGCCAAATGTGAGGTTTCTAACTTTCACAGAAAAAAAGTTGTATACATTTTAAGCTTAATGCAAGCCTATGGGGGGGGGAAACGGAGCTCCGATCCGGATCTGGAGCTCCGCAGCGGAGCGGAGCGGGCATGGGTGGAGCGGGGGCGGAGCGAAGTGGCCCGATCCACAAATCGTGGATCTGGAAGTGAAGCGGAGCAGGGGGTCCGTGCACACCCCTAGATAGAACTTTAAAAACAATGAGCCGAAAAACAAACAAATCCAGCCTCATTACATATTGCTAAATGCCTGGGAGAAGAGAAAAGATGACAATGTTGGCGCAAGGAGGGCCTCATCAGGGAGATGTTTCCATAGTTGGGGGGCCACCACAAAGTAGGCCCTCTGTCTTGTTGCCACCCTCCAAGATTCCCTCAAGTTAGGCACCCAGAGGAGGACCTTTGATGTTGAATGTAGTGTTTGGGTAGGTTCATGTTGGGAGATGCGTTCCGTCAGGTATTGTGGTCCCAAGCCATGTAAGGCTTTATAGGTTAAAACCAGCACCTTGAATTTTTAACTTGGGAGTATTATTATTATTATTATTATTATTATTATTATTATTATTATTGAGTAAGGTTGTAACACTAGTAATACTTCTCCCGCCACTTAACTTCCCTGAGAGCTGAGACACAGGACAAAAGATTTCCCAATGTGAATAAAGGTTCTGGCCAAGTTTTCCCCTTATGCTCCTTAATCCCATTTTGCCTGCATCTTATCTTATAACCCGGAATTTAGAAATGAGGAGCATAAGGAGCTTACTTAAAGAGAGAGAATGGATTAATTCACATGTTGCCTCTGTTTGATTTACATTGGAAAAAGAAGTAGAGGTGAATTCTTGGGAGCAGCCTCTGGATCGGGGGCTAAACATATTGAGTCCTCTGTCACCAGTTTCCTATCTCTATTGCAGGCGAAAAGGGGAAATAATGACACGAGACAACTGTATATGGTATAAAATCCGGGCCACATTTATTAAAGATCTGCAAAGGGAAACTGGGCAGGTCCTACTCTACGCCAGCCACTAGCAAGGTGTTATATCGGGTGAAGCATCCTATGTCTTGCGAGTGGCATCAGGGTAGACCAACCCACGCCACTCACCCCCCAGGTCGCATGACACTGGATGGAGTGATGAAGGTCAGCCTCACAGGTGGCCTTATCCTCCCACTGGGGCTGCATGACCCTCAGCGGAAGGCCTCAGGTACCACCTGTCACCAAACAACAGTGCCACAAAATGATCACCCCCCTTTCTTCTAAGCATGCCTGCCCTACCAGCCACAGGAGGACAGCAAGCCTACTGCTTAGTCGTTCGTCCCCTGTCACCAGTTGCCTATACCTATTATCAGAATGGAGTGGTCACATATGTGTCAGATATGACTTCCAAAACAGTTTTATCTGCCCCCTAGTGACCTTAGGAAAGATGTTTTGAAGGTGTAAGAAACAGAAATTCTATCCCTCCCTTGGATTTTGTATACGTATTGTTACATATTTCTGTGCTTGAAATTATTATTATTATTATTATTATTATTATTATTATTATTATTATTATTATTTGTATCCTGCCTTTTGCCTAATACTGGGCCTCAAGGCGGCCTTACAAAATTTAAAACATATACATTTTAAAACCTAGGAAAATAAATGTACAATTTTTTTTAAAAAAATTACAATATTAAAACATTAAACATTTAAAATACATGACAATTTTACAAGCCAATAACATAGATGGAGGGCCAGATTATTCTCCAAAGGTCTGCCAGAAGAAAGAAGTTTTAGCCTACTTCCGAAAGCCTGTCAAGGAGTGAGCCAGTCTAGCTTGCCTGGGAAGAGAGTTCCAAAGCACTGGAGCAGCCACCGAGAAGGCCCTCTCCCGCGTTCCCACCAGGCATGCCTGTGAAGATGGGGGTGGGGGGAGGCTGAAAGAAGGGCTTCTTCAAAAGATCTCAAAGCACGGGCAGGCTCATAATGGAGAATACGGTCTTTCAGATAATCTGGACCCGAGCCATATAGGGCTTTATAGGTCATAACCAGCACTTTGAATTGTGCCCGGAAACAGACTGGAAGCCAGTGGAGCTGTTTTAACTCGGGAGTTGTGTGCTCCCTGTAACCAGCCCTGGTCAACGATCTGGCTGCAGGTCTTTGAACCAGCTGGAGTTTCTGAACACTCTTTAAAGGCAGCCCCACATAGAGTATATTACAGTACTCCAATCGGAATGTAACTAAGGCATGTGTCACACTAAGGCATGTGACCAACATCTCTAGGAACGGGTGCAGCTGGCACACTAGTTTTAACTGTGCAAATGCACTCCTGGCCACCGCCGAAACCTGGGCATCCAGGTTCAGGGCTGAATCTAGAAGTACACCCAATCTGCAGACCTGTGTCTTCAGGGGGAGTGTAAACCCATCCAGCACAAGCTGAATCCCTATTCTCTGACCTGCCTTTCGACTGACCTGGAGCACCTCTGTCTTATCTGGATTATGCTTCAATTTGTACATGATGAAGCCCTTATGGCTAGATGGCACTAACTCTATCATGGAGCTGGCCTCTCCAGGCCTCCGGACCGCTCTCTGGAGAGAAGTGTAACCCCTTGGATTGTGCATGCTGTCCATCCCTAGCCCATAGAATCATAGAATCATAGAATAGCAGAGTTGGAAGGGGCCTACAAGGCCATCGAGTCCAACCCCCTGCTCAATGCAGGAATCCACCCTAAAGCATCCCTGACAGATGGTTGTCCAGCTGCCTCTTGAAGGCCTCTAGTGTGGGAGAGCCCACCACCTCCCCAGGTAACGGATTCCATTGTCTTACTGCTCTAACAGTCAGGAAGTTTTTCCTGATGTCCAGAACAGAGACATAAAGGATCTCCATTTATAATTGTCCCATTTTTTTTAACAGCGTGATTCGTGAGCAAACAATGAAGAGAGCATCAAGGATAGACCATTGCCCTCTAAACACTCCCAGGACCCCCCTCAAACAAAATGGAGTCAATATCAATTGACGACAGCGCTCTCGTCCCCTTCCATCCACCACCACCACCCCTGCCACTGAGGCATTCAGAGCAGTCCCTATCAGTTTGATCTCGCCTGTAAAATAAGCTGACAATCCCTCACAGTGAGAAACACTCTGCCCCTGTTTGTTGCCAAGCAAAGACAGCTCCGCTTAATCAGGCTACTGCCAGTTGCGCAGCACTGTTCTGAGCACTCACGCTAATTTGGGAGTATACCTGCCTCTTCTCGGCCTAATTTTGAAAATGTTAGATTAATTTGAAATGAAAGGGGACGCGCATAGAGAGAGCTGTTTATGGCCTGGAGCTCCCGGACAAGTTGTTGTTGTTGCAACTGAGAGCTAGTGTCAAATCCATACACAAAGCAAATGAACTAAAGCCGGGGTGAACAGCGCGGTCGCTTTTAGTGCTCATCTTTTTAGAAAATATTTGCTTGTTCCATCAAGAAATACGTCTCCCTTTTTTAATGTATAAAGTATCAAAGCCCAGATGCAGCAATAAAGGACATTCTTTTCACCTCCAAATTATTGTTCAGCGGTCTCTTAATCACTCCGCTCTGATATTTGATATGTGGCAGTAAAATGTTTATATTATAAAAACGTACAGTAAATCTTCCAGTTCAGGAGCAAATTAATAGTCTGGAACTGTGAGAATCTGACTATATCTGAATATTGATGATCTCACTTTCCGAGTCTCCCTGGGATTGGGAGTGTGAGGTGTTGATCATTGCTTCTCGCTGATAAGCAAAATATTTCCAGAGCGTGAAGGAGTCTGTGGTGTGTGAGAAGGATAACCCATAATCTGCATCAACACACTAACTTCTCCTCTGCCATTTGCATTGAAAATCAGGTAGAAGTTATGCTAAGCTCTCTATTATAGCCTCGTGTATGTGAAAGGTCTCCCCCTTCATTTGAATAAGGCCTCTTCTGCATGCAGAAAAAAAGGAGCACATTTAAAAGGGAACGTTCCTTTAATTAGGATGGCATTTAAAAGCTGAATCCTTAAATGCTCACTTTTGTGTGTGTGTGATGCTAAGTTGTGAAGCATTTTCCGAGTGAACAGCCTCTCCGTTTCCTCCTCCTTTCTTTCATTAAGCATTTTTATTTTTATTTATTTATTCCCCCACCCCCACCCTGGTTGAAAGGGAATGACATGCATTACAACATGGAGTAGATTAATATGACGAGCTAGATTAAAAAAATTTAAATCAAAGTGTTTGATGAAATGTAGGAAAAATGTTTAAGTATAGGATTAGGCTGACAATATAGAAAGCAGTCAAGGAGATCAAAAGAAGCCTGTTCAGAAAGCCCCATTTTAAAAAGGGAGAGAGGGGGAGAAATTCTATTGAGCGAATTCTTAGAGCGAAATGATTAAAGGTGTTTTTTTTTAAAATAATAATAATAATAATACATTCAGAGTGACTTTTTAATAAAAATAAACACTACAGACAGTGCGTGAATTAGAGAGAATAGATTCATATTTCATGAAAGCAAAGTGGCTGGGTCTGTGTTGGTCCTGCATAAAATATATATGCGAAACGATGGCATTTAACTTAAAAGTATTACCCTGGAGAATAATGTTGAGTTTAGTATGCGGCTTTATGGCAAAAAAAAAAAAAAAAAACCTTAACTGATTGACATCTACATGAATATGGATTTCTTTAAATCCATATTTGATTCCTTTTTCTTTCTTTCTTTTCTTTTTTTTTTTTAAAAAAAATCAAATGGAACTTACTAACTACATTTTAAGCAAATCTTTTGGAAAATGTTTAATCTTCCAGCACTCAGTTCAATAAAAATGGATCTGCAGCTTCTGGGCAGAGGAAGCTAAAAGCCACATCATGAAAGCTACACCGGCAAGAATGCTGGTGAATTCCACATCCTTGCAAGCTGATTTTTTTTATTGTTGATTTCAGACAGTTGGAATGTTCTGACATCAGAATGCTCATAATTCCAGGACACTGCGCCTATCATTGAAACAGTGTCATCTAGAATATATTTCAGCTACTGGCAAAGCAAGGCAATGCAGAGGTTGATCTATTGAAGTATCTGGATTCTGTTTTATTCCATACAGGCTTCTGACATTCATGAGCTTTTAAAAGCTACACTATATATGCTGGTACTGAAAAGTATGCTACAGAACTTGGTTGACATCTGAATCACCCACGTTAGCCAAGTTTGATGTTGTTGCTTTTTCTGAAAGAAGCATTGAAGTAGCATTTTATTTCAAGAACTGATGTGAATAAAGGCAATGCACTTCCGGTTAGAGGAAGGGAAGTTGTGGAGTTAATTTTGACTTGGGGATGATAGGTGTTGAACAATTGACCATCACCCACCAGGCCAACGAGCAACTGCAGACAGAACTACAAGTAACAAATAATGTGCAGGCAAGTTGTTTCTATTCATAACAAGTTTTCATAAAAAGTCTTAATAATAATATTTAGTACTTTAGCATATTTGAGATGCTTCAGACAGATTAGCTCATCAGTTATCTTTACAACAACTCCTTAAGTCAGGTAAATGTTATTATCCCCAGGTTGCAGATAGGTGAAGGAGCTGAAGTTGTGAGATAGTGGTTTGCATATGGCCACCAACTAATTTTGTAGTTGAGTTAAGATTGGAATCCAGGATTTCTCCACTTGCACTCAGCTACTAGATAACATAAAGGGCAGGCGGGTGGCTGACCTTTGAAAAGAAATGAATCCCTGTGGTCCTCAGTGTGTTTCAATTTACAAAGCATGAGTGCATACTTGGGATCTCTTAACAGGTAAGGGATACCTAATCTGTATTCAGTGATCTTGAGCATGCACTCTTGTGTAAGAATGTGAGCAGTGCCTTGATGGATCAGACCAAGTTCATAATTCCACTGGAAATTCCACTGACTAGTAGCCCAGCAGTAGACCAGGAAATTTAGGACAATCTGAAGAACAGAGTTCTTGACACAACAGACGGTCAGTTTTATGAACTTTGCTGCCACTATATATGGCCGCTTGCTTAATTGGCTTTTAAAAGGGGCATTAGACAAATTCATGAAGGATGTGTCTATCAATTACTACTAGCCATGATGGCCATAAGCAACCTCTAGCTTCAGGGGCAGTATACCTCTAAATATCTGTTGCTGAGGAGCAGCAACAGCAGAGAGCTTTTGCCTTCCTGAACGCGTTATGGGCTTCCCAGAAGCCACTGGTTGACCAGTGCGGGGAACAGGATGCTGGACCTGGTGGACCATTCGGTCTGATCCAGCAGGACTCATTATGTTTTTATTTTTTTGATTTCCCCCCTCAATTTATTACACCTCTAACTGCCCAATAGCCAAAGCTCTCTGGACAACTCACAAAAAATTTAAACCCTAAAAACCAGCATAATAAGACATAATTTAAAAGCTTGAAAAGTGTTTTTTAAAAAGAATAAAACTAGTATAAAAGCCAGCAGCAGTGTGAAAATCTAAAAGACCACAATGTAGGTGCCAGGCAAGCTTCTTTGGGGTGGGCATTCCTCAACTGGGGTGCCACAATTGAAAAGGCCCCTTCCTTAGTAGCAACTGACTTCACCTCATTTTGTGCTGACACTCAGGCTTTAGCTAGATCTAAGGTTTATCCCAGGATCGTCCTGGAGTCATCGCTGTTCATTTAAATGCCACAGAGGTTATCCAGGGAGCAGGCAGGGACGACCCCGGGACGATCCCGGGATAAACCTTAGGTCTAGCTACAGCCTCAGAGGAGGGCTTCTAGAGATGATCTTACTGTCTGGGCAGGTAAATCTGGGAGGAGGATACCTTTCTATCTTCTTCCTATCTGTGCAGTGCTCTATATGCAGCACTCTCAACTCTGTAAAGCTAGAAAATAACCAATGAAATGGTTACGTTTGCATCAGCTCTATGAAAGAGAGTAGAGGTGGGGTATGGAAGAAGACTGCCAAAGGAGAAGGTGATCTTGCTGTTTTCACACTTTTCAAATGAGCAATTACAGGTGTTTTTTTTACATTGGGCTGAAATGTTGTGGTCCAAATGACACATTATACAATTTAACGCGTACCTGTATGAGACACTGCCTTGGACCCATATGCAAGCTCCCCTGAAGAGTAGGAAGAGTAGGATTATCAATAAAGATATTCGAAATGAAGAATTTAAGGCAATTTCCAAACACTCCCCAATTGTAGTAGTATAGCAGGGAAGAGCACTTGTGTTGTATGACACAGAAATAATGGATGCACTGAAATTGTGTATGCATCAAATAAAGTGCTGTGACATGTCTTGTTCTGAAATATAGTGCAGCACAATTTATCTATGCAAATTGCAGAAAGTACGCATGAGCAGGAGACAACTTACATCAAAGATAGCTGACCTTATTAAATTGCAAATTAATGGCACATGCAGAAGACCACACCTTTGCAATCAATATAATTCAACTGTAGTAATAGCCACTCATTGGACCAGGACTCAGAACCAACACTGCAGATTAGAATCTCCACTTACACTGGGGGAGAAATCATTTTGCCACTCTGCTCATGAGAATGACAGGGAGATTAAAAGGCTTTAAGTGAAATGTTGGGATGATTTTTAAATCAAGGTGATTTAAATCACCAAGAAAGAAATGTCTGATTTAAACCTACTTTTCAATTTTGTACTTCATTGATTTCCAAAAAAAAAGACAAGAAAAAAAGACTGTATAATAAATTGGTTACTAGAAAAATTAAAACATGTAGGGCAATATCCAGACAGCCAGTGAAAGGTTAAATTTCCTTTCTTTGTACACAGTCTAGGGGTATCAGAGAAATCCACAATGGAATCAAATGAGTTTGGATTTCTATGAATTTGACTCATGGTTCCCACAGCAGACCTTTCCCAAGTTGCTTGGATTCCATGGACTTGTGGACCAGGTTTTTTTTTTTTTTTTTTTTTTTAACTTGCCAGAATTTTACATAAAAATAGTTATAGAAAAATTCTTAAAAGAAAACAAATCACAACAGCTGAATATGCGTATTTCTCCCATAAGCTAAAGCCTGAAAATGCCAATTGTGGGGGCATTTGCACATGTTGGGAGCAGATTTGCGCATTTTTGGTGGTCTCCACATTTTTGCAAATGCAAATTTGCATAAATATGAATTTGCACAAATTCAAGAAATAGGGAAAGAAACCAGTTCCACCAATGAGTGGATAATAGAATGAAAGGCACTTTACAATCTGCAAAACATAAACTCCATACATCCCAAACACAGTCCCTGTAAACTATACAGCGTGTTTGAAAGCAGGGAAATGAATCTTGAAGAATTTGATCTTGGCAAAAGTTGATCAGATCTGCACCTTCCTGCCTAATGTAGACTGGAACTTAGCTATCCATAGTTATCGTGCTTCCTGAATGTTCCAACACAGCTCTTGGCTTTCAAAAAAAGAAGTTTCAAATACATTTTAAAATATGGATTTTGAAGGAAAATAGTTTTAGAAATTTAAATGGAAAGTTTTGTACATTTTTTAAAAATATATATTAAAGATTAATGCAGAAACAGGGCAGGATGGATTTAATAATTTAATAAGAAATCCATTAATTGCACAATTATATAGGGCACAAAATACACAAATTGCATGAAGAGAGGTTCTGGATTACACTTCTAGGTACAATAAAGCCTTTATTTAGTAACAAACCAATGGGTTGGATCCAGTGGCTTGCACAACTAGTTCCATATGCCCAAGCCACCTGGTGACACACTTTTCGAACAAAATTAAGGAGATGAAGCAAGGGATCTAATGATTATCACATATAGGGCCTTGCTAGACCAGAGTTTAGCCAGATGATGCACAGGGGATCCTGGGCTCAGGCAGGAGTAACCCTCCCTTGGCCGGGGATAACCGGCATCGCTTCTGGCCCGGTATTTCCTGCAGTCTCCGGCTGAGCCCGAGACCGCGGGTGTGTAGCCCATTCTGCTGCTTTCCCAGGCTACCGTATTTACTCACGAGTAGCCAGGAAAAGTGGCGGAGGCATGCAGTGCTCCACAGGAGCACTGCAGCCATTAGGGCAGGGTGGGGAGATGGGGTGAAAACAGAGTCAGGAGGGGATGGGGATCGGACACAGCGGGTGGGTGGGTGGGTGGCATCGGACATGGCAGGCGGGCAGGGGGATCAGAGATTGCGGTTGGGGGAAGGAGAACGGGACCAGCAGGGAGATCGCAGACAGGGGAAAGGAGAATGGGGCCAAGGGGGGAGATCATGGACAGGGAGAAGAACGGGACCAGGGGGGGAGATTGCGCATGGGGGAAAGGGGAACGGGGCCAGGGGGGAGATCACAGATGGGGGAAAGGAGAATGGAGCCAAGGGGGGAGATCACGGAGGGGGGAAGAACGGGGCCAGGGGGCGAGATCGCGGATGGGGGGGAAGGAGAACAGGGAAAGGGGGGAGATCGCGGATGGGGGGGAAAGGAGATTTTTTAAAAATGAAACAAAACCCTACTTACCATTCCTGGCTGCTGCACTGCCGCCGCTGCTTTAAAAGTAAAAAAAAATGGTGGCCACGACGACTCTCCTCCAGAGCTCATTGCGGCTCGCGTGTGAATAAGGGCGAGATCTCGCGTTATTCATAACGCGAGGTCTCTCCTCCTCTCCCCCGGATTTTCCACCAGGTCTAGCAAAGGCCTTAGTTGGTATATTACCATATCCAACAGCATACCATATACTAAATATAGAATGCTTACCTAAATATGTATATATATTCAGGATAACCAGTATTTTTGGCATATATAATAAACATAACAGAAGGTTATGCCCTACTTATGCTGAACATAGATGCCATCTATTAATTTATCATTAATAGCAATATCCCATATCTCTTTGTACAAATCTTCAGCATGATAATCTCCTTGAATCTTCCAGTTCCTAGATATGATTAACCTTGCTGCTGTCAGCAAATTCGTTATCAATTCTTTTGTTTCTTTATTACAATTTAATTCCCCATATAATGATAGCAATGCCACTGTAGGTGTCTCTTCCAAAGGTAAACCAGTGGAGAAGCAATGCCTATCATGAGTTGAAGTGTAAGTTTGCTTCTTAAAGACTGGTCCCTAGACAGGGACAGTCAAATTGGCACAATTCCCCCTCCCCCTGGGCACGTCCACTTCCCTCTTACTGGTAAAAGACAGATAAAGCCTTTTTTAAAAAAATCTTCCTGAATTGGGGAGTAGATAAACCTATATGAATCTTCTTCCACACTTGAAAAATTGATTTGGAACTTCCAAAAGTCTAAGTGAGCGCAGGAAGGACTTATCCCCTGAGTCAAAGCAAGACACACAAAAACCATCCCTGCGAGGCGGGCAGGGGAGGAAGGAGGGAAGGCAGGCAGGCAGCAGACATTTCTGGGGGCACAAGGAAGTGAGCCAAGGATAGTTTCAAAGCCAGTAATGCAAACCATCCCTGTGAGGTGGGAGCAGCACAGAGAGATGCCTTTTCTTTTGTATCCCATAACTAGGAGGCTAGGAGGATAAGAGTAAAGCTTTGTGATCCTTGCTTCAGAGTTGATTGACTACACTGTGATCACAGCCATTATTAAACAACAACAATAGTAACATTAATAATAGCAGTACTAATTAATATTAATAGCAATAATAACAATGACAACAACAACAACAATAAGGAGTTGAACCACAATGAAAGCCTGCCTGACTTCACTGAAGAGGAAAAGCCAGGAGAGCTTGGGCTATGGCGTGTAAATATAAAATGGAATAAATAAATAAATAAATAAACAAAGGAGGGGTAGAATTAAAAGCAGCAGTGTTGTTGAATAAACAACAAGAATTTTTTTTTACTAATAATATTATTGTAGAAGATTACTTGGTTCCGCCCTTGCCTTTGGCTATTTTTTACTCTCCTACGGGGTTTTCCTTATTTTCGCACTTCAAGTTACAGGAAGCCAGATTCCGGCTGGACATCAGGAAAAACTTCCTGACTGTTAGAGCAGTACGGCAATGTAACCAGTTACCAAGGGAGGTTGTGGGCTCTCCCACACTAGAGGCATTCAAGAGGCAGCTGGACAACCATCTGTCAGGGATGCTGTAGGGTGGATTCCTGCATTGAGCAGGGGGTTGGACTCGATGGCCTTATGGATCCCTTCCAACTCTACTATTCTATGATTCTATGAAGCTTCTATGGATCTCAGGCTATTCAGCAAAAAAAATTGTTTCGGGTTTATTGGACTCCACAATGCCTTTTCAATAAAGGTTTGTCTAACTTGCACAACTGTTGGAGATGCAATGCACCTAATGTTTCCCTTATTCATATGTTTTGGCAATGCCCAGTTGCTTCCTTTTGGGAAGAGGTTATAATAAGCATAAACTTTGTTCTAAAACAATCTATAATATGGAACGATGTACATGTCCTCCTAAATCACCTACTAGCTTCCTGGAAGTTAACACATGGTCAGCGCAGACGGATCTTCAGAGCCAATATGACAGCCCAAAGAATTATGTTATCACGTTGGAAGGATAAATGCTCACCTCCAGTAATGCAACGACTGAGGACTTAATAACACTATCTACATTTGAATGGGTGTTATATAGACACCACTTTGAAACCCATGTCAAAATCCCCCCCTTTTTTATTTTTTAAGAATGGTACACTGGATGGGGAAAAAATGACGATATTCCTATGTATGTAAGGATTTTCTTTCTTTCTCTTTTCTCTGTTTTGTTATTGTTCACAAATAAAAAAATAAAAAAATATTTGAGTTAATAAATCCAGATTTCATTTTAAATGATTTAGAAAAACAACCACCCATATACATGATTTTTTAAAAAATGGTAAAAAATAGCAATCTGTTTTAAATAAAAATCCTTTTAACTTTTATATTTTTTTAAAAAATTGCCATTTTAAAAGCATATATATCCTCCCACATGTACCTGCCCGGACCTTAAGATCATCGACAGGGGCCCTTCTCCATGTGCCCCTGCCAAAGGAAGTGAGGCAGGTGGCTACTAGGAGGAGGGCTTTCTCCGCTGTGGCACCCCGGCTGTGGAATGAGCTCCCCAGAGAGGTCCGCCTGGCGCCTACACTGTAATCCTTTCGTTGCCAGCTAAAGACCTTTTTATTCTCTCAGTATTTTAACACTTAATTTTAACTTAAATTTAAACTTTACTGTTCTAACTCTGTATTTTAATCTTATATCAATTTTTGCTGCGTATTTTTATCCTGGTTGTGCTTTTGATACTGTATTTTGTATCTGTGTTTTTAACCTCTTGGTAGTTTTATTAAAGTTTTAATTTTTGTGAATTGCCCAGAGAGCTTCGGCTATAAAACTGTAATAAATAAATAAATAAATAAATATATTAAGGAATGGCTGCTGAGAATACTTTGCCCTTCTAAGAAGCAGGGCCTTTTCCTCCTTGTGGAATTCTCAGCCTAAGATGGCGCAGCAAGCTAGTTTCCTCTTGACCTTCTGAGAGGGTCAAGTCCTTTATTACCAAAGGACTTTGAGATCGCCATCTACTGCTGTTTCATTCTATGTTTTATATTTTCTGTGTTCAATTGCTTCTTCTTAATTCTGCTTTAGATTATTTTTACTAATTTTTATTGTATCTCTAGGTGAGTGACCTTGAGGTCACCTTCTTTTTGGCAATGTCATAGATCACAGGCCCATGGTATCACTGACTCCAGAGGATGTATTGGTATAAGAGTCCATGGAGTCCTATTTTTTCCCTTCCCCTCCCTGACCAGCCTTTGATATGCACACTGCCCGACAGCCACTGAATGAAAATAGGAGGCCCAGGCAAACCTCTGATACATTTGTCCATCTGATTCTTTTCTCCTTCTGGTTCTGGTCCGCAAGGCCCTTAAGCCCTCACCTCAAACAACCCAGGGCCCTAGGGGATTGCACAGGATGGGTACATAGGGCTAAGCATTCCAAACTTTAATTTTATTTATTTATTTATTTATTACATTTATATACCACCCCACAGCTGAAGCTCTCTGGGTGGTTCACAAAAATTAAAACCAAAGTGTAAAACCACAGTATAAAACCATAATATAAAATACAATATAAAAGCTCAACTAGATAAAAACAGCAGCAATGCAAAATTACAAATTTAAAACACCAAGTTAAAATTTATTTATAGATTGTCAAAATGCTGGGAGAATAAAAAGGTCTTCACCTGGCGTCTAAAAGCATACAACGTAGGTGCCAAGCGAACCTCCTTAGGGAGCTCATTCCACAGCTGGGGTGCCACAGCAGAGAAGGCCCTCCTCCTGGTAGCCACCTGCCTCACTTCATTTGGTAGGGGCTCACGGAGAAGGACCCTTGAGGATGACCTTAGGGTCTGGGCAGGTACATGTGGGAGGAGGCGTTCCTTCAGATAGCCTAGCCTCAAGCTGTTTAGGGCTTCAAATGTTAATACCAGCAGTTTGAATCGGGCCCGGACCTGGACTGGCAGCCAATGAAGCTGGAAAAGGACTGGTGTGGTCTCGTCAGCCAGTCCCTGTTAGTAACCACGCTGCCCTGTTTTGTACCAGCTGAAGTTTCCGGAAAAAGTTAAAACAGTAAACATTAAAAAGTATACAAAATTTAAAAACCATCAGAAATATAAAAAACAACAGTATAAAAACACCAGCATCCATTTTAAAAAACAACAGTTCTGCAGTCCGTTAGAAAACAAACTTAGCATTGTTAAATGCTGTAAAACGCCTGGGAGAAGAGAAAAGTTGGGTGTGTGTGTGTGTTTGTGTATGTGTGTAAAAACTGGGAAACTGCCAATGGGGGGAGAGCGGAAACCACCTGGTGATGTGGCAAAAGCATGTGGCTATCTGGGGAAACCCAGAGGGCTTGATAGGTACCCCAGGCGTGAGGTTCAACACATCTGTTTTAATGACTCCTATGCTGCAGTGCTAGCATGCTGAGGGCTACCCCAGGAGCGGGAGGGAGAAGTGAATTTGAGCTTCATGCAAATCCAATTTTGTACTGCAGGGTGAGAGTCAGACATAGGTTGCACCCAAATAATTTCCAAATTAAGTGATTATTCATATATAATCTCTAGTACGGAATTCTCTTTTGTTAGGATAGTGACATTCAAAATCATGTTTGTAACCAAGCCTACTTGCAGGAAGCCACTGAGGTTGTGTAGTTGCAGGCCAAACTTTTATTCTTACTAAATAAGTATAAACCAGCTGTTAACCCAGATTGAACGGCCACTTCGGAGGTCTGATCTGGCTCTTGAGTGGTTCCGTTCCTGTCAGAACACGCTCTGTGGGTCAATATTAACAACTCTAGATTGGCACCTTGAGGGATGACATACTGTGCATCACAGTCTTGGTTTTACCACTGATACTACTTAACTTCTGAATGAAGCTGCTGGGAGAGATCATACTGAGCGCTGAACTGGGAGTCATCAGCATCACACAGGCGACATACTTTTGTAACACCTGAGATTGACTACTGTACTATGTTTTACAGGGTACTACCCTTGTAGAAAGCAGTTTCAACTAATGCAGAACACTATAGCCTATCTCTTGGCAGAGGTTGGGAGGCTGGAACTTATCCAATGTATCCTGTGGCAACTGCACTGGATATTGGTCACCGGCCAGGTCCAACTCAAGGTACTGCTTCTTACTATTGAAGACCATCTCAACCTGGGATGCACATATCTCAGAGGCGTCTTCTCCCCATATGAGCACAGCCATTGCCTATATTCTGCAGGGCAGTCCTTGCTCTGTATGAGGTGAGACTATCTATGAGGAGGTGCAGTTGCCCCACAATTGCTCCAAGACTGTGAATTCCATCTTCTATGAGGTTTGCAACTGGTCTGGTGCAGTGGCTCTTTAGTGGATGTAAAACTTACCTCTGGTTGGCGACCTATGCTTTCTGAGTCAGTAGGTGTTACTGATTTTATTGTATTTATTAATTGTTGCTATTTTAAAAAAGTTTTTTTTAATGTTTTTGGAAGCTCCCTAAAGCTTTGGAGAGGCAGGGCATAATATTTTTAAGGAAATAAATAACAAATGTGCTTGATATATATATATATATATATATATATATATATATATATATATATACTCATTTAGGAGAAATGAAATATGTGACAGAGACAATGCCACTTGTTAAATTTACTCTTCTCAGCTGCTTCTGGGGATATATCATGGAAAGGTTGTCTGAACTGTCAACACAGCATCACTTAGAGGATGTACACAGCATCCTCCATTCAAATTACCTTTCAGATCAATCACCCTCATCAGACTGCTATCTTCATCTGATTGCTGTAGAACAAATGTTTTGGCTTATAAGGAGGAAATGTTAGCATTTGGAAGAGCCCTGATGGGGAAGGTTCAATGCCTTCAGTCTGATAAATTGGGTTTACTGAATAACTCCCTCCTCCGCCTCCTTCAGAGTAAATAGGCTTGTTGAAATTGTCCCAATAATGTTTATTCCCCTTCAAAAAGGAAGAAAAGAAAAGAAAAATACATTCCGAAGTATATAAAAAGCCAATTAATTCAATCAGGCTTTGATCCAGCCAATGTGAAGCACTTTTACAGGCCTGATTAGGATCACCATCATCATCAACATTACCATCATCATCAACAACAATATTATACAGTATCAACAATGGGTTTTATTCAGTTGTGTCTAGGGATGTCAGAGAAATCAACAATGGAATTAAATGAGTTCTGATTTTTATGAATCTGACCCATGGATTCTGCAGTGGACCACTTTTGCCCAGCTTCTGTGGACATTCAAAGCACGTTTTTTCCTAGATTTCTGGAATTTTATGCAAATGTAGTAATAGAAAATCACATTTAAAAGAACACCTCCAACCAAAAATGCATATTTCCCCCATAGAGTCATGTATGGAAATGGCGGTGAATTTGTGTGTTTTGGGGGAATTTGCACATTTTCACACGTACTAATTTACAAAATTGCAAATTTATGCAAATTTTGGGGGGGGGGGAAATCCAATTCCGCCAATGAGCTGACGATGGAACAAAAGGTGCCTGACCATCTGCAAAATCCTGACAGAATGGATTGTACACAACCTGAACACTCCTAACTGTGTCTTTGCACTACTATAAAAGGTGTTCATTTATGCAAGGCAGATCACCTTTTCTTTTCTTTTTTACTAATCCACCCTATCCACGGCAACTCCATGTGCCGTTGTAAAGACTGCTCCTAAGGGTTGGAAGACCCTGTGGAACGGAATGGCATCTGGTGCAGAGGGCTGCAGTAGGCAGGTGAATCAGCAGAAATTGGATGCCTTACCTTGTGGAAGTGCAAATGTTTCCCACTAGTGCAAAGCCAAGGATGTGTGTGACAATTTAAGGGTACCATAAGCACACAGAGAATTCCCTATCTAGAAATGGTTATGTTCTAAATTTGACAGTGGAACAGACAGAGGGATGGAGATGGAGAAGCATCGATTCCAGAGAGAAAAAGAGAGAGAGAGAGCACTTAAAGGATCATAGAGCTGTAAAGCATCTCAAAAGTCATCTATCCCTACCCTCTACCAAGGCAGAAAAATCCACTATGTGCATTTTATTTATTTATTTATTTATTTATCTACCTATTTAATTTATATCCCAGCTTTCTGCTCAAAAATGGTACTCAGGGAGCTAACAATAAAAACCTAGGTTCAAAACAAAATCCTAACTAAAATCAAATAATTTGAAAACACGATAAGACACAATCAGCATCTCTGATAGGTGGCCATGAAGCCTTTGCTGAACCTCTAACAAAAGAGAGTCCACTGTCTTCTGAAGCCGTCTGTTCCACTGTTGAGCAGTTCATAGCATCACGAATTTCTTCCTAACGTTTAGTTTAAACCCTCTTTTGTAATTCAATACCATTTGGTCCAGGCCCTTCCCTCTGGAGCAACAGAAAACACATTTTCTCCATCATCTACGTGACAACCCTTCCGATGTTTGAAAATGGTGATCACCTCTTAATGGCCACTTCTCCCAGCTGAACATACCCAACTCCTTCAACCGTTCCTCAGAGGTCTTGGTCTCGAGGCCCCTTGTTGTCTTTTGTCACCCTGCTCTGGACATGTTCCTTTAAAGCCTTTACAGGTGGAGCATGTTTAACTCTTCAACTGAAAGCAAAGGGAATTAACAGCACTTGACTCTGGCTGGATCACACTGCCAGTTGTAAAGCATATTTCATTACAAATGAAGAGCAAAACTATGTTTTTTGCCAAATGCATCAGCATTTTTATTGGCATCTCTTAAAGCATTCTATTCAAACCTGCACAGTGTGTATCTGCCAAACTGGACGCTGCTCTGATCGACTGAGTTCTGAATCATTTGCTTTCCTGGAAGGCCTGTGTACGATTCCTAGCAGATTTGGAGAATAAACATCATAAAAGATATACAGCAAGCTTGGTTTGAGAGGTTGTGTTGTGCTAGGATCAGATTAAGCCGTAAATCACAAAATGGCAGGTTTGAAATCCAGTTCTAACAAATGTAGTGCAGTATCTTTCTTTACATGATAAATTATTTTCAGATTCCACACCCCCTTAACCAGTACTGGAGACCTGCTGTAGACAAGCTTTTGGCTGGTTAGTTCATATCAATATAGGCATTCAGCCTTCCTCTTCTTCACCACTCAGCTCTTTGTAATGTATACTCCTCTTTGCCCATTTCCAGATGGCATTCTTAGACTGCAATCCTATGCACCCTTTGCTACAAGTAAGCCTTTTTTTTTTTTTGGCAAGGCCCTGCTTATTTTACTTTGCCGTCCCTGTACCCTTTTTCCTGACCTGCTTCCCTGTAGGATGTAATTAAGTAATTAAATTTATATACCACTCAATCCATAAGAAATATCTGAGCAGTGGACAAAACCAATATAATACAATACACACAAGGCAGCATTAAAACCAGCCTTAGAAAACACTGGTAAGCATAAAGGCTGGGCCACAGACCAGGGAAAGCTGGTGTAAAAAAATAAACGTTTTGAGCAAGTAACATAAGCTTCACAATCTTAATATTAGTCAGTAGAGTTCCATAAACTTTGTGCTTTCAAACTAAATGGTAAACACAAGATGAGCAGGGTGTGACATTGTCAGTAAAACCGCCATAGCTAAACAAAGCAGTTTAGGGTATATGGGATGCCGTTGTCTCTCAGGTAGGCTGGTCCCAACTAGTACTGGATTTTATGCACTAATATCAAAACCTTGAATTTGGCCCGGGCCACAGCTAGACCTCAGGGTTATATTGGGATCATCCAGGGTTCGCCCCTGCCTGAGCACTGGATCCCCTGTGTGTCACCTAGATGAACAGGTTTGACCCCTGGACGATCCAGGGATAAACCTTAGGCCTAGCGATGGCGCTGGTAGCATACTGGCAGCAAATGCAAATCCTTCCGCACAGATGTTATGTGCTGTCAATAGTCCAGTCCAATTACGAGATGAACAGCTTCATTCTGCACCAGAGCAGAATAGATCAGAGCAGCTTCACAAAAAAGCAGCCAATGTGCAGCCACTGCTCTGTGACAAAGGGCAGTTCAGCCAATCACAGCTAGAGGTGGTGCCAGCAAAGCCACCACATTAAAATTTTGCCATTACACAATATCACACAATATTTCAATTACTTTATTTAATATTGTAATTGTTTATGTCCTTTAATCTATATTATGCTGTCCATTGCTTCAGGTGCTTTATTTTGGAGTGGCAATTTATAAATTTTAAAAATAAATATGGAAGCTTTTATAATCATACTGTGTTTGTTGAATTAAGTTAAATATTCCCATCCATTTTCAACACAGACTTTCTTTAAAACTGCTCATGATTGAAACTGGATCTCATTACCTCCAGTATTGTGGCGTTTCATATTTATACATTTGGGCTAGAGTTTCACTTGGAGAAATACAGTTTTGTTTTCCCCATGTAATTGAAAACAAGGACACAAAACTCATCCACTGTTATACAGCGGTAATGTGATGTACTAATCTAGTTACTTAGTATATGATACGAAGCCAGTCGGCAGAGCCCTGCCTTTGAAATATGATTTAAAACAGAATTTATAATGTTGCGGAATTACATAAAACTGTGTGAAATTGTGCAGATAATCATTTAAATCTCCCTACATGGAAAGATAATTGCTCCCGAAATTAACTGTACCTGGGGTTCATTCATTTGGTCATGGCTAGTTTCTTATATAGAGATGATTTGATATTAGAGCTAATTAAGATCAGGTCAGAGTTGCTGAAGGTCAGAGATTAATGCGCAGGATCATTGAAATGATAATTATAAACAGATTAGGAAGCTACGGTCTTTTATAAAGGGTTATTAGATAATTACTGTGAGAGTGTACGGCTTACTGTAATAATGGATTATCGACTACTTACAGCGTTTTAAGGGTGAGAGTATATTACTTCCTCAAGGACTAAGAGGAATAATGTTGCTGGAAATCAGTGCTCAGTAAATAAAAATCACACTGACGGCATTTCGTTTTTCCTCCAAAGATCCTCTCTCTTTATTCATTCACTGCAGGCTCCATCATTTTGCTTTGGTGATTTAGAGTTTTTAGTCTATTGAAAGCTTCTTGTCGGACTGCTCTACATTGGGTTCCTCCCCTTTAAACCTTAAACGGCATGTAGAAATTAAAAGGTACAGTGGTGATGCTGATGGAAGCTCTGATCTAGATGAAGGAACTGAATAATAAAACAGGGGGCAGTGGTTGATAGGACTAGAACAGACTGCTAATTAGGGAATTCCCAATCAGAAAGGACATCATAGAGCTGGGGAAGGTATAGAAAGGGTAAACTGAAACGATCAAGGGATGGAGCAAATTCCCTACGAGGGAAGACAAAAGCGATGGGGGCTTTTAGTTTAGAAAAATGATGGCTACAGGGGCGTGGGCGTGACAAAGATTTGTAAAATTGTGAAAGGTGTTGGAGGGGGATTTTTCTTCTCCTCTTTTTCTCGTAATACCAGAACTGGGCATCTCCCAATGAAACTATTTGGTAGATTCAGGATGTCTTCAGATAACATGTGATTCTTTTATGGACGTCACTGCTGCAAGGCATTTATTCAATCCATTTGTAGAATTCCCTATGCTTACTTGTATTAAAGCGAGATTAGAAAACAGCCAAATGGAACCTCCATGTACAGATGCAACATACCTCTGGGTATCAGACACTGAGGCCTTAGCTAGACCTAAGGTTTATCCCGGGATTGTCCCAGGGTCATCCCTGTTCATGGAAATGACGCACAGGATATTCCGGGAGCAGGCAGGGATGATCTTAGGATAAACCTTAGGTCTAGCTAAGGCCTGAGGAACAAACAAGAGAGGAAAAGGATATCACTGCCATGCTCTTCTTGCAAACTACTTGGCGCATCCAGCTGGCTGTTTCTGGATGCTGGATGAGACAGACCATTGATCTGAGTCAAAAAGGCAATTCTTACCTTCTTTCTTCCTTCTTTCCTCTTCTGCCAAAAAAGCCATACTGTGCATCTGTGTGTTCCTTGCGGTCTTTCTGAGGCTTGTAGAACTGAAATTGTTCTTGCTTCCATCAGGCATGAAACTAGAGTTCTCGTCCACGCTGAAGATCGACCTCCCCCAAGCTGGCACCCTCCAGATGCATGGGACTGCAACACTTACAATCCCCCAGCAAGTAGCTGGCCTGGGATGATGGGACTTGCAGTCCAACACATCTGGAGTGTGTCAGGTTGGGGAATGGCTGCTGTATATAATGGATTGGATCCAAACTTAGTCATGTTTGGAACAGACCCCTTGAAATCAATGGGACAAGTTTATCATGACTAATGTCAGTCCCATCATTCTCAATGGGTCTGTGCTACCCATGACTAAGTCTGGATCCAACCCATTATATGCAGCAGCCATTCAGCAAACCCACTCTAAATAGATAAAACACTATGGCCTTAGCTAGACCTAAGGTTTATCCCGGGATTGTCCCGGGGTCATCCCTGTTCATGTAAATGACACACATGGGGTCCCAGGAGCAGGCAGGGACGACCCCGGGACGATCCCGGGATAAACCTTAGGTCTTGCTAAGGCCTCTGGCAAGCCTCAGTTTTTCTGTGTCTGGGTTTTTTTAAAAAACAACAAAGGATACTTTTTAAAATAGAGTTGTTCTACCATTCCATGGCGATCTTGCTATCTCTCATGCAAGGCAAAAAAAAAAAAGCAAAAAAAAAAAAATACCAGGGAAAACATGAAGATACAAGATTCCCCCCCAACCTGCCCCACCCTTCAAGCTTTTATCTGACAGGCACCACAGCTGTTCCTAAGTGCTGCCACTCTTCAGCCATTGGAAAGAATCTGCCCTGACCTGGGTGACTGACAAAAAATGGGCATATCTGAATGGGCCTTTTGTCATCTGGGAACCACAATATCAAAGAACAATTATTTACACACTTTAGACAGAAGACACAGGTCGCCGAAGCAGCCTCTGCCCCCTCTGCTACGTGGTTTAACCCCGGGCCACACAGCATGGTTCACTAATTACTGAAGGCTGCTTTGAATACAGGGTTTTCAACAGCAAATTTAAGCTGTTTAATCTTCAAAGTGCTGTCGAGGAGCGAGTAATTGTCTTCCACAAAAGCTCAACAAAGATATGCTCTAATATTATCATTGTGCAAAGCTTCTCTCAACATCCCCATTGTGGAAACTGTGATCTTGGTGAGTGAATCCCAACAAACATTGGCATCTCCTCAGTTACAGTTCCGCACCTCCCAAAATACATGCAAACCGCACTCAAGCTGGCAAGATGGCCGTCAGTACTACAGGTGGTGGGGCTGTGCGCGCACACGAACATCTTGCAGAAGGCTTCCGAGGGTGCAAGAGGGCATCTCTTTTTGCTCAGCTCACAAACATGGGAGCAAGTCAAGGGGTGCATTAAAGGATGCCTTTGAGTGGGTGGCTAAATCTAGTCCCTTATCCTCAGGCACCGAGAATCAAGGTTGGACTTACCTGTGTACAGATACTGCATAATCTCACCTCTTCCACTGCAGAGGCCTATCCTGGGATCTGTTTCTTGGTTACACTAAAGCAGGATAATGTTGGGTTCTGGTCTAAAAGATACATGAAGGCCGTACAGGAGACACCATCTTGCACCTCCCAAGGTCTTCGCAATATGCATGTCTGCATGCATATGCCACTCAGAATGGGCCTTTTGCTAGTACCAAAAGCAGACACTGGATGAGGATAAAATGTATTCTGGGATGCACAGTACTGTAACTGAGGAGACACCAATATTTGCAACAGTATCATCAACCGGGACATTGAAAAAAAAGCAGAGGGTCTGTTTTGATAAAGTCCCCCCACCCATAAGCACATGTGCAGGATCCATAAGAACTGGAGAAGGCTGAAGAGGACAAGGTGTTTTCCAATGTTGGAGACACCCTATCCCTTCAGGATAGTATAGGAAGTTGTAGCTGTCTGGCATAAAGGGCATATGTTGGAGAGGATGAGTGATGTGAACCGCTGAGAGAATTTATATTCAGCGGTACATAAAGGTTACAGATAAATAAATAATAAAATATGATGTGTCACAGCCTCTGCATCTAAACATATATCACTCTCATATGATAGCCCGTCTGTAGTCTTGTATCCTGCGTTGGCTGTAGCAGTCTCAGTTGCAGGGCTGACCACAAGGTCAAATAATAACCCAGGCCAGTGTTCCAGCAGACACGTTTCTGCTTAAGGGAGTTCAAACAAAGCAGGAATGGACAAATAGACAAAGGTTCAAAGCACAGTTAGGCAGCCCAGTACATACACAATCCAGTAGCAGAGTCAAGCAGGAGTCCAAGGTCATAGCACAAGGGTTCAAGCACAAGACAGGGTCAGGAACCCAGGAGACAAGGCAGGAGAAGCTGGAAATGCTACCAAAGGCCAGGAGGCCCTGCATAATGTGGTGAGCTGTGATATGGGTGTGAGGTTCTCCCAAAACTGGGTGGAGCAACCTTCTACAAGCAAAGCCCTTCATTTTGAGGAAGGTCCCTTCCTCTCAATGAAGGTGGATCCTGGATCAAACCCATCCTATTCTGAACCATTTTGGATCATATCTGCATAACAATGTTAGTTATGGCAGCTTAAAAATAACAATACTCATGTCAACATGTTTCTACTAAAATAAAGTACCAATCTGTAATGCCATCAATTCAAGACTCATTAACAGTCTTACAATAAAAAAAACAACAGCAAAAGACTGTAAAAAGAGAAAAGAGAGAGGAAAATTCAATAACCAGGATTCTGTTTAAGATCCTTATTGGATTTTTATAACCAGTGTGAAAAATGTCTATAAAATATAACTATAACCTTGATGGTGTCATTTTGATTAGATGCACTAGAGCAGTATTAGCTTTTAAAACAGAATAACATTGAAGGGGTCATATAATGCCTTCCTTCAATCACTTCAAACGTAGCTTATTTCTACAAGGGAATTCATTCACATCAATCCCTCTGAAATATAAGCTTGCACTTGTGGGATGGTTCAAGAATCGTTTACACAGGGTGCTACCTGTGAAGAGGGAGAGAATGATCTATCCTTCAGAGGGTTGCACATCGTCTTGATTTTGTCATGACCATGTTGGACTTACCAACAGGTTTCAAATAAAACTAGCCTTGTCAAGAGAGGGAGGTCAATATCCAGAATGTTTGAGGTAGGGCTGAGCAAACTCTCTCAGAGGACAATTTCTGAGAAAGTTTCAGAGTTTTTTTCTTTCTTTCTTTATTTATTTATTTATTTATTACATTTTTATACCGCCCAACAGCCGAAGCTCTCTGGGCGGTTCACAAAAATTAAAATCATCATAAAACAACCAACAAGTTAAAAATACAAATACAAAATACAATATAAAAAGCACAACCAGGATAAAACCACGCAGCAAAATTGATATAAGGTTAAAATACAGAGTTAAAACAGTATAATTTAAATTTAAGTTAAAATTAAGTGTTAAAATACTGAGTGAATAAAAAGGTCTTCAGCTGGCGACGAAAGGAGTACAGTGTAGGCGCCAGGCGGACCTCTCTGGGGAGCTCATTCCACAACCGGGGTGCCACAGCGGAGAAAGCCCTCCTCCTAGTAGCCACCTGCCTCACTTCCTTTGGCAGGGGCTCACTTTTTCTCAACCACCTAGAAAAATAAGGCCACCTGGCAGAATTTTCTCCCAATTTTCACCACCATTTTTTGTGTGGCAGATGCCAATAGGGGTGTGTACTCTGCACCAAAAATCACGGGGTTTGAAAGACCTCTGAACTTGTGGTGCAGTTAAGGAACGGTTCAAAAACCAACGGAAACCCACAGTGGGGTTAGATCGTTCAGAGCTCCGAAGAGGTCTGTATCTGAAGGTTTTTTAGGTGGCATGAGGGCTTGTTTCATGTTGATGATGGACAATGAACTGAACACTTCCATATTAGGAAGATGCTGATGTGTGAGGGATGACGGAGGTGTAGTTTTGAGACTGATATCTGTGGCTAACCAATAGCTACAGTCTCCTCCCTGCCCCCCCCTCCAATCACGTTGCTTGGGGGAGGGATTGCAAATTATATAAACAGAAAGAGCCTGTAGTGCTCTTTCACAATGTCTGAGGCTCAGTGAACATCACAGAAATGAGAAAGTTGCATCAGCTTTCCCTAGCACTTTCCTAGCTGGGGGCATTTTGAAGCCCTTTCTGCTCATTCCCCACTGGTCCAGCATGGCCTGCCTATGGGTGGGGGGAGCCTTTCCCGCAGCACTGCCACTGCCGCTGCCGCCACCCTGAGACTGACCATTGGCTTGAAGGGGGTGCAGCCTCTTAAGGGGTGCAGCCTCTGGGATCCTCCGCCACCAATGAAAAATGATCCTGACTGGGGAAGGCAATGGCAAACCACCCCGCTACAAAAAGTCTGCCAAGAAAATATCAGTGAAAGCAGGCGTCCCTCTAGGAGTCAGCAATGACTCAAATGCTGGCACGAGAGGTTCCTTTCCTTTCCTTTCCTTTCCTGCATAGTTAACTGATGGCGTATGAAATAGCTCAACTACTGTATCTGGGCTTGGAAAACTTTGTTTGAACCAAGTTTTCTGAGCCATTTCATTATATCCCTGTGAGATAGGCATGATGAAGCTTTTTTTTAGAGACTGAGGATTTTGGAAGCCCTGACAGCAAGAGCGGACCTTTTTCTTCCTTTCTGAAAGTCTGCCTAAATTACACACACACACACACACACACACATACACACACACCTAAATTAGAAATGCACATTGGACAGTTCAAAAAGCGGACTGCCATTTGCTAAATTTGTTTATTTGATGGTCACCCCCACCTTTCTACCAAAAAATGGCACTCAGTGGCTTTGAAACAAAAGTCAGAGCTTTATCACACCAGGGTTATACTGTGCAATCACTGTGAATTGCGTGCAAAGGACTCCAAACTTTTCTAGCTTATGATCTGCTTTTGTTGTGAAGTACTCTGAAGTTTTCCATCTTATAATCTGCTTTGATTGTGAAGTACTCCCATGCATCCTGCTTTAATTGTGCTATAAAGCCAAAAGAATCAACCTATTTTGGTACTACTTTGTTGATTTCTGAGCAGCCACTGGGGGCGCAGGAGCAGGATTTGATATGTTTAAAGAAAAATTAAACAAATGCTTACATCTGTGTAAGTTTTAAAGATAAAGACATCAAAATTGACACAGTAATAGATATTAAGGAGAGTGTTAAGCATACCAAATTTGAATCAGATTGGGTCATCCATTGATTTTTTAATGATTTTTTTACATTTCCCCCCTTAAACCCATTTCCTGGTATGCAAAGGATCTAGCCATCCACTAGCAACAACAACAACGGCGACAGCTTAGTGCTGTAGGGGATAATTCGAGGGAAACAGGTACGTGGGATGAAGCTCTCCCTCGCCATACACCCCTGAATTGTGTGGAGGACCCCTACCACATACAACTGTTTTGACAAAGGGCCCTTTGCTGACTACTACTACTACTACTACTACTACTATATTTATTGCTTACCTGCCTCTCCCTTTGGATCGAGGCAGGGAACAACATTAGAACAGGAATCAATACTTCTTAAAAATTCTTGATTTTACATTGATCTGGATAGGCCTGCTGAAAAAGGCTAGTCTTTAAGGCTGCCTTAAAATCACACAGAGAGTTAATTTTACGAATCTCCTCCGGCAGGCCGTTCCACAATCTGGGGGCGACAGAAGAAAAGGTCCTCTGGGAAACTGATGTCAGCCTAGTCTTGGCTGACTGAAGTAAGTTCTCCCCAGAGGACCTGAGTGTGCGGGGCAGACTGTATGGGAGAAGGCGATCCTGCAGGTAACCTGGACCCAAACCATGTAGGGCTTTAAAGGTAATGACCAACACTTTGTACTTTGCCCGGAAACTAATTGGCAGCCAGTGGAGTGATTTTAATCTCGGGGTAATATGCTCACCCCTAGATGTACCATTTACCAACCTGGCTGCCATATTTTGAACTAGCTGGAGTTTCTGAACTAGGTACAATGGTAGCCCTATGTAGAGCACATTGCAGAAGTCAAGCCAAACACACAACCAATGGGTACCTTGGCATCAGGATGCATGGCCTCAGAACGCTACAGTCAAGCAATGGACATGTTTATGGGAACCACAGCACATACGGATTGGAGTTACATGCATGCAATTGTCATCTCAGAGCTGGTTCACAGATGCATCTTCATTCATGGATGACTGCAGCATCTGGGGGTGAGCCATTCCAAATCAAACACTGTATAAAGATGGTTCACACAATCTGTAAACCTCACTATGCAGTGACAGTGGATCCCACCCTCTATTACATAGGGCATATGCAGTAGGGATGTGCTCCGCATCTCCTTGGACCGGAGAAGCAGGAGCGGATCTGGGGGCTTCGCCTCCGCTTAAGGCGGAGGCGAAGAGGATCGGGGGAGCCACGGAGCGTTGTGGAGCGGATCGAGGTAAAGGCAGATCCTTTGCCTTGATCTGGAGCTCCACAAAAAAGGTAAGGGGATGCAGGTAAGGGAGACGAGGGAGGGGGTTTTACCTGGCCCTGCCGCTGCTGCCGCCCGTGCGGTGATGGCGGCAGAGCCAGGTAAGGGGGCAAGGGGGGGGGGTCTTACCTGCATCCGTCCACAGTCCCGCGGCTGCTTCAATGGAGCCCAAGGACTCAAACAGGAAGACTAAGCCTGGTCTTCCTGGTTGAGGCCTTGGGCTCCGTTGAAGCAGCCGCGGGTCCACGGATGGATGCAGGTAAGGGAGAGGAGGGAGGTTTTTTTTACCTGGCCCTGCCACCACCACCACCACCGCCCATGCGGTCGACGGTGGCAGGGCCCAGTAAGGGGGAGGGGGGTATTACCTGCGTCCGTCGCAGCCCATCCCAGCTTCACTAGAGCCCGCGGCTCAACAAGGAAGTGTAGGCTGCAATTGGGGCCTACAGTTCCTGGTTGAGCTGCGGGCTCTAGTGAAGCTGGGATGGGCCGGGATGGACACAGGTAAGGGGGAGGAGGGAGGGGGCCTTACCTGGCACCACTCCCCGCCACTGCGGAGCTCCGACTCGGATCCGGAGCTAGGCGGATCGAGGCGGGGCGGAGCGGGCCCGATCCGCAAATTGCAGATTGGGCATGAAGAGGATCGGGGGGTCCGTGCACATCCCTAATACGCAAGTTATGTGCATTAATTTACATGCGCGCACACACACACACTCAGTGTGCAGCACTCTTTCATCTCAGAAAGAAGGGGAAGGATCATAAAGATCAGATGTTCACACTTTCACCCACGTGACTTGTTAAAGCTCACTGCCCCCATCGCGTGCAATGCATTTCCAGTTTACAAACTGTGCAAAGCTACTCTTACACGCTAACCGTTTTAAAGACGCATGTTTGCCAATGGTTCTCTCAGCCTTTTTTCCTGACCCTTATTTCAATGACTGCTTTTAAGCTCTGGATTGTGCCTTTGTAAAAGTTCATAAAGCAGCCAGAACCCAAAGGAGGCTACTGTAAATTAATAAGCACTGAATTACCACAGAAGCTGATTTATTCAGAACTTTTCAACGAAATGTAAATCATGCAGAATTTCCTTTCATATGATTCCTTGTAAGGTACAGCGCATTTCAAAAGAATTCTTTGATGTTTCATTCAAGAATTCATTTGGATATTTCTTATATTGAAATTAGTAAAAAAACAAAAAAACAAAGGAGAACAAAATTAAGGCAGGAGGAAGAAAGTAACCGTTTTCATAGAAACGCATGCCATAGCTAGTAATTCTCAATTAAGTAACTCCTGAAGGAAACCTTTGTAAAATTGACTTAATTTTTCTGCTATGTTTTGGTTGCAACTCGCGCCCAATTCTACCCATGTTTACTTCAAAGTAATTCTGACTAAAGCCAATTGAATGTACTCATAAGTACTATTGCAGGCTGTGATAATGGGAGGGGGATTTTGACCCAAAAAAATTGGGGGGAGGCATGATGTTTTGAGCTAGGGGACTTACCATAGTTCCCTTGCAGCTCTGACCAGCTAGCATTTGGCAGAACCTTTCCCAGAATCCACCATTCCAAGGGGCATTCTGGGGGAAAACCCATTCCTACCATCATTGCTGTGTGACTTAGATAATTCTCTTACCAGTGAGGCTGCCGAGCTACTGAACTGGTCAGGGAACTGGTCCAAAAGAAAGTAACAGGGAGTTGTGTTGGATGAGGTATTGCATCACTAATGTCTTGGCAACAACTGAGGGCCTTTATAACTTCTCCTGCTGTCCCACCCCTTCCTGAAGCATCTGTAATTTTGGAGGATCTGAAGTTGGGAGGTGGACCCAATCAGTTATCCTCCTCTAAGGATAAGGCCTCATCTTGTTCTAGTACACAACTCCATTCTGGGTGACATTCTGGGAATATAAGGATTGCAGTCATGAGCTGACTGGAGCTTTGAGGGAGCTCTGATATGTTTCACCACCCACCCACCTGAAAAACATACTGCCCAGAATTTCACTCTCCCTTCCTCAAATCTTGGCTGAATGTTCAAGAGTTCGTGGTCAGCCTGGACTTACTTCCAAGCCCCTGGTATAGAAGTTGATTTGGCATGACAAGTTGCATATTTATCTTAAGAAGATCAACAACTTCACATTTGAGTTCTTTTTTAATTCTGAGTTCACGGACTTGTTAATTTTTAATTTGTGAATTCTCCTCATATCTTTTTGGCTTAATTCTTCCAACACCCTCCCAGATAAAACCAATTTGTATCCTCTGTTCTGAAAACCAATGGAGAGAATTCATTTCACTACTTATAAACTCCTTGTCCTCATTCAAAAATCCTCTCATTCCTTTGTCATATTCGGGTCCAACAACCTCCTAGGCTGAGTTCTTGCTTCTGATATAGTGAAATAACTATTTATTCTTCGTCTCAAAGTATTCAGCAAGTGCTCCTTAGTGTCTTTCTCTCTCTCTTGCCTTGTTGTCAATTCATATTTGTTTTGCAACAATTTGTGATCTTTCATATTTTTCCTCATTTGGGCCAGACTTACATTTTGAAGGGAAGGCTTCTTTCCTTTTATATCTTCTTTGACTCCACTCATTAACCATAGCAGCATCCTCTTGGACTTCTTTTGTTTTTGCATCTTTCTTAATCTGAGGTATACATCCTACTTGAACTTCTATTAACATGTTTTGAAATAACCTCCAAGCATCCTGAAGAGAGTTGACCCTCTTGACTCTTCTTTTCAGTTTCCTTTTAACTAATCCTCTCCTTTCTAAGAAGTTTCCTCTTTTGAAGCTGAACGTGACCATGTCGGATGCTTTTGGAGCAACTTGCTATTTTCATAAATGTTGAATTAGACAGCATTGTGGTTACTGTTTCTGAATGGTTCAACAATACATACATTGTGCACCAAATCCTGGGTAGTATTTATTATTCATTCAAAGATCAACTCACCTCCAGTTGGCTCCATGATGACCTGTTCCTGGATACAGTTATTTCACAGCCAGAATGAAAGGGACATGGCCCACAGTCTACCAGACAAGGTCATCCAATTAAACTGTACCCTTCATTCCCCCCCCCCTTTTTAAAGTTCTTACACAATTTGGGGTTTGCTTGGTGGTTGTTCCTAAGAATAAAATTCTACTTTTGCTTTTCATCTATTCATAAAAGAGATACTAATGCAGCATTTCTATGAACCTTTATGCAATGTTGTCACAGGGTGCCCCCCCTCTGCCAAGGAGAGCATGTCCCTCTGTCCACTTTCCACCCCAAACAATTACTGGAACAACATAATATATCAATTATAGATTTTATTAGTTCCTGTTGCAGCACAGGATCACTCAAATCAGTTGCTGCAGGGTTAGGAACTCCTTTCAGCAATTGGAATTAGTAGTTCTAGGATGAGGCCCAGAGGCACTGAAGCAATAGCCCTAAGTTTCTGCAGGATCCTGGATACACAATCACAGCTTGAGGTAAGTCACTGCAGGACTGGGACATACACTTTCAGAGCAATACTGGTAAGTACCTGCTGGATCAGACTGAAGGTCTATACTGCTGGTAGTTGTAGATTCATAACCCTAGGGCAGTAATTGAAAGATCAGAGTGACTGCTTACATAATACTTGAGGTGGCTGAGTAATTGTAGAGTCAAAATAATCTGTTCCTGAACTTGGTGGATAATTAGGCAAGACTCTTCTCATTCATTCCCTGTTCTTGTGGGCTTCTGACTGCTGCTGAATGCACAGGTAGGGATCAAGTTTGCCAGCTGTCTGCTATATGTGTCTGGCCTTCAAAGGAGCCCAACTGCTTTTCGCCCCTTCCAGTCTTTACTCCTTCTAGCTGCTCTTTTCAGCCACTCCTCCTGAACCTCTTTATCTCCAACATTCCCCCTCTCCTGAACTCCTCCTTCAGGCTTTTATCCTGTGCTTTTGCCCCGCCTCCTCCTCCTTTTCCTTCAGAGTCCTAGATCTATTTAAAGAGCCCCTGTCTTAATTCCCTTTTCTTCTGTTGAACCAGTCCCAACTGTGGCTGGCTACCTACCTGGGATCACTGTACCTAGGGGATGGTACAGTGACCCCTGACACCTCCTCACAAATATATTAACAGTTTCTATTTGGAAGAAATTTATCTTATGCAACCAGTTTTTGTTTCTTCCCAGCCAGGAATCCGGCCTGATCTACTTCAGATCACCTACCAATAGATCCTGATCTCTAACAATATACCCTGATCTACCTTTTGTAAACTGCACATAATAATAATAATAATAATAATAATAATAATAATAATAATACCTTCTGCCCAGCCCTGCCATAAGGGACTGGTGCCAATTCTGTAACCATCATTTTCACAGTAAAACACAGTGATAGCTACACTTGCTAGCCTCAAAACTGCTGTTTTTTCAGAACCTAAAGAGAGCATAGCTGTGAGTGGCAATATTTGGAGGGACACTGTGAGGCCCAAGGTATCCTGGTCACTTGCAGACCTGCTAGAGCGGAAAAGCCCCCCCCCCAAAAAAAATAAATCAGTCAGATTATTTGTAGCCTTGGCATAGCCACTTGATTGATAGAGCTTCATAGTTTCACAGCCCTTGTTTCATTGCAGTTTCTACTTGCTTCCTAGGGGGCAGGATCCATCCAAATATGATGTCCTACTGTTATCAGCAGGAGAGCTTTAACTGCATGTTTAACTCTCCCATTGAAATCAACAGTCTTCAAAATGCCTAAATTTGGATGGATCATCCTGCCCATAAATAAATAAATAATGTGCTTCAGTTTTGGAGATACATGCTAAAGATATCTTCTCCCCCCCCTTTTTTTTTAATGTAGTGTGTGCTTATTCCAAGATACCAAAGGAGTTTAAGCAGGCACATAAATGGATATCATGTTTGCTTTGGTTAAAACAAATAACCTTTGCAGACCTCTGTGTACAAGAGAAGGATGTCTGACACATCAACATATATATATATATATATATACACACCCAGCTGTTGCTTGCATTCTGGAGCACGGCGCTACGCAAATACATTTGAAAAGGTCTAATAGCCCATTTGATGATTTTATGCCATATAAACATCTTTCCGTCATGAAGCATAACGGGGTTGCTGGACAACATGCAACAGAGCTCTCTTCTGCTAGAAGGCACTGTCAAACCACCAATGATGATAAGTCCAGAAGCTGGTAGGATGCTGGTGTCATGACGAGCAGGGGAAGTTGAATCAGACCATGGCTCTATCTAACCCAACCTTGTCTATTTTGGTTGGCAGCAGTTCCCCAAGTCCTCATGGAGAAGTTTCCCCCAGTCCTGCTGCTGGAGACATCCTGAGAAGACACACAGAGCTTTCCCATTTCCAAGGGTCGCCCTGTTCACTCCAGTGGAAACTGCAACTCAGGTATATATAAACCACTAGTAAGGAACTTCATGCCTGCAGGCCAAATCCAGCCTCAGTGGGGTTCCAATCCAGCTCTTTGAGGTCCCCAAGATCCCCTTCCCCTGGCCCCACACCCTTTTCCCCAACCACCAGTGGGTGGGGTGCCAGTGATTTTCTGGCATTTGCACTGTTTTTCCCCCATTCTAAAGGTTGGGATGCCTCTCCTAAGCCTTAGTGACTGGCAGTGAGAGCTTTAAGCTACAATATGTTGTTGTTTGGGGCTCCATCCCTTTTGCCTTTGGCCATGTCCCATTTCCCTCATCTACCACTGGAATGTGGCCCCAAGAGCTCCTCCAACCTTGAATGAGGCCCTCAGGCTGAAAGACATTCTCCACTCCACAATGAACAGTGACCCCTCTTAATGTATCTCGCTGATACTGGTGTGGTGGCTTCAGCTTTTGCTCAGTGCAATGGCAAAGAGGAGGTGGTGAATTCACTAAACAGACAGTTGCTCATTTGAGACACTCAGCATCCAGTGCTGCTTCATGATGATGGCCACATCAAGGCATTTGTCAGCCCACCCAAGATTATGTGTGGAAGTCACCAGAGGGGTGATCACTTAGAGGAGATGCTCAAACATATGAACAAGTAGTCCACAAAGGGCCATTATATCTCAGGGGCCATGAAGTGAATGTTTCCCTGTCTCAAAATAGGTTCTGCGGAGACTGTGTCCATTTCACTTGCCATGTGTATGTCCCTTGTGGAAGCACCAATTCAATGTGTTTTTTGTTGGGCTGCAAGCCTCTCCTTCAAGTGACCACATGGAGGCTGTCAAATGTCTGCACTGTGCCGATCGAGTCTGTCACAAAATATAAATACCTAGGAATTTGGCTCAATGAAGATAATGAACAAACACAAGAGATAAACGCAAGAATCAAGATGGCAAAAACAGTGTTTGTCAGAATGAAACAATTGCTATGTAATCGGAACCTTAACCTCGCACTAGGATTCAGATGGTAAGACGTTGTGTGTTTTCAATATTATTTTATGGAATGGAGGCATGGACACTTAGGAAGAACAATTGGGGGGAAATCAAAACTTTCAAAATGTGGATATATCGACGTGTGTTGAAGATACCGTGGACTGACAGAGTAACAAATGAGGATGTGCTACATAGGGAAGGAAGTAAATGGAATTAATAAATACCATCAAAAGCAGAAAATTACAGTATCTTCGTCATAGTATCCAAGGAGAAAAATGCACCATACTCCAACTTATTATACAAGGGGAAATTGAAGGAAAAAGAATAGTGGGTGGATGAAGTGAAGTGTGATGTCACTTCTGTACAATTATTTAGAGCAGCAATGTTAATAACAAAAATATATGTAATGATAGCTAACCTCCAATAGGAGAAGGAAGAAGAAGAAGAAGAAGAAGAAGAAGAAGAAGAAGAAGAAGAAGAAGAAGAAGAAGAAGAACTCCGCTACACTTAGATTTCCCTGTTTCCTCTGAGTTTAGCTGTAGTCTTCGCAGTAGTTGGGGGGCGAAATGAGTTTTCCCAGAAACAGTATATTGTTCCCTCTTGTAATGCAGAGTATTTGGGGATGGCTTGGGCCTGAATGGGCAATTAATAGCCATTAACTTTACAGAAGACTTTCTCCTGGTTGGGGCTGAAAACTGCTGGTTTGTTGATATGGCTCAACACAGGTGCCCGGAGTTTTGCACTTTCGTTTGGGGCATGGGGGCTGTTAGGATGAGTGCCTGCATGTCAAAATTTACTACTACACCACAGTTGCTACCTGCTGCTGCTTCATCTTCCTCCTTTCACAGAGGCCATCAGCAGAAGAAGGAGCCAATGAAGAGGTGCTGAATATTCAGTGGGCGAATGAAGCACATGCTTACAACGTTCCTACTGCAGTTAAGGGGACTTAAAAGTTCTTACCATTCACTGGATCATGCCCATAAATAATAAAACATTACAAATTAGGCCACTGGTTTGTATTCAATGAGATAGGCAATCTTAAAAGGGTTAAATTCAATTTAGGGGAGTTGATTGGTAATTCACATGCTCCAAGAGGTTACATAACATATTCCGTGCATGATATGTACATCAGTGTTTATATTTTTCAAAAGGTGAGTTATCCTTTTCAGGAGGAAACTGCACTGGGCTCGCCATATGTTTTCCTAATTTCAGAGTAAATTACCTTTGCCAGTAACATATGTTTGATAAATATCCATGTTAATGTGCTTTATATCCCCCCCCCCAATAAACTGCACAGCACGTTACATTTTCATTTAATATCCTTAATATTATTTTTGCAGGTGTCTAGAGAAATATAAAGATACACTGGAAATATGAAATCCACATTAGACTTTGAAACATAACTAGAAGCCCTGGCAACTGTTATGGCCCATTCGTGGGCTGCAGCCTTCAGGGAATGGGGGGTGAGAGATAAGGCAAGGCCTGAGGGGGGGGATTAGATGGCCTCGGACCTTCCCTTCTTCCCTAGTGTCAGCAGTTGTGTCTGCTGAAGCGGCTGTTCCCAGTGCCACTGCTATGGATGTGATGTGTTTTCAGCACTGTTTCCCCTGCTCTGTCCCACCCCAATCCCTTGAAACCCTGCTGACAGTAGCAACGCAACTGCACTGCAGAGTTCCCCTTGTCTCTGTCTTGTTCCTGGAAGAGTTTTGAAGAAGGCAAAAAGCCACTGGGGCTGGAAGCCCTTCTGAACACAGTGCAATCTATTTCTGAGGCAACCAGCTTGGCTCAGGGCCTTGCTAGACCTACCTTTGAATCCGGTTGGGAGGAGGGGCCAGACCACGCTAGAAGTAGTGCAGGCTGTCGCCCCAGTCTAAATGTCAGATGCGACAGGCTGCAGGAAAGCCCCGTCGCATCCGCCATTTTTTATTTTTTAAAGGGCCGGGTGCACAGGAGCGCACCATCAATTAAGGTAGGCTTTTTTTTTAAAAAAGGGTCCCCCACTCCCACCTTGCCCCCGATTTCTCCACCCTGGCCGCAATCCCCCCGCCCACGATCTCTGATCCTCCTGCCCGCGATCTCCGATCCCCCCAGGCTCCATTTTCCCCCATCCCCCCGGTTTTGTTTCCCCCCATCTCCCCACCCTGCTCTGATGGCTGCAGCACTCCTGTGGAGCGCTGTGCACCATCCACCACTTTCCCCAGCTACTCGTGAGTAAATGCGGTAGCCGGGAAAAGCGGCGGAACGGGCTACACTCCCGTGGTCTCGGGCTCAGCCTGAGACCGCGGGAAATACCAGGTTACAAACAGTGCCAGTTATCCCGGGCCAAGGGACGGTTACCCCTGCCTGAGCCCGGGATCCCCTGTGTGTCATCTGGATGCACAGTGGCCGGGTCAGGGCTCACACCAGGCCCTCAATTCTGCAATGAGGGGAGAGATTGCAACTGGGGGAATTACCCCTTCTTTGTATTTCTTAGGGGAATCCCCTCATGGTTCAACCCTCACAATGAACTCCAAGCCCTTAGTCCTACACTATTTGTGGCTGCTTGCAACTGTTGGAATTGTCAGTTTTCCCCACCTGCTTCTGAGACTATTTTCCTGTTGGTTTCATTCCTTGTCAGGTGATTCCAGCCAATCAAGGCTCACATACTGAATGGATGACATCACAAGGTTATATAGCCAATCTTTGTAGACTTTGTTTTTAAGTGTCATCACTCAGGATAAATTAATCCCCTTAGAGAAAGAGCCGTGCTTCCAGTATTACTCACATCGGAGAATTTTGCTAATAAGAGGTTACTCTAAGAATTATTTTTTTAAAAACACTGCCTTTTGCAAAACTCCCCCCTCCCCATTTCTGGTCAGCATAAGGTAAACTAACATTTACTTAATGTAAGTTAAGTTCACAGAGATCTAGATATTTTGGAATCTGAGGTGGAAAACAGAAATGAAACTTTCTCACTGTGGTAAAAATTTAATAATAAACCAAATAACTGGCAATTTGCTGTCTTTTAACTCAAAAACTTACCGTCTGTGGCAAGTTGCCACAAGCTGCCTAAAATTAGGGCTGGCCCTGTGGTTTCACATCTTGTGGTAAATCACAGCCCCCTTTCGGAAGCATTGAATGCGATCAAAACCAACCACCTAAAGCCAAGATGCTGCTCAAAGGAAGAAAAATGTCAGTGTTCTAGAAACCAATGATAGAAAGCCAAATCTTAAGATGAGGGCCAAGAGGAACGTCAGGTACATCAACCACTCCCAGTATGTCAAGTATATTAAGTGATCCTTTTCTGAAAGATTCATATTTGGAATTTCTGGAAAGCAATCAATTTGATCAAGCATTCTTTTAACATCTCTCCATGGGAGGTGCATAACTTATTTTAAAAGAGTGTATAAACATAAGTCAATTGCATACACTCGTGTTTAAGGAGAACTTTGTTTCCTTCTTACCTAATATTTTACAAGTTTTCAGAAAGTTCTCCTAAACTTGTGAGCTTGTTTTTCAGGAGGTGAAAGTTGACCCAACAAGGCTTAAAGTGGCATTCTTTGGCTTTCACTCTTGTCCTGAAAACCACAATTGCTGTAATAATTTGCTTCTATTGGTAGTCTAGCAGCTGTTTAAATTTACAAGGTCACTGCCAGCATAACCTAAGCCAAACTTTGACAGACCTTGGGGTCAGGTTTCACATAACGGCACATTCTTCCTTGAACCAAAACTCCCATCTTAGAGAACTCGACATGCTTTCAAGATGAATGTTCATCGCCTCTCACATTTGCAGCTTCAAAGGACCAATTACTACTGGGCTGACACAGACTGTTTCATGATACTTCCTGTGCAAAGTGCTACCTCACCGCACTTTGAGTTTTAGATGTTTGTGATTTCATTGGTCAGTTTCTCTTTGGCAATGCAAAAATCAATACCAGGTCTCCTCTCACCTCTATCTTGCACTTGTTAAAAGCAATTAGCTTTAGTATCTCTAGCAGCACTCCTGAATACTCTTTACCAGGACAAAGATGTTTATGTTCCCTGTAATGGCTATAGTAATCCTGAATTATTTAGCTTGTTTGGCCATTAAAAATATTGGAAACATCTGGTTTCTCAAAGGAATTTCACATTCTTTAAAATATGATTGATTGAATGACAGGGAATTCTCTTTTGATATTTTATTGAAGTTATCTAAATACTTATTAGACAGAGATTTATTGCTGGAAAAATTAAGGATATTTCGGACTAATTTTAAAATATTGTTAAATTTTTGTTCTATGTAATAAATGTGACATTTTTAAATTGTTTTGAAATGATTGATTATAAAACCAGAACTGCTTCTTGAGTATGAATAGATCAGTATGAAAGAGTGAAACAAGGTCTATTGAATTCGATGGGTTTCAGTCAGAACCAGACAAAACTTTAAAGGAGCTATCCATGGTGCTTGACACATTGGATAGTTGCTTTAGATTTCTGACTGATTCTGACTGACACCAGGAGTGTATTCAGCATTGTACTGACATTGGAACCACCAGCCTCCAGTTGAGGTTAAATGGTATAATACTTGCTTAGAGGAATAAACTTTATTTTTTCAAAAAGTGAAGGAAACTGTTTTGGTCGAAAGAAAAATTCAGAAATCCCTGAAGGTATTGTTTCAATAATGGATGTTGGAAACTTTATTAAGGATCTGCAGGTTAAACCAACAGCACAGGTCTCCAGCACAGATGTAGCATTTTATGGAACTTCTCCAAGACAGAACAACTAGGCAAGATACAGAAACTTAACTAAGCACTAAGAACCATGGAACAGCACCACTGTTGGTTGGAGGTGTCACATATATAATCCTTACAATATCCAGTTCGGAGGATGTTTAAAGCAGAGCTTATTCCTAGTCTGTTTCCATTAAGTTCATTTTAAACAAAAAGATTAGGAGTATTAGGAGGTGTAATGATATGGGGAAATAATTATCATGTTGAACTGAGAAAACTAAATACTGTAAAATGCATGTCTGAATTTACAGAAACTATGAAGAATGTTAGGCCCCTGCTTGTTCAATATTACAGATTATTACTTTCAATATTGCAGAAATACACCCTGTTGAGAAAGGTTAATCTCAAAACTATTCAAATGGTCTAGTAGGTAAAATATATGTAATAGTAACAGAATCTGATGCAAAATTAGACTATTATCTGAATAAATGTATATGTAGACATTTCAAATGAACTTTGGTCTTGTCTAGCTTTATGTACCCCAGTTCGTTGAAAACTGAGTTTTCTTTTCATTGTTCTGCATTGATAATTTTCAAGATAATGTGCAACCATATGGCCATTCTTTTGTAATTTTTAATTTGTTTTGCAACTGTGGTTTTAAAGATTTGTTGATGTTAACTACCTTGAGTAGTTCAATTTTAATAAGAATAAATTGTTGTTGCTGTTGTTGTAATACTACTACTTCTATTTCTACTACTAAAACTAATATCTTGTAGCAGTAGTTAGGAAATCAGGGACTTCCCATCAGCTATTGTGCTTCTCTCCTGTTTTTTGTAATTGGGGTAAACTGTGATGATCATTATGCCTTTCACTAACAATGGGACATGTGAATTTTTTTCTAGTGTAGAGTGAGTTCTACCCTAGGGCAACTAAAAACATCTGGGCTTAGATTCAGACCGAGGCCCGGGCTCCCTGCTGTGCATGGAGATGATGCACAGGGGATCACGGGGTCAGGCCGGGCTAAACCCTCCCTTGACCCAGGATAACCGGATCCACTTGTGGCCCGGTTTTTCCGCAGCCCCGGGCTGAGCCCAGGGCTGTGGAAAGTCTAGCTGGTTCAGCGGCTTTTCCCAGCTGCTCGCTTACTCACGAGTAGCTGGGAGAAGCCGCGCTGTGCCCATCGGGCCGGGGGCGAGGGAATCACGGGGGGAGTGATGGGGGCCAGGGGGGAAAGTGCGGAGCCAGCAGGAGAGATGGGGGAGGGAAGAGCGGAAGCAGGGTGGGGAGATCACGGCCAGGGTGGTGGTGGAGGGGGCATTGGACATGGCGAGTGGGGGCGGTGAGCAGATGGGTGAGCAAGTGGACAAGCAGGCAAGTGGGAGGGCGAGCAGGGGGGGTCAAGCAGGGGGCATCAGACATTGTGGGGGGTTGAAATCGGGGGCAGGGGGAGCAGGGAACCCTTTTTTTTTTTAAAGACCTACCTTTTTGTTGGTGCACTCCTGCGCACATGGCCCCTTTAACTTTTTTTTAAAAAATGGAGGACGCGATGGGGCTTTCCTTTCCCCGTCGTGTCTGATGTCTGGATAGGCACGATGGCCCGTGCTAATTAGGGGTGTGCACGGACCCCCCGCTCCGCTTCACTTGCAGATCCGCCATTTTTCGGATCGGGCCGCTCCGCCCCGCCCCCGCTCCGCCCACTTCCGCTCCGCTCCGCCCGGAGCTCCGGATCCGGATCCGGAGCTCCGTTTCCCCCCCCATAGACTTGCATTGAAAGCTAAAAAATTATACAACTTTTTTTCTGTTCAAGTTAGAAACCTCATGTTTGGCACCATGACACCTCATGGGGATATACACACGCACGCCAAGTTTCAAAGCAATCCCATCATCCCCTGATTTTTGGCGAATTTTTGAAAATCGGGCACCCCACACACAACATCCCTGCGAGGTGTGTTAAAAAACACGGGGAAAAGCCCGTTCAGATGAAGAAAGAGAAGTTTCCCTGAATCCCAAGTTACCTGTTTTGCCTATGCCCTCCTCCAACTTTGGGATCATCATGACCGGGAGCTGACTCTGCCCCTCAGCCCTTTGAAAAAGGTATTTTTCCCGCCGATTTTTTAAAAAATTCTAGCCCGCGACCCGTACGATGCAGAAAGTTGAGAGTGGTCTCAAAATGACCCCCATCCACGATTCTCTGTGCACAAGAATTTTCAGAACGATAGCTTAACCCCCCCCCCAGTTATCCCCGATTCTTTCCCTCAATGCAATCCTATGGGCGAAAAGCCGAAAACGCAGTTTGAGCCGCGCGGTTGACCCGATTTTCACAAAAATATAGCCCGCGACCCGTACGATGCAGAAAGTTGAGAGTGGCCTCAAAATGACCCCCATCCACGACTCTCTGTGCACAAGAATTTTCAGAATGATAGCTTAACCCCCCCCCCAGTTATCCCCGATTCTTTCCCTCAATGCAATCCTATGGGCGAAAAGCCGAAAACGCAGTTTGAGCCGCGCGGTTGACCCGATTTTCACAAAAATATAGCCCGTGACCCGTACGATGCAGAGAGGTGAGAGTGGTCTCAAAATGACCCCCATCCACGACTCTCTGTGCACAAGAATTTTCAGAATGATAGCTTCAAAAACAACGTAGTTATGCGCGATTATTTGCCGCAATGCAATCCTATGGCGAAATGTTTTCAAGATGGCGACCGGAGCGCTCCGCCTGAACTCAGAGCTCCGAAAAATGGGCGCTTCTCTTCGCCTTGCTTCTAGGGGGTCCGCGGTCCGCTCCTACTCCGCCTCTGGGTAAGGCGGAGCAGGCCAATCCGCTACTGCTTCTACGCTCCTAATCGGAGCGGAGCACATCCCTAGTGCTAATTGTAGCACGGGCTCGCCGCGCCTGAAGGCCGGATTCAAAGGTAGGTCTAACAAGGCCCCAAGTCATTCTTAAGTGTAGACCCATTGAAATAAATGAGTCTGAAATTAGTCATGACTCAGTTGAGTCCCAATGATTTAAGTGGGTCTACTCTAAGCATGACTAAGTCTGGGGTGAAATCCTATTTATTACTTTTCTATATCGCCCAATAGCCAACACTCTCTGAGTGGTTCACCATAGGTATCCATCCACTAGCTGAACCAGGCACTATTGGCAGAACAAATTTCCCCTCCCCATTCAGTCCCCCACAGATCTCCAAAATCTGTTCTGGAGAGTTAGGGACCCCCAGGAGCAGATTGGGGAGAGGCAAAGGGAGAAGGAGAAACATAAAAATAGCCATGATGAATCAGACTATCTAGTTCACACAGTAGCCAACCAGTTACTTGTGGGAAGCCCATAAATAGAAGATGCAAAGTCCCAACGTGCAAGCAGAAGTTGACTCATGCAATATTGGATGTCACCCCTGGTTTTCAGAGTGGACAGGTATGTTTCTGCAGTGGGTGGGTGTAACTCTACAGCCACTGACCCTCCAGAAGCAGCCAGGACATCCAGAGCACAGGGGAAGAGAATGAACATGCACAATCTCTGTTGCCACTGAAGCCTTTAAGACCTGTACCAGAATAAGAGAGTGGGGCACGTCAGAGATCATCTGCTGCAAGCTGTAAGAAGTCTGATTGCTATTCCCTGCAAGTGACACTTTGAGAAAGTGGTTGCTGGCTATATTATTTATTAATACCTGGCTGCCCTGGAAAGTTTTTCCTTCTGTATGTTTGTATTACCGACAAACAACATTAATCGATGCTGTGTTTTGATTATTGATATTGCCTATTTTGTTATTAATTTAAAATGTCACCAGTTTAGTATTATTCAAACGAATTGTTTGTTTGCTTAGGTTCCCTCTCTTTGCCTTACCTCCTCCTTCCACACCTCTCCATGGTGCTTGTGTCTCTGTTGCCTTCCTCCTCCTGGCCCTGTCACTCCAACCCCATTCCCTGGACAATTGTGCCCCAATCTGCCACAAAAATAAAAGTGGTTAAGTGCCACAGGGTCAGTTAACATGACCTCTACATTCTTCCTGGGTTTTATGGAAGAAGATTTTCAGGATCATTCAGCTTCTAGGAATTCTGCTGTATTAAAATTCCAAATGTAAATGTGCTCTACCCTAGTAATCAAACAAGCTGATGCTCCTATCGTTGCCCTGGTCACTCTGTGGAAGATGGAGATGTGTTGGACAATTGACTGTTCACTCTGTTCTGGAGGGGGTTGCAGTCCCCCTTAAAGGGGCCGGTTCATAGTTTGGAAGTGCTCTTAGATCCATCACTGTCACTAGAGGCACAGGTAGCCTTGATAGCTCAGAGTGCCTTTTATCAGCTTAGGCTGCTATACCAGCTGCAACCCTACATGGATAGAGATAGCCTTGCAACAGTTACTCATGCTCTGGCAACCTCCTGTTTGGATTATTGCAATGTGTTATATGTAGGACTGCCTTTTAAAATGGTCTGGAATCTTCAGTTTATTCAAAAGAGGTTGTTAACTGGGACTGGCTGATGTGATCATACTGACGAGTTCACATGATCACTGCAGCCCACCATGACTAATTTAAGCCAAGGTCGGTTGCTCTTCATGTCAGCAGCCATTTTGAATATTTAACCCCAACAGGGGATTGCCATGGTTTGCTGTGCCATTCAGACCCGGGCAGCAGGGGTTGCTGCTGCTGCAGGAGGAAACAACCCTCAAATTACCCTAATACAGACAATGGTTATTTGAGGGTTATTTCCCTTCTCAAACAGCCCATGTCACCCAGGTTCAGATGACACAGCAAACCATGGCAACTCCCTTACTGGGGGTTGAATATTCAAAAAGTCACTGGCATGCACCACAACCCATGATGGCTTAATTAAGCCATGGTGGGCTACAGTGATTGTGCAAACCAGCCCATTATGTCAGTACTTTGACAACTGTATTGGCTTCCAGTCCATCTCTGGCTCAATTCAAAGTGGTGGTTTTAACAACTAAGCATTTCAATGGCTTGGGGTCTGGTTATCTGAAGGACCATCTCCTCCCATATCTACCCTCGTAGACCAGAAGTTCATTGTCTGAAGCTTTTCTCCAGATATCCTTACCAAATGAGGTAAGGCACATAGCTACAAGAGAGAGGGCCGTTTTAATAGTAGCACACCATCTGTGGAATGCCTTCTTGAGAGAGGCTCACCTGGCACCTACATTATAGTATTTTCAGTACCAGGTGAAGACCTTTCTATTCCTCACTGCATTTTAAGAACTGTTTTATTGCTCTGAGATTGTAACACTCTTTTACTGCTGGTCTGACCTTGGTTTTATGTGTTGCACTGTTTTTACTCCATACTGCCGGTTTCATCTTGGTTTTATGATGTGCTCTTTTCATTCATTGTTTCATTGTTTGTATTTTATGTGTTTAATGTATTGTACAGTGCTTTATTATGTTTTTAATGTTCACCATGTTTATTTATTTATTACATTTTTATGCTGCCCAATAGCCGAAGCTTTCTGGGTGCTTCACAAAAATTAAAACCATTAAGAACATAATAAAACATCCAACAATCTAAAAACTCAAATACAAAATACAATATAAAAAGCATATATTAATATATTATCTTATTGGGCATTGTAAAAGTGCACCGAATAAACAAACAAAAATTTAAAAGGCACAAATTCTAGTAAAACTCAGCTGTTAATATTAGTAGCACTCTGTAAAAAATGTTCTACTGGTAAATCTTTACACCTGCAGTTCGTTTGAATTTTAGCAATAATTAGGATATTTGATGTCTCCAATAACAACACAGCTATAAAGTTCAGTTGAGTGGGGCCGTTAACTACAATTTTCACATTGTTTGCACTGCGCAAGAAAAACAGCGAGGAGATAATTCTCAGTAACTTAATATCTTTAAATGGCTTACATGAATATGGTTCACTCCCCATTCAGGGATTTACCTTAATGATATCATCCTAGAAGAATCTGCTTTAGATCAAACTGGGTTAAAGATCAGGACTGTCAAAAGATGATGTCATCAGATTCCATTACTAAAAGAGCCAAGGTCATTTTGAGTGCAGTAACCAATTTGTATTCATATTATTTACCATATATATATATATGGCACAGTCGCTTGGAAATTTCTCTTGTGCTGTTCTTGCAGAAATGAATAGGAACTGTAGGAGAAATTCCCACTTCATGGTGTCCCTATGTTGATATCCAGTATAGCAGCATGGCACTCTTTTCTACTAGATAAGATTCTACCAATCTATTTTGGGGTAGGAAATCCACCCCCTTCTGAATAGCTGATCCATAGCATAAAGAAGAAGAAGAAGTAGAAGTAGTAGTAGTAGTAGTAGTTCGGCATGTGCAGTCTGTCTCTTGGATTGAAAAAAAAGAACACACACCTTTGTAAATATAGATTAAAAATATTATCCTTCCCTTCAGGAAAATGGTACTTATCCCCTGGTATATGTTTATATGATCACAGCAGTGGAAACAACCCCATTTTATTCCTGTAGTCATGGTGTTGCATAAATTGTTTTTAAAATGCAGTACTGCACATGCTCAAAGGGTGTTTTTTTAATCAGGGTTGGAGAACAGTTTTGTTTCTTTGCTCTAACATATCAGGAATGTAGAAGCAGTGGTAAATTGTGGAAGGGGAGAGAAGAGAGATAAGTGTGGGTTGTATACTTCACAACTGCAGTAATACTCATGGCTGTCTGCAGGTGGTCCCCCATAAGATCATTTCAGGACTAAAATGACCTAGCTACAATACTGTTCCCCTCATGCCTGCCGCCTGCTGTACATTTCCCAAATCTGCTCTGGAGGGTTGGGTGACTCTCCGGAGCAGGTGGTGGTGGTCGTGGTGGGACTCTGGTGAGAAGAGAGCAAGGGGAAATCCCGTTGGAAGAGCAAAAGTCAGCTCATAAGATGTTGGATTTAACCCTAAGTTTACACATCAATGTGCAAGTTGCCACTAAGAGTGTGTGGTTTAAATAGAAACTGTCAAACTTTGTTGGAAGAAGTGTCCCAGCTAAGAAATCTGAATAATTAATGCATTTTAAAATTATTATTAATTTCCCTTTTTAAAATCAAACAGATCTAGGATAAAATTATTACAAAATCTCAGTAATTTATTGTTTGATTTATAATTTAATTTTTTAAAAAAACAACAACCCCAAAACAAAACTTCATTGACCTTATGCAGATTATGTCTGGCTTTCAAAATAGCATGAGGAGCTGCTACAATCTATCCCCCATTTCATTTTATATTCTTGATTATTCATTTATTAAAGTTTCACTTCCTGTCCGTCCATCCGTCCACCCCCCCCCCCCGCCCAGAAATAGGAAACTGTCTCCACCCCAAACTGCACTGGAGATACTAACATTCCCAATCTTCTTCTGGAGAAATTTCTTGTTCTGTTCCTGATCTGGCTATTGTTTCCATCTTCGTCATCGTCGTCCTCTTCCTCCTCCTCCATCTCCACCTCCACTATCGGAGCCTTTATCCTTTCTTAAAATGGTTTCCAGAGTGATTATGCTTGTGTCTACTTGTCTAACCTTTTCCCAAAGGCCTGGTTCACACATGCATGTTCATCGCTTGATTCCTGAAAACTTGGTAGCTGAAAGCTGAATGTGTGAATTCACTCCTTTGAAAATGGCCAAGTTTGACTTGAAAGGAGAAGTGGCGGTTTTACCTGTGCAATGGGTGGAATCGTGAACATGCACTTCTATTAAACCGGCATCTAGGGGCGAGTGAGAAATTCACTGTTGAGTTTTTTGTTTTTTTAAATGACCTTACCTAATCTGCACCTCCCAAGCTTTTCAGCAAACCAAGACTAGCGTTGTGTTCTGAAATCCAGCTTTTCAATGCAGCTCTTCTCAGGAAAAATGGTCACAAAATATGCATGTTAGGAGAAAGCGTGCTCACAATGTATATATTTGAGAAACGCCTGTACAAAACATCATCTTAGCAACGTAAACTACTTAGGGGAAATGAGTACGTTGAAAAAAATGAGCACAAAAATAATACATTACCAGATACATTATGGAGAATGTGCATCCCCAAAAATATAAATGTACAAATCAGTTATATATACATATAACAAGCTTGTAGAGACAGGATGGAACAACTTTGACATCAAAAAACTGACAATTTCAGTGAGATGGTGATTGACAAATGTGTCCATCCCTACCGGCATCTAGTTGGATCCCCAGGCATGATCTGAGGGCATATGTTGCAGCAACCATGCCGAAAGCTAAGCATGTCTGGTCTGGTCTGGTCAGTACCTTGATGGGAAAGCCACCTGACAATCCCATGTACACTGCCTTGAGATCTCTAGAGGAAAGCAGCATGTAAATGCAATCAATCAATCAATCAATCAAGAATTTTCATGCATTGATCTAAATTGCTTCAGGGGAATGGTGCACAGAAGGAGATAGTGATTAGTGTCACATTTCCAGAGTCTGAGCCTAGCAGTTGCAGGTTCAAGGAAGCAAGAGTTGCAAAGTGGTGATCACAGATACAGATCAGGTAAAAAGCAAGGTCTCAACAGTGACAAGACAACACAGGTTCCAATGAAACACAGCAGACAAATAGCAGGCAGATGGAGACTCAGTGTAGAGGTACACATTCCAGGAATCAATCCAGGAAGCAATCAGAGTTAAGAGAAGATGGATTCAGGAAGATCTGGTTGATGTTGTTCATAATTATTCTTAGCCTTACACTGCTGTTTTTATGCTGAGGCTGTCAGAGCCACTCCCAATCTACACAAAATTTAATTCAGAACCCAGGACCAGCTCCAAGGGTGGCAAGGGTGGGTATTTGTCAGCCCCCACCCCAAGAACAACAAAGGCCCCACTCATCCACCACATGAACACCACCACAATTCCAGTGTGGTGTAGTAGAGTATTGGACTGCAAATCAGGAGATCCAGGTTCCAGTCCCCACTCAGCCATGGAAGCTCACTAGGTGACTTTGGCCCAGTCACAGACTCTCAGCCCAACTTACATCACAGGGTGGTTGTTGTGAGGATAAAATGGAGAACAGGAGGATTATGTATGCTGCCTTGGGTTCCTTGGAGGAAAAAAGGCAGGATATAAATGAAATAAATAAATTCTCACATTGTGCACAGCGTACCCAAGAAGGTCAGACTGAATCCTCAGTTGTGCAGCCCAAATCTTCCAGGTGAAGGGACGTCACAGGGGGTGCCTTGATGAAGCATCCCTTCATATCCACCACTGGATCCTGATTTGAATATGTGTGCATGTTTACACTCATGCACCACAAACATGAAAGAAAGATTGAAAATTAACTTGTGTTTTATCCCACTTGGACTCATCCTTATTTGTTGGTGCAGGAAGATCCAGCTGAATTCATATGGACACTGTCAGGCTTGAGCAGGGTTAATCTACTTAGGCTCAGGTGAGTTCAGTTTAGTCTTGATTCACTTCATTGCTCAGCCATAATGGTTATTAACAAGCTTAAGGGCCTTTGGGAGCTTATAGATAACAATGAAGTACCATGGAAGGTGGGAAATCATTATGCTAATAAGGTGAGCGTAATAATTTGCAGTCACACACAGTTTCCAAACTAATCCTTGGGGTTGGAACAGGTCACAAGGTCTGTAAACCTTTCATCAACTTCATAATTTTTTTTTTTGCTACTGCTCTTTAATTAATGAATGTATGGTAACATAAAAGTAGATGTAAAGAGGGTAATATATAAGTTTTTCATGCACCACTAGAAATATTTAATAGCCTCGAGTGTGCATGCATTTGGAAACACTGCCTTTACAATGATTTCTCTTTGGTCCAATTGTATTTATTCATTTTTATGTCCTTTGACTTGGTAATTAATGTGTTATGTCTCCAAGTGAGGAGAACAAAGGCTCTTCAGAGAGGGAAAGTAGCATTTTCTTTAATTTACAGATCAACATTAGATTCAGTTACAAATTCAAAAGCAAAACAGAATCCAAATTAGAAGCTGCCGTTCCAAGCTATCCTGAGGGTTGTCCACAAAAGCAGATCCATCAGTGCAGCCGTTGTGTTGGGGTGAAGGTATTGTTTAGCAGTTTTTCTTTGGAAACACCGTTCAGTAGATGCTTAGCAGCTGCCGCACTGATACCAAAGCAGTGCTCAAATTATGGAGGGGCCAGGAAGAGAGGTGGTCCTGCCCTTGTTCCTTAGTTAGGGTCTCTTTAGCTATTATTTAGCTATGGGAGGCCTTAGCCTGCTTTGGTTAAAATGGCTGGGAGCCAGGCAGTGGAGCTTGTTGACTCATGAAGGGCTCCCTGTCGTCTCTGTCACCGTCAGAGACACATACAGAAGGATAAAAGATGTGGAAGGCAACATTGAGTATATGCAAGTTTCCAAGAGCACAGCAACAAGAGTTTCTTGAATATCAAAAGTTAGAAAATGTCTGTCAGCCCTCGATTCCTATAAATCTTTGAGGTAGGGTGACCATATGAAAGGAGGACAGGGCTCCTGCATCTTTAACAGTTGTATTGAAAAGGGAATTTCAGCAGGTGTCATTTGGAGAACCTGGTGAAATTTCCTCTTCCTCACAGCAGTTAAAGCTGCAGGTGCCCTGCCCTCTTTTAAATCTGGTCACTCTAGTATAGCTCAGGCAGCTTTAACTGTTGTGATGAAGAGGGAATCTCACCAGGTTCTCCATAAATACAAATGACACCTGCTGAAATTCCCTTTTCTATGCAACTGTTAAAGATACAGGAGCCCTGTCCTCCTTTTCATATGGTCACCCTATTTGAGGCTACTTAGGAAAGGAAAGGAACCTCTCGTGCAAGCACTGAGTCATTACTGATTCTTGGAGGGATGCCAGCTTTCGCTGACATTTTCTTGGCTGGCCTTATAGCGGGGTGGTTTGCCATTGCCTTCCCCGGCTGTTATTACCTTTCCCCCAGCTAACTGGGTACTCATTTTACCGACCTCAGGAGGATGGAAGGCTATTATTGTATTGAAGAATGGTATAAAGAAGTATGGGATATAGCTATTAATGATAAACTGACATGTAATATCAATGTGAGAAGAGGTATAGCAAAAACGAATGATTTTGAAGGAATTTGGAAACAGTTCCTAATATTTGTGTTTTCTAAGGGAAGTGGGAAAGCACCAGCAGAAGAAACTATGAGATTTTGGAAACAGGAGTAAGATCCCGAGGTGGGGGGTGCACTTTTATGTTAGGTATGATTATGTTAATTAGTTAAAGTGAAAATATATGATATTAATGTACTCAACATTTATGTAGTAATGTTGTTGTTGTTGTTGTTTTTTAATTGCAATGTTATATGTTTAAGTGTTGGGGAAAAAAATATTTTTTTAAAAAAAAGGAGGATGGAAGGCTGAGTCGACCCGAGCTGGCTGCCTGAAACCAGCTTCCGCTGGGATTGAACTCAGGCCGTGGGGAGAGTTTCAGCTGCAGAAACTGCTGCTTTACTGCTCTGCGCCACACGAGGCTCAATAATAATAATAATAATAATAATAATAATAATAACAACAATAATAAAGATTTTTTCAAATTACCTTTTTAAACCTTGATGATTGCTCAGTTTTTCAGGAATTAGTAGCACTTGTCAGAGCAAGGCTGTTCTGTTCCGCCCCCTGCCCCCCTTACATGATGGTCAATGTGGTAGATCCATGCCTCTTTCACACATGGCCATGACAAACTGCAAGTTCTAGATCCATAATCCAAATAAATGGACAACTCTACTAGAAACACAACTGTGGGTACTAAAGCCAGGCCTAGCTAGATGATACCAGCAACAGGACTTCCTTGGCATAGAGTAAGAGAGAACTTCCCCAAAGAATACTTTGGAAATGGACTGAAGCAGAAATGTAAAATGTGTTTAGCCGAGTATTGGATGATATTTTAAGCAATCACAGATGGTGGTGCACTAGCTGGTTACCGACAGCAGTTATCAGCTTTACAAAAGGTTTTGACAGGTCTCATACTAAATGATTAATTACCGTAAGGCATTCCAATTTCCTCTTTCTTTCGGCTCATGGCTTAGGGTGAAATCCGTGGCTCCTATTACACTGCCCACAAAAAACAGGAAATGTCTTTTCACTGCTCTGCCCAAGGACCAATCGCCGGCGCAAAATTGGCCTAAGTAGACTCCAGTGTATGCATGTCAGCCTTGGAAAGACTTTCCCTCAAGGGACCAAGGAGGAAAGCAAATTAACCTGTTTTCATGGTGTTCTTTTATTTGCTTTAGATGACTAGTTGTTGGCAAACTGTCCCAAAAGGCAACTAGTCAACCTGCTCTCTGTGCGCACACGTACACATGCACACACAAAGGAAAGAGAGGCCAAAGGAAGGAGTCCTGGTAATTCAGACATTTCTCTCCCTCTTTTCGCAGACGCGGCAGCCATTACCATCCCCACCAACATAAGCTCCGTGGTGGTCTGCTGGAACACTGAACACTTCTAGAAGAACATTTTGAAATTTGTGGGGGAGTGCGCCGTTTGGGGCGGCACCAGAAATCATGCAATTCCCCCATTGCATTGATGGGAGAAGAGAGGCAGCTGCCATTGACACAGGAAGGGGAATTGCGCAACTTTGGTGTGCAGGCAGGCAGCTCCCAAGCGCTCACTGAGGCCTTGTGAGTGTTCAGGTGTGTGTGGGGGGGTCCATGCTCATATCAGGGGCACTCAACTGCGTTGGGGGGGGGGTCAGACGTGGGGGGCTGGACGACTCCCGGATCCAGTTGGGTGCTCACAGCATCTCTATGCTAGGGTTGAGAATGTTTGTACTCCAATGGATCTAGAAGGCATCAGTTTGGGGAAAGCTGCATTAATAGAATATGGTTAAGGGGTGTGGAATGAATGTCAAGCATCTTTGGCCTTGGTTGGAGAGAAGGGGGTTATTGCCACACACAGTTCCTTCTCCAAATCTCCCAGCAATCTCTTTGGCTGGAGGAAGTCACAGGGCAATTCCTTCCTATGGCTCTCTTTCTTCTGCCATTTGTATTTGGGCCTCCAGCTACACCCATTTCCATGGTGTTTGCCATGTTCACAAGGAGACCCTTCTTCACAAGCTGCTCCAAATGGTCATTGGCATCCTATCCGGCTCCCATATACAGCTAGTGGGCGACCTTGGGCTTGGTGGAACACAAATTGTGCAGGATTGTTTATTCTATGATTTCTCTGAAGTTCAAATATTGTAGAAGGAAATAACCATCAATTTGTAAGGTCTGTATCAGTTACTGTATCCCTTGCAATACCCCAGATGGATATCTGCTTTTGCCACCTCTTCTTACACAGCATGGTTATGCCATGTAAAATATATGCAGTGGTAGACTTTTTGCTTCCAACCAAAAGAATAAAAGTTTTGATAATACATTTCCCTATAAAGGGATTATCAGGGTTTTCTTTCCCCCCCAGGAAGCATTTGTATTTGATCCTATAAAGTAGTTAATTATAAAAATCTGAATGGGAATTAAATGCGTGTAATTCTTAGATGCACCATATCTCGACTATTATATCAAGTTAGGGTTCTGGCAACACAGATACTTTTATTCACACCCGCACATGCTCACACCATCGGCTTTTGAAATTGTTTTATTCGAGCACTTTTGTTTTTAGCTTAACTTGTTTCAAAAATAAAATTAATCTTTGTTACCCCACTGATAACAAACCACTCCAATTTAGAAGACGGCTAAACCCCTGCTGTTTAACTTATTTATAAAAGAGGAAACTACTGTTTAATAGTTTGGTGTCCAGAGGATTACAATTTCCTATCTCTTTACAGGCAAAGATCATTAGCCATTTGTCTGCAGAAGACAGCAGAACTGTACATTCCTGGCCCTCAGCCCAACCCTGGCAAATAAATGAATGAGTGACTATTAAACATAGAGAGTTCTACTTTGAAATCCAGTGTCCAGCAACAATAACAGTCCTGTGTTATAGCACCTGGCAGAGGCGATGTAGTGAAAAGCTTACAAATCTTTTCCCCTCCTAAACTGAAGACACTGCTGGGAATATTTTGGAATGAATTCTGTCTGAGTGAGAGGTAATAAAATTGCTGGGACTATTCCCATACTGACTGTAGGAATATATATATATATATACACACACACACACACACACACAGAGAGAGAGAGAGAGAGAGAGAGAGAGAGAGAGAGAGAGAGAGAGAGAGAGAGAGAGAGAGAGAAATGACTTTACGTAACTTTCTTTTGGAAGTGGATGTTTTAAAAATCCTTCTAAAAGCTTGCAAATATCTTAGGCTCTAATCCTATGGCATCCCAGGGGGCATAGGAGAGATCAGATCTCAGATCCGTCCTCCGTGCTCCTATGAATCTTTCACCAGCCCTCCTCTCTCCATCAGAGAGGGAAGAAACATGGGGCGGTGGTGGAGGGGTGGGAAAGGAGAATGCCACACTTCCCTCCTTTCACTCCGCCATCAGGAACACAGCAAGGTTTAGGAAATCTCAGGGTTCTGCAAATGAACAATACGATTGCCCTACTCAGTTCTTTTCTTTTTCAAATGTCAATTTCATGAAATTTGGGCTGATTTTTTTTTTTTTTTTAAAAAAACCCTCAAATAAAAGGCTTTTAGGAACATTCTGATATAGGAACAAGCACCAGCTTTAGCATTGAGGAGCCAAAGTTATAAACCTTCAGAGTTGGAGAATCTGGAGACCATGCCACCAAACCCAGGACTACTCAGAATCCAGCAGTCGTTCTTGCAGAACCAATGCAGAGGCAAGAAACAGGTGTATGTAGAACATTAGAAAAAAGTAAGCTGTAGCCACCAAACAGTGGCGGGTACCAGTCCAGCAAAAAGACTCCGAAAAAGAAAAAGAAAAGAGACCAGTAAAGAAGGCATGAGAGACATGACTCCCTGGGCCCTTTTCCGAAAAGGGGCTGGTATTTGTGATAAAACAATGAAGTTCAACAGTGTTGAACAGAGGCTCCAGTATTACCCAACGGAGACTCAAAACAATGATGAGGGAAGACGGCCATGCATGTTTGAAAGCAATGGGTCATCGATAGTGAGACCAAGTACCATATACATAAACTAGAATTTCTAGTATTAAAATGGGACATCACTGAGAAATTCCAGAACTATTTGTGTTGTGTTCAGTTTTCATTTTCGACAAACGATCTACTCACCTATGTCTTTAGTCATCCATTGGGATTGTACCAGAAGCATGGAAGCTTCAACAGGACTGTAAGCTACATTGCATGAGTACAGATGGTTCCCACACCGCTGCGGTACAATGATGTCATTGCACCAGGTTGGTGCAGCAAACCTCCACACATTTAGCATGGCCAACAATGTATACGAAGCTCCCGGAACTGGTGAAACCCACTCAGATTCAGTTTCTGTGGAGTAAGAAGAATCAGGGTTTTTGAATCCTAGAGCCTTATTGAGGTGTTTGGAAACTTGAAGGGACTAGTAAGAATGCATGAACTAGCTCAAATCCAGATATTGGTGCATGTGATGACCATGCATCTTGGCTGCTGTGCATTCAACATCAGTCTGATGGGGGCGGATGTATCATCATAGTCAATTTGTATATTGCAATATTCATGGTGCTCACAGTAAAGGGAACGTAAAAACAGTGGGTTGTATCAAATGTTATTCTACCTTAAGTTCCATTCATTTCAATGGATCCTCTCTAAGTAGGACGAGCATTGGATACAATCCAATAAACTTAATTATAATATATTGCAATATAATATTAACTCAATTAAAAAAGAACATTTCCAAAATAATCATATCACTTGATATCAACTTTATTATGCCAATTCAAAGATGCAAGGACAAACCATGAATGCCACTTGAAGAAAAGGCAAGATAAAAATGTAGTTTAAAAAAATATTAACCAGTTCACTCTACTGAGGCCGTACTGTGCATTGGTATTGGTGTTAAACCTAGAAATGAAACCTCACTCCAGTTCAAGCCTGATTGATGGTAGACTTTAAAGGGAGTGCTCAGTATACATTGACCATGGCTTATTTAATAAGAGCTTCTTCACACGAGCAATTTATTGCACATTTGTGATTGGTTACTCATGGAAGTTTGCGGGTCCTTTTCATGACATTGTCAACATCTGGTGCCTCTCCTGCCATTTTCAAGTGGGAATCCCCCACCCACCCCAAATGCAAGAATAAATGGAAAATGCACTATAAAGCAGAGCCATCTTCTGGTGGTAAAATTGAAACATATGGGAAGGAACTGGCAAAAACTAAATTGGTGGTAAGTGTCAGGTACCATTAGCCTAATTGCCCACTCCAGCATGGCTTGGTGTACCATCTGAACCCAGGTGGCTTGTGTTTTTTGAGGGGGAAACAGCCCTCCAATAATCCATGGCCTCTTCAGGCTTCTCCACATTTAACAATAGTCCCACAGCCTATCAGTGATGGGAGGGGTGTGTGGTCAGTTGTTCTTGTTTGGAGTTACTGGAGTTTGATTGGTGTGAGAGCCAGATGGGATGTGGTTGTTTGAAAAGTCTTAATGTGGAGTGTAACAGTAACCATACCTCTGGTGTGACTTGTTCTTGTATCCAACTTATATACCCGCTCTTGTATCCTGCTTCAAGCAGAGTTGCACCCAGTTTTTTGGTGCTGACTGAATTTTTCAGGCTGCATGGTGATACAGTACACTAAGGATGTAAAACTAGGTGCCAGCAAAGGGGTCAATTCAGGCTAGGAAACTTTCTTAAAGGCAAGCACTGAAGATGATCCAAGGGTCAGAGTCCACAATGTTCAAAGGGGGAACTAGGTAGCAAAGGAATGCTAGACAGAAGTCTAGGAGCTGGAGAACGGATGTTGTTTCAGAAACCATCTGCCCCAAACTGAGGACTTTCAAGCATGAGCATTTAGAGTCCTGCCTGGGACTCAGCTGTAGTTCATCAGAGATGGCTTGCAAAATTCTTACTCATGAGGGGAGCCTTACTCATATGACTACCCCTTTATTCATAAGATATTCTGATTCTTAGATGGACACCTGGCAGCCACCTGGGCCTCAATCTGTGTCACCTGTGTTCCCTAGGAGTAGGTGGTGACTCCATCTCTGAATAGAAAGGGGATTTCTTGGTATCCTGAAGAGATGGGTCTACTAGTGTCACTCACAAGGTTGTAGGATTCTCCCCCTCTCCCCCACTGGGGTTTCTTCAAACAGCCTGTTCCTCTGGAATGTTTAGCTCAGGAAACTCCAGATCATCCTCTGACAAAGAGGATGGTGGGGCATGACATCTTGTCAGGTCTGAATGTCCAAAAATGCAGAAGTTGTTGAGGAATGTTGCAAATCTGAAATTATGGAGTTACCCTAATTAATGGCATTAAGTGAACATTTCATTCTTGTTCTTGAGATTGAAAGTAACCACTTTTGGGATTACCCACTCTCTTCAGGAATGCAATTTGTTTCATAATATACAGTAATGTAATAGTGTAATTATGAAGAATCTTCCATTTCTTAAACTGCCTGGGTGGGTGCATAAAACGTGCCCCGTTCTTTCACGTAGTTTTTGTGCTCTTGTCTGGAACTTATCCCAAAACATTTGCTGCATTTACTTGAGTGTTAGTGAACGATTCATACATTAAACATGAAAAATGGAGTCACAACATACTGTACATTAGAGATGGGTGAATCTGAAAGTTCTGCTTTCTTCCACATTTGAATTTTTGAAATCTAATTCTTTCTGTCCTGAATATAAAGAAATTTGTGAATTTTGGTAAATTCTTATCAAAAATGAAATGAAATGAAATTCTCGCCGCTCTGCAACAGACAAATTCAACAAGTACAGCTATTCTCAACATGGAGATGAGCATGTTGTTCCTACTTTTAAAGATTAGAAGCCTGGCAGAAAAAAGAGGTGGCAACCCTAATTCCACACTAACGTGGTTGAACACATTCAAAACCTTGATGGCGAAGAGCTAAGTGTCAGGGCCTTGGATCTGAATTGAACAATCTTTCAGTTTCTCTTCCTGCCACACTGGTTTTTTTTTAAAAAAAAACAAGACAAACCTTTCTGTCCCAAATACGAAGACTTTTTGTGAATTCAAATAAAAACCAAAACCAAATTCTCACCCAAAATTTGTATATTAGATTGCAAGCTCCTTGCAGGAAGGGCCTGTCTGTTTTTTGTTTATGAATTGGGACCCATCACTACTGTCAGCATCCATCACATTGATCTAAAGCCTTCTCAGTGTTCAAAGTGCTTCACATTAATCCTTGAATGTGCACCCACTCACCCTTTTAAATTGAGCATAGTTTAAAGTGCTTTACCCACTGACACACTTCCACACAAGTAGAGGCATGCCCCCCCAAATATCTCCTAGGCTCCCTTAGGACTCCATAGGATTTACATGTTCTGTCTCTGAGCTTCGTGCTTATTCAGCAATGGGTGACATCATATTGGTGGCACAATACTATATTTTGGAGAAACACTTCAAATGAAAAACTTCCATCTTCTCTCCGTTGGACATGATGTCATGTTGGTGCCTCCAATCTAACTGAATCCACAATTCTTTCAGGGTTATCTTTACAAGATGGCTTAATCAGTTACTTTTATCCTGTTCAAAATCGTCCCACAATTTTTCTAGTCGCCTTGGTATGGATGATTGATTGCCATCAATTATGACTGACAGCCAGTGGCACCAATGAAAAAGTTTCCAGAAATGATAACAGGTAAGTCTAGGAGACAGATCTTGAGTTTTTCTTTAGTGCACTCCAAATTTAATAGCTCAAAGGAGAATATACATCAACAGGATATTCAGCAATGTGACAAGCCTTTAGCATCAATACCACATATATCTGCCATACAGTGTTGGGTCAGATGTACAAGTTTCACCTTCAAGTTTACAAATTGCTCTAAAGCAATTGATAATTTAAAGCGACCTTTCCCCCCCAGATACATTCTATCCTGTGTTATCCGTTTCAGAAATCCACACATTCTGTTCTGAGTTTTCATTATCTGCCTTTGCATATAGTAGATTTTGTTTTAATTTGGAGAGCTGCGTATTTAGATAAAATCTGTAAAAACCCAGATGCGAACAGCTTTGGGATAAGTATATCATATTAGAGTATATGTAGCAAATTGACAGTACCGGTTGCCCCATTTTTAATAGCTTTATAGAAAGTTAGCAATGCTAATTGCTCACACTTGGGCCTTGGGAGCTTCTGAATGGGAAAGTATGAAGATTGATGGACTTTGCTGTCAGCAAGTTCCCTCAGGTCTTGCAGTATTTTATCATGTCCGAAATGATACACTGTTATCTAGAGATCCTTCAGTCTTATATTTAGTCAGGGACTGAATCTATTTCTATATTATTCATTCAACGTCATTCATTCTTACTAAAAGGGTAGAAAACATCTTTGTAGAAAAGTCATAACTTGTTTGGTGGAAAATAAATAAGTGCTGGCTTTAACTTCTTTTGGCCAAAGGATTTGCGTGTGAGAGTGTTTGGTGGGGCAACCTGGAATCCCTTGTACAAATTTATGCATCACCCCTTAAAAGATCTCTGTGGATTTTTGTCTGTGGAAGCAGAAGCATGATTTGCTCAACATGGTTTATTTATAGTTTATGCTTTTGTTTTTAGCACCCGCCCTGCTACATGTTTTTAAATCAGATTAATGGAGGAACACCAATACAATGGCTAGATTTCACTGTTTCTAAAGGGAAACAGGAAACAGGAAACACTGAAATCTCTAGCTCGGTCAAGATACAAAACCAAAAACCTCAAGAATAAATTAGGCTGCCATCTAGTGGCTAAACAAAACATTACAATTATCCTTTTTACATATAATTATTGTATAAAGTGATATGCTTAATGCTTTTTTAAAAACATTCTTTAAAAGCAAAAACTAAAGAAATATTTGCCAAGGTCATCGTCGTCATCATCATCTATTTATTTGTTACCCGCCTCTCCCTCTGGAGAGAGATCATGTTCGTAATATCCTTTTCACATATCTGACTAGACCAAGATTTTGATTTAACTGCTGTGTGGTGAGAACTGATTGGTCTTCATAATGGTATTGGACTGAAACTCCCATCAGCCCTAGCCAGCATAGCCAATTGTGAGGGATTGTGGGAGTTGCAGTGCAGCAACATCAGTTAGGCTCACATGTTTCCCATCTGTGCTCTAGGAGATATAGATGTTCTGGTAACATGGTATTTCGAGGAGACAAAGCAAATAACACAATTATTTTCCTCCCAATACTGTGACCTTCTATTACAGCTCCCCCTGCTGGAGGGAAATGTGAAAATGAATGTGGTTATCTCTTGGCTGCACCTCCCAAATTGTTCTCACATTGACATATATTCTACATGCAACATTCCATTCCAGCCACCAACTTGGCCTCTCTAGAAAAGAGGCTGCACAACTTGTGACTACCAAGCCAAACACAGCTCACTGTATGAACCCTGGTAGGGTTAACAATCCCCTCGTCCCTGTTCACAAGGTAGGCAGGCTTGCAATGACACAAATAATGTGCTGATATAGATGTCTTGAAAGATGCACAAGTATATAGTCTTTATTGGATGGATTTTAAGTAAAGCCAACTCAGATATGCAGGAAAGATCCCACTTGTTTGTTACAAAACTCAGACTGAACATATCTTTAATACATTTTATCACAATCATGTTCAAAAGACTAGGGTCTAACGGCTGAAGAAGCATTTCTTTTAGAATCCTATTTTAAATCAATGCATGCCTTCTGGAAAGGGAAAAGTCTGAGGGTCATTGCATTTTTACAAAGCCTCTGAAAAGGGTGAAGTTTGATTCCTCGGCAGATGAGAAACAGTTAAAGCCTAACTGCTTGCAGTAATTAAAAATGGTGTCTTTGTTATCATTTTGTAAAATAAATAGCCCCCTGATTCTGTAGCGATGCTTAAAACCCTTAGACAATCTCTGTTGATAAAAAAAAATGTGCTGTGCATAATAGCAATAACATTCTAGGGATTTAATTCAGACGGACGTAATCTAATATTTTTTGCCAAACACGTTTTATATTTTATCTACTGTGTCTGACCTAAGGGTGTGCAACCAAATACGCGCAGACAAAAATTACGTATATATGAATCTGGAATTATAAAAACCGCTCTGAAATTATGTTTTCTTTATTTCCTCATGATTGTTGGAGAGAAATAAAAGCAGGCACGCGCACACACAAAGGTTTCGACTGACACTCCTAGTTTAATGCTGCTTTACTGAGTGACTGGCATAATGATAAGTGATGGTAATTTCCCTTAAAAACCTTAATGAGCAGATCATTACTATAGAGAAATAGGGAGAAAACTTTAATCCCGCCGAGGCACCTCTCCATGCTTGGCTGTGCAATAACCAGACAGAACTCTCAATGAGATTCCCAAGCTTGTGTTCCCTAGATAAAATTTTCTCTCACTCCACTTTTGCAAAGGTAATGAGGAGGTAATGAGGCTTGACTTGATATTTTTTTTGCCCCCCTTCTCAGTACTTGATTCTCTTCATTCCCCCAGCAGGTTCCCATAGGATAGAGTAAGATGTTGGATTTCTATAAAAGCTGTGCTGATAGATAGGTGGAGGAGGTGAATGCCGCTGTTTGGTTTTGGATTCTGCCTGGATGAGGGAAAGGGACTCAGATAAAATTCAAGGCTCTCTCCGCCCTGTCAATTCGCTCTGATAGTTCCTACTGGCTAAGACAATCTGACACCGCACAGATCTTGTCAGGCCTGTTGACTGTTTATTTTGTCACTTTGCTGATATTAAATCCTGATATTCCTCCCCCCCTCCCTCCTCCAGCCTCCTTGATCCCCCACCCCACCCCTCGCCCCACCGTGCTACATTAAATCCAAATCAATAATAAAACTCCGAAAGGTAGGCAGAAACATTACATTAGATCATTAGCTTAATTTGAGCTGAAAGGTCTTTGTTGTAAGTTGGGGGGGTGGGGGTGGGTGGGAAGGGACCTGGGGACCTTTGCAAAGTATTTTGCTGGCAAGCTTGTTGAGATTTGATTGCCTTTGTTGTGATAATCTAAAATTAATTTGCACTTGAACCCATCTTTCTTCTGGGCTCAATTTAAACACCGTTATAATTATGCGCCCGGCATGAAATTGAGAGCAGACACTGATATGACAAGTCTGGTGTGTTTTTTTTTTTTTTAATTCCCCAGGTACTAAAGGCTTTTTCCCTCACTTATCTCACAAGGTAATAAAACAAAATGTTCCAGTGCAGCTTATGCTTAAGAGAGAGGTATTTGCCTGAGGGGAAACAGTAATAATCAGTGTATTGCTACACATTTACTCATGTACTTTCTCAGTAGGTCAATCTCTTTCTTTTAAAGTGATGTTAAACTTCTGCTAATATCGGTTGATTTGTACCTGGTACCATTTTTTTTCCAAAAAAGTTAAATTATTTTTTTTTAAAAAAAAAAAAAAGAGAAGAGAAAGATATGTTTCATTCTATTTTACCCGTGCACCATCTAAAAGACTTTGTCTCAAACATCCATTTTGATAGATATGAAAAAGAACCATTAAAGTGTACCTCCTAATAGCTGCCATTGATCTGAGCCATGCACCTTCCTTGTTCTCAGTGTGAGATGTAATATCCTTATCAGCATTCTTTTAGTTTTAACCCAGATTAGTGTTTTTGGTGAAGAATCTCATTAACTACAATCAGCCTTTTTCTTCTTCTCCTTTTTCCTTTTTTTCATTTGACATTTTCTTTTGCAGGTTGGCTTCCTTTGGAATTGTAATGTTTGGGAAAAAGGCTACCAAGGTCATTGCCCGTGGTGCAATTTCCTCTTTAAATTGCCAATTGGTTTCGAGGAGTCACACTCTTCCTGGGAAGGCATAATTTTGAAGGTCTGAACTAACTGAAGAATCCCATTCATTGTGGGAAAATAGGAAACAGCAGAAGGGGGAATTGGGGAAGGGAATTAGGGGGCAATAGGGAAGGACCAGGGCTCATAGCATGCAAAAGGTCCCATGTTCAAGTCTCCTGCCTCTCCAGGAAGAGCTAGGAAAGTCTCCTACCTTAAACCCCAGTGAGTCACTGCTAGTCAGTGCAGACAGTATTGAACTAGGTGGACCAATCATCTGAGTCTGTATAAGGCAGCTCTCTCTGTTCCTATGAAATGATGATATAAATAGTGGAGGCTGCTAACTGGAATTTTGGTGGCGATGTAAATCCATTCTTTTTTTCAGTCAGAACCAGCCAGAACTCTCAAGAATCCATCCAAGGTCTTAGCCCCCAAAAGAGGTTCAGCTACTTGGATAGCTCCTTCAGAGTTCTGACTGAAACCAAGAATGGATCCACCGCCCAACCAAAATTGGACCCACCAGCCTCCACTGGGTATAAATGAATCATTTTTAGTGCAGCCTGCACCAGGCCTACTGAAACTTTACAGGAAGAAAGTAAAATATGGAGGTTTTTTTTTTAATTTTGAACAGAACTCTGTTCATGCGAAGTCTGAATCCAACTTTGGCTTCAAATCGATGATGATGCAGATGTCCATGTTCATCAGAGTTATACCCCTTATTTTAACCAGATTGAATTGCTTCCCAGCACTTAGACAACCAAGTAAATCATTTCCGATTCAGCAGCCTGACTAAGCCTTTCATTTCAGAGATGCGGAGGTTCACGGTACAATCAAGGGTTCTCAAAATGGAATCGCTATATGCCGTTGAACTCTCCGTCTTTGTAAGTATTTTGGAAGGTCTAATCTTGTAGACAAAATGGAACCCCTCACTGTGAGGACGGCTCCTTTCATAGAGCAATGCCCATAAATTGCTGGTATTATTAGTGTGAGTGAAATGCACATTCATTTTTCACTTACTTTGGGGGAACTGTGATTCACCATGCAAAGGTACAAGTTCACATTATTCAGGAAATGGGATTTGAAATGTTGGGACTGAAATCTTCACCGTACCTGTCCTCTACACTTAGAGATATACAAACAAACAGATTTCCAGGTGGCCATGAGATCTTTTGTTTTTAGGACTGTCCTCTATTTGAAAGGCTGCCAGAGGAGAGGACGTGAAGCCATCCTGTTTGAAGAGCTTCCAGTCCAAGTCTGGCTTAAAGAGTAACAACCATCAGGAGGAAAAGCTGGGCCTTGAAGTTGCCCATCAACAGCACCTGGGCAGCAGATTGAGAAGGCACGCACACATGGGCCACCTGGTCGCAGTCTTCCACACTGTAGTAAGATGTACTGGGTTTATATTTAAATTATAATAATTATTTCCATGTTTGCATCTACACATATAAATTAGCATATGCAAATTCTATGCAAATTGGTGTCCTCTTTTTGGAAGATACATTTTCTTGTTTTTGGCCACCCTGGCTGTGCTACATCTCTCAGCTCACCCCAACATACCTGGGAAGAGGATACTACATGGCCCATAACCCCCAAATACTGCTGACATGGTTGGAGGAAATCACATCCACTCATGGTCAGGAACTTCAACTTATCCCATGGTGACCTGATCCTTTCTAGGAACTCTTTGGGCCACTCTGATAAATCACGAACAGCCCTAGTGGGTAATTGTGAATAACAGTCTCTACACAGGGGCTGGGTAGTTAAAAATAAAGTGCAAATATACCCATCTATCTTCAAGGTTTGGTCATTCCATTGTAACTGAGATAGAAAGCTTTTGCACTAAGCAGAGCAGCAGTCCTGAGTATAAATCAGCAAAGTGTTATTTCTGGAGGAAAGTCACACAGAAGGAAAAGACAACAATTGCTAGCAAGCCCCCAGGACCAACCAAACAAAGAAATCACAAAATGGCTGACTGTGTATCTTGAAATAATCCTATCATTTTGGACAGCATGGGATTAACAAAATCTGTGCAAAGTTCACATGCTATTTATTTTATTAGGGTGTGTAATGTGTGTGAATTGCAGTAGCAGATCCATGCAGGACAGGTTACTGAAGAGCAAATGAATGAAGCATGTTGAAAACAGAAAAGAGCCTTCAACAATATGAAGAGGAACACACACACACACACACACACACACACACACACACACACAGAGAGAGAGAGAGACTTAGTCATGGTCAGAACAGGTGTTACAAAGACACAAATGTGTCCCAAATGTCATCAGTCATTGGTCCCAGAGACTTCTGGGCAGATCTCCCCAAAGGCCTTCCCTCACTGCATCAGATAATTTGCACTGAGCATCTGAGAATTCCAGTTGTTGCGCACTCTGGAATATGCTGCAGATGTGCCCATCAACCATGTATGCCAGCCTACGAATAAACACTCGGGTAAGTAAAAGTATTTTTAATTATTATTTTGATGGAACTTCGGTGCATTTAATGTCCTCTAGATTAGGGCATGGGTGTTGCTCACATTTACATTAAGATTGCCCAATTCTCTGAGCCTGTGAGGAGAAAAAAGTGCAACATGAACTGAGAAAGCCCTACTATAAGACACTAAGCAGCCACTTCAGGTGGTAGATTTAGAAGCACATTAAAGGTAGCACAATGGGAGACTGTCATATCGGTGCGAGACTCATGGGACATGTTCCACCAGAAAGTTTTCTTGCCCAAATAACACTGAAATGTCCAGAGAGTTTGCTCTCTTGCAACGCCCATTAATTTCTATAGGGTGTGTCTAACAGAACTTACCTATGGACTGTGTCCCAGGTGACCTAGTGGGAGAGGGGTGATGTCTGGATTTACTATAAACCTGTGAAGCAAGCAGACTGAATTGTCTAAAGCCATGAAGGGTGCTTCCAGATGGTTGGCTCCAAGGGCTAATAATCCAAAGGCACTGTGCAACTTTTCCAGCTTTCCCTCTTTCATGGATTTTTTTACAGTAAGAAAAAAAGATGGAAGAAGCAGTTGGAAAACACAGGAGGGTTCCAAAGGAAAGACAATGATGTCTGGACCACCAGTAAAAATTTGTGAATGAGGCCAGGCGATTTCACAATAAAAGCCTGGGACAGGATGGAACTTTATTCTGTTGTGCTAAAGAGCCTTCTGCAACCAGATGTCTTGGAGGGGATCTACACTAGTACATGAAAGGTTGTTTTTACAGTCACTGAACGTTTTGTTTTTGAACGATTTAAAACGTAGCAGTTTTTAAAACGTTTACTTACTTTTCTCTTTCCGTGGGAATGCATTCCTTTTGGCCACACTAAGAAAACAAATCTGTTTGTTCTTTTTCCCTGTCTGCCAATTTCCCCTCCCACTTCCTCTTCTCTCCACCGGCAAACAAACCAGGAAGCAGCCTCTCAAAACTGAAACTAAAAAATGTCTGCAAAAAAGAGGCTTGGGGGAAAAAAACAGCTCCAACTTTGGGCGCGGAAATTACATAAACATGCCCCCAGGAATGTGATTGGCTAATTAAGAACTATAGGAAACCCATTTAATACGATGAAATCGGCCACATCATACCAAATAGAACGACTTATTTCAGAGAAGTTCAAAATAAAAACGGGAGAGCAGACAACAAGAAAACGTCTCAAACTGAACGTCATGTGGCGAAATACTACCAAATGCACACTTAAAAACGGTAAGACACGTTCTAACTTGACTAGTGTAGATCCCTTCCTGGACTTCATTTCCCAACCACCCAAGCTAAAAGTCAGGACTGCTGAGAGTTGTTGTTCAAAAGATTTGAAGGGTATCACTATAGGGGAAGTGGCATTTGGTCTCCCTTTGCTACAGCTTCAAGAAAACACATGGTACAAACCTACATTATCACCACAAGATTGTCAATGAGGATGCTAAACCAGGCACCCTATCATAGCCAGAGGTTTCCACTGGACAATAATAACGTAATTAGAGTATGGTTGTTCCTTTTTCTGTCCAGAGTTATTTTTTCTATTAAGGTGAAGGACACAGTGGTTCAAAATACTAAAAGAACCTGCAGAGTCATTCAGTCATTCTACATAGGAGTACATTTGTGTGATAAAAATCAACGACCAGTATAGTAAATTGCCTGGGAGGGATCCAAATAGATTTAAGATAAAGGAGAGAAGGAAAGATTAGGTCGAGACAGCATCTAATGCTTTTGCCAAACACTTCAGCCTCCCTTTAGTTGACATTGATCTAATAGTTGGCCATTTAATTTCCAGGTCTCGGTGCCAATCTGTTGTCACCTCTCCTGCCCCATATCAAACTTCCAGGAAACAAAAACCCCCGGAAAGCAGACAATCAATGAGATCAGTAGATTTTATCTTAAGAGAAACAGGGCTTGCCCGCTTTGTTTATGGAAGGCTGTTTCTCTCAATGGTTTAGCCGGGGTGGGTTGTCAGTAGGTGACTGTGATGTGTGCACGGCCTGATTGAATGAGCATAGATAAAGTCACAATGAAATGTGGCAGTGGAAAGCAAAACATATAAAACTCTAGCAGGTGAAAATATACCACTCCATGTGTGGCCATTGCTATTCTCAACACACCCTGTCAAATACAATGTGTTTTTATTTGGCTTTAAGGCCTGCTCCCAATCTGCCTGCATTTGGAAATGTCTGTACGATGAGCGTGCACGTACACACACACATTGTGATATATGTGCCTGGGTGAGCCCCCTCCCTCCTCCAAATTCATGTCTGATTCAAGTGTGAGAAGAGACAACTGAATACCACAGCCAGCATTCCAGTCTGGCCTGGCCTTGCTCTCTGCTGGAAAGCTTGCTTCTGTCATGAGGGGAAGTTCATGTCCCAAATTTTGACTATTTGATTACAAGTCTCTTGTTTTCAGACTTTCCCCCTACAATGTATGTATTTTATATCTCGACTTTCCACAATAAATAAATAAATAAATAAAATGGTGCTCAAGGTGGAATTCTGTCTTCTCCCATAAGGTAAAATTCATATCCCAGATTTGATCAGGTGTTACAAATTTCTTGCTTTCAGACTTTCCTGCTAGTAATTAGTATGCATTGAGCTAGTTGTGCACCAAAGAGGATAATGTAGCCTCTTTATTGCTCCAATTTCACTGGCTACTGATCTGTTTTTGATACAGTTTAAAGTACTGGTCATTACCTTTAAAGCCCTAACTGTTCAGGACCAGGATACCGAAGGGATCCCATCCTCTGAGATCAATAGAGGAAGTTCTCTTGCATATACTGTCAGTGTCTGAGGTGTGGCTGTTGTGAATGTGGAAAGGGCCTTCTCTGTGGTGACACCTAGACGCTAGCATTCTCTGCCCTGAGAGATCAGTTTGTCACCCTCTTTCCTTAATAACTTTTCAATGCCTTCTGAACACTTACATGTTCCGGCATCTAACCTAATTTTAAAATATCTGCCATATTCCATTTGCCTTGCTTGTTTGTTTTATTGTAATTGTACTTTAAGTGTTCTTGAATAATTTTAGACCATTATCAAACCACAGAATATAAATTAATCTAATTTACTGTAACTAACTAAATTTCTCTAGATTGCATAGATGATCCAAAAACAATTAGGAGTCCATTTCATGTCCTTCGTTCTAAGAAAAGGGTATACTAATATCTAGGGATGTGCTCCGCTCCGATTAGGAGCGTAGAAGCAGTAGCGGATTGGCCTGCTCCGCCTTACCCAGAGGCGGAGTAGGAGCGGACCGCGGACCCCCTAGAAGCAAGGCGAAGAGAAGCACCCATTTTTCGGAGCTCCTAGTTCAGGCGGAGCGCTCCGGTCGCCATCTTGAAAACATTTCGCCATAGGATTGCATTGCGGCAAATAATCGCGCATAACTATGTTGTTTTTGAAGCTATCATTCTGAAAATTCTTGTGCACAGAGAGTCGTGGATGGGGGTCATTTTGAGACCACTCTCACCTCTCTGCGTTGTCTGGGTCGCGTGCTATATTTTTGTGAAAATCGGGTCAACCGCGCGGCTCAAACGGCGTTTTCGGCTTTTCGCCCATAGGATTGCATTGAGGGAAAGAATCGGGGATAACTGGGGGGGGGGTTTAAGCTATCATTCTGAAAATTCTTGTGCACAGAGAGTCGTGGATGGGGGTCATTTTGAGACCACTCTCAACTTTCTGCATCGTACGGGTCGCGTGCTATATTTTTGTGAAAATCGGGTCAACCGCGCGGCTCAAACGGCGTTTTCGGCTTTTCGCCCATAGGATTGCATTGAGGGAAAGAATCAGGGATAACTGGGGGGGGTTTAAGCTATCATTCTGAAAATTCTTGTGCACAGAGAGTCGTGGATGGGGGTCATTTTGAGACCACTCTCAACTTTCTGCATCGTACGGGTCGCGTGCTATATTTTTGTGAAAATCGGGTCAACCGCGCGGCTCAAACGGCGTTTTCGGCTTTTCGCCCATAGGATTGCATTGAGGGAAAGAATCAGGGATAACTGGGGGGGGTTAAGCTATCATTCTGAAAATTCTTGTGCACAGAGAGTCGTGGATGGGGGTCATTTTGAGACCACTCTCAACTTTCTGCATCGTACGGGTCGCGGGCTAGAAGTTTTTAAAAAATCGGCGGGAAAAATACCTTTTTCAAAGGGCTGAGGGGCAGAGTCAGCTCCCGGTCATGATGATCCCAAAGTTGGAGGAGGGCATAGGCAAAACAGGTAACTTGGGATTCTGGGAAACTTCTCTTTCTTCATCTGAACGGGCTTTTCCCCGTGTTTTTTAACACAGTAGCCCCACCAAATGCACAAACACAACCTGAAATCATATACTAAGCCAAGAATAAGAGATAGAAACACAGCACTGCTCCCCACCCTAACCTTGGTGAACAACTGAATAGATGTGGTGCAAGGGGATGAGCTCCCCTAGGGCATCTCATCGTGGACGTGCCCCCACTCTCTCCTGCACTGGAAGGCCATTAGAGCCTTCCAAAGAGAGTAAAACGGTGGAGCAATGCCTATCATGAGTTGAAGTGAATGGTCACTTTTCAGTGGTGGAGCAATGCCTGTTATGAGTCGAAGTGAGCGTTTTACTTCTTCTCAGAGCTGTTGGTGGCTGTCAGTGTCTTGAACTGGCAGCTACTTCCCCCTCCCCCGGGCACGTCCCCCTATTGCTGGTAAAAGACAGATATAGCCTTTTTTAAAAAATTCTTCTTGCTGTTTATTGAGCAACACTGCTGCTTTTAATTCCACCCCTCCTTTGTTTATTGATTGATTTATTCCATTTTCTATGCATTACTGGCTTATCCTTGGCTCACTTCCTTATGCCCCCAGAAATGCCAGCTGCATGCCTGCCTGCCTTCCCTCCCTCCTCCCCTGCCCACCTCGCAGGGATGTTGTGTGTGGGGTGCCCGATTTTCAAAAATTCGCCAAAAATCAGGGGATGATGGGATTGCTTTGAAACTTGGCGTGCGTGTGTATATCCCCATGAAGTGTCATGGTACCAAACATGAGGTTTCTAACTTGAACAGAAAAAAAGTTGTATAATTTTTTAGCTTTCAATGCAAGCCTATGGGGGGGGGGAAACGGAGCTCCGGATCCGGATCCGGAGCTCCGGGCGGAGCGGAGCGGAAGTGGGCGGAGCAGGGGCGGGGCGGAGCGGCCCGATCCGGAAAATGGCGGATCTGCAAGTGAAGCGGAGCGGGGGGTCCGTGCACACCCCTAGGTATAACCCATTGGCTACAGCCCTATGACCTGGTTCACATATCATGACATGCCACCATGGATTAATTTACTTGTGGGGCTTGTTTTCACACATTGGCTAACATTTTTTAAATGCAAGTTATACTGGAGGCACACCACGACTTGTCCTGTCATGCGAATCTGTCCAGGATGGGTATTTGGTGTGGTTAATAAACCATCCACAACCCATGGGCTGGTAAATTAACCCACAGTGGCTTGTCATGGTGTGCAAACAGGCCCATTATGTTTATCTTTCTCGCTTGGCGCCAGAAAGATAGCAGCGTTGGCGCCAGGCGAGCCTCGTCAGGGAGATCATTCCATAGTCTAGACAGGGCCTTTTCGGTGGTGGCCCCCAGACTGTGGAATGATCTCCCTGACGAGGCTCGCCTGGCGCCAACGCTGCTATCTTTCCGGTGCCAGGTTAAGACTTTCCCCTTTGCCCAGGCATATGGCAGCACATCTTAATCACCCACATGTTTATTTTTTTAACGGTTTGTAATGCTTTATGTGTGCATGTTCTGTGTTTTAAAATTTTAAAATTTGTATACTTGTTTTTATCTCAATTTTAGAATTTCTGTAAACTGCCCAGAGAGCTCTGGCTATGGGGATGGTATATAAGTGTAATAAATAAATAAATAAATAAATAAATAAAGTTTACCAGCTTTCAGATTTTTAGGTCAAGTACCTTAATAATTTTGATAGTCCTGTGAATGGGTATGTCAGTCATGAGGCCAAGTCTCCTTTTTTTGTCTGTCTTTCTTAAAAAATATTTTTTTAAAAATACTCTTCTCATAGAAACCCAATGAGGCTTACAATAACTAATACGAATAGATGCAAATAACTTTAGAGAGTACTTGGACATACTCTTGGTATTCGTCTGCTGGTGTGCCATGCATCCTGTTCTCCCTTTCCATGACTTGGCTGCCAGCTTCATTTGCGTTTGTTGAAGGGCCTCCAGAGACTCGGACTGCGGTCTTGCCAATTTCATCTGAACGTCTCGTGGTGTATCAGGAATGACAAAGGCCACAAGAAATGCTCCGTTGCTATTACAAATGGCGCAGAGACAAGGGGAGCAGATGGCTGAAACACATCTTTTCCCCAACACTCTCCGAATGGCCAAGGCCTGGAGATAGAAACCCACATGGCATTCATTGCTGAAAATGGCAATGTAAGAGCCGGAGTTCAGGGAAGTGGCAGAATGAGGACAGGAGCTGGAGATCATGGTTAATTGGCCCATCCAAACTTCTCTCTTCCTCAAGACTTCAAGTCCTGGCAGTTAAGAATATGGCATAGTAGACAGAGCACTGGACTTGGGCTTGGATACCTGCAATCAAATCTTCACTGAGCCATGGACTATACTGGCGGATGTAGATTCAACCTAATATATTTCACAGGTTTATTGTGAGACCAAAAAGGGGTCTACATTGTCAGGGGGGTGCTTAGAGGAAGGCTAGGATGCGCAACATCTAGGAGACTGACAATGCAATCCTGTACTCAGAAGTAAGTACCACTGAGTACAGTGGGGCCTACTCCTTGGTAAAAGAGAAAGTAGTCATGTATGAACAATATTCAGCATATCTTTGTACTTCATTGCCCGCATGAAAAGGGGGTGGGGTAGAGTCCAACCATATGTGCTGGTCTCACAGCTGTTTGCAAATAAAAAGAACAAGTATTCCTTTAAAAAAAAACTCACAAAAGAAAAAAGGGAGGAAAAGGTGAATACCAAGACGCACACTATCAGATGAACACTGATGATCCTTTACGCATTAAATGTACTCCCATATTAAAGGTACAGCATCTAAGACAATACAAAAAATGTGTTGTCACAGGAAAAACCCCACAATTGCCCAGTGATTTCCACATGATTCCACAGCTCTTTGGGCCAGTCTGTCAATCTGTTCCCAAAAGTCTTATTTATGAGAAGAGCTGAAGCAAACATGTCTGTTTATTTCAAAGCAGAGATGCTAAAGTTCTCTGCCTCTACACATATATCCAGCCAAATACCACATCCCCCCATTCAGCTGACATAAGGGCATTTACAGGCTATATTCTCTTTAGTGCCTGCAACCCCCCCCCCTTCTAAAAGTTAGCAGCTCTTTAGGTAAACTATTTCCCTCATTTCCAATGTGCTGAAACACTGAACAGAGACTGCAGAAGGCCAGATGGATGTAAACTTACTATTTTGCATTACTGCCAGACTCCAAGGTATGCAAATTTGAATTGTTTTCCATAACTCCCTCCTCCCATTACCACCTTTGTGGTATTGTTTTTATTAACATGTTGCTATGGTTTTTGCAAATTTAGTATTTTAATGTTCAGCATTTCCTTAAGAATGGGCAGGGCCACCATGAGTATGATTAAAAATTACTGCATTGAATGGATGCTTACTTCCTGAAGGCCTCATTCAGGTAGCAGAGCCCCAGCAAAATCCAAGTACACCTTGGATGAAAGTTACCATGTATGTAGCCCCTACACAACAGGAGTGTCAAACATAAGGCCTTAAGGTCAAGTCCTTGGGCCTCCAACACAACCTGCATCACATGCCCCTCCCCGCCACACTCTGTATACTTTCAGGATCACAAAGCTCAAAATGGCAGGCCGCTGTACACACTCACGTCATTGATCCAATGTTGAAATGGCTATAGCTTGCCACAGAAATCTCATGTACGTACTTCGGATAAGCTTGTAGAAAGCTAACCTTCTTTGCTCTGGGGAGATGAAAGGCAGAGATCCGGCAGCCTACTTTCCAATGCTGGTAACATTGCCAGCATATTACACCTATGCCAAGGGCTGCCCATATACTACTGGGCCATGTTTAAGGTTTTGGTACTTGTTTACAAATCCCTAAATAACTCGGGGCCAAGGTATGTAAGAGAACTCCTGACTCCCTACTTGCCTATTCAAGAGATAGCTTCCTGGTGGTGGCCAAGATTTCACAGGCCCAGTCTGTGATGGCTTGAAATAGGGCCTTCAGTATCTCTGTGGAACTCCCTACCACTACAAATTAGGCTAGAACCAAACATTCTGAGTTTTCGGTGCCTACTGAAAACATAACTTTCCCCCAACCAGCTTGCCTAGGAAAGTAGTATTATATTTGGAACATAGTAGTGATATACACTAATGTAGTAGTTATGACCTTATACTGTATTTCTGCACATTGCTTAGAAATTTCTTTTAGTGTAAGAGATTCATAAATACCAATCAATAACATTTCATATATTTTGTGCTCTCATCCAGTGGCTATTTTCACACAAAGGACATGAGTCGATCAACCTTCCACTTTTACATAGCATTGGGATACAGGGATTATATATAAGAGGCAAAAGGCCATTTTCACTGGCCCCAGCCCCAACATCCATGCACACTCACTGGCCCGCCCTTGTCAGTTCCCAGCCTCCATGTGTCGACCAGAAAGCAGGGCCTACTTTGGATGCAAATAGAAGCCCCCTTCAGACCTCTCTGCTCAACACGGTGAAGTCAGTGATATTGATGGTGGGGACAGGAACGGTGTGGGTGTCATGTGCAAGCAGAGCCCCAAGCTGCTTGCATGTACTCCTCCGCTCAAATCAGGCATAACACTTGAGTTGTGGAAGGCTCCTCTGGACTTAGGCGCTTAGGTGGGGTTACGCTCTCCCTGAAAGACTGTGTTCGCAGCTTGGGGGTGCTTCTGGATCCATCGCTCCAAATGACAGCCCAGATAGATGCGACGGCCAGGAGTGCCTACTATCAGCTTCGGCTGATACGCCAGCTGCGCCCCTTCCTAGAGTCAGAAGACCTAAAGACAGTAGTGCATGTGCTGGTAACTTCGAGGCTAGACTTCTGTAATGTGCTCTACATAGGGCTACCTTTGTGCCTAGTCCGGAAACTTCAACTAGTTCAAAATATAATAGCCAGATTGGTCACCAGTACACCTAGGGGTGACCACATTACACTGGCTCTTCACTGGCTGCCAATTAGTTTCCGGGCAAAGTATAAAGTGTTGGTTATCACCTTTAAAGCTCTACATGGTTTGGGTCCAGGCTACCTGCGGGATCTCCTTCTCCCGTACAATCCGCCCTGCACACTCAGGTCCTCTGGGAAGAATTTACTCCAGCCAACAAAAACAAGGCTGACAACTATTACCCACAGGACCTTTTCTTCTGCCACTCCCAGTTTGTGGAATGGCTTGCTGGGAGAGATTCGTCAACTTAACAGTCTTCCAGAATTTAAGAAATCCATAAAGACTGATCTCTTCCGGCAGGCCTACCCAGTGGAATTTTAAGATGTCTTTTTTAATGGTGTGCTGCTTTTAATGATGCACTGGTTTTAAACATTTGAATTAGTTGTATGTACAGTATTTTATGGTGTTTTTATTTGTGTTGGACCCTGCCTCGATCCAGAGGGAGAGGTGGGTAACAAATAAATTTATTATTATTATTGTTATTGTTATTGTTATTGTTATTATTTATTCTACACCTGCCTTTTTCCCCAGGATCATCCCTGTCCATTCAAATGACACACAGGATCCCGGGAGCAGGCAGGGATGATCGCTCTATTTTCCTGGGATAACCGAGACCTCAATTATCCTGGTTTTACCTGCAGTCCAGGACGATTCTGAGGACCGTGGGCAGTGTGGGCACCCATCCCGGCTTCTTCCCTCCTTCTTGCAAGTAGCGGGGATCAGCAGAGGGAAGAAACCAGGCTGGGGGGAGTCCAGGGGCATTGAAGGTGGGGCGGGAGTGGGGTTGGGGCGCTTTTTTTTTTACTTACTTTTTCGCTGGAGCACAAGTAAACTTCAGCTCCTGTGTGTTTTTTTCTAAAGAAATAAATAAAAAAATTGGCAGGCACGATGGGCATGAGATCCCTCTTCCCTTCCAGGACATCACACTTCCGTTTAGATGTCCAGGGCCGATCCGGAAGCGGGTAAGTCTGGGATCATCCTCCGCCTCCCTCCCCAAAGGCCCTTGGGTGTAGAAAGGGCCTCTCTTACGGTTCATTTACTTGGCTTTTGCCTGTCCTGCACTGGCTTATGAATTCAGCTTTCCTAAGGATGTTTATAACTTCACAAGGGAGCTCTGGTTGCGTCAGCAGAACTGCAACTCAAAGATGTGCAGCAACATGTGCTGTCTTGATAGGCAGTTATGGGGACAAAAGGGAAAGTAGCATGCACTTGTTGGTCTGCATCTGCATTTGCAGACATGTGCACCTGTTTCAAGATGTAGCTTCAAAATAGATCCTGCCGCCCCCACCTCCGATTTAACTTCCAGAGACATGGGGGATGGTGCCAACTGCAAATCTAGGGATCCGTGGTAATTTGCTTGTTGACGCGTTCCCAGTATCTCCCTGAAAGGCAGGGATAATGTTCCCTCCACCCCAGGGTCAGGTACCAGAAATTAAGGACTTCCCCTGGCAAATAGGGTTTAACGGCACATATGATGAACAGCTCTTTGGGTGAGAACACGCACACACACTTGAGAGGAGGGACGTGGGGGACCAGATTCCTGCACTCAAGTTTACTTACAGTTGCTTGTTTAGACTAACCAGGCAAATTAACACTGGCATTACTGTAGACCTGTCCTGACTCAGACAAAAGGTGCTAATCATGTTGAAAGGAAATTTCACAATGCAAAGCATAGCAATTGCTTAGACATGCATGATATGTTACCATCTGCTGCTTTGCTCTCATTCCTGTTGTGCAGCTCCACATGCATGGCATATGCAGTTGGGAGGGGAAAGCGCAGGAAATGAAGTGTTTCTGAACTTTACACACACACACGGACAACAATATGTAATCAAAGTTTAAAAACATATGCATTTGGTTGGCAATGACCTACATAGGCAAAAGCACTCTATGAAATCCAAACAACGCAAGAATATACCAGGAGTGAACAGTGTCTGGGGTCAAGGAGGTGGATTGCTTCCCTACCCCCAATGTTTACTCAGTGTGAGGCTGCTGTGTAAAGGGGAAATACCATATTAGGAAAGGAATTGAAACTAAAAGCTCCATCACACCGGGGGTTAACACGCTCCATACAGTCGCTTCTCTGCCCAGGTTTTCATTCCTCAGTTACTTCCTCTTTCAAAAGATGAAGTACACAACAAGCACGAGGCCCGTGGAATCCGCTGTTCTAAAGGCGCTGCTTTTCCTGCACACAGCAGGAGAGAGCAGAGATTCTGAGTTTAAAAAAACATTGGACTTAACGAGTTTTTTTTTTTTTTTTTGTCACGCAAGGAAGGCCAGAAGAGGCAGGTGATGTCATGTGAGGGACCTTAGCAAACTCCATGAGTGCCCAGTAATTAGCATGCAATAAAACGCTCATCGGATGGAGATTTAAAACTACTAAGATCATACTCCCCATATGCAAATCTATGGTATGACAATACTTGGAATATTGTAAATAGTTCTGGTCACCACACCTAAAAAGGATATTGTCAAGTTGGAAAAAGTGCAGTAAAGAGTAATTAAGAGGGAAGTCCTATTGACTATACCCTCAATGATTGGAAACCCCCATACTCAGGAGGTGACCCCTCCCCAACCTCCCAGCCTGCATTTTTTGCTAGACAGGCTCCCCCCTTTTTTTGCACATCTAGCAATTGTGGCTTAGTGGAGGAAGGAAAGAGGTTGGAGCTCATATCCTGGTCTCTCCAGTCTCCTCCCCTCTCCACCCACTGGAATGCCCCCATTTTCCCCCTCTTTGAGTTGAGTTTCTGATCTCAGAGAGGCATCTGGTGCGGTTCTTTCCCTGCCAGCCGTGAGGGAGACAGGTCAGATCTCTATCCCCCTTTCTGAGTTTAGAGTGCTGTTTCCAACCTTGGAATGATTTTACAAACCATCCTATGGTCCCTGAGTTTCTCACCTAGAGACCATAGGATTGCTCCCTAAAATTATCAAGGGGCTGGAGCAATACCGCCACCCATAAGGAGACCCATAAGGCCACCCATATCTGGGACTGTTTAGCTTAGAGAAAAGGCAAATAAGGAGAGACATGATAGAGGTGTTCAAAATTATGCATGATGTACAGAAAGTGGATGGGAGGCATTTTTTTCTCCCTCTCCCATAACACTAGAACCAGAGGCTTGTTCCATGAAGCTGGTTGGTGGGAGTTTCAGAACAGATAAAAAGTACTTCTTCACATAGCACATAGTTACACCATGGAATTTACTTCCACAAGATGTAGTCATGGTCACTGTGGCGATAGACACCTTTCTGTCCCTTAGATATGTCTGAATTTGTATGTCTAGTGAGTGCAGAATGTTTGACTGAGTGGGTGTGGCTAGTGATGCGGTGAGAGAGGGGGAGGGAGGAGTATAAATAGGTTGGCCGAGGGGGTTGTGAGTTTAGTAGTTTTGAGGTTTCGTTTTAGTCTGGGAGTTTTAGTCTGGCTTGTGCTTCGTGAGAGTGTTTGGTGTGAGGAGTGAGAAGAGATAGAATTTTAAGGGACTTGGGATTGTTGTTTTAAATATAAAAATATGCAGGTTTGATCTAAATTGAAATACTAAAGATTTGTTAAATTTCAATAAACTTTACTTTGTGTTCTGTTACCACAAACCACACATCAGCTCGTCAGGCTTTTCAAGAGGTGATGCTTGCCTTGAGAAGGGTGTGCTAGGCAAGGCCTTCTCTGTGAGGTCAGTGCCGTTACAGTCACCAATTTGGATGACTCTAACCCCCTGGTTAGACAAATTCATAGAGGAGAAGGCTACCAATGGCTCCTGCTCCTGATGTCTATGTGCTACCTCCAATATCAGAGACACTAGACTATGTTCTCCAGTTACTAGAGAACATGGGCAGGAGGGTTCTGTTGAACTCATATCCTGTTTGTGGGCTTCCCAAGGGCAGCTGGTTCATCACTGTGTGAACAAAATGCTGGATTAGATGGACACTTGTTCTGATCCAGCAGGGCTCTTCTTATGTTCTAGCCCAGAAGGATTGGCCTGCCTAATTTGTAATGGTGCTATGATATTGAAGGCTCTGTTCTGAGCACTGATAGACTGGACCTCTGAAATCTTGGGTAACACTAGGAGGGCATCTCCTTGTAAGCACAGCAAGTGATCAGGCAATCTCCTATGTATCCTAACCCTGTAAGTCTTTGTAAAGAAGTGTCAAAGCCTTAAACTGGGCCCAGCAGCGTACAGGCAGGCAGTGCAGTTCCTTCAGCATAGGTGTAACCTGCTGGTGAGAAGCTGCAGCATTCTGCATCAACTCCAGCTAATGATTGAGACCCCACACCGTTACAGGAAATAGGGCGGAGTCACAACGGAGGGGCGGGGGAGTCACAATCCTCTCCAAGTTGTAGCTTCTGCCAGTGATTTTTTTAGGGCTTTATTGAATGAGATTATTTTAGCCCCAAAGGGAACACACTATCCTTTACCATGTACCATTACATTGATAAAGGTTTCATATTTCTACTAAGTTTTGAGTTGTGTCTTGTGAAAGAAAGGTGTATCATAATTATGTCATGTGTCCCTGGAAATGAAATCTCTTTCAGAGGGACATAGATGAGTTTGAATGTGGTCCTTGATATTCTTCTCTGGTCTCCATCACTTCATTACTATTTAAATGTATGTTAATTTCATCAAGGTGCAGAAAGATCTTTTCCTTGCATATACATGAACTAACTTTATTACTATTCAACTAGCAATTTTGTCTGTCTTTACCCAAGAGAAGCTTTGCGTGTGTTAGCAAAAGTAAAAGCGAGCTATTATACAGGAGCCTGGATTTTAAGGGCCATATCCTGGCTTATTTTCTTGTGCAAGCGGTGCTTTGCTTGACTGGAACAATCACAATGAAAAAATTCCGAATGGGCCTATTTTGTCTTAACAAGGGCAAACGTTCTCTCATTTTCGATTGCCATTTCAGAATGAGCACATTTTAATGCTGCCCAACTAACTACTGGAAAATACACACCTCCTGGAATATTCATAATGTTTCCGTGGTGCATTTTACTTCTTTGCAGTCATGGGTCAAGAACTCATTTGCCCACAGTCTCATTGAATCTGATTGGCTGTGGTCATCTATTTAATTTTGTTTATAGATCCTTGTGATGCTATTAGTGCCATGACATGTTGCGTTTACATCTTTGCCAGCCTGGATGCCAGTAGTGATACAGAGTCAGAGATGAGAGCAGCTAGGGCACTGTCTGGTTAGGTTGCAATGGTCACTCTTCAGCATGTGTGGCCTGAGGGTGTGGGCAAGCTGCTTGTAGGGCTGGGGCCTACAAGTTGACCTTTAGATCCTTGACTACTGAAATCAGCCTGCTCTGGACTTACAGTATGGATCTCAGCAGGGATTAATGCCTCCTTGAGAAAGGGGATGGTCCCCACTACACTGAAGAAGATGGTAGTAAGAGCCTCAGTCAAGAAGCACAGTTCGGATCCAACATTTGGACCAATGTATGTCTGGTAACTAATCTATCATTTGTAAGTAAGATATGGAATAGAACGGTTACCTTGCCTCTCAAGGCAGTCTTGGCTGATAGAGGCGATTTGAATCAATCTGTCTTGTCGCCTGGGTATGGGACAGAAACAGTCTTGTTTGTCCTGGTGGATAATATGTGAATGTGAATGGCCAGGGGAGTGGTCCTTTTGGTGGCTTTCATGATCATTATTATGGTATTCTTCTAAGCCATCTGGCAGCAATGGAAGTAGGAGCTGACTAGGTCTTTTTCATGGTGGCCCCATATTTATGGAAGTCCCTCCCTAGGGAAGATACACCTGGCTCCGACTTCACTGGTTTTTCAATAGGCCTTGAAGTCTTTATATCAACTGACAACTGTTACCCAGAGGACCTTTTCTTCTGTCGCCCACAAGAACGGCCTGCCGGAAGAGATTCGTAAACTAAACTCTCTCTCTCTGAATTTAGGACAGCTTTAAATTTATTTATTTATTACATTTTTTTACCACCCAATAGCTGAAGCTCTCTGGGCAGTTCACAAAAATTAAAACCATTAAGAACTAGTCTTTTCTGGCAGGTCAACCCAGATGAATGTGAAATCAAGAATTTTTAAGACATGTTGATTTGTTGTGCTAATGTTGTTCCCTGTCACAATCCAAAGGGAGAGGCAGGTAAGAAATAATAATAATTATAATAATAATAATAATAATAATAATAATAATAGGTAAGAAATAATAATAATAATAATAATAATAATAATAATAATATCATCAAACTGGTTTTAACTAATATTTGGTCTGTTCTGAGTTGTTTTCAACTGTTGCTTTATTTGTTTATTTGTCTGGCTGTTATTTTAATAATGTATTAGTTTTATACATTTTAATCAGTTTTATGTATTTCACAATATTTTTGTATTCTATGTTGTTCTCCACCTTGATCCAGAGGGAGAGGTGGGTAAGAAATATTATTATTATTATTATTATTATTATTATTATTTTCAACTAATGCTTTATTTCAAGCTGCTTTTACATTAATATGTGTAATGATCTATACTGTTTTAAACCGCTGTTCTGCCAATGTTTAATGTTTTAATTTGTACTGTGGTTTTTATATTACAAGACAGTGAATTTTCATAGAACTGTGTTTATGTTTGAGCATGAGGTGTGCTGCCTTCAAAGTGTTATGCCTAAAAGACGACATACAACTGTTGAAACAAATAAATGCCATCACATCAGAGTTATTGGCATGACATCATTGACAAAAATTACATGGGATGCCACAACCAATCAGATGACAGGAACAACCCTAAATTCCAAGAGGGCAACTGAGGGCTTCATGGGTGCTGCAGACCTCTCTCTCTGTGGGTGAAGAGGGAAGTCCACCACTGGAGGCTTCCTGGAGCCATGGTGAAAAGTTTCACTGCCATCATTATATCACCCACAGTGGATGGACTGAAAATGGGATGTTCCAGTGAGCTGTTGTGGGAGGCCTCCGATTAGGGTGGCAAATTTCACATCACCCCAAAAGAGGAAATGCATCACCCAAGAAGGCAGCAAAAGAGGGCACCAATTTGCATAATATTTGCATATGTTGATTTATCTGTGCAGATACAAATTTAGAAATAATCAGTATAATTTAAACAGAAATATCATAAATTTCACAATGTGGCTGCGAAACCTGAAGGCCCCTGGTACCTTCTTATGGTTCTTTACCTTTAAACTGGATTTGGACTGAACAGCCCCTCAAACAGAGGACACCTTCAAATGGAGGATTTCCCTATGTAAAGTAGGACAGTTGGCCACCTTAACCTGCATCTGTCAGATCCAAAGCTCTCTTGTTCCCCTAACATGCCCTCTCAACCCCCTCCGGCTAATGGCTGAAATATTATGCTAGCCCTGAAGCTGCTGTACCTTTCCCTCCCATTAGTATTAGTGGCAGGGCATTTTTAAAAGAAGGCTGAAGGGGGAACAGACACCCTAACCACCACCACCGCATACACACATACCTTCCGCCCTGGCCAGTGTGAGCTGCCAAGGCTTAGGAAGTGGGTGTTACTTGTCCCAGTCGCTGCCTCCGCTGCCACCATCACACATTACAATGAATGTGCCCCTATTATGTAAGGCAAATGAGGTTGAGTACAGTGAAAGCAAGCAAGAAGAGTGGTACAGAAAAGAACAGCATTGAAATGGTTCTGCTACATTGGCAATGTAGCTTGGCACTTCTCCTACTCTAGAAAGTTTGCTGTAGGTGTACAGCACCATGAAAATTGATGGCGCTTTATAAATAAATATTATTATTATTATTATTATTATTAATAATAATAATAATACCAGTCTTCCCCAGTCTGATGCCCTCTAGATGTGTGTTGGACTACAGCTCCCATAATCCCCAATCAGCAATTCTAGTGGGATTGTAGTCCAAGATATCAGGACGGCACCAGGTTGGGGAAGGGTGGTGCATACAGTCATGCATATTTCTTTTGTATATTTGCCCACCACGACATTTTTTTATATTAAAATAACTGTGAACACTCTGTAGGCAGGCTGATAAATCAATTAAATACAGTGCTAGCTGTATGTCCGATTTTATTAACTTGGTTAATTAACTTATTAAATTTTAGGGTAGCTGGAAGAAACAGTTACTTGAGACTCTTTTCCTAGAGACCTCTTCACACATTAAGCCACACTGAGTGGAACCAACACACAGTGGGGCAGCAGGATATATATGTATGATTTATTTTATTTATTTCATTTCTATAACACCTAATGCTCTCGGGGCATTTCACAAAACAAAACTGAAAAAATATACAAAATGCAAAAACGTAATACAACAGAATGAGCTGGACCCAGATTTACAATTGATCAACTGTGCTGGAAATGGACTTGTTCAACCCTTCCTTCCCATAGCTGCCCCTTCAGCCCCCTGAAAATGGTACACAGAGAATCAGGAGACCCCTGAAAGGGGAGAGCTTTGATGTCTGTGGAGTTGGTGGGACAGAACCCAAAAAATCAGGTGGAGGGACCTTCCACAAGCAGAGCCTTTCCTCTTTTGAAGGGTCCCTTCCTCTCAAGGAAGGCAGATCCTGGATCTAAGGATACAGTAGTGTAAGGCTTATTACTAGAGCTCTACCAGACCAATTTTGCTCAGTTTTTTGTTTAACTGAAGCTTGTACAGTGTATACATGCAGAAAAATTTGAAATTGTGAAAAAAACTCAAAACTCAAGTTTTAATAGCAGAACACTATGGCCGTTGCTAGACCACGGGTTAGCCTGGGCTGACAGCGTCCAGGTGACGCACAGGGGATCCCGGGGTCAGGTAGGAGTCAACCCTCCCTTGCCCCAGGATAACGGGCTCCACTTGTATTTCCACAGTCCCAGGCTGAGCCTGGGACCGCGGAAGGTCTAGCCCGTTCCGCGGCTTTTCCTGGCTACGCGGCTTACTCGCACGTAGCTGGGAGAAGCCACACATGAGGCCCAGTGCTCCACAGGAGCACTGGGCCCATTGGAACTGGGGGGGAGATCGGGGGGGAGAGGTTGCAGCCGGGGTGGGGAGATCAGGGGAGAGGTCGCAGCCAGGGAGAGGGGGGGGAGCAGGGGCAGGGGGGAGTGGGGAACACTTTTAAAAAAAACTTAACTTGGTCGCTGGTGCACTCCTGCGCACCCGGCCCTTTAAGACAAAAAAATGGCGGATGTGATGGGGCTTTCCTGTAGCCCGTTGAGTCTGACGTGTAGACTGGGGTGACAGCCCGCACTAGCTGCAGCGTGGACTTGCCCCTCCTCCCAACCAGACTTTCAGGTAGGTCTAGCAAAGGCCTATATTTCTTGGCTCCGTGCCAAACAGGTTCCACAATGGAAATCTCACAATACCCTTTGTATTCCCCTCCCTGTCACTCCTGCCGCCAATACCCAGCTCAGAGAGGAAGTCCCCCGAGAAAGCGGCCACCACAGACAAGCCACAGCTGGAAGAGAAGCTGGAGCTATGCTACGAGCAGAATGGACCCAGCCACAAGAGGCTGAGGTAAAGCCACCTGAGTGAATGAGTGAGTGAGTGAGTGAGCTCAAGGCACTCTGGGAGTTGATGGAGAAGACTTATGAATGGGGAAAATGAGCTTCAACCCCCACCCCAAACCATTTGCATTGGTGGTGCAAAGAACTCTGTGAATTGCGGTTCTGGAGATTTAACCGTACAAGTCATCCATTTTGTTGGTGTTTCATTTTAGAATGCTTAACATGACTGAAGAAGACACCTTCTAGGTGGGACAATCCCTCCAAGAAGGTGTTAATGATTGCATAAACTTGAGCAGCTGCCTAGGAAGGAAATAAGGTAAATCTGTTTCTATGACTCTTCTGCTTAAAGGGACTCTCTAGAACTGACCCTCTAGTAGGGATGTTGGAGAAATCCACAACAGAACTGAATTAGTTCAGATGTTTATGAATCCAGCCTGTGGATTCTGCAGTGGACCAGTTTTTCCCCTATTGGGTGGAGTCTGCAGTCTTGTGGACCGTTTTCTTAACCTTTCCAAATTCTGCGGAAATTTCATCATAGAAAAATACACATTTTTTAAAAAAATGGCCAAAAATGTGCATTTCTCCATTGGATAAAAAGTAACAATGTGCATTTTGGGGGAAAATTTGCACAAATTCAGAAACTGGAAAAAAAAATCCAATTCCATTGATGGGCGGATAAAGGAATGAAAGGTTTTTGACATTCTGCAAAACACAGATGGAATAGATTTTGCACCGTCCGTCCATCCCTACCCTTTACCACATTAGCTAATGGAGATATCAGTAATGTTGTGAATCCAACAGTGAGATTTAGAAAGTAGTCCAAGGATGATTCTATGATGTTATATCTGTCAGCAAAGCAATGCTGTGTCTTTTGTAGCCTTTTGGTACCCATTTTTTCAGAGTGCTCATCCTGTTCTCAAGAGTGGTTCAACACCACGCCATTTGGATTGCTAGATCACAGATCGTGTAGACTTGGACATAGCCTGGAGCTGAGCCAGTCCTGGTGAGCAGGATGGGCACTATGAAAAAAATGGGTACCAAAAGCCTACAAACGACAGATGCAGCATCATACATTTTGTTGGCATGTCATCTGAGTTATGTAAGAGCCCGGGACTGCAAAAACAGCAGGGCTCAGAAGCACCTAATATGGCTGTTGGGCTGCGTTTCCTTTGACGGGCTGCAGGTTGTGAAGTCCTGCCTGGGCAACCTCTACAGAGCTCTATTTGCTCAGTGTATTGCAGATCAATAGGATAATCAGCAATAGAGTGGGATAAACAGCAACAAAGAGAAAGAGAGACTTCAAGCTTCACCCTTCTGTTAATTTCCTTGACTTTTAAATGCTTCCCAGGCCATATTTTCCAACTCTCCTCTAAGTAGCTCAACAAGGCACATAATAAAGGTCTTGTCTTACATGGCTGTCATGATACAGTTTAATAGTGTTATAAGGCTACATGGTGTGTGGTTGTCATGATGGTAGATTGCATAGGTCTGTATAGATTTACTGTCATTCTTTAGGCTTTTCATACATGACAGAGGTTGTCTGAAGCACAGCAGGAACATGAAGCTCGCAGGGGTTAAGTGTTCCTTGCCTCCTGGCTTCCGACATAGTCCTCTCTGCACACATACCGAGACGAGGTGCAGGGTACATCTGTCACAGGACTGATGACATGATGGATTACCCGTGTCATTGTCAGTACGTTCAGAATTACTCTGCTGCTGATAAGATGGCCCCTTTCTTCCCTCTTGGTAAAGAGAAGCTATTTCTCCACCCCCACCCACATCTTGTGGCTCTTTCAAATTTCCCTGAAATCAGGAAAAGAAAGAAAACACACACACGCTATCATCCTTCTCTATATTCCAAGCTAGTTACTGGTACTGATATTAGTTCTAATATGTGTACACCATAATAACAACATTCACTGAGGGTTGGGTTTTAAACTTCCACATCATGAATTTCAAAAAGGTGGTGCTACTGAGCTTTTGCACACATTGATGTTGTTGTTTTTAAAAAATCTTCAATGTATATTAATAATCGCATCTTCTGCTCAATGTCTCAGCTCCTTTCAGTCCTTATATACAGTGTATCTGGGGAGGAAGGTGAAGTGTGGGACCATGTTGCTGGATCCATCTCACACCTCATGCATAGAGTCAAAGGTTTGAAAAGGTGCACATCCACATGTACAGCTATATGTGTGGCAGGTGCTTCATGTGATCAGGAGCCATGATTATGCAGGGTTCCCAATCACACAGTGTGTCTACAGTGTAGATGCACACCTCCATTCTATGCAAGTCCTGCCTGTGAAATGCACCAGCTCAATTCTTTGCAAGGTATAGAATCATAGAATAGCAGAGTTGGAAGGGGCCTACAAGGCCATCAAGTCCAACCCCCCGCTCAATGCAGGAATCCACCCTAAATCATACCCAACAGATGGTTGTCCAGCTGCCTCTTGAAGGCCTCTAGTGTGGGAGAGCCCACAACCTCCCTAGGTAACTGATTCCATTGTCGTACTGCTCTAACAGTCAGGAAGTTTTTTCTGATGTCCAGATCTGGCTTCCTTTAACTTGAGCCTGTTATTCAGTGTCCTGCACTCTGGGAGGATTGAGAAGAGATCCTGGCCCTCCTCTGTGTGACAACCTTTTAAGTATTTGAAGAGTGCTCTCATGTCTCTTCTCCAGTATTTAGAGTATTCTCTTCTCCAGTATTTAAAGTTTAATTGCCTTTAAATATACTCTTTATCTCTGATAGGACATAACAGCAAAAGAAGCTTGAAGGCCTGATGTAAATCCCTGAGGTGTGCATCAGCCCACTGTTCTACACTCATGTAGGTAGTTGTATGGACATAGGTACACCTTTTCAGATATAGGTGCGCCTTTTCAGACCTTCACCTCTATGTGTTAAAACTTTTGTCTGCTCAATATGAGTTTATTATGATTAGGGATGTTGGAGAAATCCAAAATGGGCTGAAATGAGTTCAGATTTGTCGTAATGTGCATCAGGTAGATTTCATGGGCTTGTGGTTTTTTATTAAACAACAACAACCCAAATTTACATAAATACATTCATAGACAAAACTACAAGTTTAGATGAAGAACAAATGAGTTAGATGATTCATAAAAATTTCAATAATGAATACACAACTCTTAAGGCTTTGAAGAAAATATGGCAATATATACATTCTGTGAATAGTTCCATAAATTCCATACTTCCATAACATTATTTGTACATTTTTCTGAGGGGGTGGGGAATTTAAATTTGTGGGTTTGTGAACAGCGGACCTCAAAACTTCAGTCAATCCGCAGAACTCACATAGAATGGATTAAATACAATCCGAACATCTCTAGTTATGGTCAGTGATGACCCTATAACCTTTAGGATTTCTGTTTCTTAGAGGTAAGAGCCAGGGTGGTGTAATAAGTGGAGCACTGCACTTATTTATTTGTGATATTAATATACTGCTGAATATAATAAAACCCTAAGTAGACTTGAACCAAGAAACCTTGGTTTTAACTCTCTACTCAGCCAGGAACCTCGCTGGGGTGGATTCCCCTCCTTCTACATTTTTAATAGAAAAACATTCCCATTTAGAAATACATTGTTTCATAGAATTAATTTGTAAAATAATGAGTGAACATAATGTATGTCGATCTGGGTAACTGGTAAGCAGTCAACATGAAAGCAACCTAAACACAAAGTTGCAATTAACTTTTTCAGGTGAGTATTCCTAGGAAACACATATATTTAGTCATGCTAAAATTAAGATGGGTTGGGATCCAGACATACTTAAGGCTAAATTAAATCCCATTAATTTCAGTGGGTCTGCTCGAAGTATGACTAATCCTGGATCCAATCCTATATTAACAATTTTTTGCGCTTTCATTTCCCCCCTTAAAATCCAATGTAATGGAAGTGTATGCTACTGAACTGTCACAGTTTAATATATTTAGGCTCTTGGAGTGGGGGAACTTTCGGACATTATTTATACAGCATGATAAAATAACATGACATACTTTAACATTTTTGTTTACTAAATGTAAGTCAAATAAACACACTAAATCAGATCCCCATGCATTTAGGGCTGTGGAAAATATCATAGTTCAAAATTTTAAAGAAAATCTTCACCACTGCTCATTGGGTAGTCTTTGTTAAATTTCAGTTTCTCAGACTGACCAATGGTAATTGGGAGGATAAAGTGGAATAACTTCTTGTGTGTAGCTTCCCTGAGCTCCTTGGAGGAAAGGAGAGCTATAAATGTGATTTTAATATATGTATAATTAATTTAAATATAAGCTTAGGCTATGATTATAACTAGGGGTGTACACAGCCCGCCCCCAACTCATCTTGGAGGCCATTTCGGAGCCTCTGAAACTGTCCCCATTTGACTCTTCCGAAACGGCCCCGATTCGACTCGGGCTGCTTCGGGGCTTGGCTGCCTCACTTCAGGACCAAAGCCAAAGCAAGACTTGGGCCCTCCGAAGTGGGTCAGCCTTGTGGGTGCCTGGGTGCTGGCCAGCAGTCAGTGCCCAGGAAAGCTGGGTACAAGGCTGACCAAGACGCCATTGGATTCCCTGCTCACTTGCCCCCTCAAGCCTGGAGCTGCTGCGAGTTACCTTCCATGCATCCTCCTACCAAGAGGAAATGGCCCTTTACAGCTCTCATAGTTTTCAGCCACAGATCTATTTTAAAAAGAGAAACACCCACCCGCCCCGATCTTACCTTTAAACTGTGGCTCGACTCTCAGGAAGGAGGTGCCTTGGCTAACCTGGTATTGCCTCATAACCAGCCCACCTTGACTTGGATTTGGGGCTTTGGCCTGAGGTGGTACACAGTCCTAATTATAACCACATTCGATTGACTGTAAGTCCCACTGTCATCAATAGGGTGTATTTCAAGTAAAGACACGTATAGTGCAATGCTATGTGTATCTTCTCAGAAACAGATGGTTGTAAGTCTATACTCGCCTGGAAATAAGCTCCATTGAACACAATGGGACACATCTGGTAAACATGTTTAGGATTGTACTGTCAGGCTATCATCCTGTACACCAGCCTTCCTCAATGTGGTGTCTTCCAGATGTTATGAATTACAACTTCTGGGATTCCTGGCTATTGGCCATGTTGGCTAGGGCTGACGAGACAAAGTCCAAAACATCTAGAGGATACCACATTGAGGAAAGCTGCTATACACACTTTCATGGGACTAGGCTCCACTGAGCTCAATGGGACTTCGTAGACATGTATACGACTGCACTATTGGGCTGTAACCCTATACATACTTACCCAGGGAAAAGCCCCAATGAAATGAATGGAGCTTAATTGTGAGTAGACATATATATGATTACACTGTTAGGGTTGTGGTATTACTGAAAATACAATGAACTGGCTGTATTATTTATTTATTTATTTAATTACATTTATATACCGCCCCACAGCCGAAGCTCTCTGGGCGGTTTACAACATTTAAAAATAGTAAACATTAAAAGTATACAATTTAAACACACACACACACACACACACACACACACATAAAAACAGTATAAAAACAACAGTATCCATTTAAAAAAAACAATTGTGGGGTCCATTAAAAACAAACTTAACGTTGTTAAATGCTGTTAAAATGCTGTTAAAAATGCCTGGGAGAAGAGAAAAGTCTTGACCTGGCGCCGAAAAGATAACAATGTTGGCGCCAGGCGAGCCTCATCGGGGAGATCATTCCACAGTCGGGGGGCCACCACTGAAAAGGCCCTCTCCCTTGTTGCCATCCTCCGAGCTTCCCTTGGAGTAGGCACTCGGAGGAGAACCTTAGATGTTGAGCGCAGTGTACGGGTAGGTTCATGTCGGGAGAGGCGTTCCATCAGGTATTGTGGTCCCAAGCCATGTAGGGCTTTAAAAGTTAAGACCAGCACCTTGAATTGGGCTCGGAAGCATATAGGCAGCCAATGCAAGCGGGCCAGAATCGGTGTTACATGCTCAAACCTCCCTGTTCCAGCTATCAATCTGGCCGCCGCATTTTGCATAAGCTGCAGCTTCTGGACCGTCTTCAAAGGCAGCCCCATGTAGAGGGCATTGCAGTAATCTAATTTGGAAGTTACCAGAGTATGGACAACTGAAGCTAGGTTATCCCTGTCCAGATAGGGGCGTAGCTGGGCCACCAACCGAAGTTGGTAGAAAGCACTCCGTGCCACCGAGGCCACCTGAGCCTCAAGTGACAAAGATGGTTCTAGGAGAACCCCCAAGCTACGAACCTGCTCCTTCAGGGGGAGTGCAACCCCATCCAGAACCGGTTGAACACCCCCCATCCGATCAGAGGAACCACCCACCAGCAGCATCTCAGTCTTGTCTGGATTGAGCTTCAGTTTATTAGCCCTCATCCAGTCCATTGTCGCAGCCAAGCACCGGTTCAGCACATCCACAGCCACACCTGATGAGGATGAAAAGGAGCAGTAGAGCTGCGTGTCGTCAGTGTACTGATGACAGCGCACTCCAAAACTCCGGATGACCGCACCCAACGGTTTCATGTACATGTTAAACAGCATGGGGGACAAGACCGATCCCTGCGGAACTCCATACTGAAGAGTCCACGGGGCCGAGCAATGTCCCCCAAGCACCACCTTCTGGAGCCGTCCTGCTAAGTAGGAGCGGAACCACTGCAATGCAGTGCCCCCCACTCCCAACTCAGCCAGACGTTCCAGAAGGATACCATGGTCGATGGTATCGAAAGCCGCTGAGAGATCAAGGAGAATCAACAAAGTCACACTCCCCCTGTCCTTCTCCCGACATAGGTCATCATACAGGGCGACCAAGGCTGTTTCCGTGCCAAAGCCGGGCCTGAAACCCGACTGAAATGGATCCAGATAATCATCGTTGTAGCATACCTTAAAGTTTATTAATTAAATATCATCGCAGGGGTGTGGGCTGCTTGGAGGCTGCTGATACATCACCATCTGGCAGACCTGGGGGCAGGGAGTTCAGGGAAGGGGGAGCAGGTGTCCCCCTCTCCCCGGGTTCCTGTCAGCCTTGGGCCGCCCACCCAGCTTGCATGAGATTAGGCCGTGCCTTGGGCTCGCAGCAGGCGAGCAGCCGGCCACCCTGCCACCAAGGGCCCCGGTCGTGCCTTGCTCATGCTCCGGACCGTGGCGCTGCCCCCTTCGTGGGGTGGGGAGCGAAGAGGCAGAAAGGGGGGTAGGATTACCTTGGAAAGCCCGGAGGAGTCGGGCGAGTGGCTTAGCAACCTGCATCAGTTGACGTTACACGTTTTTATTTATTTATTTATTACATTTCTATACTGCCCAATAGCCGGAGCTCTTACTGTTGTTACTGTTGCTTAGCAACCTGTATCAGCTGAAGCCTTTACGGAAACATACCTAAGCGTTTTATATATAGAGAAGATAAGGCAGAAAATGTGAGTCATTAGATGAAACAATCTGCTCTAGAGTTGATTAATCAATGTGGCCCAAATTTTAGTTAATTGATGGGGCTGTGAGTTTAGGGCATATGATTTTATTTCTAAGACTAATTTGATTCTGGTATGGCCTCAATAAGGCTTGCAAAAACAGAAAGAATTGGCTGGATTGAAGATGTAGACATACTTTCTTATTATAAACATGAATATAGGGATTATTTGTGTTTTGGTCATGGAACAATGAGTTTTTCTTTCTTCTCTTATCCAGTGCCTGGCCTTCTCTTTTGAAGTGTGTTTCCTTTGTACAACAGGGTTTGGGCTGGCTGAATGGCTGGAAAGTTGTATTATGGAGGAATGGATTATACTCACCATGGAAGGAAAAATCTTCAGACGATGCTTGTGCAATACACAGTATAAGCTCATTCTGTTAAACATGGTGGGTACTGATTATAGCAGAAAGATGAGGACACACGAAGATATGGGTCCATTATGTTTTTATATCTGCAGTATTCTTAAGTGTCCTGAGTTTCTGGGATAAGATAACTAAAATATACACACAAGTGCATGCACTTTTATTACTCCATAAAGTATGTTTCTACATGTTTTACATCTCTCTCTCTCTCTCTCTCTCTCTCAAACAATCAATCTATGTCACTGGAAAAATAGTATGAAGCATAACATGTTTTGAGTTTTTCTATACCCTGGATTCCTTTATTAACCAGGCAGAACCCATATCTATTCTCTCAATCTCTATCATAATCACCACAAAATCTAATCAGCCATTAAAAATTATCAAATCCACTTTATTCTTTTTGATGCTGAACTTGCATAAACTTGACCCAGATTGATATTTTCTAACACATTTCGATGCTCCAAGTCAGTATCCTATAATAAAATACTATCTCTTTTGATGATTGGTGTTGCTGTTTGAAATGCCTTGTATTAACCTTTACTGTTTAAAAAACCTTGATTTAATCCCTTGGCTTGAAATGGGAAAAAAAATCTAATATGCTTTTTAACCCAGTCCATCATTTTCTATGTTTTAATTTAATGAATAAAAAAGAAGAACCTTATAATTCACTTGCATCCATCATTACAAGGATTTCAAATCAGGATCTAAACAACACAAGACTTTGGAATTAAATAAACAAATAAATAAATAAAATTCCACGCCTACCAGTACTTTTTTTGAGATAAATACCTTTCTTTTTTTCTTCTTTTTTTCAAGATCAACTCATTGTTAGAAGAAAAATTCAACTTTTATATTTGAAATCCCTATAACAGTAACACACCAGAACCAAAATATGCTTCAAAAATATGTTTAAAAAAGAGAAAGTGTGTTCTTCCCCCACAAGTCAAGGCATGTAGGATCCAAGTTATTTTGGTGCCAGAAGCAAAACAACAACAACAACACCTCTCCTTGTCCCTGATTGTAAAAATATGATGAAGGTGATGATGATGATCAGGGCCGGTGCTACCATAGAGGCCACTCAGGCAGCTGCATAGAGCGCCAAGGTAAGGGGGGCGCCGAACGCCACACCAGGAAGCCACTCTCCCACAGCAGCTCTGAGAGGGTGGCTTCCGGGTGCGCCGTTCTGAAGCTGCCCACCTGGCCCAGTGGCCTGGCTTCACTTTGGCTGGGCACCCACCGAGCCGAAGTGAAGCCATGCCCACCCACCCACTTCAGCATCCTGGCTTCGCTTCGGCTGGGCGCCCACCCAGTCGAAATGAAGCTATGCCCGCCCCCCACCCCAGCGTCCTTCCGCTCCCAGAGCGGCTTCTGGGTGGGCGAGATGGCACCCCACACCCAGGTACGCTGGGGTGGGTGTGGGTGGGTGAAAGCAGCTCACCTGCCTAGGGCGCAAAATAGTCTGGCCCTGGCCCTGGGGGTGCAAGTAGTGTGCCTTTCCTAGGGTGCAAAATAGTCTGGCACCGGCCCTGAAGATGATGATGATAAACTAAATAACTAACAATTTGCTGCCTTTGCCAACACCCCAAATCAGCTGCCTTGAGGCAAACAGCCTAACGGTAGAGCTGGCCCAAGGAGTTTCAGTACAACAACACATCTGGAGTGCACCAGGCTGATGAAGGCTGAACTAAGACCTGGGCTACACCCGATCTACACCAAGCAGGATATAACACTTTAAAAATGGTATGAAAACAGTATATGTAATGTGTCCTGGGCCTGAACAGTTGTCATAACCATTATAAACCGTTATAAGCAGCAGTGTAGATCCTGCCACAGACAGCAGTTCACATTGTAAAACTGTTCCTGGTCTGTACTAATTGGGACTGCAACTGGGGTTTCCCATATAAAAACACATCTTTCTGCACAGCAGATGCCAGGAAGAAGGGTTCTAGCCTAGCCTTTCCCTTGCTATTTTAACTTTATTGTTGGGATTGGGGGGTCAGGGAATGCAGGACCATCCAATCAATCCTCCACCTGCAGCATGAACTGGAACAATTTTACTGATCTGCTGTTTTACAGACCTGTGCAGGATTTACGCTACTGCTTTATAACGGTTTATAACAGAATTGACAACTGTTGGGGCCCTTGACACACTCCTTATACAGTTTTCAAACCATTTTCAAAGTGTTATATCCTGCTTGGTGTAGAACTGCTCATCATCTAAAGCTTTGAGTTGTTTCATTGACAGACTCAAGCTTGCCATCCTATTTATTTAATTGCAATGGGAGGAATCCTATGCCCAGCTGCAGGCACTAAAGTCCTATTGAAATCAATGACACAAGGGCATGTTGCTGGATTGTCCCTAAAAACATTCCAGTGCTAACATGCCTTTCATGGGAGTAAGTCCCACGGAAATCAATAGGACTTACCTCCTTGCAAAGAGTTTAGGCTGGGGGGTGTAAGAATATTAGGATTATTTCTCCCATAATGAGCTCAAGAAAATATTCTCAAATGATGTGTGTGCATAACACAGACACATACAGACCCTACTGATGCGCTTTTGTTTTGAAGTTTTAATCAGGTTTAAAAGGGAAGCTATTCAGGGAAATTGTGTGGTCTGAATTTTAATCCATCAGCCTCTGCTTTATAGCATGTGGTGTGGCCTTGAATTGCAGAATGTTTGAAACATACATAATGAGCTCAATGTCAAACTGTTGGGCCTTTTGTCTTTAACAATAAGCACTTAGCTCAACTAAATGAATAGGAATTGCTTTAGTGAATTAGAAAAGCCAAGGTCTTTTCAATGATCTAATTCTGACGTTAATTATTTTAGACATTGTCTAAATTTTTTTTTTGCAATTATAGCAAGTTAAGAATTAAACTTCTAAAAACCAGGATATGGTATTAGTAAGCAAATATTCCAGTGATCAAAGAAGCAGATTTTTCCCCCTTTCAAGACCAACCTTCAGCGTATCCAACCAGAAACATTTCTTTTCATATTTGTTTACTGCTTACAACTGGCAGAATCCTGATTAATAATAATAATAATAATGATAATGTAAACTGTATAAATCATCTCTCTCATTTGCAAAGAGATTAGATTTCCAATTCAGAACAGATCCCCCCTACCCCCTACAGCAGTCATGTATCCTAAAGGGCATTTGTAACAGAATAGGGTTCCCCTTTCTAATATTAGAAAAAGAAGTGAATTTATTTCCTTCCCTGCACCCAAAGAACAGCATTCAAAAATTACAGTGAATAGCAATTCATCCCTTAGAAATCCCTTCAACCCAGTTGCTGCCAGAGATCTGAATACTTTCTCCTAAAGCTCTGTAATCCAATAAGCTTTTGTGTTTACCAGCTTGTTTGAAACTTGTATAGCACCCCGGCCTGTGCCTCCGTATGCTCCTTTGCAGGCAGGTGAGTGCCCGAGGGCCCTGCTTATTATTCAAGCCACGAGGCCTTCACAGCCCCAACCAGAATGTAATTTGTAATTAACTGTCATTTACTTCTGTCTGCATTGACTTGTTGTTCAAAAGACAATGTAGCTACGCTGGTCACTAGCTTGTCTTTGTTGTGGTTATAATGTCTCTCAGATCTAGCTATTTTTTTCACCAATATTTCAGTAAAGCACCCACACCATGCAACAACCTTGTAACTTGGCTGCTACAGAAGTGATATAATTCTTTCCCCCAAACCAGCACAATCAATGTTGCCCATTTGAGTTTTCCAAAACGTGGGGGCTTATGGGCCAGATATTTGTGTAGGCCCCTGGTAACCAGCGGTATGTTGCTGAATTCAAATGAAAGCCAAGATTTCAAAGACAATAGGCCCATTAAGGTTTTAATTACTGTTTTTCCCTCACCTTGGTTTGAAAATACATGTTTTGCAATGCAGGAGATGTTTGTCATTTACACTGGGAGTTGTACCTCACAGTGATTTTGTGTTTCCTCTCTTGGTGATGTTACTTTACCTGATATCAGGACCATCTCAAGGTATTTCGACACACTAGGGGAAGTACAGTGTTGGTGTTCCTCCTTCACATGGCCACTCTTAGTTCCTGGAGAGTATGGAATAAATTTATTGGGGGGGGATGCAAGTTTCCTGGGTTACTGATATTTTATATTTTCATTTTCTTTTTTGAACATGGAAATATGTGTGTCATTGTACTGTAAGGTGCTTTAAACTTTTGTCTGAAACATGGTGGCTTATTTCCTCCATTGCATATGGCAGTCACATGCTAGGGGGATTTGCATAATTACCCAGAGTGGCATGGCTTGTAGTGTTGTCAAACCTGGCGAGGGTGACTTGTTGCCATGGTTGACAAGCCATCCCAGGTCCCTTTAACACCCATGGGTTCTGGGTGGCTTGTTAAACACAGCAACACACCCTTGCTGGGTTCATATGACATGGCAAGCTATGCTGGAAAGGATAATTATCTGAATCCCACCCCACCCTGGCATGCGACCAACGTGTATGGTGGAAGAAATAAGACATTGTGGCTTATTTCCCCCTCTGCAATTGTGTGAACAGGCCTATTATATGTATCCTATAAGCCAGTGGTCTTCAAACTGTCCTAACCCGAATGAAAATGTATAGTGGTTGTTTGGGGGACTGTTGGAAATGTGAAGAACGAGAACCTTTTATTATATGTGGTGGTCTTGTAAAAGAGCAAAAGCATACTGGGTTAAAATACATGTATTAATGTAAAAAAAAAAAAAATTAAGGATAAACATAGAAATGAAACCAGAATTGTTTTTGCTTGGACTCGGGGATGATCAATTTAAAGAAAAAAGATTGTTATTTGAACATATGGTGACAGTGGCAAGACTACTATATGCGCAATATTGGGGGAAAAACACAAGTACCAACAATGGAAGAATGGCTCCTCAAGGTGATGGAATTGGCGGAGATGGCAAAATTAACAGTGCGAATACGTGAAAGAACAATAGCCTCATATGCATTGGACTGGAAACCTTTTATTGAGTATATACTAGAACAGCAAAAGGATGACTTATTTGTTTGTGGGTTTTATATATAACCTGTACCTTTGCCTTTGATATATATACATTAGCTTGTTGTTATGAAATTCGTACCTGGCAATATAGAAACAACGGATGTTTGCCATCTGACATGAAGATCGCTTTAAATGAAATATAGCCGTATGTATTGTGTTTATTTTACTAGATGTCTGTGTGGTGTAGTAGTTTGCATAGTTTGTAGTGTTTCTTTTTTTGTTTTGTTTTTTGTACCTTCCTTATGTGTCTGTTTTTTGTGGGAAATAAATAAAAGTATTAATGGGGGGGGGAGGGAACTGTCCTGACCCAAGATCCACCTCTGATTCCCAACCTGTAACATGGGACATACTTTCATATTTTCACTTTTTTGTTATACACACACACACACTTCTTTGGACACACATTCTTCTGTTCCACAAACAACCCCCATTATACAGAAAATCAAGTGAGTAACATCACAAGTGCAAAACAGGGGCTGTGAATTGTCACACAAAATGACTATCATGTTAATGGTATCTTCAGAGCAACAACACAGAAAAACATTGTGTGGAATCTAGCAGCAACTCATTGTACAAGGGGAGACACTGACTGGGTTCAGACAACATGATAACCATCGCTAGTTTAAATAGTCAACAGCTGGTTATTTAACCCACCATGGGTTATTGTGTTGCGTTGAGGGGATTTTTTAACCAACAGTTGGTTATTTGGGTGAAATAAGCTATGACGATAACCAACGCTGTGCAGAATTGGCTATTTGAACCACCACGGGTAATCATGTTGTGTGGAGGGCACTGTTGATTATATCCTCAGCCACAGAGTCACAAGGCAAGAACAGTCAAAGCAGTGGCTGCCGCTCTAGTACAGCTGGCAGGATAGATTTTCAGCAGCAATGGCTGATGGGAAAATAGCGGGAAGACTGAGGGGTGAGTGAGTTAACTCAGCATGGTCTAATAGTCAACTCAATGCTGATCCTAATCCACACCATGGTTGATTATTATCATGTTGTGTGGGGAGTACCCCCTAGATAAACAACTGTTGAGTTGATTATTACTCACTGTTGACTATTCTATTGTCTGAACGCAGCCACTGAGAGATGCTGGTAATGATAATATTCACTGAGATAAACATCTGAGAAAAGCATCTTTCACTCAGTATCTTCACAGACACCTCTCTTCATAACTCCTCAGAAGTAGCAGTGAGAAGCAGCGCCGTACAAAAGTTCATCTTATGCATCTTGACTCACAAGTAAGGAGGACTGGATTATTCAGGAGTAACGAGCAACAAACTGAGATTACATATGTAGCCCCCAAAATCCCTCAAGGAGACAAATGGTTCCTACCTTTCACTGCTGCTTTTAGCTTTGGAGGGGGTCCTGGCCAAGATGTCCTTTTCACCCTCACTGTTTTGCTGCCCTGCTATTTTGCCCCCCCCATCCCAGTCAGTCTGTCAGTCAGTCACTCCCCCCACCCCAATCATGTTGCAGCAGGAAGGGAACAAATGCATCTCTCTCTCTCTCTCTCTCTCTCTCTCTCTCTTTGGTAAGTATAGAGGTCATCAGAGCAAAGGACCAGTGCACCCAATAAACTGTACAAAGTTTTTTGTGAGGGAATAAGTTGGGGAAAGTGTTAGGAAAAGCAAACAATTTATTCCTTTTCCCCACAAGTCTTCTGCCACCTTACCAGCAGCAGGAGCAGATATTGCTGGCTGTGGTGATGGAACAACCCCCTGAAAAAACAGCAACAGCAACAACCCAGGCAGGCAGCAGTAATGGCCAAGCAAGGCTTAGCACACAGTACAGAATAGCCAGGCTGCAGCCTTCCACTATTTTAAATCACTATATTTTCCCTAATGTGAGCTCAACCAATCAGATGCTACTTTGGGGACACACAGCCACTAAGAATCTTGGAGCAGGAAGAGGGCAGGCCTCTCATCCCTTCAATGTTCTCACTAGCTGAGCACTTCCCAAAGTTAGCGAGCTGATTGGTTCAGCTCTCTGCTCTCATACTAGGGGAAATATTATGATACAAAACGGCATGCAGCTGAAGCCAGGAGTTGCCAATGCAGCACTTTACTGCATGCCAAGCCTTGCCTTACTATTGCTGCTGCATGTGTGTGGGTGTGTGGGTGGGTGTCATTTGGTACCCTGGACAACAACTCACACTGCCTCTCCCTAGAAATGGCCCTGCCTGAAATTCACACACACATACACCAATAGTATGTAGTATACTAGGGATGGATGGATGGATCAGTCAATCAATTTCCAGTCCATGTCAATTTCACATTAGTTCATTCATAAGTCAGTTCCATTCTGTTTCTGCATTAATCTGTGGATGTTGGGTGTGTTGTCGTCGTTTTTTTAAAAAAAATCTGCACAAGATGTTGTATTTAAACAGTGTTTCATTTTTTTTTAAAGGGCACCATCCTGTGGTTCTCAGAGGGCACCCCAAAGAGGAGTTTTCAGAGTCCCTCTACAGAGGTTGTAGGCACTGTTACAACCTTTGGAGGGGGAAATTTGTATTCTAAATCCTCTCTGTGTCCCTGCCGCTTCTTAGCTGCCACAGAGACTGTTGTGGCTGCTTCCTAAAGTCACAGATGCGGCTTTGGGAAGAGGAAAAACGGGGATGTTCTGATGGGGAGGGTGAGGAGAGGCCAGGATATGCTCAGCTATTTGGCAGTATAGAAATATAATTAATAAATAAATAAATAAATAAATAAATAAGCTCAGAGGCCCATCTAATGGGGAGGGGGATTAAAGGAGGATGGATAGACAAAAATCACCTTCGTCACCCCTCCTGGCCTGCTGACAGAAGCCTGGTAGGGCATAGGAATGTTGGAAGCATCCAAAATCAGGAGCTTCCATCTAGAAAGCAGCAACTCAATAGGGTTGCACCCTAAATGTATTTTCTCTCAAAGCATTCTTTTCTAAATGCATTTGTATGTAATTTGGTGCATCACAACATTCGGAGAAGTGCAAAATGTGAAGGACCGCTCCGTTCCATTCCTTGCATTAGTCTGGGAGGCGTGGATCAGGTCAGTTCACTTGAAACTGTGGACCAAATGAAATCCTCCAGCATCCCTGTGAGAGAGATTTTATTTTTTTTATTTTTATTTATTTAAGGATTTTTATCAGCCAAAAAAGGCTCTCACGGCGGCGTACAAAAGTATTTCTTGACAGTCCCTGCCCACAGGCTTACAATCTAAAAGACATGACACAAAAGGAAAGGGGATTGGGAGGGAGGAGGAGGAGGAGGGGGAAAAGGAAAGCAAATTCAGGCACTACAATCTTAGTTGCAAAGTTCAGCAGTTACAGTTGACAGCAGGAGGGAGGGGGCTCTCAGCTGGAGCTGGACCCAGGCACGGTGGAGAGGGGCCTGGCTGCTGCTTCCTCCTTCACTGGTGGCCTCTGCAGAGACAGTTTCCATCAAGCTGCACCCCACAACCCACCTATACTCCAGAGCAGTAAAATCAAAGGGTCCTGCTCCAATCTAAGAAAGTTATGGGTTGCAATCAATCATTCATAAAATTTGAATAATTTACAGACACATTTCTTTTCAGCAGAGACGTTTCAAATATAAGTCTGGTAATTCCGAACTATGATGTATATATGAAATGGATGGACACCACGGCATCTAATTTTTAACAACTCAAACCTTGCTCATTTCTCCTATGAATATAACTCAATGTTGTCATTGTTTGCTTGCTTGTTCTCCATTTAGCTGTGCAAAGGACTCTAGGGATGATAATTTGAGATAGTTATAAACATCTGATATACATATCCAGGGGAATTTCAGGATGTTTTTAGAATATTTTTAGGATGTTTTAACAATGTATATTATGTTCTTAATTCAGTTTTATGTATTTTATATTTACTGTTGTTCCGCGCCTCGATCAAAATGGAGAGGTGGGTAAGAAATTATTATTATTATTATTATTATTATTATTATTATTATTATTATTATTATTATTTAGATGCAGTGTGGTGTAGTGAATAATGTCAAATTCTTGCTTCGCCATGGCATTCACTGGATGACTCAAAGCATTTATGACCAAACCACCTAATCCAGGGGTCCCCAGGCTGGTGGACACATTTGGAATTTTGAGAGAATACCATGGGTGCTCTCACAAAATGGCTGCCATGCTGGGCGTGGTGAGTCACAAAATACCAGTTTCCCAAAAGCAAACTAATGTAGTCAAAAGAAAAGTACAGTGCCAAAGAACTTATGTAGAAGTGGGATCTGAGCTCCCACACACAGGTAAGACAGCCACCTACACCACACAGCCACACCAAGGCTGAGGTGCGATCTGAGCTCCATAACATAAAACCACTTTTCTGAATCCACAGTTTTCTGCTGCAGCACCCATTTCAAAGGAAACAAACTGATGGGGCTCAAAGACAACTAATTTGGCCAAGAAAAATGAGTACAAGGCAAAGGTGGAGTCTAAGCCCCAAATCCCATATTTCAGATTATTTTTAACTTAAAAAATAGAAATATAAAACCACAAGGGGCACGGATCCTGGAGGGCACCACGGGAGGTGTCTGTGGGCACATTGGTGCCCATGGACACCATGTTGGGGGCCCAGCACTAGGTTGTACTGTATATGCATTTGTCACATTCAGATTGAAGCCATGCTAAACTACTGGTAGAGATGTTGATGGGACACAGAGGGATGCATGGTTCCTACATATACAGGGTCAACACCATTTTGCATATATAGTGCTTGTGTGTGTGTATCTTTGAGCCAGTTGACCAGTTCATACTTCCATGTGCATTACTTGATTTCTCATCACTTTATGACTTGCAGTTGAATCTGATCTCGATCTCTCTCTTGAAAAGTATTGTGTTTGTGGGTGAGGTGATATAAGAACAGAAGAAGAGCCATGGTGGATCAGACCAAACGTCCATCTAGTCCAGTATTCTGTTCACACAGTGGCCAACCAGCTGTTGACTAGGGAAACCCACAAGTAGGATATGGAACTTCTATTTGTGAAGGTTGATGTGTGAGGGGTAATTTAAACGTGCAAGTTACCACTCTACACTGAATTCATCAGGAATTGAAAACATATATGTTTTCAACCACCACAATCTCCCTCTCTTTAAGCTCCATCACACCTGGGAAAAAATGCTAGCTACCGTGTCTTCACTCCTGGTTTCATCGCTCAGTTACTTCCTGTTTGAAAACAGGAAGTAAACAATGAGCACGAGGCCCATTAAGTCCAACGTTATAATCATGCTGCTTCTCCCACACAGAGCAGGAGAGAGCAGCAACCGGACTTTTTCTGGTTTTTCTTGCAGCGCAAGGAAGGCCAGTAGGGGCAGAAGGCGTGAGAGAGGCAGACGACATCATGTGAGGGACCTGCGAAAAATCTGTGGGTGCCCAGTAACAAGCGTGCAATAAAATGCTCATCGGATGGAGCTGTTTCTCTCTCTCTCTGTATGCAAGCCATTCTTTTCACCCAACACTTTCTATGGGGCAGACTCTTCCCATGCACCTCATTGCTATCATGCTGGAATGGACAATAAGAAATAATGCTTGCACCCTTCTCAAAACACGGTTGATGTGGGTTGTCGGTTGTTTTTGCCATTGCCTTCAAGGGGGAGGTTTCCCGCGCATACAACAGATTCATCCATGCAGCAATTATGCAAAACCCTTCGTTATCTGAATTTACCATATATGCCCACTCCCCTATGTAGCCCCTGTAGCCATGTATAAATAGTGTCCCCTGTTTATCTGGAGTTCGCTGCCCCCCTAGGCTGTTCAGATAAATGAGGTAGTAGAGTAATTGCCTCTTTATTTCAGACTGTACCCTCCTTTTGAAATATATTTGTAGAAGAAGCACTCTGTCTATAGGAAAGCTATACCACTCCCACCTCCCTGTCTTGGATTATTTGCATAAAGCTAGATTAAATGGTGCATCCAGGCCCCCCCCCCCCGGCAAGGCTGGTTTATTTACATTTGGACCTTATTAATTATTTCCTCCCTTTATTTGAAACAATCAACCAGAGAGAATGAAAAACCTGCTGCAGCTCTCTTTTAAGTCATTGAGGGATGAAAGCAGCAGAATGCTAAAGAAATTGGATTGGCACACACACACACACATACTATTACAACACACACACATACACACTATCATAACACACAAATAAATATATTACACACAAACACACCAGCCTGAGTGCTTTTGGTAGTGGCGGGGGTGAGGATAGAAATTCCCCAGTGTTATCAAGAGAGACAAGAGCAGCTAGCGTGAGCGCCTAGACGTCCAGGATTGCTACATGCCACTCTAAGTGCGATTAAGCTTCCTTTAGTAAAGCAGTGACATCACTCATGGCTCAAAGCTGCTCCTACTCAAGAGTATTAGAATGCATTTCATGCTTGGCTTACTCAAAACTGCAGAGCTCAAATTTACACCTTATTTGATGTTCTTCTGCCTGCTGTTAATTGGTAAAGGGATCTTTGACCTTTTTGATCTCTCTTACAATCCTCTAAATGCCCAGGTCTGCTAAACTGTTCAGCAGGAGATACTCAGCAGTTGCCCAGTAATATAAAGTCTTTCTTTTTCTCTTTCTTCTCCTCTTCTCTCTCTCTCTCTCTCTCTCTCCCCCCCCCCCCCGCCCCGGGTTTGGCTTTCCTTCCTTTGGTTTACATCCAAGTTGCACAGAAATAAGAGATGACAGTTGTTACAGATATGCCGGTTTAATTACTTGTCAGCTTAGAGCTGATATCTCGGCTAGCCAACGTCGAAAGCTTAACTTTCTTCTAGTAGCTTATAGCATGACCAACTGCTAGTGCTTTAGTATTTACCCATAAAACTCTGGATACATTTAAGATAAAAAAATAATAATAAAATAAACAGCCCTTTTGATCTCGTAGAAAAAGTGTTCATCTTTTCTCTCGCTCTTGATTTTGTACAGATCTTTGTGTCACTTAAAACGAGGTGGTAATATTGATACTGAAGTGGAAATTAGACCTATTTTTATTAATACACATTTATAATTGCTTTGGCGAGGCTTAGAAACGCTTTTTTTTTAATTTGAGCAATAAAATGAGAAGATTCATATTGGTGAGGGAAGAAATTATAAATAAACATTACTTTTTAATATCATTTCTCTCTCCTATTCCTTGTACGTTCAGTTTCTCAATACACACTATCTCTTTCTTTTAAGGACAAAAAGTTACCACAAAGTATCTTATTTATGAAAGTACACATAATTAAATGATCTTTCTGAAGATCTGCAAATTATCATGAGATAGTTCTCTTTTTACATCACATTATTTTTTCTTATACTTGATTACTGTACACTTGGGGATGGTTCACATTGCAGCCAAGTAAATTGTGTGTGAATGTGCAATCACAGATAGGATCTCAAAGACAGAACATTCATGTTTTCTCACATCGACTCTAATGTGATGCTTTTCAATAGTCAGTTCTCATATCCAGCTCCTAGTCACTGTGTGCAACACTCAACTGATGAGGAATCACATTCAGATGGGCTAATTTGTATCTTGTCCTCAGACAATACAAAGCAAGAGTTTAACAAATGGTAGTACATAACGTAAAAATAACACAAGGTAACATAAATTAAATTGGCACAAACTCAAGTTATATAAAACCAACCAATTTTAAATTCTGAATTCTCCTTTAAAAAAATGTTCTCTCGATTTTAACGCAAGGGCTGAGAAATTAAGGCAAGTTGATGTATGTGGGAACTAGATCTGGATGAATTGCAGCAAAATGTGTGATTTTATTCTATTGAGAAGCATTGCATTGAGTCCATGATCTAAAAGTTCCATTCACACATGCAGGACATTACTTGATGCTGAAACAATCAAATTCAGAACATGCCTGAGCAAATCAGGCCACAGATCTTGAAAAGGGTTAGTTTCCTAACAATTGCCAGAAGGAGTCTTTTGCACAATCTTTGGCACAAGCCTAATTATACCACATGCAAGTTTGGCATAGTCCCACCTATAAAATAATTTTGTGATGTATTTATTTTTAAATCCATGGCAACCTGTATGAATCCAAGGATTGGTGCAGATCTGAGAGTTGATATAATTAGCCTATTTGCATTCATTTCTATTTTTTAAAAGTAGATTAATACAATGAAAGTGGATGAAGACATTTGAATTACTTTTTTTTTTAAAAAAAATGCTTTACTTGATGGAGAAGCTGCATGGTTACTTCTTTGGTGCCTCTATACATAAATGTTTTGGCATTTATTTAACACCCCCACAATCCTCTTCCAAACCCTACTAAAGGTTTGGGTGGGGGTGTTTACTGTTTAACCCAGGCTCTCTTGTACCCACCCAGATACATAGTTTCTATTGAAGTGAAACAGATTATTGGTTACTATAGTTTCCCTATTGCATGATACGTTGCTGTCGAAAGCCCAGTACAATAGGTTTAAAAGTTCAGTTCGAACAAATAAGTCAGTGTTGTGAAGAATGAGAGAGAAGGTACCTGAGCTTGTCTCTTTGATGTTTCCTTTATGTTGTATGATAGAAGGGGAATTAGTGGTGGGTTAATTGTTTGGTACTTAAGGCTCTGTCTTTCTCATTTACCACAAAGTGAAATAGCTTGCAATGAAGGCCATGGATGCAATTTAATTCAAACCCCTTTGCCCCCCCACAACCCCACCCCTGCTGGCAAGATTTAATGGATAGCTGTTTGCTACATAAAAATAAGTTTACAAAAACCTTGCCTATTTTTCACTCTAGTAATATGGGTGCCATGTCCACATTCACCCACCCCTGCCTCCCATATGCGAGTTTTGAATAGGGCAAAATATGGTGGAGGCTGGTATGAGGGGGGATCCACCTAGATTGTTGAGTTAAAGATAGAGATTATTTACATTAAGGAGGCTTTCAGAAGAATATCTCAGGAGCCAGCCTCCGAAAAATATTGGCAAAAAACCTAGTGTATTCTAGAAGGCCAACCCAAAGAAATGTTAAGAAGAATTGGACGATTCAATGGAGATGATTATGGTAGTGGCCTTTTCTGTCTCCCAATAGCTGTGTTTGCATTCAGCATGGGGTGATTAAGAGAAGAAAGAGTTGAGTTGAGTTGATAGCTGAAAAGGTCACCCATTTTGCTCAGTGCCACACCTGCAATTTTTCAGAACCAGTGAAAATTTTAAGACTTCTCCTATGTGAACCTCATTAGAAGTTGCTCTTGTGCTCTTGGAGGCCTTCCACTCATTTCAATAGCACTTTTGCAGGAGAAATGTGCCCCTAAACCTTGTTCGTAGAATGGTACATATTCCTCATATTTGTCTCATGGGGCACAAGACAGAACATAGTTAATAAAATGCAGTTGTCTAAATACAACAGAATTGTTGTTTTTATCCTTACTAAGGCTGAAACTCTAAATGACAGTGGCAGACACTTATCTTTTAGGGTGACCATATGAAAAGGAGGACAGTTAAAGTTGCAGGTGCCCTGCCCTCTTTTAAATCTGGTCACTCTAGTATAGCTCCTGCAGCTTTAACTGCTGTGATGAAGAGGGAATTTCATCAGGTTCTCCATATATACAAATGACACCTGCTGAAATTCCCTTTTCTATGCAACTGTTAAAGATACAGGAGCCCTGTCCTCCTTTTCATATGGTCACCCTAGTATCTTTTAAAGTGAGGCATGTTAATCATGGAAAAAAACTGGGTTGGGGCTGCAGATGGGGCTGCAGTTTAAGAGCAAACAATGTATATGGGCAGGTGGTGCTGAACTCTTCCACATCCCTGATTTAACTCCCAAAGGTATCTTCCCCAACATCACGTCCCCCACAGCCAGACTCCAATACCAAAAATGAGGCTAGGTGGGAGAAAAGAGCTGGGAGGGGGAAGGGTTAGGGGGAGGTAAGTGGTGGGCGGGGTGAGAGTTTAGCACTCCTCACCCATGTCTCTCTTAGCTCTTAAAACTGGATCCCTCTGGCTTGGGCCAGATCTGAGTTTCTGCTACTATCACTGGTTATTTGCCTGATGCTCTCCAGCTGTTTTGGACTACAGCTCCTAGGAGTCCTGATCATTGGCTATGCTGACTCAGGCTGGTGGGTGTTGAAGTCCAAAACAGCTGGAGGGCACCAGATTGAGGAAGGCTGGACTACAGGTTAAATGTTATCAGATCTTACAAAAAGTAAAACCAAATTCCTCAACTGTTTTTTTGACATTGCTGAAGGTTTTGTCTTGATTACTTTCAATAAAATCCAAAGTAAGGATGACTGTCTTGGCTCACTAAGCAACCAGGTTTTATCACTAATTACAATCCTTTATTACCAGTAGTTTAATAGGTTTATGATAGGTCGTAAAACAATTCAGCATGGGAGTACATAAAAGGAATGGGTTATACAGCTGTGACATCTTAATGTCAATTCACTGTAATCATTTTATGATCTTTAATGGGCATGTTTTTTTCCCCCTCAGCAAAGTAAGTTTGCATGCCTTTACATGGGATATATAGCCACTGAAGATGGGAGGCAGAGAGAAACCACATAAATATACAGTAAAATACTTAATGAGGCATTTGAGAAACTTCTAATGTCAAAAGTATGTAGACTGTATCACACATGTGAAGACTCATTATGGGTAATTATAATAAAATTATAAGTGCTACAATCATTCTAACCTTGAAGGCCTAATAAAGGGTGGCTATCTTTGCCTTCCTGGCCTCTGCATCTAAGATGTTTTCCTCATTAATTATACTTTGTGTTAATATAATTGCATTATGTAAGCAAGAATGAAATCCCAGAGCATTTCCTTCATCACTGTTTGGGGGCAGTCTTACACTTCTGAGCTTGGATAAAATTAATTGTATATTACGTTCAGGTTGGGGACCAGCCCAACATGTAAGCTTGACCACAGCAAATGTAGCTCACCAGCCATGCATGACATATAGCAAAATTGACCGCTTGGCAAGCCACAGTTCATAGCTGGTGAACGGGGCCGGTGCTACCATAGAGGCCACTCAGGCGGCCGCCTAGAGCGCCAAGCTAAGAGCGGCGCCGGGCACAGCGCAGCACTCATGCGTGTTGGCTGTGAGCTGGCCTGGCCTGAGGATTCAGCTGGGCCTGGGTGGGCGAGATGGTGCCCAGCTGAAGTGAAGCCAGGGACACTGGGGTGGGGGTGGGGTGGCTCCACGTTCGGACTTCCGGAACGCGCCCAGAAGAGAGAGAGAGAGAGAGAGAGAATGTATGGGTGAATGGGGTGCATGCATGGGGTCTTTGAGTGAATGCATGTGTTCATGCGTGTGTTTGTTTGGAGTGAGTGATGCTGAGTGTGTGTGTGCGCGTGCGCGTGTGAGTTGGGGGGGATGATTTGGAGGTGGTATTCCTATTAAACAATGCTATTTAGACCCATCGACGGTCCTTTCCAATTTGTTTGCTATAATTGGCATGACGTATTTCTTGCACATTAAAATAAATTTAGCAGTTTGAAGTTTTGTGTTTCTTATTTTCCCCCCAGGAAACATATGTTCTTCAAAATCAAAGTTGGCATATGTGTGTGTGTGTGTGTGTGTGTGTGTGTGTGAGTGAAAGTAGCTCACTTTGCTTAGGGCGCAAAATAGTCTGGCACCGGCCCTGCTGGTGAACTGCATTCAGCAGCTGAGCCACCAGTTGTGCAGATACATAAGGTGAATTCCATGTCATGGAAAGCGAACAAAAATAAAACCGCCAATATTGTAATGCCTGTATAGCAGGGGTCTGCAGCCCTTTTGGGTTGGTGGTCACATTCAGAATTTTGAGAGAGGGCCGTGGATGACCTCACAAAATGTCAGCTTTCCGATTCATAAAATGGCTACCATGTTGGGCATGGCCAGTCCCAGAGGGCAAACTGGTGAGACTAAAAGAACAGTTACCTGCCTAAGAACTGAAGTAAAAGGCAGAGATGGGATCTTAGCTCCAAAACACAAAACCACTCTTTTGAATCCAAACACAGATGATGCTGGAGGGCAGCCCTTGACTTTGCAGCTCCAGCTATTGGGCGGTATAGAAATGTAATAAATAAATAAGCTCTCTGGGCTGTTCACAAATATATGCCAGTCTCCCACTATCTGTAGCCTGAGTTTAGGAGTGCCAGGTAAGTGGTTGATGAGGCAGGAAGGGCTGGATCCGGTCTAGTTTAAAAACAAAAATTGTAAGAAATAAAAAAATAATCAGGAGCAGGGAGCCTGGCAGGCACCAAAAGAGATATCTGTCGGCACATTAGTGCCCATGGGCAACGTATTGGAGATCCCAGCCTTATACAGATCTATGATGAGGCCACACTTGGATCCTTGGCTGGCCATGAGAGGCTGGGTGAACATTGTTCTGGTAACCACCAAGTTGCATTACTGCAGTTGCTGTATGTGGGGCTGCCCTTGAAGGCCATTCAAAAGCTTCAGCTTGTGCAAAAAAAAATTAAAAAATGGCAGTCAGCTTGATAACAGGGACCAGAAGGTCTGAGCATAAAACACGGATTCTGGCCCAGTTGCACTGGCTGCCTGTATGTTTCCGAGACAAATGCAAGGTGCTAGTCTTGACCTATAAAACCGTGTACAATTTAGGACTGCAATACCTGATGGAGCATCTCTCCTGGTATGAACCTGCTCATACACAGAGTCCCTCCTCTGAATGCTTCTGTGGAACGTTATCTCTAGTGAGGTCTGTTTGGTGTCAACATCATCTTTTGGGCACCAGATTAAGACTTTTCTCTACTCCCAGGCATGTGACAGCATACGAAGGACTGTTTTAGGGTTGTTGTTGTTGTTTCAGTTTAGGGATAGTTTAGGGATCTTGTATACTCAGGTGATGTGATCTGCTGGGTGCAATATATACCATGATGATTTTATTTTTCATTCTGGGAGTTAACACACACACACACACACACACACTTTCTGTGGATTAAAAATATTATTGTGAGCCAATCGTATCGGGGTGGGGATACACATGTTTTAAATTAGTATATTAAATAATAAATAAATAAATGTAATCACCGGAACATGGCTTTTGTCAATACACATTTTTCTAGTGCAATTCATTTTATTGGGCTGCAAAAACATTTTTATACCAGTAAACTCATGATCGTCTTTTTAACTCCTTATGCTTCTTTACAATAGCATAAAGCATTGGCTTGGATTCATTTCATTTTCATTTCATGTAATATTTATAGCCCACTTTTCTTTCCCGAAGGAAATCCAAAGTGGCTACCAGGGGTGGGGTGGGGGGATCAATATAGCAATTCAATGCTCACTTGCTTGAGCAGAAGCCCTTCTGTTTGTGCGTAGGGAGGTTGACATTCATCCCCAATCTTTGGCTGCATGCTCTCTCTCTCTCTCTCTCTCTCTCTCTCTCTCTCTCTCTCTCTCTCTCACACACACACACACACACACACACACACACACACACACACTCTCTCTCTCTCTCTCTCTCTCTCTCTCTCTCTCTGGCAGGATCTACACTACTGCTTATAACAGTTTATAATGGTTTTGATAACTGTTCAGGCCCAGGACACATTACATATACCGTTTTCAAACCGTTTTTAAAGTGTTGCAACCTGCTTGGTGTAGATCTGGCTTCTCTCTGTGTGTGTGTGTGTGTGTGAATCTACTGTCTATATAATGTATTGTGTGGTGTAGCCATTCAGTGCGGAAGCTTGTATACATGTGAACTCAGTTTCCTTGGAGTGGAAGAGTGCTACAAATTGGTCCTCTGCATCCAGCCTTCACATGGATTGTCTGCTTCACATGTTATATTATTTATATGATAGGTGGGCAGGCCAGCTTACCCTCCACCACACATAGATGAACGCCACCACCAAGACTGGACTGATGGTTGTGCATTGCCACTGGCAGTTGAAACCTACAAAGTTACATATTTGGAATCCTATACCCACTTCTTCTGGGAGTAAGTCCCATTGGACCTTACGTCTGAGTGTCAGAGAGCAATATGATGGCCCCTAGACAATGTTTGCGGATTGTGCCTTAGGAAGCTGCGGATCACCTCTTCCACACCCATACCCAGAGCTACAAGAACAGAGGAAGAGATCCGGTTGTAGATCTGCCCTCTTCCTCCTCACTTCCAGCCCCTGCAGAAAGCTTCTCTTATAAGGTCACAACTGTGACATCATAAGAAAAGCCAGAGATAGAAAAAGGGGTGTGTGCTGGTAGGCAGGGAGCGGAGAGGCTGGGATGCACAATATCCTATGGGATAATAGCGAGTGACCATTTTCGGGGGGCACCCAGCAACTGAGCAATGGGGTCCTGCAGGGTATCATCTTGTCCCTAATGTTGTTTAACATCTACAGTGTATGAAGTCAGGGGAAGCGGTCATTAGGGGATTTGGAGCAAAGCGCTATCAGCGTGCTGATGAATGATGACACATAGCTCTTGTCTCCTTGCGACATATGAATCGATTGAGGCTGTGCAAGTCTGGGATCATTATCTAGACCCAGTGATGAGGGCCAATAAACTGAAGCTGAATCCTGGCAAGACAGAAGCCCTGTGGGTGAATGGCTCCTAAGTCATTGCCTGTTCCAGATGGGGTCAGACTCCCTCTAAAAGATCTGGTCCATAGTTTGGAGGTACGCCTAGATCCATCAGTTTCGCTCGAAGCCCAAGTGGCCATGGCTGTTGAGAGGCCTTTTACCAGTTTGAAATGGTATGTCAGCTACGGCCTTTCCTGGACAGAGATAGCTTGGCCATAGTGAAGCAGGTACTAGCAACCTTATGACTGAATTACTGCACTGCGCTCTATGTGGTGATGCCTTTAAGGCTGCTCTGGAAGCTGGAGCTACTGCAGAATGTAGAAGCTTGGCAGTTGTCAAGAACTGCCCCTTTTCAGCATTTAACCCCTTTGCTAAGGGAATTGCACTGGCTGCCTTTTTGCTATCGGACCTGGTTTAAGGCTTTGATACTAGTATATAAAGCCTTAAACACCTTCAGACGAGGATATTTGAGAGAACACCTTCTCCCTTATCAATCACTGTTCAGTCACTGAGGTCCACAGATGGGATGCTCCTGGTGGTTCCTCAAGGACCTATGGTGATGTTGAAGTCCACCCAGAGTAAAGCCTTCAGCATGGGTCCACCCTTTTTGTAGAACTCCCGGCCACTGGAGGTCAGGCAGACACCAACACTGTATAATTTTAGGAACCTTCTGAAGACATCTTCATTTAAAAAAGTCTTCCTTCGTTGATCAGCCAGGGTTTCTGTTGCTATTCTTTCCTTCTTTTTTCTTTTTTCAAAAAGCTTTTAATATGTTGTTTTATTTTTATATGTTTTAATATGGTGGTTTTTTTTAAATTGTTTTTGCATTGTATTGTTCGCTACTTCAGAGTCTGTTTAGATGTGGAATGGTATATAAATGTAAATAAATAAATCCCTCACTCCACATTCAGGCATTGAGCAGGCAGTGGCACTGGAGAGAGAGAAAAATCCTCTATGGTTTATTTTCCAGAAAGCTCAAGCAGCTGGAGAGGCTGCAAGGGCAGAAAGGGATAAAAATGGTAGGAAAAAGAGTGCTGTCACCCCCAGCTGCCTCCTTAAAGTAAGGATATTTCTCCAAAATTCTTACCCTTTCCCACAATTTTTGGATTCAATTTCTTTATGGCCTTGCCCTACAATGAATGTTTGAAAATAAATAGAATGGGGGGAAAAATGGCACAACTGTAACTGGTATAGTGACATTGGCCCAAGATTGACCTGGTCTCTCAGAAGTTTCTGCAGGCCCTATTACTTCTGCTAGTGTCTTTTTTAAAGTGATTTCTTTTGATAAGAAATGTTTTGTATGAATGTAACAAAATATCATACACAGAGAACTTTGTCCTCTTATCATATATTTGAAGAATGCGTTAAACAATTTACATATGTACATAGGCCCCTGTGGCAATGTGGCAATTTAATTTTACATCAAGAATATATTTTTCTTACATGTTGTTCATACTAGGGGTGTGCACGGACCCCCCTGCTCCGCCCCGTGGGCTGATCCGAAAATTTCGGATCGGCCTGCTCCGCTCCGCGCCGCTCCGCCCATACTCCACTCCTCTTTGCCGCGGAGCTCCGGCTCCGAATCGGAGCTACGCAGTGGAGGGGAGTGGTGCCAGGTAAGGCTGAGAGAGGAGGGCGGGGGGGGTGTTACCGGGCCCTGCCGCCGTCGCCGCCCAAGCGGCGACGGCAGCAGAGCCCGGTAAGGGACCAAGGGGGAGGGGGGCCTTACCTGCCTCCGTCCGCGGTCTGTCGGCTTCTTCAATTGAGCCCACAGTTCAACCAGGAAGTCTGGGCCGCAAGTGCAGCCCAGACTTCCTGGTTGAACCGCGGGCTCAATTGAAGAAGCCGACGGACTGCGGACGGAGGCAGGTAAGGGAGAGGAGGGCAGGGGGGGTTACCAGGCGCTGCTGCCGTTGCCGCGCATGCGGCGATGGCGGCAGAGCCCGGTAAGGGACCAAGGGGGAGGGGGGCCTTACCTGCCTCCGTCCGCGGTCTGTCGGCTTCTTCAATTGAGCCCGCAGTTCAGCCAGGAAGTCTGGGCCGCAAGTGCGGCCTAGACTTCCTGGTTGAACTGCGGGCTCAATTGAAGAAGCCGGGGGACCACGGACGGAGGCAGGTAAGGGAGAGGGGGGGTTTACTGGGCCCTGCCGCTGTCACTGCATGGGCGACAGCAACAGCGGCAGGGCCCGGTAAACCCCACTTACCTTTCCGGCAGCGCTCCAGATTAAGGCGAAGGATCCGCCTTCACCTCGATCCTCTTCGCCACGCTCCGCCGGCCCCCCAATCCTCTTTGCCTCCACCTTAAAGGGAGGCGAAGCACCCCGCTCCGCTTCTAATTCACCGGTCCAATTAGAAGCGGAGCACATCCCTAGTTCATACCATGTTTACACAGCCCCCTGAAAAAGGCCTTGAAAAGGTACAGGCTGAAACGCGTCAGGCTTTACAATCTACAATAAAAAGTTCAGCATCCTGAGAATTCGTTTCTCCCTTCTTTTCGTTTCTTAAAGTGAAAGGATTCCCTTCTATGCTTCTCACATGGCGTGAAAGCTGTGAGGCCTTCTGAAAGAGGCAGAAGACAATATGTGCAACATGACCTGCCACCCTAAGCTAGTCTGCTGCCCTCAGGTATAATGGAGGAGACTGTCCCATCACCCATATTGAAGTTACATACAAGTTTTATATATTAAAACAAAAAAAAAAGGGCGGGTAGTGCCATCTTGTCCTTTTGCTCAGGCAGCACACTGTCTTGGGCCAGCGCTGTTCAATGTCACTTCTCAGGAGGACTTCCTGGTGAATTGTGTCTAGGGAACAGAACTTGGACCTTCATTGCCTTTCATAATGCTATGCTAATCTCATCTCATTGTATTAGCACAGAGTATGTGGGGAATTTCAGGGAAAATAATATCCCCAGTATCAATCTTGTTGGGTATGTTCAGGTCTTATTCAGGTTATTAGTTACTCCAGTTAGTGCTGGTTTAATTGGCATGCAGCCTCTTAAATGTCTAAATCTCTATTTAATTGATTTTTGAGGCTTACTGGGATAATGTTTTGTATTCCTGTCAACCATTTTTATTTCATTGCAATCTGCACCATGAAGCTACTTTTAGAAAGTCCATTACTTTATTCTGCACTACTAATAGCACAGTATCATAGTTACTATGATGTGTAATTGAGCTGAATTTAGCACTTATTATAGGTTAGTGTCACTGACAGCTAATTACATTTAGAGCTTTACAAATGCATTAGAGTGAGATCCTGTGAGCATATACCTGGGAGTAAGACCCATAGAATGAAATGGGACTTACTCTAGACTAGACATACGTAGGATTGCCTTCTTAGTTTGATTAAATGGGATCTTTCCACACATTTTAATGGGGAATCCATACTGAATTAAACCATTTGTGTGTATAATCCACTATGTTGGAAGATTTCAAAGCTTCTCTCCCTTGACAATGTATATATATACACTAACATTATAAACATTAGAACACAACTAGTCATAAGCTGGGGAGGGAATTCCACATCATCTGGGAATGGGAATATCAGTGACTCTTTTCACAGAGTTTCTGCAAGGAATAATCTATATAAGAATACAGAAGTGTAAGGCTTATTACTCAGGATCTCCTAGGCCAATTTTGCTCATTTTTGGTTTAAACTGAAGCTTTGGCAGTGTAAATGTGCAGAAAATTTTGAAAATGTGATAAAGTCAAATGCCTGAATTTTAATAGCAATTAATTTCCACCCTGCCCAGCAGGCAGGGCAGCCCTGCGTGGTCAATCCATGTGGTCTGAAGGTGTCTCCCAGGTTCAGCGGGTGGTTAGGCTGCCACCACTGGAGGGGAAGGAGAAGGGGACAGAGGTGGCCAATTGGGGCACATGAAGGAGGGAGCAGAGCCATGCTGCGTGCAAATTTCTGAGGGAGGATTCACTATGCGTGAGCCACATTTGCTTTATTCATATGCCCGTCTGTGATGAGGGCCAAAAAGCAGGAAATGAGCGGGACTATTAGCATCCATGGTGGCATGGGCTTTGCACTAGTGAGCTCAAGAATGTTGCTACTAGGGTGATACAATTTTTTGGTGTGGGAAGGAGGGAAGTAATTGTTTTATCATCTACATGCTAACCCAGGTTGCAAGAACTAAATGACTATTGCTATAGTTCTGTGTCCACTTACTTGGGAACAAGCCTTATTAAGTATAACAGGACTTCCTAGCAACCCGCGCAGGCTTATTAGAAATTGCTCAATGAGAAGCTCAGTAATGAGGGACAATTTTCCTGGAAAGATAGCTAGGTTTATAAAGCTGAGCCAAAAGTGATCTGGTAAGAACATTTTACTTGAAGGGTAGGGGTGAGCGAGAAAGGAAATTGCATCCCAGCTCATCTTTTTCATCATTGTCAGTTTCATGGTGATGCTCTCGGCAACAACCATTTTCATGTCACTCAAGTCCTATGGGAACAATGCTATGTCATCACATAGTGTCTCTCAGGGGACGTCTAGCAAAAAACCATGGTGGCCACCAGCCACCTGTAGGAGTACCATCGCCATCACCACCGTTACTGGTAAACCCCAAATTTTAATCCTCCTTATTGTAAACCGCCCAGAGAGCTTCAGCTATGGGGCGGGATATATATATATATATATATATATATATATATATATATATATAAAAATATAAAAAATGTTCTCCCATTTTGCCATGAATGATTGGGGTAGCAACACTGGGAAGTTGGCTACAACTGTCGTGCAGAGTGCATCCACAGCAGAGAACTGTATTCTAGGGCACGTTCTAAATTCCTACAGAGTGATATGAGTGGGCTCCCTAGGACATACCATAGGGTTAGGAAACCTTGTGCCTTCCAGATATTTCATTCTACAACTGTCATAATCTCTGACCATTGGCTGTGCTGACTGGGGCTGATGGGAGCTGTAACCCAAAGAATTTGGAAGGCACCAGGTTGCCTGCCCTTCCTTTATGCTGTGCAAAGTTGCTGTGGCAGCCATGCAGTAGACTGATGAACATGAAGTGGTTTCCTGTAGGTTGACCATTGCCATAAATGATGTATTTATTTATTTACAGTATTTATATACATCCAAAAGATATCAGAGCGGTAAACAACAGATAGGATAAAAGAATAAAAACAGCATATTAAAAAAATACTATTTTACAAAAGAAGCAAGGCTTCTGATAAAACCGGGTTCTGGTAAAACCACGGTAGGTCACTCAAGGAAAACTTCCTGAACCTGAATAGCATTAACTCAAAGCCCCCATAACAGCGCAAAGAGTTTTACCCCAAATTCAGCAAGGATGATACAAATGTGGCTGCCATCTCTGGCAAGACTGGTCACCTGTTTAGGATTCAGGGCGAAAAAAATGGTATGTGCTCAGAATAAATCCCTCCTAAAACAGGTGACCGGTGCTGTCAGCTCTGACACATCAGCCATCTGCTCCCAGAACTGAAGGCGGCAGGGTGTGTGTGCATCCTCTTGTGTAGCAGGGGACATGCAACACAGCCTGTGCAATGGTCTCTCTGGCCAAGGGCCAAAATCTTTGAACTGTTCCCTGCAACTTGACATCCCCTGGCCTAATTTCTCTAACTGACTTATCCAAACAGCTGGGAATAAAGCCTTTGTGCAGAAGGAGCTGGGGCAGGGCTAACTTGCTTTTTTTAAAGAAAAGAAAAGGAAAAAGGAAAAGACAGGAGTTTGAAAAGAACCGTGTAAAATTCAGCAGCGGCAGGCTGCTGGAGAGAAGTTTCTGTCAGAACGCGATGATAAATGAAAGGGCTCTCACGGCTCGACGATTTGTTTAGACCTCTTGTTTCGGCTACAACTCTGCTGCACAAAACTCGCATTGAAGTGTCTCTCGTTCAAACATAACATAACCTGACAATGATCAGCCCACTGGGCTTTTCTTAAGAGAAGGCCCATATTGTTCAGCTCAGGGAAAGTGCTCTAGCCGTGGATGTCCTGAGACGTGAAGGAAAAGCACAGCGCGCAGAAGACTTTCCAGTACATTAGTAGTATATGAAAGGAACTGGCCACTTGAACGTTAATATTGCCTTGTCCTAAGGAGCAACATATGGGAAAGCACTGAAGAACAGACAGCTTGCTTCCTCCAATCTTGTTTTGATAATTAAAGGACAGGGTAGTGGTAAGGATGTACGGATTTTGTTAAATCCGTTCCGTCTGTGCTTTGGGGATCGTCAGGCGTTTTCCATTCCATGGTCCACTCATTGACAGAATGGGATTTTTTTCTCAATTTCCTAAACTTGTATTCACGTTGTAAAGTGTGTACTTGCTCAAATGGACGCTTCCGAAAATGCGCATTTGTGAAGATGCATAAATCCCCATGCCAAATCTGGATTTACATACATTAGCCTATGGGGGGGAAGTGTAGTTTTGGTCAGTGTTTTTATTTTTCATATTTGTGTAGAACTTAATTTGTATATAATTCCAAAAAAATTTAAAAAAACTGCTCCACAAGTCTGCGGAATCCACGCAACTCAGAAAAATCCATTCTGCTGCAGAATCCGTCACTTGGGATCATAGAAATATGAACTTATTTGAACCCATTGCAGATTTCTCCAACATCCTAAGGTAGTGATGGTGGTGGTAGGGGAGTGATGCTAAGGATAGGGGAGAATTTTTTTTGGTTTGCACTGTAATGCAAACTCATGCAGTTTTGCAGTTTTGAACCTCAACATGAACTGAAATTCAGTTATCCTATGAAATTTGCACTTCTCCACATTTTATGATGGAATTCTCCAACCAAAAAATGCATGCAAAAATACTGCTACTAAGGGAAAGCATGTACAAAAATGCATATGAATTTTCATGTGAACTTTTTTAATAATAATAATAATAATAATAATAATAATAATAATCTCTGCTGTGGCACCCCGGCTGTGGAATGAGCTCCCTAAGGAGGTTCGCTTGGCACCTTCATTATATGCTTTTAGATGCCAGGTGAAGACCTTTTTATTCTCCAAGCATTTTAACAGTCTATAAATAAATTTTAACTTGTTGTTTTAAATTTGTAATTTTGCATTGCTGCTGTTTTTATCTGGTTGAGCGTTTAAATTGTATTTTATATTATGGTTTTATACTGTTGTTTTATACTTTGAATGTTTTTAATTTTTGTGAACCACCCAGAGAGCTCCGGCTATTGGGCGGTATAGAAATAAAATAAATAAATAATAAATATCTGAAATGGATGTGGAAATGAGATGAACTGAACTTGATTGGAAAAATAAGAAATTGAGAGAAACTAAAATTGACAGATCCGTTCATCTCTAAGAGATACTAGCGTTGATAGCTAGTATATGATCTAATTGGTACAGAGCTGTCTTGATAAGTTTGCACTCTAAATGACATAGCTCTTTCTCCCCAACTTTCCCTTTGCTCCAAATTTAAAGCACCTACTGAATGTTTACTTTGGGAATGGTTGTGACATTAAGCGTTTTGTGCACCAGCCAAAACCATTAATACTAAGCAGGTTTCTGCTAATGGCTTTCAAGTGCTCTTAGACTTATTTTTGTGAATGCTGTAGGTGTTGCTGTTTTTTAAAAAATGTTGAGACCCACGTTTCTAAGGCACTAAAATGTATGTACTACAAACATTAGCCAGGATGAGCAGTACCATTTGTAGAAGAATATGCTAAAATAAAAAATCATCTAGGCCTGGGGATGCTACACGAGCCAATGTCCTACTGAATTCAATGAGTGATAATTTAAGATTTTGCTTATCTTTCCCACTGAAATAATAGGGCTTCAACACACTTAACTTTGGCTGGATTGTGCCCATGAAATTAAGAATCAGACAGCACTGCTGAATAAATATACATATGGAAATATAGAGTTCTCTCCCTTTGAAGACAAATCTCTGGAATTAGTTGTCACAACCCTCCAGGATATTTTCCTGCCCAGCCCCTTCTTATTTCAGTTGGAATTGTGCAGGAGCATTTCCTGGTGGATCACGCCCATGCTTAGAGCTTCTGGTGTAGGGTAGCTTTTGTTGGTCAGTAGCGATTTAGTATTAAATTGGAGGCTGGGTGCTGGAATTTCAATGTTGGGTATAATCCACTGGAAAGTCCTGTGATGTAATTTGCATTTCAATGAGGCTTACTCAGGAGAACTTCCGATTGCGGCCTCTGTAGTCAAAGATATATTATTTATTTATAGCATAATGGACATGGTCCAACTGAGGCTGAAGTGTGATGCATTTCAATGTTAAAAAATACACATATATGTTTAAATTTCCCATTGGAATTAATGAGATGTAAAAGCCCCAGACTTTGGCTGAATAGTGGCCCATATCTCTCTTCTCTTCTCTTTCGAGTTTAACCTACTTTTTGGCTTCAGTAAAGGATTCAAATTGGACAAACATGAGGGTGGGGGTAGGAAAATACCTGATCCCTTGTTAAAGTATGGGGGAGCGATGAATTAAATTAGGCATTACTAATTTAGGCCCTATTCATTTCAATTGATCTACTCAAAGTATGACTAAGGGCTCCATCACACAAGTGACTTATCACACACTCCCCATGCCTGGTATGCAGTTTGTAGCCTGATACCCACATGACGTCATCCACGTCCTGCACTCATTTTGGTTATTATCCTCCATGTTTCATTTCTTTTTGGAGCACAGAAAGTCTGGATTATTTTCTCTCCCTGTGAAATAAATGCTCTCCTCCCTCCTGTGTATTTCTGTGATTGCATTCAACAACCATCCTGTTCTTTGTTGGGGGCATGTGTGTCTAACGGCAGTCTCGCTAATAAAAGAGGAGGGCGGTGCAATTCTCCAGTCAACCATAAAGGGGAAGGGAGAGAAGTCCAATTTAACTCTATGTTCTTACTCCTGAGTAGGCATGACCAGGGGTACATTTTCACCTTAAAAGAAATGTGGAAAATGCATCCTCCTTGCCCACAGCTCCCTCATTTTTAAACATAATGAGATCAAAATTGGCACAGTGATAGCTCTTTAGTAGAGTTTTCAGCATGCCAAGTTTGAACGAGATCAGTCTATACCTTGATTATTTAAGGAAGTAACTGAGTGTCGAAACCAGGAGCGGAGAAGCCACAGTAGCCAGCATTTCCCCCCAGGTGTGATGGCACTCATAGCGTTACATCCTGCTTTTTATTCCACATTCATAATGATTTGACACAAGGTGTATATCTGGCCTAAGTCTGGATCTAACCCTATACATTTTCACTACGGACAGATGGAAATGATTAATTGAGTAAGAAGACTGAGGTGGGGGGATCTGTTGTTAAATAATATCTTAGTTTTATAAATATGAACATTCTTTTGCATTCCCACAAGTAGTTTTACCTATTACTGTTCAATTTTGCACACAAAAGTATAATGAGAACTCATTGTACTTCTTCTCCTCCCAAGAAGACTGGATAAGTACATGAGAGTCATGCACAGACCTCCCATTCCCTTGAATGTCCTGATTTTCACCTTCTGCATACCTCCTGCTGCTGCTGATTGCATTTAATGAACTGGTGCATATATTCATCAACACTGGAACATAAGTTGTCTTAGACTCAGACAGACCACTAGTCCATATAGCCCAGTATTATCAATGCCAGCTGATTGTGATTCTCCTGGGTTTAGGCAGGATTCTTTCCTGACCCTACCTGGAGATGCCAGAGATTGAGCCTAGGATCTCCTGCATGGAAAGCAGGTGTTCTATCACTGAGCTTCCCTGACCATTGGCCCTGCTGACTAGAGTTTACGGGAGTTGTATTCCAAAACATCTGGTTTCAGATTTAGTCATACTTTGAGTAGACCCACTGAAATCAATGAGGTGAAATTAGTTTGAGGTGAAATTAAGCCCATTATTTCAATGGGCCTACTCCAAATACATTTACTTTAAGTAAATCTTTTTGCTATTATTATCATTTTAATTTGTTCTTTTATTGTAAACTAGCTGTACCCTGCCACGCGTTGCTGTGGCTCAGTCTGGTTAAATTGAAAAGAAAGAAAAGACAAAGCAGATGTTTCTAATATGTTTAATTTCACAATGCTTGTGGATATACAATATTTTTAGTTGTTCCATTGTCTGTGTAGATATAGAGATTGTCTGGTTTGCCGACTCTAGAACACGCAACATATAATTGTCCATGTGAGAAGCAATCTGTGTCTAGATCTAAACCGCACAATTCTAAAGATTGGCCCTGAGCTTTGTTGATGGTGATTGCAAACGCCAATTGAATGGGGAATTGCAATCTCTTAAATTGAAATGGCATGTCTGTTGGAATCATAGGAATGCGAGGAATGAGGACATCTTCACCTTTGAAAGGTCCTGTCAAAATTGATCTCCATCTATAACAATCGCCACTTCGTCTATAGTTGGAGCATTGAATCTTCGCACATGTTCTCCAGCAGGCGTTTTGTCAGCATGAATAACAATCTTGTGTGTATCAGATGGCATCATGTCAATTGCTGTTTTGAACAAATGTACTAAATTGTTTTTTTCGTGAAGTAGCTGTTGCAGTTTTGAAACAATGGACCTTTTTATGCCAGTATAAATTCCGCAGCGTGAATTCAATTCATCATTGCCATCACCAATGAAATACATTTGTAGGAATTTATGTTGACTATCTTGAAACGGAAGGAACGAGCTGGCTTTATGATAAATTTGTCCTTTGACTTTGAAAGTTGGCATAAATGGAGCTGTGATGATTTCTGCACCGAACGACGTCATTTGGAAGCATGGGTTGTATTTCCTGATGTTAGATAAGAAATGCTTTGATTCTGCGGTATATCAGGCAAGCAAAGTTTGTAATGGCTCTGGTGGTTCTCCAAGTTGAGGCAGTTTAATTTTTCCAGCAGCGCAACACATTCCTTTTGTTTCTCCATTAAATGTAAGAGCCTTGCAATAAGGACACACTTCAGTCACAGTGCCGATGAGAACATGCCGCCTCAAACTATAATCATCAGCTGGGTTGTACCGGAATGCAAAGCGATTGTAATCATGTGATTGTTTACCACGGAGTCGTGTTTGACGCTGATGTGCTGTTTCTCGTTGACATCTTTCAGCCACTCTCAGCCTGTCGCGTTCATTCTGTTGAGAACAAAGCAGATCTGAAGCTGTAGAACACGATTGCCGTGCTCGCAACCGTGCATCCTCAAGTCTGGCTAAATGTTGCTTGGCTGGTTCCTTGGCACGTATTTGAGGCATTCTTTTTCTTTTTTTCTCGTTTGCTGATGCCCGTTCTTCCTCAGTCTGATTTGCAATTTCTCGTCGCAGTGCTTCCGCTCCGCGAGTACGACGACCTAAGTGTGATCTTCTGCGAGGCATTATTTGGATGAAGTAAAGCAGATTGTTTGGTTTTTTAAAAAGGATGTTTTTACGGTGAGAGGGTTAGTGGAAACTCCTGGCAGTTACCTTTCTTCAGAACGTGTAACTGTCACAGGTGTGACATCTATATTCACTCAGCCAATTGTGAGAAAACATGCAAATAGGAGAGGAGGCAGAGGCAGCGGATTGGCCTACTGGTTGGCGATGTCACAATGATCAGCAGGACTGGTTTTGAGGAGGCCTATTTCTTCGATTTTAGGACAAACTTTTGTCCCCATATAGAACATAGTTGCATAACAATGCTCACATATTCGAATGCAACGTTGTGTCAAAATTTCAAAGCAATCGGTGAAGAACTTTCAGAGATATAACGTCTGTTTCGAACTAACATTTACATTTTTATTTATATAGATATTGTCAAAATATAACAAAATACATTGTGAAAACGGGAAAAACATATTAAGTATATAGGATTATATACTATTCCATATGTATACAATTTCCATATATACTGTTCATTTTTTTAAAAAAAGGAAAGAGTTATACAAAGGTTTCAAGAAAAGCAGACCAGATTTCTGTGTATATATGTGGCTATATAACACCCATTCAAAAGTTGATAATGTTATTAAGTCCTCGATCTATTGCATTATGGGAGGAATGGATTTGTCCTTCCAATGTGATAGTATAAGTCTTTTGGTTGTCATAAGAGCACTGAAAATCCATCTGCGCTGACCATGTGTTAACTTCCAAGAAGCCGGTAGGTAATTTAGGAGGAAATGTACATTATTCCATTTAATAGATTGTTTCGGTACAAAGTTCATCCTTATTATAACCTCCTCCCAAAAGGGGGCAACTACTAGGCATTGCCAAAACATATGAGTAAAAGAAGCATTAGATGTATTACATCTCCAACAGTTATGCAAGTTAGACAAACCCTTATTGAAAAGCTGTTGTGGAGTCCAATAGACCCAAACCAACACATTTTGCTGAATAACGCATAACCTGAGATCCATAGAAGCTTCAAATACAGATGTTAGGGCAACCGTCCATTGGTTAGGAAAGATAGGGCAATCCAATTCTCTATTCCATTCCAGTCTTAAACTATGGGTATCATATTTATTTACTGCTGCTAAATTCTTATATATATGGGTCATGGATCGACGTGTCAGTTCAGCTGTTATAAGGGTTTCTAATAGTGCTGAAGGCTCCAAAGCTGTAAAAGCAGCTGGACCAAACCTAGATTCAAGCAGGTGTTGCGGTTGCAAGTATCGCCATTGGGCCATAGCAGGTAAATTATATTTAACACACAAGTCTGAAAATGGCAAAAACTCATCGTCTGAGCCTATTAATTGATCCAGAGTAAAAGTCATCTTATCTGTCCATGTCCTCCACAAAAATGCTTTCTTTCTAATTCTTAAACACAAAAATGCTTTCTTTCTTTCTAATTCTTTCTCCGCTGTGGCACCCCGGTTGTGGAACGAGCTCCCCAGAGAAGTCCGCTTGGCGCCTACACTGTACTGCTTTTGTTGCCAGCTGAAGACCTTTTTATTCACTCAGTATTTTAACACTTAATTTTAACTTAAATTTAAATTTTACTGTTTTAACTCTGTATTTTAATCTTATATCAACTTTGCTGTGTGGTTTTATCCTGGTTGCGCTTTTTATACTGTATTTCGTAATTGTGTTTTAAACTGTTGGGTGTTTTACTGTGGTTTTAATTTTTGTGAACCGCCCAGAGAGCTTCGGCTATTGGGCGGTATAAAAATGTAATAAATAAATAAATAAATAAACCTGGATATTACCTCAAGAGGGCACAGGTTCCCATGTAGTTTGTTGTATCGAAAACAAGAAGAGTGTTGTGGCACCTTAAAGAAACAAGTCCATGAATACTTATGAATACTTATGCCGTAATGCATGTGTAACAAGAAACTTTGTTGATTTTGTAATTCATAGACTGGAAGATACTACTTCCACTTTTAAGCTCTTATATGAACATATTTCTCTCTGATCTCTAGAAAGCACTAAAGAAGAGTAGCAGGAAAAGGCACACATATCTCTGCCATCATGCCCCGAACAGGTGCCTTAATTCATGGATGATTTGCACTGCAGTCTGTGTCGTTCAATCAGTTTACAACCACCCTAAGACAGAGGAAAGTCAACAAAAGTTTCCATGTCATTCCTGGGGTTTCCCCAGTGTCCTGAAAGTGCTTAAATGATCCCATTGAAGCTGATAATGGAACAGACAGCAGAATTGCAGTGCCAGGATTACTAACATGCATGGAAACATACCCTATCTTTTTTTTCAGACTTTGCCTCACTTCTAACTCAGCTGTCAATAAAATCATGACAGCTTAGCTACAGGTTGTAGCTAAGTAACAGTGTAAAAGCTTAGGCCTGAATGTTCAATACAGGGATGGGTGAGAAATTCATTTCAGTTAATTTTTGACCAGAATTTACCCAATTCACACCTCCTGAAACTGAACTGAATACAAGCTGTGGTCTGAATGCTGGTACATTTTTGAGCTTGTGATGCGAAACACACAACAACTAAAGTGCATTTAAACAATGCCTATGTTGTGTTTCAAAACTTGAAAAAGTGTCATGGGCATCCCTGCAAAATGGCTGCTAGGCGGTGGGAGCAGTAGCTCAAAAAAACAAAACGCTGAGTACAAAAGCGGAGGCTAAGCCTGTGTGCAAAACAACATGCCATAGATTTGCCATTACAAAGTTCAAGAAAATACCCATTTCACAGAAGGAAAAGTAGTTATGCTCGGAGAATCACATGCATGCAAGCAAAACACACCAAACACACACACATAAATATGAAATACACAAACCGAAAAGATCCACCACCACCCCAAACACACGCAGACAAGATACTGCTGGTCATTCCCTACCTTGCCTTTTGGCTCTCTGCTGCCCCTCCCCAGAAGCTCCTTGTTGTGCCCCACTCTGCCTACTGCTTTCCAGCCCCCCAGGACGTTCGTCAATGCTCTTCCCGCTGCTTACCTAGCAGTGTCAGGATGTTCTCTTAGAACATGGTAGCTGCAGCTGTGATAAATTCAGCATACCTTGGAGCTACATTCATTCTTTCCTAGGGCAAATTGAACTATAGATAGCCTAGTTTGATAAACAATTAAGATATCTGAATTAGAATGTAAGATTTCTTGATAAAGGGATTTAAAAGTTGGACTCTCAAATATCTGAAAAATGGAAGTGCCCAGATTGGTTGACCAACTTATTTTCTCTTCTCCCACGTGAATGCCATTTAAATTTTGAGAGGGACATGGGAGGTGGAGCATTTCAAAATTAAACAGCAGCGACAAAGGGAAATGATCGCTTTCAACCCTGTTGTTAATGTCAAATCTATGGATGTCTGGGAGCAAATCGGCAGAAACTGCTATATAATCTATTGTGCTAGCTCTCCTGTTGGTGACATAGGTATAGGTACCCAGTGTTATATCCTGGTGGGTTCCATTAAGACATTGCAATTGATGCAAAGAGAGAACCTCTAGAAATCTTAGTCCTGGCTTGTTTATACTAGTATCTTGGGAGAACCTAGCAACAGGTGAAACTTGGACATCTTGTCCAAAATTAGTGCCCTCTACTTGTTTCGAACCAGCCCCAATTCTAGCGTTAAAAACTCCACACAGGATGAGCCTTGTGGAAGGATATTGACACTCCAAGATGATAAGAGTTTCAGATAGACTATTCCAAATACTATTAGGAACTCCCCCCAGGGTGTTCCTCAATGCTCTGCCCGCTGCTGACCTAGCAGCATCAGGATGTTCTCTTAGAACGTGGTAGCTGCAGCTGTGATAAATTAAGCATACCTTGGAGCTACATTCATTCTTTCCTAGGGCAAATTGAACTATAGATAGCCTAGTCATGATAAACAACAACAAAACAAAAACTGCTTGGCATTCAGTTGGTAAGAGTTGCATTTTTTTTTCTAAATAGTTAAGTTTGCAGTTAAGGGGAAGCCTCAATCTGGAAAAGCTAGAGAGTTCAACAAGTGGGCATTACCACAGCAGTAACCAAGCAAAGGCAGAAGGTCAACTTCCAAATATTTGTATCAGCCCTGGCCAATCCAATGACTCATATCACCTTCCCAATGCACACAATAATTATCTTCAGTTCCTGAACTATGAAGCCTAAGTTAACTCACTTGGCCAGATCTCAGCTTCAGTGGTTCCTGAGTTCAAGGCTCAGAGCATCAGACAGTTTAACACAGAAACCATGACAATTAGACAATGAGCTCCTTCAGATGGGGGGAAAATCACATTCCCTTTCTGTGGCTCTGCTTCCTGCATCTCTTCCATTTCTGCAATGAGCTGTAATTACATGACGAAGAGAGCAGCGACCACATGGCTTGTAAAATCTCAATGTAGTTGAATGGGAGAGCACCCTCTAGTGGGCATATTATGGCACTACTTTGTCTGCACACAGCAGGAAAACCCAACAAATATTGCTTTAGTCCAGAAGAGTCAGGTTTTCCGAGGTTTTATTTTTAGCGCTAGAATGGGAAAATGGAGTGAGAGTTGTAGAGGAGGCTGATAGCACCATCAGAATGACCCACAAACATCTGTGAGTACACAGTAATAAGCATGCTATAAAACACTCATTTAAAGAAGCTCAATGTTGACAGCAGTTTGTATTAAAGCTGAGCTGAACCCACCCCCTTAGTTTTGCTTTTGCTTTCATGATTGTTGAAAAACATCTATGTCTAAGAGTGCTTTACATTTAGGACTGGGACAAAAAGAAAATTCATTAAACTAAAAATCTACAGTTTACAAAACAACGTTAAGGCTCTACAGTTTTCAACGAAGCACCAAAAAGCAGGGAAACTGGGAGTTAAGGCTCACAAGCCTTAATGCCACATCCTCCCTAAGGAGGTAGAAAGTGCCAGTGAAATTCTCATTCTCCCAAAGCAGATAAACCATGAGGACAGGATGGAGAATAGGATATGCAGAGGTGACTGTGAGGTTGTGGAAAACGGATGACGAACAACTTAGGGCCACCTACTTCCCCCACTTTTTAGAGCATCTCCTCATGTTGAGAGTTTCAACCCAAACATCTGATGGACACCAGGTTGGGGAAGGCTGTTCCAGAGCAAGGGCAGGCAGAATGTAGATCTCCAAATGTTTGGGAGTTCAACTCGTAAAACCCCCTACCAGCATGGGCAGTGATTAGGAATGCTGTGAGTTGATCTCCAAAACACCAGGATAGATCTATTTTCTGCCCACATCTGTTGTAAAATAATATGATGTTTTTCAGCATTCAGTTATGTGATCCATCAAGGAACTCCAAAAGAGGTTTAAATTTAATATACACTTTAAATATACTGTCTTAAACCAAATGAAGGTGTGATGTTTTACTGTTTGTTGCCAATGTTATGATGTAAGTATTTGCAGTGATTTATTGTTTATTGCTGTTTAGAACTTAAGGGATGTAGACATCAGATGATAAGTAGTAAATGTTGTTGAGAGTGAGTGAGTAGAATGTGTGAGGTGAATGCTGATTGGCTCGTGGTACAAAAGGTTGTATTGGCAATTAGTGGCAACAGCAAGGAGTTAGAGAAGAGTTTGTGGTTTCTCAGAGAGTGACCATATGACGGGGTGTGTGTGTGTGGGGAAATGGATTTGTCAGGATTTTTGGTAACAAATCCAGGAAGGGAAGGATTTTGAAATTTGAAGAAAAATCTGGATTTTTCCCATCGTCCCCACCCAAAGGGAAGCTCTACTTTAATGGGAAATAACAAAAATGCTTACATATCCATCATTTTTAAAGTTAAACAAATGAAACGTGGCACTGTGATAGCTATTAGGGAGGGCTTTCACTATGCCAAATTCGAAACAGTCCATTGATTTTTAGGATTTTTTTTTTTTAAAAAAATTGCGGTCTTAAAATTATTATTCTTTTAAAAAGTCACATTGAAAAGTAAAAAACTTGGCACTGTGATACCTCTTAAGTAGGGTTTTAGCCATGCCAAGTTTGAATCAGACATGTTCATCTGTTGGTTTTTAGGAATTTTTTTAAAGTTTGAGGATTTAATATATATATATTTTTTAAAAAACCCCTCTGGAGCCATATCCTTCAAGCTCAGGTTGTCAAGCCTCCTCTTTGGGGTCTTGCACTTTGAGCAGTTTCAGCCATTGGCATCAAGGAGATCCCCAGTTTTTAGCTAAGAAGGGCTGGGCAAGCAGGGCATATTTCCTGTTGCAGATTTGGTGGGCAGTTGGGCACCTGGAGCTCAGCAGTGGCAAGGTGTCCACAGATCAAATGTGGGAAAGGAGAGGTCAGCCAAAGCAGCCCACAGGGCAAAACAGAATGGGCCAGAGATCTTTTTCTCAGAGTTCCATAAAGCCCCTAAAACTTTGTTAAAAAGAATGAGGGTGTTGATACTAGGGCTGTGCTCCGCTTCTCCTCGGACCGGACAAGCAGAAGCGGATCGGGGTGCTTCGCCTCCCCTTAAGGCAGAGGCGAAGAGGATCGGGGACCCGCGGAGCGTCGCGGAGCGGATCGAGGTGAAGGCGGATCCTTTGCCTCGATCCGGAGCTCCGCAAAAAAGGTAAGGGGGGTTTACTTGGCCCTGCTGCCGCCCGCGCGGCAACGGCGGCAGTGCCAGGTAAAGGGGGAGGGGGCTCTTACCTGCATCCGTGAAGCAGCCGCGGGGCCACGGACGGACCCAGGTAAGGGGGAGGAAGGAGGGGGTGGTTACCAGGCCCTGCCGCGGCCAGCTGTGCAGTGACTGTGGCAGAGCCAGGTAAAGGGGCAAGGGGGAGGGGGGTCTTACCTGCATCCATCCGTGGCACGGCGCCGGCTTCACTAGAGCCCGGGGCTCAACCTGGAGTGTAGGCCGCAAGTGGGGCCTACAGTTCCTGGTTGAGCTGTGGGCTCTAGTTAAGCTGGCAGTGGGCCAGATGGAAGCAGGTAAAGGGGAGGAGGGAGTGGGGCCATACTTGGCCCCACCCCCCACCACTGCGGAGCTCTGATTCGGAGCCAGAGCTCCGCAGCAGACCCTAGGCGAATCAAGGCGGGGTGGAGTGGGCCCGATCCGCAATTTGCGGATCGGGAGCAGGGCAGAGCGGGGGGTCCGTGCACAGCCCTAGTTGATACTACTCTTATGGTTAATTTGTTTGTTTTATAGCTCTGGAAGGAGGAGACATCCTCTCCGAAATGCATAGAACAGAGTATTTTTTCTTTCTTTCTTGAGCACTGGAGTTTGCCTCCTCCATCATGAGTTTACGATGCCTTTCCCTCCATATTTCTGCTCAAACCCCCCCCCCCCCAACCTTCATCTTTAACTGCAGCGCAGGGAGACGTGGAGGCAGACCGTCACCCCTCTTATCCCCTATACGTCTGCACAGCTCTTTTAGGAGGACCAGGTTGCTCAATTTTTTTTAACAAAAACCCCATTAAACTTTAACTGTGCAGTGTGGCAGTTATAGGGAGTGGCAGAGGCAAGCCGCCACCCCTCCTGTCCCATGCTGCTCTTTGAGGAGAGGAAGACCAGCGTACTCATTTTTCTTTCTCTCTAACTGTGCAGTGTTGTAGTTATAGGGAGGCGCGGAGACAGACCGCCACCTCCCCACTGTCCCGATGCGCCCTGCGATTAATTTTATTTTAAACTTTTGTATTATTTCTTTCTTTACGGGAAGCTCCATGGAGGTGCGAAGGCGGTTCAGCAGACATTCGACTCACTGTACCACCCCCTCCCCCTGCTCAGTGACCAATCAGGGTTTGCCATTGGTGGGGGATACACCTCCAGCGCAAAGCTGGAGGATGGCAACAGATGGGGGATGCAGGTCTGCACCTCCGTGGCATGAAAAAGTCACAGTAAGTCCCCAACTTTTTTAAACCAGAGCTTTGGTGTTCTTTCCTTGGGTGGCTTTGTGATGGTGGCTGCATCATATAGATGACCAGCCAGCCACCACAGTGGATCCACCCAAGGCCCAGCATTCCTGACCATGGGGCATCCTGACTTGCAATGATGGGATTTGTAGTTCCACTTCAAGTAGGTGGCTCTAAGTTGTTTGTCATCAGTTTTCCACAACCCCACAGTCACCTCTGCATATCCTAGTCTCCATCCTGTCCTCATGGTTTATCTGCTTTGGGAGAATGAGAATTTCAGTGGCACTTTCTGCCTCCTTAGGGAGAATGTGGCATTAAGGCTTGTGAGCCTTAACACCCAATTTCCCTGCTTTTGGTGCTTGGTTGAAAGCTCCAGAGCCTTAACGTTGTTTTGTAAATCATAGGTTTTTTGTTTAGTGAATTTCATGGCTTTGTGTAACGGATGACCAGATATTATACAGTTGACAGCCAAGCCGGTGATAGTCAGGATGTTACACCATGTTGACATCCAATATAAAATCAAAGCTAGTGTTATGTGTTGAACCCACTTTTTAAATTAATAAATGAGCCCCAGAAGTTATGCTTTGATGATAGTTATTTGAAGTTTTCAATAGCCATTGTCCAGAGATAAAAGCTTTTTATCACTGCCTCATGAAAAGGAAGCATGTTCTGTGTCTGTATTTGGAGACAACCTGAAAAACTGTTCTACTGGAATTAAAAATCCCTGATTAATCCGGGAAGCACACAAGATGATAAAGGAAAATATTCTATAATAGAACAAGTTACAGTTTACTCCGTTAATTATTATAGCTCATTTTATGCTATAAACTGTTTTAAAGCAGTCGTGTAGATCCTGCCTGGGTCCGAGAAACTGGCCTTGGGAAAAGGTAGCCCAAAATAGTCTCAAAGCCAAAGGAAAACACGTTCCAAAAGAGAAAAGAGGACTCTTCTTCTCTCAAAAGGGAGGCAAGAACCAGGCTGAGTCTGCTTCTCAGACTTCGGGGTGCAAAACTCTCTGCCCTCAAGGGAAGCCAGGCCTGCTTATGAACTAAAACTTCACTTCCATTCAGTTCCATAGCTTCCTTGTGGCAGGGTGTGATCACATGGAGGGAATTGCCACATACACACACAGAGATCATAGAAATTTACATCTGCTGCTGTTTGCTGCTTTAACTCAGGCCACAGCTAGACCTCTGGTTTATCCTGGGATCATCCAGGCTTCACCCCTGCCTGAGCACTGGATCCCCTGTGTGTCACCTAGATGAACATGTTCGACCCCTGGACGATCCAGGGATAAACCTTAGGTCTAGCTGTGGCCTCAGTGTTATGAACATTAGAATAACTAACCCACCAGTTACCCCATTATAATGGTAGAATGCATGCGTTCCTGTCGCACCTTAACTAAGGACGCACGGCTGTGCGTCCTTAAATAAAAAATTTAAAAACACCCATACTGAAATTTCTTTGTCTATTCATGCACTCAGATCAAAAATTGCAAAAAAATCAGTTAAGGTGGGAATCTACACTGATGTTATTGTAATGTTTTGAATGGGTTACTGTGACGCACAGCGTCACGTGACCCTGTGTCTCCAACGTTGCAAATGAGTTGTACTTACAGGTTCTATTTCTTAGTTCCAGCGCGGCTACAGATTCATGTGCCTCGTTCTACCAGTAATTTTCCTCTCTCTTTCTCAGAGCTGCTGGGTTTGCTCCACCCACTTCCTGTTCTTCCTTCCTTCGCCCCGTTTGCTATCTTATCTGCTACAGCAGATAAATCACACCAGCGTTATACTGTGCAATCACTGACAGTTGCATGCAAAGGACTCAGACGTTTTCCACCTTAGAATCTGCTTTGATTGTGAAGTAGTCCCATGCATCCAGCGTTAATTGTGCTCCTTTTGCAAAAGATTTGCCCCAGCTGCTGCTGTGGGTGCAGGAGCAGGATTTTAAACAAATGCTTACATCTGCGTAAGCTTTATAGATAAAGACACCAAAACTGGCACAGTAATTCAAATACCAAATTTGAATCAAATTGGGTCATTGGTTGATTTTTTATGACTTTTTTAAAAAAACATTTCCCCCCTCTTTGCAAAGGAGCTGAGGAGCGCTCAAAGGATCGCTGTAGCTCCCTGCAGGAAAATTAACAAGGGTCCAAAGTCCAAAACTCTTGACCAGCGGGGCTTAAATGGGGCTGCTGCTAAAACTTTTCACTTTGGTTTCCCATCCAAACTCTGACCAGACCCAGCCCTGCTTAGCTTCAGCAAAGTGGCTGGCTCCTATGCATTCAGGCAATGCCCTGGGACTTGCATTAAGATGTTTTGGGAGGAGGTTTGTGTGTGCTTATGACTATTGCCCTTCCAGCTAGGAATGAGGCAAGCAGTGGGCGGAGCAAACCCAGCAGCTCTCACAGAAGAGGGAGAACAACGGAAACAATTGAACAATGTGCCCTGAAGTTCCACTGCAGCGAAACGTAAGTCACGCTAGTGTGTCCCGTGATACAGAGAACCGATACAGAGAACCACGTTAGAAAGGGACACTAGCAACGATATAAGACTAGTGTAGATCCGGCCAAGCTCTAGTTCGGGAGTAGGCAACTTATGGCCCTCCCGATGTTTTGGACTACAGTTTCCATTATCCTTGACTATGTTAGCTTGGCCTGTTGGGAGTTGTAGTCCAGAATATCTGGAGGTTGCTCATCCCTGCTCTAGTTCATATCCTTGATCAACTACATAATATATTACACTGCATATAATGTAATAGGCACCCCAAAACGTAAGGAAGGCAATATCAGAGCATACCCTTGGTATTATTTTATCCTGCTTTTTATGTTTGAGTTGCATATTATTCATTAGACTACTTTCTCAGTCTATCCAAAGCGCTTGAAGGTTAATTCTCTCACACCTTTTCTTCACTCTTTGACATTGATTGGGATGTGAATGTTGGTTTTCCACTTAAAACACTGTGCACCTTCTACTTATCTACTGGAACTACAATTCTATGGGTAGACATGCCCTTGAGACATTCTCATTAGGGGTGTGCACGGACCCCTCGATCCGCCCCGCAGGCCGATCCAAAAATTTCGGAACGGCCTGCTCCGCTCCACACCGCTCTGCCCATAGTCCGCTCCTCTTCGCCACGGAGCTCCGGCTCCGAATCGGAGCTCCGCAATGGACGGGAGTGGCACCAGGTAAAGCCCCCTCCCTCCTCTCCCTTACCTGCAGAGCCTGGTAAGGGACCAAGGGGGAGGAGGGGCCTTACCTGCGTCCGTCCGCGGTCCCTCGGCTTCTTCAATTGAGCCCACGGCTCAACCAGGAAGTCTGGTTGAGCCGCAGGCTCAATTGAAGAAGCCGAGGGACCGCGGATGGACGCAGGTAAGGGATAGGAGGGAGGGGGGTTTACCGGGCCCATGCGGTGACGGCCCCCTCCCTCCTCTCCCTTACCTGCAGAGCCCGGTAAGGGACCATGGGGGAGGGGGGCCTTACCTGCATCCATCTGCGGTCCCTCGGCTTCTTCAATTGAGCCCACGGCTCAACCAGGAAGTCTGAGCCGCAAGTGCAACCTAGACTTCCTGGTTGAGCCGTGGGCTCAATTGAAAAAGCCGAGGGACCGCGGATGGACGCAGGTAAGGGAGAAGAGGGAGGGGGGGTTACCGGGCCCTGCATGGGCGACAGCGACAGCGGCAGGGCCTGGTAAACCCCACTTACCTTTCCGGCGGAGCTCCGGATCGAGGCGAAGGATTCGCCTTCACCTTGATCCTCTTCGCAACGCTCTGCCGGCCCCCCAATCCTCTTCGCCTCCGTTTTAAGGGGAAGCGAAGCACCCCGCTCCGCTTCTAATTCGCCGGTCTGATTAGAAGCGGAGCACATCCCTAATTCTCATTCATTCATCAGGTTTTCACTGATGAACTTCTTAGAGGAGTTTGCACCCAAAATATCCAAATTCATTCTGCCTGGTTCTTATGATTTTTCTTCAGAAAAGGGTGGGAGTGAAGGGAGAGATCATATGAATTGGCCCTCCATAGGGTCATAAGTTCATCTAGAGTACTGGATGCAGACAGAAGGTTGCATCTAATATGAGTCTAGCTTAAGTCCCATTCATTTCAATGGGTCCAATCTAAGTAGGACTAACAACTACATACAACCCTAAATGTTATATGCATGATGGAGAGGAGAAGGACTTGTGCTATTCGTTCCCAATGAAAACTGAGTGCCAACTCTGGGAAATGTATGTAACAGGACATACAAGAGTAATGTAAGACTAATAGGGTGTCCTTTTTCTCTAACAGTTGCAGCGCACCACCTTTAGCATACAGAACACTTGAAATGAAAGGAAATTGCTCACATTTCTGAAATGCAGTTTCAATATAATGTTAATGCTTTCCACAATTCCCTGAACGATTGCATGTAAAGTGGTTATAATGATTCATTTTAGCTTACAAAGATCGACACTTCTAGAATGAGCAGTCTGGGATTGAAATAGAAAGAAATAACTGACGTCACTTGGGAATACAAATAGTTTAATTGGTGTTGATGACTTTTGCTAGGGAGGACTTCGGTGGAAAATTAGTCACTAAGGTGAAGCTTGTTGCAGTGCCAAACCTTTCTATTTGTTTTTTCAGGAACAAAAGTTGTTAAACTGGTATTTGATAGACTGTTTTATGAAACGTTACTGGCTAGTGCATGCGCCAGTTTTTCCTTTTCTTTCTTACTTGTTCCAATATTGTGAGCCACTTTAAAGGCCTACGGGTGGGAAGAAACCTATAAATGCTAATATAAATATAAATAAATAAATAGCACAAATGAATCACATGGGTGATGCCACCCAATCTGGGATCAAGCAGTGAATGAGATGGTGTTATGAAGCCATGTAGGCAGACGGATTTGGCTGTGCGATTACGTCACTGAAGGCAAATGGGGGCAATTTCATGGCTAAGTAAATGTTTTTTCAAGAAGTGCTGAAAAAACTGTCAAAACCATTTGGAGGCATTATTAGTACTTCTGCAAAATAAGGGAATAGTTTTGACTCAGCACTACTCTTCAGCCAACTTACCTGAGTTCTCCATTCTACCTCCAAGCCATTCACCAAGCCATCACATTCCATAGGTTAAGACCTACTGTTATCAATAACCCTGACAGGGCACAATGAGCTGCACTCTAGAGATGCAAATAATAATTTCCATGTTTTGGGATCAGAATACCTTGCAGTAGTTGTAGGAATGTGCAAATCCCCCTAAGAAGTATCACTAGGTATATTAAAGCTCTTCGCCTCCCAAAATTTCTCAATTTTTGCTCAAGTAAATATGCCCCAAAGTTTGCTTTAATTGAAATGTAATGGCAAGGCGTGTGTGAACCCACCTTGAGTAATTCCACTAGCCTTACTAGGTCTTTCTCAATATGCCTCAGATGGTGGTGGTGTTGTTTCTCAGAGCAAAGAACTTCCAAATGGCCTTGGATTTTGCTGTAGGCAAAACTACACCTTTCCCCATCTTACAGTTCAATGTCTACATTGTATTCAGTGGGACTTACTCTCAGGTAAGTGTGTACAGGACTGCAGCTTTCATATTATTTACTTTGAAGTAAATCACATACAAACCACATACTCATTCTGTGGGTCCAGGCCCACACTACGAATGTATTTGTTGCAGCGAATACACCAAGTGGGGATGTCATACACACATGAAACAGGCCTCTTGAGTTACCCACACACTCGCTTGGGTCTCTGGCCCAATCAGGATTCCTAGACATGCATCCATGTGCATTTGATAATGCCTGTACACCTGTATGTCTGTCACCTTCACTTGCCACATACGAAAAGCCAGCTGCTGAATAAAATGTGTGTCTGCCTTTACTTGCATGGTAAATGAATGTCAACTGAGGGTTTAAGGGTCCATTTTGAAACAGCGGATTCAGCATGTACCTTCAGCAAAGGCTGCGGCCTAACGCAACCTGGTTATTCTTGTTAAAATGACTGACGATGTTAAAAGGGAGAGATTACCTGAAGGAAGATGGAAAAGATCAGCTGGATCCCCTGCATCGAAAGTGCAATATTTTCTTCATTACAGTGGAACCCATTTAACAGCAGAGCAGTGAATCAGTTTGTTGCGCAAAGCTATTCAGTGGTCAAATGTACATTGTCAGAGAGTTCATGAAAAAGTCATTAGCCTGCCTCCCCTCCTCTTTCACTGTCAGGCAGCATCATGTCATAAATATAGTGACTTGTCGAGCAAGATATCAATCTATCTAGGTATCACCCACTTCCTGTCTCTGGCCATATGTTTCTGTTATTTATGTCAAGAAAATAGCATTTACACAACCGCTGCTAGTTGTTTACAGAAGTTTAACTCCTGTGATATAGTCCCGCTTGTGTTGCATGCTTTTAACCCATAGATAATACATGAGCTTGTACATTTTAAAATATGCTACCGCATGCACAATAGAATAAACACAGAATGGAACTGACAGCACCATCTGCCAAACACAGTTGATGTCAGGGGACCGGTCTCTGCTCGGTATTCTGCTTCTTTGCCCTTGAGATTATGATATTTGAAAGGCATAAATAACCCTAAATTTTCCCAGTTTTATTGATTATTCAAATTCATTTATTTTTTTAAAAAGTAGCTGCATAAAGAAGCTGAACCATGTTTTGGTTTTTCTTTTATCAAAGCTGATGAACTCTTGCTATGAAGGAACATGTGGGGCGGGGGAAATCTGGTGAAACACTCTCATTTTCAAATCTATTCAGTTTTACATTTTCAGCTGTAAAGGAATGGTTATAGTGATGCAGACATGTTGTGCTATGGTCTAAAACAGCGTTCTCCAACCTGGAGCTCTCCAGATGTCTTAGATTTCAACTTCCGTCACTCCAACCAGCAGGACCCCAATGCTCATGCTGGCTGGGGATAATGGGAACTATAATCCAACACATCTGGAAAGGACCAGTCTGGTCTGAACTCTGAAATTTCTTTCTTTCTTTACTACAACCATGACAGGTGTTTGCAAACAAAGGTTTTAGGTGTGCAAACTGCATAGGCTCTCTGCGGCTCACCTTTTGGGGGATGAGGAGGGGGATGATTGGTTGATCAATTAGTAGCAGCTTAGGTGCCTTTTTAGGAGGAAAACAGACATCACTACATATTTATTTATTCAGGAAGTGGGTTATACCTAGATAGATTGATACCTTGCTTGACAAGTCACTATATTTATGACATGATGCTACCTGACAGTCCATGGAGGCACAGAGGCAGTCCAGCAGTCCAACCAGGTCCAGCCATGGTGTCCAACCAGGGGTTGCTATTGGCTGGGACATGTCTCTGGCACAACACCAGAGCAAGGCGACAGACAGCAAATGCAACTCTGCGCCTTGCTGACAGGAAAAAGTTATGGTAAGTAACCGACCTTTTAAAAGCAGGGCTTTGGGTGTTTGCCCCTGGATGGATTCACGATGGTGGCTGCTTCATATAGATGACCTGCCGCCACTCCTAATCCACCCTGGGGCAAACCCCTCATCAAGACAAGCCCTGAGAATGGGGGTGTAGTCCAAAGATTCAATGGTATGAAGAATCTGGTATAGCTTGGGTCACATTCTGATGTATTAATATAATTTCCATCTTACATTTAGGAGTATATGATTCCTGCCATCTTACATTTAGAAATCTGCCATTCCCATATTTTCTAAATTATAGGCCAAACTCTCTAGAGGAACAAAAACCATTCAAGGCTGGAGAATCAAAGCCTACTCATTAGCTGCTCTTCTCCTGAGGCACTTGAACCGGGCTGCATCTCCAACAATGTTAAATGGTTGTGACTCCACCAGGTCCTACAACTTCAGTACTATGCTAACCCTTCCATTTCTATATCATTTGAGTTTACTTTTAAAAAAGAAACATTTTTTAAAAAAAATGTTACAGGAGTTATATCTAAATAACCTCTGATCCCTTTGTTAGGAAACTGCCTTATACCAGGTCAGAGTATTTGTCCATTCAGCCCAGCATTATCTAGGGACTTAGGGATGGATGAACCTGTCGGATTCACTTTCGCCTACATTGGTTTTTTTTAATTTCAAATTCTTTCTCTCCTAAATATGAGGTATGCAAATTTTGGTAAATTCTTCATAAAAATCAACTGAAACAAAATTCTCACAGATTAGCCCCAGCCAAATTCAATAGGTACCTCTATTCCTAGCATGGGGAGGACCATATTATACTGGCCTGCCTTATGGCTGTTAAAGATGACAAGCCAGTCAGGAAAAAAGAGGTGGCAACCTCAATTAAGCACTAACATGGTTGAATACACAGGGATTCAAAGCCAAGCATTTAAGAGCAAAGCACTGAAAGTCATGGGCCTGGAATGAAGAATCTGTGAGTTTCAGTTTCCCCGACATTAAATTTTGTTTAATCTCAACCTCTTTTTATGTCCCAAATATGGAGAGATTTACAAATTCTGGTTAATTCTTATTAAATCTGAATGGAAACAAAATTCTCATCCGGCTCTAGTTGGGGCTTTCCAGAATCTGGATAGAAGCCTTTACCATCCCCTGCTACCCAATCCCCCTCCTAATCTCTCTCTCTCTCTCTCTCTCTCTCTCTCTCTCTCTCTCTCATACGCACACACACCCCAAACAAAAAGGCAAACACCCAATCCTGCAGATGGCAGGAACTGGACTTGGGACTTTCTGCATGCAAAGCATAACTGCTAGTACTAAGCTATTGCTATGTTTCCTCCCCAGAATGTGTTCCCATAGTTTGCTATTATAGTTTACATTAAATGATAGATGATATTTTATGCAAAGCCTTCCTTCCTTCTTGTAAATGGGTGAAAATCCCATTTGGGCTTGTAACTGTCAAAGCTAGGGTGACCACATGAAAAGGACGGCAGGGCTCCTGTGTCTTTAACAGTTGCATAGAAAAGGGAATTTCAGCAGGTGTCCTTTGTATATATGGAGAACCTGGTGAAATTCCTTCTTCATCACAACAGTTAAAGCTGGAGGAGCTATACTAGAGCGACCAGATTTAAAAGAGGGCAGCTTTAACTGTTGTGATGAAGAGGAAATCATATATACAAATGACATCTGCAGAAATTCCCTTTTCCATACAACTGTTAAAGATACAGGAGCCCTGTCCTCCTTTTCATATGGTCACCCTACTCAAAGCTAGCAGCTGATCAGAAGTAACTCACCTCCTGCTTTCTTCCTCCTGAGAACATTGACAGAGATAAGCTCCTGCTGATTCTGTCATCCCACAGGCTGAATAGCCCCAAACTCTTCCAGATCACTTCCGATCTGATTCTGGCTATGAACTACAAGGCCCACTGCAGCGCTGGAGCTGAGACACCTCGGTAACTTTGGGATGGTAGTTTTATTTCTGCGAGTAAATCATATCAGCCAACGTTCTGAATTGTTTCCTTTCTGAAACCACAGGCATGTTAATACTCCAATAAAAGATGATTGCACCATAGATTTTTATAAAGTTAATGTGATAACGGCAGTTTTATTATTTCTACCTCTTGTCTCAGAATTCCCAAGCATCTTCCCTCTCGCCTTGAGTGGAAGCCCCTGAAAAGTGTGTGCAAATTTATCACAGGAGTGAAAACAAGGTCTAAGTCATTGACATGACTGCTGATTAAATTTGATGTATTTTTTAAATATATGATTGCATTCATTTTAAATTCTTACGTTTTACATGTATTAGGGTGACCATATGAAAAGGAGGACAGGGCTCCTGTATCTTTAACAGTTGCATAGAAAAGGGAATTTCAGCAGGTGTCATTTGTATATATGGAGAACCTGGTGAAATTCCCTCTTCATCACAACAGTTAAAGCTGCAGGAGCTATACTAGCGTGACCAGATTTAAAAGAGGGAATGGCACCTGCAGCTTTAACTGTTGGGATGAAGTGGGAATTTCACCAGGTTCTCCATATATACAAATGACCCCTGCTGAAATTCCCTTTTCAATACAACGGTTAAAGATACAGGAGCCCTGTCCTCCTTTTCATATGGTCATCCTACATGTATGTTATTGCTTCGTGTAGAACAGTATGAAAATTGTAACAGGCCCTGAGCGTTGCAGATTAGGCAGAGATAGCAACATCTGCCCTGAGCAGTAGCCTCTTTTCTATCAATACCCGCGAGACTCTGGGACGCTGTCCCGGATGGTGCGAAGTTTATCCTCGCTTATGGCTGCTTCTAGCAGTTGGAATATCTATTAAGTTTCGAAAAAAGTATTGGCCATTGATGTTGTTACACATTGTGTTGGTGTTGATGCACTTTTAATGGCCGATGCTGTTTTCATGTATTGGGCTTGCTGATGTCATTGCTGAACTATTTGTTTTACTTTTTGATTTTGCTAGCCATCTTACGTTTTAGAAAAGCAAGCTAAAAGTGTAGTCCTACTCATGCTTAATCAGAAGAAAGCCCCATTATGTTCAAGGTGACTTACACCCAGGTAAGTGTGCATTGCATTGAAGCCTAAATATTGCACCTCCCCAAATCCATTTATTTATTTATTTATTTATTTATTTATTTATTTATTTGCTTAAATTATTTGCATACAGTAGTCCCAGCTTTAATTCGGAGAACGACTAGGCAGGGCTGCAAAATATCAGTATCTGAAACCTTGGGGGAACCACTTCAAGTCAGTACAGACTGTAGAAAAGACTGGACTAGATGGGCCAAATGGTCTGATTTGTTAAAAGGCAGTTTCCTATGTTCCTAATAAAATACAAAATCATAAACAAAAAATAAAAAATTGAAGAGGCCAAATGCTCTCTGGAATAAAATCCTCACATTAATATGTTCACCATACATAGTTTAAAAGCAGCCACATCGATGGGCCTGTTCAGACAACACGCTAAGTCATGGTTAGGCCTCTAACCCTTTCACAGGATTACTGAGCGTGTTTAAACTGTGGTTATGTAGTCACCATGGTTGAGAATGGTTCACATGGCACACTGAGGCCATGGCTAGACGAGGGCTTATCCCAGGGATCGTCCCGGGATTGTCCCTGTGCGTTCACATGACGCACAGGCTAGGATGACCATATGAAAAGGAGGACAGGGCTCCTGTATCTTTAACAGTTGTATTGAAAAGGGAATTTCAGCAGGTGTCATTTGTATATATGGGGAACCTGGTGAAATTTCCTCTTCATCAAAACAGTTAAAGCTGCAGGTGCCCTGCCCTCTTTTAAATCTGGTCACAGTATAGCTGCAGTATAGCTCCTGCAGCTTTAACTGGTGATGAAGAGGGAATTTCACCAGGTGTGACAAATGACACTTGCTGAGATTCCCTTTTCTATGCAACTGTTAAAGATACAGGAGCCCTGTTCTCCTTTTCATATGGTCACCCTAGCACAGGGAATCCCGGGAGCAGGGAGGGATGATTCCCCCCCCCCTTTCACAGGGATATGGCCCTATCCTTCTAGCCTGATTTTTCCACAGTCTCAGGAGGATCCCGAGACCGCGGAACATGTGGTTGGGCGTCGCGGGTTGTCCCAGCTCCTTGCAAGGAGCCGGGCACGGGGCACAGAGTGCCTCAGGAGCTCTGTTCCCATTGTGGGTGGGGTGGAGGGAGGGCAAGTTGTTCTTTTAAAAAACCAAAAACAAAACTTACCTTTCATTTGAGTGCTCCTGCACTCATTTTCCTTTTTTAAAAACCCCAAAATGGCACCCCTGGTGTTGCACGCTGGGTGTAAACCAGGGCAACGATCTCACAATCATAAAATCACAAGATCGTCGCCCTCCTACCCCCGCATCTAGCCATGGCCCAAGTCATGGTTCACATGACACACTAAGCCATAATGTTTAGCTCAATGCTTAACCACTGTGGCTTAGTGTGTCATCTGAACAGGGTCTATGTGTCATAGCAACAAGGAATAGACAAATCTGTCAGTTTCTGTTTCTCTCTGTTTCTCCCCCCCCCCCAATCTTAAACTTAGTTTGTCCTGAACTTTTATTTTATTTTATTTTGTATAAAAACATCTGCATGGACATTTGTATAGATTTTTATGTGCATTTCTCTGAATAAATGCACTTTTGCCTAATATACACTTTTTTTGCAAGCAATTTTCCTAATATAATGCATTTTGAAAGTTATTTTCTCTAATATACACACTTTTGTATGGATTTGTTGACTGGAGAACTCCATTGCAAAATTCAGAGAAATGTGACTTTCAAAAGATAACTGAGGTTTGGCTCACATCTTGGTTTGAAATGTTAAATTAAGTAACTTCACGTTAAAATCTGAATGAAACACATTCCTCCCCTATACCTACACAGCACACTCTCCACTGTTGTCCATTTCTAATTGTGAACATAGCAAAAGTTCTGCTGGATCAGATCAAAGGCCCACCTAGTCCAATATTCTGTTCCTAACAGTTGCCACCCACCCAGATGGCCTCTTCATGTTGGGATGCCCCCTAGCGTTGGGGATTCTCCACACTGAAGTTCAATTTTGCTATCATGGCTGCTAGTAATGGATCGCCATGAACTTATCTAAACTTCCTCAAAAGTAATTGAGGCTGCAATCCTATACACAGGCCATAGCTAGACCTAAGGTTTATCCCGGGATCGTCCCGGGGTCATCCCTGTTCATGTAAATGACACACAGGATATCCTGGGAGCAGGCAGGGACGACCCCGGGGCAATCCTAGGATAAACCTTAGGTCTAGCTAAGGCCACACTTGCCTGGGAGTAAGTCCTGTTAAACTGAAGGGAGCCTACTTCTGAGTAGACATGTATATGATTGTACTGTTAAACTAGTGGCCATCATGAGACCTTGTGGTAGTGAATTCCATGGACTGGATCCAGACTTAGCCATACTTAGAGTAGACCCATGAGTCTTAATTTAGTCATTAATAATGTGTCCCATATATTCCAATAGATCTACTACTCTAAATCTGACAAAGTCTGGACCTACCCCAGCATGTTAATGTTCTTGTATCTCTCCAAAACCTAACATGAAATTACTTTTATAAGAAGGGAAAATATTTTCCTCTTTCACCTCTCTCTCTCCTATTAATATTTTTAAACACCATTTATCACATCCTCCCTTAATAACCTCCCCCTCCACTAATCGAAACACCCCATTTGCCCTTCCTCACTAGGAAGGTGCTTTAAGACTACTAGATAAGGTTCAAACTACTGTTACCCCCCTTTTTTCAGATCCCACAGATCTAAGCAACTAGGGATGACATGTTAGCTGTTTTTCCACATGCGAAGCCACTTATCATATAAATACTCACATTTATTCCTCATTACCAAATTTCCCATTAAAGAGATGGGGATGCAGAATGCCTTATACTGAGTTAGACCATTAGTTCATCCAGCTCAATATTGTTGACTCTGATTGGCACCAATTCTCCAATCAGGCAGGATTCTTTTCAAGCTTTACCTAGAAATTCCGGGGACTAAGGGCCTTGCTAGACCTACCTTTTAATCCGGCCTTCAGGCGCGGCGACCCCGTGCTACAATTAGCACAGGCCGTTGCGCCTATCCAGATGTCAGACGCGACGGGGAAAGGAAAGCCCCGTCGCGTCCTCCATTTTTAAAAAAAGAGTTAAAGGGGCCATGTGCGCAGGAGCGCACCAACAAAAAGGTAAGTGGCTTTTTTTTAAAAAAAAGGGTTCCCCACTCCTCCCTGCCCCCAACTTCCCCACCTACAATGTCTGATGCCCCCCCGCTCGCCAGCTTGCTCGCCCCCTCACTCACCCGCTCGCTAGACCCCCCGCTTGCCCACTTGCTCGCCCCCTCACTTGCCCCCCTGCTCAACCCCTTGCTTGCCCACTCGCTCGACCCCCCCCCGCTCGCCCGCTCCCTCGCTTGCCTGCTCACCCGTCCCCTCACCGCCCCTGCTCGCCATGTCCAATGCCCCCTCCACCACCACCCCGGCCACGATCTCCCCACCCTGGCTCTGCTCTTCCCCCCATCTCTCCTGCCGGGTCCGCTCTTTCCCCCCTGGCCCCCATCACTCCCCCCCGCGATTCCCTCACACCCGGCCCGATGGGCATAGCGTTCCTATGGAGCGCTGTGCCCAGTGCACAGCTTCTCCCGGCTACTCGCGAGTAAGCAAGCAGCCGGGAAAAGCCGTGGAAACAGCCAGACTTTCCACAGCCCCGGGCTCAGCCCAGGGCTGTGGAAAAACCGGGCCAGAAGTGGATCCAGTTATCCTGGGTCAAGGGAGGGTTTAGCCCAGCACTGCCTCGCACTGGGCTAAACCCTCATCTAGGAAGGCCCCATATCTGGGGCCTTCCATATGCAAAGCATGTGCTCTACCACTGAATTATGCCCCCTCCTAAGCAAATGCTAATCAAACTTGGGTTCCTTACCATATGCCTTGTTGAGTTACCAGCCCGCCACATTTTCTTCTGGTACCATACAAGGGTGATGTTCTTCTTGCGGGATCACTTAATGTTTCACTGTTTCCTGTACCATTTCAAATAAAATTGATGGCCTTACAAAGGTGAGGTGTGCCTTTTAAGCTGTATTATTCGAAGTACCTCATCTGCTTCTTATTTGTGACAGCACCTTATTTTTAAACCTTCTGTTTGCTTTGTAACGTTCTTGATTTCACAATGGTCATTTTGTATATAGCTCCAAGGTAAAGCTAATATTTTGGTTGTCTTCCCACATGTTTATTTAACTGCCACACTGTTATGAAATAGGTTTGTTATTAATGTTACAATTGCATTGGAAGCCATCATCATCATCATCATCATCATCATCATCATCGTCATCATCTCTTTTGTCAAAGAATAGATCGGAAAGATTTTTCATACATTGGTGAACTCAGCTCTGAAGGCTTTAAATACATTTGCTGGCAAGGCAGTGTGGTAGTTGTATGGGGGACGGGGGTGTCAGCTTTTAATTGTAACTGTCTTGCAGAATGGTGTTGTTTTAATATCCTGTATAGATTTTTATGTAATACACTTACTTGCAGGCAGCCTGAAGCAAGAATCAATTCTGTGAAGGATTCTTCTTTTGTTAAAAGCCAATCTAGTTTTAATGATGCATGAAGAAATACTTTGGCATTGACATTTTTCTGTCAGGTTTCTTTTGAAAAATCAATTAAGATAATACTGCTTTGACCTAGTTATCTAGTTAATGCTTATTAGGAATGTAATATGATTTACTGTCAGCATAATAATTTTTTGTATCTTATCCCATTAGCTTGTGCATATTTCAAAGTGTATTACACAATGGTCACTTCTTAAAATGTAATGTAGCAGAATACATTAATTAGATTGACTGGGATCATTAGAAAGACACCATCTCATTGGGTTCTTGTCTCAAATTTCTGTATCATCTCTATCAAGGCAATTCCTTCTTTGATTATTTTAAAAACTGCAATATTTAGTTGATTAATAGCATAGATTAATTGATTGAAAAACATTTTCATCTGTTAAAAAAGGGCACCTGATTAATCAAGGGGCACAATTAAGTTCAATAACAGAATTTACAAAAGATGGTGAATGCCATGTTGGAAGATGCACCCACCTTCTTTGCCACACAAGAGAGAATGCCTCGTCTAAGGTGGTACCCTCTAGGACATATGCATATGTCATCTGAAAACAAAAAGAATATACATTAGCTTCTCAGCCATTGTTTATATTTAAATAGGTTTCAATCGATTGATTGATTAAAATATGTCTGATTGATTGACTGACAATGCAATCCTTTATACACTTACCTGGAAGTAAGCCCCACTGAAATCATGTTTGAGTAGGCATAATCTGCCTACTCAAATTATGTTTGAGTAGGCAAGTATAGGATTGCACTGTAAAGTTTTTGTTTTATTATTGTGTGGCACCACTAATTATTTTCCCCCACAATAAAAGGCATTTAAAATGTTTTTAGAAATCATGTTCATATTGGTGAGACACTTCTTATCAATCCGGTGCAAAGGAATTGTGTGGTTTTGTTCATTACCTCTAGTTTTTGATGTATTATTTATTAATGGATGACTATGGAAGGAAAAAAGGCAGAATTCATCTCATACTGAAAAGATTAAAGGGAGTGAAAAAATAATGCGGAGAAACTCATGTGAACAATTTAAATAGATAATCATTTCAAGATAGAAATCTATTGGTATATCTCTTCTGTGTCTGCATATTAGTTACACTTAGCACAGAGTTATATAATGGAGTAACCTAACAGTGCAATCCTATATATGACTACTCAAAAGTAAGCCCCACGGAGTTCAATAACATGTGCCCCCAAATAAGTATGTGGAGGGTTGCAGCCTGAGTGAATCATTAGCAAAAACAAAACAAAGCCAAATTCCTTCAAACAATTAATTAAGTTCTAGATATTGGATGGCCTTGTTAATCAAGACTCAATCTCTTTAATTTTGATAAAATCTAAGGGTATTAAATCTTTCCATCAATTTAATGACAGTGCTGAATTTTTCATAATAACTCATTTGTAAACTCTCCATTGTGCAAGACTTATCGACATGAACAATGTTAATGACCTGTTGGAACTGAATATGAAGATATTATTTTTACCAATTATTTTATACATGTGCTATCAGCCTTATTGAAACTGAACAAAATATAACAATCAGATAGTGATGAGCTCTCTAGTAATAGGAACATTTTCTTTGTCTCCCAAAGTGGTAAATATATGTGTTAAATAATTTGACATTAATATAAACACACTCATTGCTTCCCTTGCTTTGATAATCCCTAAATTTCAGTCCCTAAACTAAACCAAAGTATTCAGCCCAGGATTTTTCATTGGCTTGGGGATGGGGTGAAAATTCCCTCAAAGATTCTAATAATTTTTAGGGCCTTGGTGCTAAGGGGAGGGGACGGCTGTGTGGCTCACCACTCCTGGAAAAAGTTATCATTAGATTTTCTGCTGGGGGTGGGGTGCTATAGAAATGTTCCACAGCTATTTCCCTGTTTCTTCTTAAAGTTGAAGAGAATTCCTCAGTGGGAACACGGCTACATCATGATATAGCTTTGTAACCAGGAACAATCCTGGGCGGGGGCAGGGGCGGGGGAAAATGGCTGCCGCATTGGCCATCTTCCAATATGGTACAATGGAGAGCCACTGGGCTGTAGTATTTAGAGTGTTGGACTAGATCCAAGTTCTAGTCCCCACTCAACCATGAAGCTCATGGGGTGGCTTTGGTCCAGTCATGGACACTCAGCTTTACCTACCTCACACAGTTGTTGTGAGGATAAAATGGAGATGAAGAGGACCATGGAAGCTGCTTAGGGCTCCTTGGAGGAAAGGCAGGATATAAATGCAATAAATAAATCTTCAAGCTTCAAGTATTTTTTTACAGTAAACACACAGACATACATCTTTGGCCACTTCAGTAGGAGTGGTAAGCTAAGTCCAGGTGGAGAGGCGGGTAAGAAATAAATTATTATTATTATTATTATTATTATTATTATTATTATTATTATTATTATTATTATAAATCTATCAGAATTCACCGAGACAACCCACCCTCCTTCAATGTCACAAAAATTGCCCTACTGAATAGCAACACAAAAGTGGGAGGGGGAATGTTTAGCACTTCCCTAAAACTACTTCCTTGAAAGTCTTATCGGAAATGAATGTGACTTACTTCACGGTGTAAGGGAATGTCATTTGCCTCTAATTACACAGTTATACATACTCCATTTTAAATCCCATTGATTTCAAAATATACTTGTAAGAAAAACAGCAACAGTCAATCAAATTTACATTGGGAAGTCCAGTTTGAAGTATACCAAGGCCACAGCTAGACCTAAGGGTTCTCCTGGGATCATCCAGGGTTCGCCCCTGCCTGAGCACTGGATCCCCTGTGTGTCACCTAGATGAACAGGTTTGAACCCTGTTGAACCTTAGGTCTAGCTATGGCCCGAGTACACCAAACCACCATAGTTAAACCACTTTTTAATGAAATTAAAATAATTTAATCCCAAATCCTAGCAAGTAAAAACGCATTGGAGTGGTTGGGATGAGCTCATAGGACTGGCAACTGGGAAGCAGAAAACAAGTAAAGTCCGCCTGATGAACCAGAAGATGTTCCTTAAGAAGTTTGGCACTGAAGTAATATTCAGAAACTGGGGCACAGATAAGGTTAGGAGCAGGGTCCCAAGGCAGCACTTAGGGAACAGACAGTTTGCTCCAGTGAGAAACAGACAGGCCTGGATAGCTACATACCAGCCTTGTGCCTATTCCAGATTCAGACTCCTCTCTGTGGAGTTGGATTTCTAAAGATGTGGCATCCTAGCCTAAGGTTTTTCATCTTGTCATCATTCAGAAGTTCCCAGAAATGTCCATTAGCATGTTTGATGAGATGAGGCAGGAGATGGCGAAACTTTGGGGATACAGCATGGCCCTTCCTTGTGGCTCCACTCGTCAAAATAAAGGAGGGAAAAAACCACTATCCTTCCTTGTGGGTATCAGGCTCCGGTGGGGCAGCATCTGCGCATGGGGTGTTGACTAGGCATGTGCTCCGCTCCGATTAGAAGCGCAGAAGCAGGAGCGAATTGGCCTGCTCTGCCTTGCCCATTCTCTTCGCAAGGCGAAGAGAAGCGCCCATTTTTCGGAGCTCCTCTTTCAGGTGGACCGCTCCGATCGCCATCTTGAAACATTTCGCCCATAGGATTGCATTGCAGAAAAGAAAGGGGGATAACTGTGTTGTTTTTGAAGCTATCATTCTGAAAATTCTTGTGCTCAGAGAGTCATGGATGGGGGTCATTTTGAGACTACTCTCAGCTCTCTGCGTGGTGCGGGTCGCGCACTAGAATTTTTTTAAAAAACGGCAAGAAATACCTTTTTCGAAGGGCTGAGGGGCAGAGTCAACTCCCGGTCATGATCACATGATCCCAAAGTTGGAGGAGGGGATAGGCAAAATGGGTAACTTGGGATTCTGGGAAACTTCTCTTTCTTAGTCTGAACGGACTTTTCCCAGTGTTTTTTAAAACAGTAGCCCCACCAAATGCACAAACACAACCTGAAATCATATACTAAGCCAATAATAAGAGAGCACTGCTACCCACCCTAACTTTGAGGAACAACTGAAAAGATGCGGTGCAAGGGGATGAGCTCCCCTAGGGCATGCCATGTGGACGTGTCCCCACTCTCTCCTGTACTTGGGGGGCTATCACAGCCCTCCAAAGAGAGTAACCCGGTGGAGCAATGCCTATCATGAGTTGAAGTGAGCATTTTACTTCTTAGTGGTGGAGCAATGTCTTTCATGAGTTGAACTGACAGCGTTGCTTCTTAAAAGACTGGTCACTAGGACCAGTCAAATTGGCAGCTGCTTCCCCCTCCCCCGGGCACGTCCCCCTATTACTGGTAAAAGACAGATATAGCCTATTTAAAAAAGTTCTTCTTGTTGTTTATTCAGCAACACTGCTGCTTTTAATTCCACCCCTCCTTTGTTTATTTATTTATTCCATTTTATATGCATTACTGGCTTATCCTTGGCTCACTTCCTTATGCCCCCAGAAATGTCTGCTGCCTGCCTGCCTTCCCTCTCTCCTCCCCTGCCCGCCTCGCAGGGATGTTGTGTGTGTCTGGCTTTGACTCAGGAGAGAAGTCCTTCCTGCGCTCAAGTTAGACTTTTGGAAGTTCCAAATCCATTTTTCAAGTGTGGAAGAAGATTTCATAGGTTTATCTCTACTCCCCAATTCATGGCATGTTGGGATTTCCTTTGAAATGGCCCCATTGAGAGGTCTGCAGGTTTAAGCCCCGCCAAAAATCAGGGGATGATGGGACTGCCTTGAGTCTTGGCGTGCGTATGTATCCCTGGACAAGCTATCATGGTGGTGAGTTTGAGATTTTTAATGTGCAAATTGACGGAGCTATGGAAAGGGGTGTGAATGGGGTGCCCGATTTTCATAAATTCCCCAAAAATCAGGGGATGATGGGACTGCCTTGAGTCTTGGTGTGCGTATGTATCCCTGGATAAGCTTTCATGGTGGTGAGTTTGAGATTTTTAACTTGCAAATTGACGGAGCTATGGAAAGGGGTGTGAATGGGGTGCCCGATTTTCATAAATTCCCCAAAGATCAGGGGATGATGGGACTGCCTTGAGTCTTGGCATGCTTATGTATCCCTGGACAAGCTATCATGGTGGTGAGTTTGAGATTTTTAACGTGCAAATTGACGGAGCTATGGAAAGGGGTGTGAATGGGGTGCCCGATTTTCATAAATTCCCCAAAAACCAGGGGATGATGGGATTGCCTTGAGTCTTGGCGTGTGTGTGTATACCCCCATGAGGTGTCATGGTGCCAAACTTGAGGTTTCTAACTTTCACAGAAAAAAGTTGTATACTTTTTTAGCTTAATGCAAGCCTATGGGGGGGGGGGAAACGGAGCTCCGATCCGGATCCGGAGCTCCGAGTGGAGCAGAGCGGACATAGGCGGAGCGGGGGCGCGGCGGAGCGGGCCAATCCGCAAATCACAGATCTGGAAGAGAAGCGGAGCGGGGGGTCCGTGCACACCCCTAGTGTTGACCATTGCATTCTGGTTTGGTAATGGGCAAAATGGTCTCTTCAGTATCATAGTCAGTACCTGGGGATGGAGGATGGACTCCCATAACCATACTCCCCTTGCCCCTGACAAACCTTCAGTATTGGTTTCCAGGTCTCAACTTGAAGTTGGGACTAATACATGTAAGTTGTACTCAAAGGGGTATTGTCTTTTTAGTAAACAAGGTTAGAATCAATTTGATTTAAATGTAAGTACTTCATATTAACTTTCTAGCCTTTACTAGGTTAGTCTATAAAGGGTATTTCAGAACTTATAACAAAACCCCCTGAACTTTATGGCATTGGGCAGCGGGCATTTCCATGTTCAGGGAACTTCCAGCAATATCATATATTATGCTGATCAAGAGAAGACAACCTCCATTACCAGCAAGAAATATCTTACTGCTCTTGATGAGTTCATCTTTAATGAGCATTTTAATTTCACATCATTTGTTTCTTCTCTGATGCACCCAAATTATCCATTCAAATGCTTTTCAGCAGGTATATATCTCCAGAAATTCACCACATGTGCATTTGTACTTAACAAAAGTGGCCATGTTATACAGCTCAAGATGATGGATTTAGGCTGGTATCTTCCAAAAACAGTTAATCTCCTGGCTGGAACCAATTAATCAAAACAGGAAATCAATGCAGACATGTGCATTTACATACTGATATCCAAGTATCATTCCTTCTCTTCACAAATTGTTTTGTCAGCGGAAGGCCCCAATCCAGCTACATTTAACCATAACTAATGTCTTTTGGAAACACATGGAACATGTAAATCAGAAGGAATAGCTTGAGTCCCAATGACACTTTCCATGGGATTTTGCCATTACTAATTTTTGCTGGATTTTAGCTTGATATAAAACATTACCTTCAAAATGTTAGTAGAGATGTCATTAATAACACACAAAATCAGAGACATGCAACTCCCTAATCCCCACTAAAAAATGTTGCTGAATTTATTAAAATCCTAATTTTATTTTTCTGTTTAATTGATCTTTCTAATTGCCATTAGCTACAAAATAAATCCATTTCCCGAACATCCAACATCTCCCTGAAATTTTACTTTAAGTGAAATTTGATGACAAGTCTAATAATCTAGTTTCTTCATGTGCACTTTCTTCACTGAATAGGAGATCCAGTGCAGGTAAGACAGAATAGCTTGAATAATAATTTCCGTAATAACTTTCTGATAAGTTCTGTTGACTTTAGTGGTACAGACTTTCACTAAAGAAGCAGCAAACAAGAGGCTTTTAACATATGGAGACTTGCTTATCTCCCTAAAATAAAGATAATTGGTTTCTAACGCTATCAACCAATTCAAGAATTTTGATAAATCATGTGCCTTTTAGCCAATAATTAATCATTTAGATATAAATAAATGTGTATATTACCCAATATAAATGTCTTTGGGAGCTACTGGAGAAAACATAGACTAATTTTCTGTTCAATAAGCAAACTACTAATCATTTAGTTGGATCCAGAGACTTATTGGATCCATAAGTCAAACTTAGAGCTGACCCATTCAAATCAATGGCTCATCATGACTAACTTGCATTATAAGTTAGCCATGACTAACTTAGTTATGAAATCATGACTAACTTATGTCCCATTGCGACTATGACTAAGTTCTTTTTTGTTGGAAAGAAAGCCATATCTGTCATATTTTCTCCTTCATTCCCTCTCAAAGTAGGCCCACAGTAGGAAAATAGCCCCCGAAAAGAATTTAACTTGCATCTGCACCAATGAAATTCTTCTGTCATTTATTAAATTGAGCCTCATGAATAATTTCAAGCCCACCAACTGTGATTTGTTCCTCACCAAATAATCAACTAAACTAGCATCATTTGATTAATATACTGACTACCAACTACTTAAGAGTTGCAGCCCTATTGATCTCCTGACATGTCTTGAGCTCCTATTTTTCTCAACAAGGATGCGCAAGTTCCCCCTTCTGATGTTACACAGGAGGTACAAGAAGAGAAGATGGACAAATGCTTGTTCCCCCTGCTTCTTTGTAATATCCAAAACTGCCCTTCCAACTAAACATGTTTAATCATGAAGTGTAACTGATGGATCTTGAAATACAAATGAGTGGTTAAAATGGCGGGGAGAGTCTGAAATGCTTTGGGATAAATGAACTGTACACACACACAGAGAAGAACCCTGAAATGTGTCAGGATATAGAATTTTCAGATTACCATTGTTTATACACTACAAAGAAGACAAGGAAAGAACAGTCTGATGCTATCAGTTACTCATATTTGCATATAAAATCTGGTATTAAGATTCTTTCCCCCCTATTTTTTAGCATGTCACATTTTAGCTCCTAATTAATTGCATTGACAGCGTTCTGTGCTGAGTTTGGTTCCTATTCTTCTTCTCCCCACCCCAAAAGATGCCGTTGTGAGCTGAGGTTTTTAATTATATAAAATATTAATCATGAGATTGAAATTGGAAATTTTAAATTATTGTTTAATGATCACTGATCAAACACATAATCGAGATAAAGAAAATTAGGACAGCAGACAGCAACATCCCCCATTTGAATTTTATATTATTAGTCTTCTGCCTAACTAGGCACTTTTTCGTGAATCTCTGAAATGTTTTCTTTTTCTTTTCTTTTTTTGCCTTTTAACTATGCTTGCAGTTGCTATAGTGATGGTATAATTTCGTAATGGTCTGAAAATGACACTGGCATAGATACTGACAGATAGGAATTAATTCGCTAACAAGTAATTATGTCGCGAAATGTTGACTGCCACGCAGAAGGTGCACTGTGACACATTTACTGTTTTTCAGGGATGGCAGCAACATTAGCGCTGGTCATTAGTGGGAGACATCTCGGCACAGTGTTGCATACAGGCTTATATGCAGACCTATTTAGTTACCTGTGTGACAGCCTTGTTCAGGACACCAGAAACAGCTGTCCTAGCCTGTATGAGCCAAAATAATTAGGCCTGTCATCTTCCCGCTCTGATTTTCCCTTCAACCTGTTCCACAAAATGCAAATATTTTGCTTTCATTGTCACATTCACCTTGACATGGATATTGCTTTGGCGCATAACTGGATGAGATGACTCGGAATTTGCATTGTTCATTCTAATAAATTTGCTTTCCCCCCTCTACCGCATGGCAGGGCCCATCAGATAAAGTCTCCCAGAGTGTCATCAATCACCATCGCTGACAGACGGCTTTTGCCTTCATTTGTTACATACGAGAACATGCTTAATTATTTGTCCTGTAATTAGTTGAGAAAATGTCAGGAAATGTCAACTCTCTGTTCACTGTGGAAGGCCTCCGCTTGAAAGCCACAATGACTGAAGTGTCATTAAGACTGCCTAACAAGACAAGGATCAGCTGGGGAAAAGTGAAAAGCTTCTAAAAAAGTAATCATGGCGAGTTAAGGCAAACCGCATATCGGCGCCAATAATAAGATGTGAATCCTATTAGGAAACGGTTCTATTTTTTCAACTCTTATTTTCTCTTCTCTTCCACCCCCCCCCCCAATAAATATTGGAAAGGAAGAACAAACTCAACAACCAACAGACATAGCGGGGTGGTATAATTTCCTTCTCATATTCATTGGCATTTCCTAAGCCAATCATACTTACTTTATTATTCCAGGTAGTATCTAATATTTAGTCTTCAGATTTGAGACACATTCTTTTCTCATTCACCCAGCAGTATAATATGCAATGGATATATGGAAGGTAAATATTATTTTTACATTCATTGAGCAGCAGAAAAAGATTAACTGGGTGTGAAATTTTGGTTGTTGGAAGTTGGGGCTGATAAGAACAATGAGCGGTAGGTTTGCTTCTTGAACGTTTTTTTTTTTTTAAAAAAAAAAAGGCCCACAAACCATATTGAGTAGAATTTATACTGACAAGAATGATACTACTGTATAGATTTTTTGTATTTATGTTGACTAAGACAGAGACGTTTGACTTTGGGTGGTGAAATTTAAAGAGAGCAACATCAGTTTGGTGAGTTCCTACCAAACTAAAGGAGAAATGTATCAACAGGAATCAACTACAATGTTGTTTTACTTTCCGCATATTGATTCAGACAATGATTTTGTGACTAAGATATAGACACACACATCTTAGGCTTTGTAAATCTTTCAAATTTCATTGATAGTAGTTGTATAAACAAAGCAATCTTTAGCTAGTGTAGATGTTTCTAAAAATATTTGTCACTATAATAATATTATTAAAATTAGGAACAGATCATCATCTTTCACACACAGATTTTTTTTCTTTAAACCTTGCCCCACTATTACCTAATGAGTCACCACCACCCATCTTTTACGTCGCCGTCCAAAGTAATATTCATGAGGGAATCGTTCTCTAACTTAATTACTTCCATGATTTCATCTTTCATTGCCAATAAGCATATTATTGCTCTGTCTCTTTAGTAAGGATAATTAAGATAGTGTTCTGCCCTTTTACAATTTACTAGTTGTCACAGGTATGGCTAAGCTAATTATCAAATGGTTAAAATTTTATTCTGGATAGAGTATTACAAGTGTATCGCATGGGCAGATTGCTTGCTAGGCTAATTCAATTAAAGATACACAGCACTTAGACTATGGGTACTGAGCATCATTCAGGAAGTGTAGTAGATTATGGAAATTTAAAACCAAGTTGATCATTAAAATACCTTTCTTTGAATTTCAGACATTTAACAGACATATTCAAATCTACATTATGAATTTAGGACAGGGAGGAAGGAAATTATTGAACAGACTCCCGTTCCTTCCTTTTCCTTTTTTTCAATATCAGAACAGATGCACACAAGTAAAGCAAACAGGCTGTGTTTAATGATGTGTTAGATGCTTGCCGTTCTTGGTATTTTTATTCAGGAGGATAAAAATTATGCTGCCGAGCTAGCTCTTTAAAACCTTCCCTTGCTGGACTTCAGTCTTCTTCAACCCTCTCCCCCAAATTATTTTGTATCACAATTCAAAATAATGAGGCATTATTTCCTGGGGAAAAAAATAGTCCCTTAGGATTGACAGCTTATGAAGATTTAGTAACCCTTTTATCCTCTAAGAAAGATAGTCTCTTCAAAGTGCAGGAGGTGGTTCTAGTGGGAAACATTTCGATAATACGCCACAATCAATTGAGTACAATAAAAATGTTTATTCTTACACTGCACTGTATTATTCCACAGCCTACTAGATAAGTACTGCATCTTAAATGTATGAAAATATGATGAGAATTACCCTTTTCATTCATAGAGTGGGTGTTATCAACACAGGAATATATTTAGGGGCTATAGGTAATAGAAACAGATATTCCCTATGTTTGGGCCTCTGTTGTACTTTTCCACTCCAAAACTAGAAAAGATTTTCTTTAAACAACAACAACAACCACAGGAACTAAAAAAGGAAAAGAAATGCAGTCTTTGCAGAGTACATTGCGTAAAAGCCATTTTAGGTAAAGAAGGTGGACACAGTTGCAAACTAAGAGTGCAGTCCCCTGGGAGAGGCCTCTTGCATGTGTCCCATTGATAGGAAGGAGGGCAGTACAAGAGCACTTGCATGGCCTTGAACAGCTCTGTTTCATTTCCGTGCGATGTGCGTAGAGTCCTGCTTGGTGGATTGTGCCCTAAATCTCTGTGATGTGGTGCCCCGCTGTTACCGCAGTGGGGAGAATCTGTCCCTCGATGGCGAATCAATTCTGGTGAATCAATTCTGTATTAGCTTGCTGTAATAAACCTTCTCTATGTAGTCATAGCTCAGTTGTGCTTTTATATAAAGGAAAAGCCTTCCTCTGTAACCTTGGTAATTGTTACAATTATTCACACATATTTTTTTCCTATAAAAAGGAGAAGGGTGTTCCAATTTATTAAGAGAAAGCCACGAGGAGAGTATTATTCAAGACACCAAGAAATATCCAGCAACTCACTGTCCTTCTCCTCCTGGGGAGGGGGCAGTATGCTCAGTATATATCGTGAACTTCCAATGGAGGCAAACAATGGCAAGTCACACTGGCTGGAGGCATTAAGCATGCAGACACCCTCACATCGTGAATCAGGCCGGACACCTGCATTAAGTTTATGAACAATGGTAGCTTAGTGCTAGGTTATAGGTTATCCATTCAAGGTTGAACCTGTGTAAATATGCAGGAATAACTTCACATATTCTCTCCTAGGTGCTGTGTGACACAACGGAAAACACAGCTGTTCTGTGGCAATAACAAGCTGTCTTAATTTAGCAAGTGAATGGAAATGGCACACCCCCAACCGTCCTACATGGAACAAGGAAGCCAAACTCTGCAATGTAGCTCTCAGGATGAAAAAGTGAAACCTGACACCACTGAAGTGTGCCACAGACTTGCACGGGTTAGAAATTTTATCTTGCGCCTTTCATTCC